>NC_133451.1:66181458-66790416 GCF_048565385.1 Saimiri boliviensis | reverse complement strand
TCTACAAAAACTCTTCTAGATAATTGATGAGAAGGGAATATTTTCTAATTCATTCTGTGAGAGCAGCATTACTTGATACCAAAACCAGACAATGACATTACAAGAAAAGACAACTACAGACCAATATGTGTGATAAACATACAT
The DNA here is from genome assembly GCF_048565385.1 of Saimiri boliviensis. Taxonomy (NCBI): domain Eukaryota; kingdom Metazoa; phylum Chordata; class Mammalia; order Primates; family Cebidae; genus Saimiri; species Saimiri boliviensis. Next base: position 66,790,272 of record NC_133451.1, on the reverse strand, counting down.
GTAAAAATTCTTAGCAACATATTAGCAGAACTAATACAATATTATACAAAAAGGATAATACATCTTGACCAAGTGGGGTTTATCTTAAAAATACAAGGTTGGTTTAAAATTCAAAAATAAACCAATGTAGCACATTGTAAAAAGAAACATTATTTGAAAATACAAAATACATGCCTGAATAAAACTGCCAGAAAACATAGAACAGAAGAGAATTTCCTTATATTGATAAACAGTGTATGTGAAAAATCTACAGTTAACATCACACTTACAATCAGGAACAAGGAAAGGATGTCCATCTTAGATTTCTAATCAGCATTGTACTGGTGGTTCTACCCTGTGAAGTCATGCAAGAAAAATAAAATCTCCATTTGGAAAATAAGAAGTATTACTCCCTTTATTCACAGACAGCATGATTTCTGTGAAGAAAATCCTATGGAGTGTGTAAATAAGTTACTAGAACTAATACAGGAGTTCAGCAAGGTTCCAAGATAGCAGATCAATATACAAAATTAATTATATTTCTATATATAGTAGAATATCATTTCATGTGTTTATTTTCCATCCATATAGCTTACTTAGTGAATTGTCTATTCAAATATTTTACCCACTTTTAAAAGGAAAACATTTATCTACCATGTGACCCAGTAATCATATGAAAGCATGCCTGGTCACAATATAATATTAGGAATTCATGAATATGTGGCCATACATGGCAAAGAGACTTTGCAGATATGATTAAGACAAGATTCTTTTTTTTTTTTTTTTTTTTTGAGGAGGAGTTTCGCTCTTGTTACCCAGGCTGGAGTGCAATGGCGCGATCTCGGCTCACCGCAACCTCCGCCTCCTGGGTTCAGGCAATTCTCCTGCCTCAGCCTCCTGAGTAGCTGGGATTACAGGCACGTACCACCATGCCCAGCTAATTTTTGTATTTTTAGAAGAGACAGGGTTTCACCATGTGGACCAGGATGGTCTCGATCTCTTGACCTCGTGATCCACCCGCCTCGGCCTCCCAAAGTGCAGGGATTACAGGCTTGAGCCACCGCGCCAGGCCATAAGACAAGATTCTTAAGATGGGAAGATTATTCTGAATTATGCAGGCCAACCCAATGTCATCACAAGGGACTTTAAAAGATGGAAGAGGAAGACATAAGAGTCAGAGGCAAAGTGATGATGGAAGTAGAAGTTGGAGTAATGCACTTTAAGATGGAGGCAGATGCCACTAGCCAAGGAATGCTGGCAACATCTAGAATCTGGAAAAAGTAAAAAGAATCAGCCCTGGAGTCTAGATAAGGAGTGTAGTCCTGTCAACACCTTGATTTAGCCCAGTGGAATCCATTTCAGATGGAATCCATTTCAGACTTCTGACAACCAGAATTATAAGATTATAAATCTGTGTTGTTTTAAGCCGCTATCATGCAATTTATTACAACAGTATCAGGAAATAAATACTGTTGACTTCGCAGAAGATTCTTTTGTGGAGCTTCTATTTTTACTTGGATAAATTTATATTCAGTACCAGAATGTTAAAAACATGCCTATTATTATTTATTATCAAATTTATATAAATTTGACAAAAGGCTGGGCATGGAAGCTCTCGCCTGTAATCTCAACATTTTGGGAGGCCAAGGCAGGCAGATCACTTGAGGCTAGGAGTTTGAGACCAGCCTGGCCAACATGGCAAATACCCATCTCTATTAAAAATACATAAATTAACCGGGTCTGGTGGTGCATGCCTATAATCCCAGCTACTCCAGAGGCTGAGGCATGAGAATTGCTTCAGCCTGGGAGGGGGAGGTTGCAATGAGCTGAGACAGTACCACTGCACTCCAGCCTGGACGACAAGACTCCGTCTCAAATACATGCATACATGCATACATGCATACATACATACATACATACACACTATATCAAATGCTAAATTTGATATAGCATTTAAGGAATTGTAAAATAGACATAACTTATTTAATGAGCTTTGTCTTTTGTAATATTTGTCAAAGATACAACAAGTGGAGGCAAAAAAGACAACTGAAAACATTTGAGCTGAAATATTTACATATTGAATAAGATAAAATCAGAATGGGCAAATACTCCATTTGGCATAATTTGCTCTGAGTTTACCAAATACCTTTATTTATTTATTTTTATTTTTACCAAATACCTTTATTAACCTGTAGAGAAAGTATGTTCCAAAATAAAAATACTGAGGTAACTGAGGCGAGTCAATTGAGAGCATCAACAATTTAAAATTCATTAGCTGTAAAATGAAATATGGAAGTTTAGAGATGCTTTTATTAAAAATTACAATCATATCATATAAAAATATATTCTTCAGATGTAAAATATACCTGTAACAGGACATGAGATAGATTCAGTGAAGACAATGATTAAAATACATGAATAAGTATAGAATAATTATTATGGTTGTAACTCTTTAATGTACTGATAATTAATATTCAGCAGTTTGTTTTCAATTTTCTCTAGTGTACCCAGATTTATTTTTGAAAGTATTTTATTTCTTTTGAAACAGAGTCACATTCTGTCATCCAGGCTGGACTACAGTAGTGTGATCTAGGCTCACTGCAACCTCCACCACCCGGGTTCAAGTGATTCTCTTGCTTCAGCCTCCTCAGCAGCTGGGAATACAGGTGCGCTCTACCACACATGGCCAATTTTGAATTTTTAGTAGATGGGGTTCCACCATGTTAGCTAGGCTAGTTTCGATTTCTGACCTCAAGTGATCCACCTGCCTCCAGCTCTCAAAGTGCTAGAATTACAGGTGTGAGCTGCTGTGCCCAGCCTTGAAATGGTTTCTGTTTGTTTGTCTGTTTGTTTGTGTGAGAAGGAGTCTTGCTCTGTCCCCAGCCTGGATGGAGCACAGTGGTGCAATCTCGGCTCACTGCAACCTCTGCCTCCTGGGTTCAAGTGTTTTTTCTGCCTCAGCCTCCCAAGTAGCTGGGACTACAGGCGCATGCCACTATGCCCGGCTAATTTTTGTATTTTTAGTAGAGATGGGTTTTCACCATGTTGGCCAGGATGGTCTTGATCTCTTGACCTCGTGATCCACCTGCCTCGGCCTCCCAAAGTACTGGGATTACAGGAGTGAGCCACCGCACCCAGCCAAAAATGTTTTTTAAACAGAACTATTTTATAAGTTCTCCAATATAATAAAACTAATTTGTCAACTCATACATAAAATAATATTATATATGTTTGTTTAATGCTTCATTTTATTCCTAAAGGTATCTCCATCTGGACAATAAATCATTTAGTCAATTATACAGTCACCCTGGGCATTAGGTCTAATAGTAACAGGTACATACACCACAGCTACATTGTTTTCAGACCTATGTATTTTGATTACTAGGAGAAATGGATTCTGATTCCTGTAGGCCAGTACTTCCCAACCTGCAGCTGGCATCTTAACTGAGTTCTTTAAAGACCATTCCACTATCATATAAAACCATTGCTTTATAGTTTAGTAAACATGTGAGTTTATACATTATTTAAAACTAGTGATCACATGGTTGTTAGCCTTTTGCCTTAGGGCATTTACAGTAAAATGAGTTAGTTCTTTGGTCAGATGTAATGTTTTGTGTCTGCTGCTAAATAAGGCATTCCATCAATTTATAACTGTATCACTAGAAGTATGGCAGGAAAGAAAGAAAAATATAGCTCCACAATAATGATTGATTTTATGAGAACAAACTGGTGCCATCTTCATGATGGAAGAAGTCTAATGTAATCTACCCACCACCAGGTGGCTGACTGGTCCCCTTGGTGTATGATGTTTCATCAAATGTTCAGCATTGGTTTCTGCTGCTGGATGACTGGACTTTTAGTTATAGCAGTAGACAGATCAGCCTTGCAGAAGATGAAGTCTATGTTATTCCGAGATCACACATAACTTTCATCTGTCCATCATGACATTCTGTCCACAAAAACCATCATGACATTCTGTTCACAAAAACCATTGACTAAGCGAGGCCATATTGTCTACCTTATTAATGATAAGTCTCCTTTGCAGAGGTAGGCTTCTTTCTTATTTTTTCTCATAGCACTTACATGAGATACAAGCGTCCTCACATTCTTGTTATTTCAGAAGGTCCACTTGTGTATCACTTCCCCAAATTTATTTATCCTCTCTATTTCAGACTTGTTTTTCCAAGTTCTTGCTTATTTAGCCATAGCCAAACCAATAATTGCCCACAAAGAGGTATAGGGCATTGTTCTTCTAAGAAAATTGGAAAATGAGACATACTGATCAAAGTTTTTCTCCTTGAAAAGACTTCCTTTCTGCATATATTTCAGGGCCACCCTTTATTTAGCATTATCGGTTATACTTTTTAAAACTTTTTATAGTGGTTGCCCTAGAGTTTGCAATCTATGCCTACAATTAATCCAAGTCCACTTTCAAAGTGGACTTTCAAACGCTATAATGCTTCATGAGCAGTGCAGGTACCTTACAATAACAAAAATATTTCTAATTCCTCCCTCCTGTCCCTTGTATTAATGGTGTTGCCGCCATTAATTTTGCATTTACATAGCATACACACACACACACACACACACACACACACACACACACACACACAAACACATACAGTAGTTCCCCCCTTATCTGCACTTTTGCATTTCCTGGTTTCAGTTACACAAAGCCAACTGTGGTCTGAAAATATTAAATGGAAAATTCCAGAAATAAGTAATTTATAAGTTTTAAATTGCACATCATTCCCAACAATGAGATAAAACACTAATGTCCCACTATATCCTGCCTGGAACATGAATCATCTCTTTGCCACCTCAACACTGTCACTCCAGATAGACTATGGCAGTATTGTAGTGTTATGTTCAAGTAACCCTTATTTTACCTAATAATGGCTCCAATGCACAAGAGATGATGCTGGCATAGTGTTACCATTTTTCTATTTTATTATTAATTTCTTATTGTGTCTAATTAATAAATTAAACTTTATCATAGTCATGTACGTGTAGGGAAAAAAAAACTATAGTATATATAGGGGTCAGTACTATCTGCTGTTTCAGGCATCCCCTGGGGGGGGGTCTCGGAATATATCTCCTGTGGATAAGGAGGGGACTACTATACATAATCAAATATTGTTTCTGTTGTTATTCTGAGCAAAATGTTTCCTATTAGATTAAGAAAAATAAAAGTTTTGTTTTACCTTTAACTTAGTCCTTCTCTGATGTGCTTCCTTTCTTTATATGGATATGAGGTTTTTCCCTGTACTATTTTCCTTCTTTCTGAAGAATGTCTCTTAACATTTTTTGCAAGGTCCCTCAATTTTTGCCAGTCTAAAAGTCTTTATTTCTCCTTCACCTTTTAAGGGTAACTTTGCAAAGCAAAGAATTATTAGTTGGTGTTTTTTTTCCCTCAACACTTTGAATATTTCACTCCAGCCTCTTCTTACTTGCATGGTTTCTAGGGAGAAGTCAGATGTAATTCTTATCTTTGTTCCTTTACAGGTAAGGTGTTTTTTCTTCTGGCTTTTTTTTTTTTTTAAGAATATTTTTCTTTTGTTTTTGAATCTTTTTATTTGTTTTCATATACATTCTCCTTATATGACTATTTTTATTTTTGATTTTCTGAAATTTGAATATTTGCCTATGTGTAGTTGTTTTATTTTGTTTTTGGCATTTATCCTGTTGCTATTTGCTGTGCTTTTTGGATCTGTGGTTTGGTGTCTGACATTAATCTGGGGGAAATTCTGTCATTATTGCTTCAAATATTTCTTCTGTTCCATCAAGGGTTTCTTATCCTTCTGATATCCATACTATGTGTATCTATACCTTCTGAAGCTGTCCCACAGTTCCGAAATATTCTGTTCTGCCATCTCTATCCCCGCACTCCGCGCCTCATCCCCCGTCTTTTTTCTTCATGCTTTTCTTTTTTGAGACAGAATTTCCACTCTGTTGCCCAGGCTGGAGTGCAATGGCATGATCTTGGCTCACTGCAACCTCCACTTCCTGAGTTCAAGCGAATTGCCTGCCTCAGCCTCCCAAGTAGCTGGGATTACAGATGTGCACCATCACACCTGGCTAATTTTTGTATTTTTAGTAGAGACGGGTTTTCACCATGTTGGGCAGGCTTGTCTCGAACTCCTGACCTCAGGTGATCCACCTACCTCAGCCTCCCAAAGTGCTAGGATTACAGGCGTAAGCCACCGCACCCGGCTGCACCATGCTTTTATGTTTGGGAAATTTTTATTGTCCTATTCTTAAGCTCAGAGATTCTTTCCTCAGCCAAGTCCAGCGTACTAAATAAGCCCATCAAAAAGCATTCTTCATTTCTGTTACAGGGTTTTTAATATCTAGCATTAAACACCCCCCCTTTTTTTTAGAATTTCCATCTATGCTTACATCTTCCATTTGTTCCTACATGTTGTCTACTTTTTCTGTAAAGCCCTTAGCATATTAAAAAGTTTCATTTGTTTTTAATCCCTGGTTTAATAATCACAACATTCTTACCATATTTGATACTTATGATGCTTATTATGATGCTTATTCAGTCTCTTCAAACTAAAAAACACTTTTTTTCCTTTCCAAATATGTCTTGTAATTTTTTTGCTGAAAAGTGACTATTATGTGCTGAGTAAAAGGAAGTACAGTAAATAAGCCTTTAGTAATGTGGTGGTGAGGTGGGTAAGGTGTCAGGGAGTGGAAGCATTCTGTAGCCTTATGATTAGGTCTGTCTTTTGGTAAACCTGTACCCCAGCATGGTAAACTTCGGCAAGTGTTTTTGTGTGTATGTTTGTTTTTTTTTTTGAGACCGAGTTTTCCTCGTTTGCCCAGGCTGGAGTGCAATGGCGTGATCTCAGCTCACTGTAACCTCTGCCTCCCAGGTTCAAATGATTCTCCTGGCTCAGCCTCCTGAGTAGCTTGGAATACAGGCATGTGCCACCACGCCCGGCTAATTTTTTATATTTTTAGTAGATACGGTTTCTCCATGTTGGTCAGACTGATCTCGAACTCTCAACCTCAGGTGATCCACCCGCCTCAGCCTCCCAAAGTGCAGGATTACAGGCATGAGCCACCGCACACAGTACTTCAGCAGTGTTTTTTCAGTAGTTTTTCCCTCTTAAAATGGACAGAATTGCTAAAGGGTACTAGAGTGGTGTATTTCCCTTTCCTACATGGAAGGCTAGAACCAACTGGAGCTGAGTATTTTCCTTCCCTCAAGTCAGTTAGGCTTTGATAAAACCCCACTGGGTTAGGCTCTAGTAAAAAAGTTTCTCCTTGCCCAGCCAAAAAAAAAAAAAGAAAACACAAAAACAAACTAACAAAAGTTTCTTCTGCGGGCAGGGTTTGTTAAGAACAGAATGCTCTGCTGTATTTCAAAATGGTTGCTTTCCCCATCCCTCAGCCAGAAGTATGAGGGGATTTTTCTCTGGTATTCATTGTGAGTTCACCTTTATGAGTATACATTATCTATGTATAGTATACATACTAGTACTACTGGAAGTATAATTTACAAAGGTGTAAGGGCTCCTCTATGACTGGGTTCCCCTGGAGTTTTCGATTCTCAGGCTTGTCCACAGTGAGGCTTCAGCACTTCATCAATTACAGTTCAGGTTTTTCTATCCCAGCACTGTTTCCCACAGAGGTTTCTTCTCTGGTTATGTTTTGCTGAATCTTCCTGTCTCTCCAATTTTGGGGGCAGCAGTTTTCCCTGTGTCCTCATTTCTGAGGAATTTAAGAATTGTAGTTTTTTGTTTGTTCAGCTTCTTACTTATTAGGATGGAGTGGCAAGTTCTAATATGAGACTAGAAACTTTATATGAGACTAGAAACTCTGCCTGCTTTTAAAATTCATTGCTATGTGAAAATATCAGCTTGCTTATACTTTATTTTTTGGGTTAAGTTACACAATATAAAACTTTTGCATATTTGAGGATATGAGAAGATCTCTGGGTGAATTCCTGTATTTCAAGGATCTACTACTTATTTCCTGCACAAGACATTCAGAGTTATGCAGTCTGTAAGCTATACCCAGTGCTCTAAATAGTGCTGTGGTGCTATATAAATACCTCAGATATTTAGTAAACATTTGTGGAATAATCTATAAACGAAGGAATGAAAGATTTCCCTGTAACTCCTTGGATTCTTCTCAGTTTCACCAGATCACCCCTAGTTTTCTAATAAATTCGATTTGTCCTGAGAAAGATAGAAGGAATTGTTCTAACGTTTAACATTGTTATTAGTTGTTAATATACTAACTTGGTCTGAATCTTAACCTTGGACATGTTTCTCTTGATTTTCAATTTGAAAGTACAAAATTCAGATACTACCAAATCTCTGTAATGAGTGTTCTATGCAATAACCACTCTAAGTCTTCCAAACAGTAACAAAAATTGCTAAACTGACAAACATAAAAGTAAACACAAAACTAAAATGTAGGTAGCTTATTTGTTTAGTAACAAGAGTTAACTGCATTATTTTGTTGTACATTATCTTTTACATACTTTTATTCTCAGAGTGTTTTTCTCTGTTATCCAGGAATCTAGGTTTTTCCATTCTTTTATTCCCTTTTATTTTTCCAACCTAGGAGTACATGCAGAACAATACTAATTTTAATTTTAAACTAAACAAATTTTAAGAGGTGAGATATATACTTGGGCAAATTTAACATGAAGGATATATTCCCCAAATAACATTTAATTGACTTTAAATGGATTTATTTAGGTAGCAGCTCTGTTCTACTAATGTGCCCAGTAGTTAATTACTATTTGTTTTAGACTGCAATCCCCAGCCTGGGCTCTGGTTCCAGAGGAGTGGACTAAGAAAATTATTAATGCTAGAGAAGGGTGGTAAGAGAGTGAAGGGGTTTTCGAAATCATGTCACATAAGGAATGATTAAAAAGAGAAGGATGTTTCCCTAAGGAAAAGAAGACTAGGGTAGATTCTATAACAACATTTGTCTCAAAACCCTTAGCATGGTCCATAGGGCCTGAATCATCTGTCTTCCACTTACTTCTCCAACCTCCTCTTGCAAACATTCTCACTTTCTGTATTTCAGCTCTTTTGGCACAGTTTGATACCTCCCTTTTTTAGGCCTTTTGCATATACACTCCTTTGGCTAGGAAGATTCTTCTCTACTTGTTGGCCTATTTCCTACTATAGATCTCTGTTCACATATTACTTCCTCAGGGAAGCCCCAAAACAAAAGTTTATAGCTCAGGTTTCCCTTCTAGCAGTTACTTCATTTGTGTGTCTCTCACGCTAGACTATACACTTCAAGACATAAAGGACTATGTTTCTTTTGCTAACCATTTTTTCACCTAACACAATGCCTGCTATGTAGCACGCAGGCAGCAAATACTAGGTGAATGAACATCCATGCTTATGCCAACTAAATTGCTGATTTCAACTCAAATGTCAAAAGTTTCTTAAAAACCTACATAGAAACAGTAACAAAAAAAATAGATAGGTGACATAAATGAATGAATAAGGATAGTAGGAATAGGAATTTATGGAAACTGCATAAATTGAAGACAGCGGGCCTTATATAAAGGCATTCAAGTCAAACAACTTTGAAATGCTGTGATGACTAAGCATACGGCATGTTCATGTACCACATTTGGCTATAGGCTGCCAGTTTGCAACACCTGTTTTAAGTAAATTGATATATTCATTATAATATTGTAGAGGGCATTTAACGCCATGAGAAAATGCTCACATATACTAAGTTAAAAAAAAAAAGCGTGCTCTGGGATACCTTATTGGTGGATTCAAAAATAACAAAAAATAAATTTTAAAAAGCATGCTTAATACAGAAGTGGAATTCCGATTTCATTTAAAAACACAAAGAAAACACTGTGTAAAAGTTTGTACTACAATGTCAACAGTGGATATCTCTAGCTGATAGAATTGTAGGTTTTGGTGTGTGTGCTTTTTTGTAATTTCTTAGTGTTCTAAGATGAACATGCATCGTTTTTGTACTCAGAAATAAATTGTTTTTACAAAGTAGAGAAGTAACTCAGGTGTCAATGTGGAGGATAAAGTAGAGTACAATAGGATCAGAGGCAGGGAGATTGACTATTGTGATAATATAGGTGAGCAACGGTGAAAGCCAAGTGAAGGCAATGGCTGACAGTGGTTATCAACATTAGATAAGGACAGTGGTTATTAGCATTACCTGGTCCTCTCTGCTGAAACATATGCTTCAATTTCTACTTGACTGCAGTTGCTTATGTTGGGCAAATTTTCAGGTGGAAAGCAGAGCACAAGTCAGTAGCTCCCTGTTTTATTTTTTAGCATTTGTTGGCATTTAATAAAACCTCCTTCCCAGTGGCTTCAAGCCACCAGGACACAGGTCCTCCTCACAACCCCAACTTAATCTTTTCCTAAGCTCTTCTGCTACAGAATTTGGCTGTCACGATGACAGGCTGCTTTGGGAGGTTTTCCTTCTCCAGCACTTTATAGTAGTTCTAGAAGAACAGAGAAAAGACTTTACAATACACTGTGGCAGGTACCAACTCCCTGATGGCAATCAGGAGATTCCTGCCAACCTATTTTCTAAAATCAAGGTAGAGTATGTTTCTGACCGGGCACTAATGGGGACACTGGTTGCCCCATCAGTGATCAAGACCAACAGATTCTGAGGACTTCAGTACATTGGACAAGAGCTGTGTCAGGATGTGACTCTAGTCTCAGAGAGCTCCTTGTTTTTGAAGTCCCAAGTCTTCCTGGCAGTATCTATCCCTTATCTCTTGGAATTTCAACCTGTAGTAGAAACCCAGGAAATATTTCTCAGTTCATGGGTTATCATCCCCTTCTGCAGTATCACTGAGACTGCCTCTGTTTTCCTGTAATGATTTCATTCTTAGGCAGGTTCACCCTACATGATGATCAAAGGTCACATGCAGCTTTTGGTTTTCTTTTTTTTCCTTATTCCAGAGCCAAGTGCCTTTTTCTCAACAGTGCTACCCCAAATGATGAGACTATCTCTGATTAGCTTCATTTTTGCTAATCTGCCCATTCCTAAACTAATCACTATGGTTGAATGATAGGATACTTTGGTTAGCCTGATTTGTGGGCCCACTCCTGTGGTATAAAATTAGAATTCCGTAATGAGCAATTACATCTGGAGAAAGAGGGACAGGTCTGTATTAGGATACACTCTCAAATCTGTGCTCTAACACAAAAGAATGCATATGAACTCTAACACAAGTGTCCCTAATTAGCAAGCAAGTATCTTCCAAGTGAAGATTCAGAAAACCAGAAGTCCTATCTTGTGGCTTTGCCATCTTTAACACATAGCTTCCAGAGCAAATTTGCTCATCTGCCTCAAGTTGGTGGTGAGTGGGTTATCTTGGATTGCTCATGTGATGTTTCCATGGTCCAGAGCTGGAATAGGAGCGCATCACTTCTACTCACATTCCACTAGTTAGAACCTAATTAGCACACCTAACCCATATACCTAATTGCAAGAGAGGCATGGAAATACAACTGTGTGGCCAGAAGAATTTAGCATGTACAAGCATCCACTATTCTGATCCCTAAACATGTATTTTACCACTCTTTCCACACACAGAACATATCCTGTCCCAAGGGAGACAATCTAAAGCTTCACCCAGTCACTGGAACAGGCTCAAAGTCTAGGATTTTCAGAAAATGTGCAGTTCTCTTCATTAGATACAGATGTAACCTAAGAACTAAAAAGACAAGTTGTCTTCATTGTCACCCCCTGTCCCTGCAAACCCAATATATAGTGGTAGCTCAGGGACACATAACTATAATACACTCTCATTCAGAAAAGAAAAATATGACACTAATATTATGTAGTATAATAATAATGAAATACTGTATAAGCATTTTGCCGCCCATCTCCTTGAGACTAAAGAAAGTTTTGATGAGACCCCAATTCTAGTTTTCAGGAGAAACTCCCTGTCCATTCTTTTCTACAGTTCCTGATAGGAGCTTCTGAAATGTTCTTTTTTTTGTCCATCATTCTCCATAGACACATTCTATGTGGGTACTAGGAAGCTGCTAAGCTTTTATGCTCTATTTTCTACTTAGGCAAGACTGAGGTTGAATAGTTACCGACTGTTTTAACACCTGAACAACATTTGAACCAGATTTAGTAAGATTAGTAATAAAATTCCTCTAAAAATGTAGACTTCTGATTGAAGTGCTTCTAGTAACTATACCCAAAGTTCTTTCTCACATAATTATCAAGCCTAATTTACTGCTTTGATTCCCTGCTCCTATGCAACTTCCTCTAGATCTTTATCATAGCTATCTTGAAGCCACCTGAAATAATGATGTTGAATGGAAAAACCAAATCCTTTTCCTGATCTTTGTTGCAGGACTTAATCTCAAGGGTAACTGTAACTCAAGATCTCTTCTAGCTTTTTTTGTAAGAAGTCTAAAAAAAGTCACCTTTTTCAACCTTTCCAAAGAAATATTCCTGTATACTCTTTTTAGTAAAACCTTATTAAAAGTAAAATATAAAACTCAACACATAGTATTACTTTTGCTCTTTTCAATCATTTCTTCTGGAGCTAATCTCAACAGATAGGTGATCTGATTTTGAATTATTCCAGGTGACAGTTTTACTAATTACTTTGCCATTGAAAACACAGGCCTCCTTCTTCCAGCCTCCAAATCACATTCTCTACCACTTGCTGCATCATAAGTAAGCTGATGTAACATACTTTAGGTTATTGTCTTGGCAGTACTCCACTTCTGGTACCAATTTCTGGACTAGCTATGGTCATTCTAGCTCCTATGCATTTAAATTCTCAAATCTAAATTTTTTACTCATATAAGAAGTCCAAAAAGAAGTGTTTCTAATTGGGGTGGCTCTCTTCCAAGTGGTGTTTCGGCTACTCATTCTTCCTCTCTTTTCTGGCTTTGGAATCTCCAATATATCGTTTTCACGGTCACCATGCTCAGTGGCATCGAGTTGACAAAAAAAAGAGTAGGGGAGAATAGGACTTCATTAACCCTAAAAATGAGCACATCATTTCCATTCATATTTTCACTGGCTAGAAGTCAATCACAGCCAGGTGCCGTGGCTCACATCTGTAATCCCAGCACTTTGGGAGGCTGAGGCAGGTGGATCACTTGAGGTCGGGAGATCGAAACTAGCCTGATCAACATGGAGAAACCCCAAATTATTCGGGTGTGGTAGTGTATACCTGTAATCCCAGCAACTTGGGACACTGAGACAGGAGAATCACTTGAACCCAGGTGGCGGAGGTTGTGGTGAGCCAGTATCGTGCCATTGCACTCTAGCTTGGTCAAGAAGAGCTAAACTCCATCTTAAAACAAACAAAAAAAGTTAATTACAGGACTACAAGCAACCACAAGGAAAGCTGTGAAATTTAGTTTAGCTGTGTGCCCAAGAAGAAGAAATAAGTTTCATAGGCTAGTCAGTCTCTGTCAGAGGTTCTAAAAGGAAAAAAAAAGTTAGAAAAAAAAAAATAATAATAATAAAGTCACTTTATGAGCCTTGTCCATTTTAATAGTTTTAAACCTTATCCTGCTAGTCCCAATAGGATTATCATTTAACTATTATACTAAAGAGCAAAAACTCATTTTCCTCCAAACAATGATATTAAAGAGAGCATATTTGGTAGCATGATAGACACAGAAACTAGACTGCAGAGGGCTGACAAGTCAATTTCAGAAAACAAAAAGACACTGAATATAGAATACTTTTTGAAGAAAGAAAGCTTGCTTGAGAAGGAAACAACTGAAAGCTAAAGAAGGCCTAGCTAAGGAACCAGAATTTGTAGAAGGTTGAAAACAGAAAAGATAATAAATGGATGAGAAAGAGGAGAACTGGAACTAGAATATGTACGAAGAGTTAATCTCACATATGAACAGGGAGTCTCTCATTCCTTGATGCTGGAGAAAAGGAAATATCGGGATATTTGTAGCATTTGAAAAATTGTGAAGTTCTAAGCTAAAAGTCATATAATGAAATGGGCTGAGATTTAAAGTCTGCAAAAAGTATTCAAGAGGAAAGGGAGAAGAGACGCTGAAGAATATACAAAGTAGGAGGAAGGGATAGCTGAAAGTATAAAATCTAAATCAATAGTGGTGAGATACACAATGCAGTGTTCTGTTCCACACTGGAACTCAGCAACGACTCTAGAAGAGGAATAGGCAGATGGTTACCACTCTGTATACATATTTACTATAGCACTTATTACACTGTAAAGCCCCTTGAAACAGAGACTTCGATTTCACAAATTATGCACACAGTAGGCACATGATGAATTTTTGTTTGAATGAACTGATTTAGTCATTGCCAATTCTGCCATGGTACTCTGTAGAGTACTGGCAACTGCCCACATTTCATATGGTATGCCAATGCTAAAAAGAAGAAAAATGCTAAAAAAAAAAAAAAAAAAAAAAATTCCAGGCATATTCAGCTAAACTTAGCAGTCTTAAAATGGCAACTATGTCAGCTGAAACATACTTTTAATTTTGTGCCAGTACATCTGTCTTTGATGTTTGCTTCATTTTCCTTATGCCACTATACTCCTACTAGACCAGAAAGGGATAATTCTGAGTTCAATGGGCTCCACTATCATTTCAAAACTCCTTAAAGTTCTTCAGAAACCTAAAAATGGACTCACAACCCTATCACAGTAGTCCTTACAAGAGAAGGATACAGACAATAATCATTATTTATGCCTATTTCATAGACAGAAGGTGAATCGAAGAGGGCCGAAGAGCTAAATCAGGGTCATTCGGTGAATCGTCTACAAAGTCTGGCACAGACCACGCATCCTTCCCGTGTCTTCCTCCCCTTGGAACTTTGAGTTGCAATGATCTTAGACATCTCCTCATCTACTGCCTTCACATTACACACGTGTAAACTCAGGTACAGGATGTCTATAAGCCAAACCTTAAACTCAGTTAAAGAAGGTTCTTTCCCCAACACAACGCCATCTCTCAGGATCCAAAGCTCTATCTCTGTTTGGCGGCGGAAAAAACGACCAGGAATAAAATTACGTTCAGCAGTCCAGAACGAGGCCCCCACCTCCCGAATCTGGCAGACAGCCTCCAGCCTCCCGCTAACAAAGTGTCTGGACCGCACCTCCGCACCTGCTTCCCACACTGCCCAGGGTCGGCTCCTCTCCAGCCTCCCCGTCCTCTCTACACATCGCAGCCCTGCGCGCCCGCGAGGCCCCACACGGGGCCCTCGAAATCTCACTTTCGCCTTTCGGCTACCCGCGCGCCACGGTCCGGGCGAGGGCTGATGGCGTCACTGCACTTCCGCCTGCGGCTGCGTTCTAGTCACAAGCCAGGAAGGAAAAAGGGAGGCTGCAGGACTGTGTGTGCGGGAAATAGCGAGTCAAGAGAAGAAATCCGGTAGCTCGCGGGCGCTCCGGCGGCAACTGCGCCCCCCCTTATCAGTCCCCGCCGTTTCCTGTCGGAAGCTGCCCCAGGCACACTTCCCTGGCGTCTTTCCAGTCTCTGCTCCTCTGGGTCTCCTAACACCCGGTTTCCCTCTTACGCCTCACTCCGCCTTCCCGTGCTCCCTCCCTCCTTCCCTCCCGTCATCAGACTCCCCGCCCTTAGTATCGCGAGACGAGGTGAGAGCTGGCGGAGCGGCGGCGGCGGCGGCGGCAGTAGAGGTGACCGAGGCGGTGGTGGCAGAGGCGGCACCGATTGCTGTGTCGGCCCCAGTGCGGCCGGAGTCGCGGTAGAGCGTAGCCCCCACGCCCCTCCCCCGTCCGCGCCCTCCCTCTTTCCCTGGGGATGGAGAAGGCGACGGTTCCGGCGGCGGCGGCGGCGGCGGCGGCGGCGGCTGCGGCTGCAGAGAGAGAAGGGAGCCCCCCGGCGGTGGCGGCTGTGGCTGCCCCCCCCGCGGCGGCGGAGGTCGGCGGCGGCGTTGGCGGCAGCAGCGGAGCTCGCTCGGCCTCGTCTCCTCATGGGATGGTGCGAGTCTGCGACCTGCTCCTGAAGAAGAAGCCTCCGCAGCAGCAGCAGCACCACAAGGCCAAGCGTAACCGGACTTGCCGACCCCCTAGCAGCAGCGAAAGCAGCAGCGACAGCGACAACAGCGGCGGCGGTGGAGGCGGAGGTGGAGGTGGAGGTGGCGGCGGCGGCACCAGCAGCAACAACAGCGAGGAAGAGGAGGACGACGACGACGAGGAAGAGGAGGTTTCTGAGGCAAGGGCCTGGTTTCAAAGGAAGGAGGGAGGAAGGGATTGTGAGGGATAGGGGCCGAAGGTGGGAGGGGACTTGGCGGTGGGACAGATTCCAGTGGGTTGATCTCTTAGGGGCCAGGCTTTCGCCTGCCCCCTTTCTTTCCTCGGCCTGAATCGTGAGGTGTGGGAATGTGGGGGAGGGTAGCTGACACGTGGGGGTGGGAGGACCACGGAGTTCACGGAGTTGGTGAACAGCCTGTTACCATGGGATGGCTCACATGGTTAAGGATGGAGGGAATTGGTTACGTTCCCTGTTTACACGCTGTGGGGGTGATCTGCCTGGGGTCAGTAGGGCCACCTTATTCTGGGGCGGGATTGAGATCAAAGCGAGAGGAGTAAAATAATAGGTAGGTGAGTCTCTTGGCGACCAACTAGGAGGTTGATCAACTTCTCTCAGTTGTGAGGTGGAGGGGAATAGTTTGGGGGGGGGTGTAAGGTTGTAATGGACTCAGAGCTAAGTGTTTGTGTATATGAAGGGCACGTGAGAAGCTGTACTTTTCCATACTGTTCTGCAGGGTTTTTCACCACTATCCTGGCTGCTGAAGTAACCTCACTTCCTCAATCTCTCAAGGATTTTGGATGAACTGATGCTGTACTTTTATACATTTATCAGTAACTTTAAATTATTACAAATGACCATATACATTTATAAGTGGATGAAATATATTTGATCCTTACACATACATACATATGTGTCTTCAAATGTTTCTTTAGTGCGTTAGAATTAATTCAGGACCTGTTGTCCCATAATATGGGACAGCCAAAGAGTCGGCTTTGGAACCAGGCCTGGTTGTGTTGAGTTGGAATAGGAAAGGCCTCTCGGTTTGTCCTAGTGATCTGGTTTCATAATAACTTTATAATTTTTCCTGGGTCCACAGACAGGCGGCGTTGCAGGACCTTATTCCTCAAAGAAGCCCTGAAAACCCAAAGGCTCAGTAAAACATACCATACTGACAACCAACTGAGAGTTAGCTTTACTAGTTATTAGCTGTCTTGCATCTCTCTTGTCTCCTTCCTGAAATAGAATCTAGAAAAAAATCTTTATCTGGAGAGGGAAATTGTAACTTAGGCAGCAGAGGTAAAACAGCTTTAAAGGCTGATTTTAAACTTAGTTTTAAGAGGAGACCAACTGATTCATCTAGAAGCACCACTTCCTATTTATTCTCTTCCACAAACATGGAACTTATTTTGGTGCAAGCCTGGTTTTCTGAAAACTGCATTTATTGAATCCTGGGTTCTGTTGAAATAGAGAAGTACCTTTTAAAGGATTTGACACATGTAGAAGACCAGATTCTCTTTTATCTCAGGCTGAGTTATGTAGGTAGAGATGTTAAGTGTTGAAGTCTGTATGAAAAAAGATGCCACTCTTTGTTTTTATTCCCATTTAGCCTGTTGGATTCTGAGAATAGGTTTGTATTGATAGATTTATATTGGCTTTTTTGGATGTTTAGGATACTGTGTTACTCTGGCTGCATTTGAAACAAGGAAAAGAAAGATGTGCTGGGATCCTTATCTCTAATAAAATTTGTCATGGTACTTAGAATCATTTAATTGTATGATTCTCAAAGGTGAGAAACATTTTACAGATAATTCAGCCCTTTGAAAAGGAGGAAAACATGGTTTAGAGGAAAGTGGTTGTGGTGGGTAGTAACAAAAGTACAAATCAAAGTTTTCTAATGGCTTAGACCTGTGTATTTTTTAGTGATAATTTATTTCCTCTTATTCTCCACCTGACAACATTGAGAAAGATAGTTACTGAATAGCAAGGTAACACAGTCCTGTAGCTATGGGCAAAATACCAACATTTAAAATTTTAAATTCTCCCAAAAAATAGTATGCTCTGGTTTAGAGCAAGGTTATGATAGTTGAATGCAACACTTAACGGGGTATTCTGCTGCAAACTTCACACACTTAGGTAGTTTTGTCCATTGGAATATGGCCTAATAAGCAAAACTTTTAGTAATTCCTTATGAAGAATGGCTGTAAGTTTGTACATATGTTTATTTTGTGGGTCAGGTTTGTTTTCCTTTTATAACATAGGAATGGTTATGTTGACTTTGACAAACTATGGTAGTGTTCTATGTTTTTGATGTACCTTCTCCTGTCTTTTACGTGGTGGTGCAAGCAGTGGGTTTGTTATTTGTTACGAAAATGAGTCAGGAGAAAAACATGTAAGAAAGTACACTCATTGGCGGGGCACAGTGGCTCACGCCTGTAATCCCAGCACTTTGGGAGGCTGAGGAGAATGGATCACCTGAGGTCAGGAGTTGGAGACCAGCCTGGCCAACATGGTGAAACCTTGTTACTACTAAAAACATACAAAAAATTAGCCAGGTGTGGTGGCGGGCACCTGTAATCTCAGCTACTTGGGAGGCTGAGGCAGGAGAATTGAACCCGGGAAGCGGAGGTTGCAGGGAGCCGAAATAGTGCCGTTGTACTCCAGTCTGGGCAACAGTAGTGAGACTCCGTCTCACGAAAGAAAAAAGTGTACCCCTTAAAAGAAATCTATACAGATGAGGGATGAGCAGACAAAAAGGAGTACAGGTTGTTTCTATCCCTATCTTCATCTTTTGACTAAAGTAAAGAAAAATAAAACTGTAAGCTAAATGGGTGAGTTGTGTAGTGTTTTTCTTTTAATTACCGTTTTACTGACATGTCAGCAGAAGCTTAACTTTCTGGAGCTAGGAAGTGTTGTGCTAAAATCACAGTGTTGTCTTTTCTCTAATTCATTCTGTTATAGACTACACAATAAAAAAAAGTAGATAAAATGATCTTTAAAATTATCCTTCAAGATTATCGAAAGATTAAAAAGGAATGTGAAAGTTTATAGTTTTGTGATATTTAACATGAAAGGATAACTTTAATGTAACAAAAATATATAGCTTTGCTATAAATAAATGCTACCTGAATAATCTCTGTATCTGCCAAAAGAGGAAAACTGGAAGAAAACGAGAATCAATTTAAAGAAGAACTTCATTTAAGTGTTGAAGAGTAAGAATATAATTCCTAGACCTTGGACTAGATTACTGAGAATAGGATTTTACTTAAAAGTATTTCAGAATAGGATAATCATGTTTTAGATAGTTTGCATAACTTGGGGTATACCTGGAAACAAGACCAAGAACTACCTGCCTCCCTCTCCCCCTCTATTTGACACAAAATCTTAGCTGTAAAATCAAACATGCATAATTTTCTTGGCTTTCAGTGAGTAACTGACCAATATGGAAAATACAAATATATTTTCTAACATAAAAGCCATAACGTTCTTTCTTATTAGTGGACAAAATTAATTGAATTGCTTACTCGACTATTACAAGAAAATAAATCTTATACTTTCAAGAATTGATACTTTATTTCAGAAATAACATTGCATTCTATTGAATGCATTTTTGAATATGAATGATTTTAGTATTTTGTTGTTGTTGTTGTTGTTGGAGACAGAATTTTGCTCTTGTTGCCCAGGCCAGAGTGCAATGGGATGATCTCGGCTCACTGAAACCTCTGCCTCCCGGGTTCAAGTGATTCTCCTGCCTCAGCTTCCTGAGTAGCTGGGATTATAGGCATCTGCCACCACACCTGGCTAATTATTGTATTTTTAGTAGAGACAGGGTTTCACCATGTTGACCAGGCTAGTCTTGAACTGTTGACCTCAGGTGATCTGCCGGCTTTGGCCTCCCAGAGTGCCGGGTACAGGCATGAGCCACTGGGCCCTGTGATCTTAGTATTTCCTAAAGCAGAATTCAAACAGGGAGAAACAATTTTGTTGAAGATGTATAAAGTTTAAATACAGTAGAAGTTGATCAGAATTTCATCTGTTTTTGTAAGTAACCTGTGACTAAATCAAGAGATAAGCCTAGGGAAGAAATTTTAGACAAAAGTGAGCCAGTAAGTAAATTAGTACTGAATTAGTATTGAAAAAATTTGTAAGGCGAGGAAGGATCTGTTTACAGATGGAAAAAGAGTTGAAAATGAGGGCCTGGGCACGGTGGTGGCTCCTGCCTGTAATCCCAGCACTTTGGATGGGGATGGTCATGGTGGTTGGATCATGAGGTCAGGAGTTCGAGACTAGCCTGGCTAACATGGCGAAACCCTGTCTCTACTAAAAATACAAAAAAATTAGCTGGGCATGGTGGCAGGCACCTGTAATCCCAGCTACTTGGGAGGCTGAGGCAGGAGAATCTCTTGAACCCAGGAGGCGGAGGTTGCGGTGAGCCCAGACTGCGCCACTGCACTCCAGCCTGGGTGATAGAGCAAGACTCTTCTCTCAAAAAAAAGAAAAAAAGAAAATGAGGGAGGAAAAAAAAATTTCAGAATTAGACTGTTTCCTCAGTTTCATTTGCAAATATTTTTGTTTGTTTTTTAATGGAAAAATGCTATCTAAATTCCACTTTTCTAAAGCTTAAAATCCTAGATTGGCCCAGAAAAGCTTCCTTGTTTCATCTCGTATTTGATGTAGCAGTATTTGTAAACTAGATGTTAAGATCTTTGAGGCAGTAGTCTGTCTTAATTATAATTTATCTTGTCTTCTCTCCTGCTTAAGCACAGTACTAGAAAAAAAAAACATTTTTAGTGAATAACTAGTACTTAGAGAGGATTCAGCATTCATTTCCGAAGAGAAGAGAAGGAATAGAAATTCTTCCCTTTTTGGATCCAGGACCTCTGAATAGCTGAAGTTTAGATTTCAACATTTTCCAATTTCTTATTTCCTTTTCTTAGTGATGATGATCTTCTGTAGGTATTAAGGGGAAAGCCAGTTAAACTAATAGAAATTGATTGTTGAATGCCTGGTAAGTACCTTAAGCCTCCTAAATTTTTAGTTTTAAAAAGTAAATAAAAATGAATATTAATTCAGTGCCTACTGTTTGTAAAGGCTAGGTAAAGGTTAAAAGTATGGATTCTGGAGCTTGGATTTAAATCCTTGATCCATCACTTACTGCTTTGTGACCTTGGCCAAGTTTTTTAAGCACTACTGCAGTTTCCTTATGTAAACAGTATAAATGGTAATGATGGTAGATACTACTTTATAACATTGTTATGAGAGTTAAATGATTTAATACAGTTTTCATGTATTGTCATTTTATTCTCATCCTAACCCTATGATGTAGGTGCTGCTATATTTGTTTCATTATTCAATAAATGTTTGGAGTTCCTACTATATGTGAGTATTGTGCTATACTGGGTGAGAAATGGTGAACGAAACTATTATTAAGACACCTTGATTTAACAGTGCACCAGTGAATAAAGTTTGGGGAGGTGTGAGAGTGAACTTAAGTGGTTAAATGTACATCTTGACTAATGTGTGAGTTTCAGAAGTATACAGATGTTGGCAGGGAGCATTCAATTTACAGGCAAACATACTGGCGTAGAAGGATTTTAGGAAACTTCATCAAGGTCGCATAGCTAATAAATGTCAGAGTGGGATTAACCTGGGACTGTTAGAATCTAAGCCTTCTCATTCATTCATTTATTCCCTCACTCATTCACACACTCTGTTATGCTGTATGGTGTTAAATACCATATTTCAGATTGTGGCAAATTCAGATTGTATAGGGGGAGATTCTTTTCGCCATTAGGGCAACCATTGAAGAAAAACTGGTCACCTCAAGCTTTTCTTCCCATTTCTAATGAAAAATTCACTAAAGAAAAAGAAAGCAAGAAATACAGAGTATAGAAAAACAATCCATATACCTACCACTAGAATTAAGTTAACAAGATGAAAACTTCGTAGTGAAAAACCACCCTTTCTAGAGGCAATTTATTGCTACTTTCCTGCCTTTCAAAATACTTACTTTTCAAGGTAATATTTCCTTATGCGTTTGAAAAAAAATTTCTTTTAAATGGAGATTGTTAACTTGGGGTCTGGATAGGCTGTGAATCTCCCGATATTAAACACAAGATTTTGTTGAAGGTGCTTTTAAGGCTTTTTTTTCTTCCTTTCTGCCCTAGCCCCATAGTATATGTGCAGAATTTTCATTAGATCCTCAAAGAGGTCTGTGACCCTCCCCTCTCCCTCTGCCTTGGTACTTTGAAACATTCTCATTGCAGATTTAGAGGGAGACTTTGGCCATTTATTTGGATTACTAAGAGTTTGGAAAGTGCTTCTAACTAAGAAGATAATGTGTAAGAATGGAGGCCTGTTTGTAAAGTAGTAGGTCCAGGTTGATCTCATCATTCTGGTAAACTAGCTCTATGCCTGCTTTCTTTTCTCTTACATCTTCATGTTTTGTGCTTTAATTAATGAAGCAGTTTACAGTGTGTGATGTTGTCTATCAGATCTGAAAGCAAAAGCCTTGTCTTGCTCATCTTTATATCTCCTGCTTTACACTAGGTTCTCATGAAGTCCCTTCTCTGTAGTAAGAATTACTCATAAATATTTCTTGAGGGGCCACTTACTCTGGGAAATTTTTGTGACCTTAAGTCTTGAGGTAACAGAACTTGGTTGCATCTGTTATTTACATTGAATCCCTGTGGGATGTTTTAATTGAACCCTTATTTTTAGTTTAATCATTTTTAACGTGCCCAACTTAGTTGTAGTATTGTAAAAGTTTTCGGTGTTTAACAATTATCAAAGTATCACATTTTGACTCCCAGAAATTCACTGGACTATAGACTGCTTCTGCTGTTAGCTGATTATGCCCTCCAGCTGATTAGGAAAACAATTTTTAAGTCCTTGAGTCAGTGTAATTGTATTTATGACAGTAGTTTTTCTGAATTTTATAAAGATAATTTAATGGGTTAAAAATGTGGATGTAATGAGGGCCTTCATAATTTTTCCATACTTGACCACAGGTGAAAAGGAATTTTTACTTCCTATTGGTATGTGAAGTAGTGCCTGCTGGTACCACTTATATTTTTGTTAGGATCGGTAGGAGGCATCAGCCTACGGTGTAACCTACACAAAACCTAACTTTTTTCAGCTTTCATCTTTTTTAAAAAAAAAAAAAAAAAGTCAGTCATGAGGGAATTGAAGGTGGTGAGTAAATATGAATATCCCTGTAGTCCCTTGAACCTAACCTATCTGGTGTGGTAGAGTTATGCTCTTCCACTTCTTACCCAAAAGCAAAATACTTTTTCTGACTTATAATTCTTCACTTCCTAACTTTTTTTTGTCTTTAAAAATTATTATTCATTCATGAAGGGATGTAGAGTTCTGGGACAATATAGGTATCATTTTTATAATGATTTATAATTTGGGGTTTCAGTTATTGAAAAGGGAAATGTTAACTTATTTTTTCCAAGCATGAGATGAAACTCCAAATAATATACCTCTGATTATTGAAAGCATAACTTAGACTGCCTTCTGTCCTACAAAACTTGTAAACATTACAAAACTTGTAAACATTACATCTTTTAAAGGGGTTGACTTTGTGTGTGTGTGTGTGTGTGTGTGTGTGTGTGTGTGTGTGTGTGTATAGAGATGGCGTTTCACTGGGTTGCTCAGGCTGGTCTTGAACCCCTGACTTCAAGTGATCCTCCTGCTGCGGGTTCCCAAAATGCTGTGGGATTATAGGCCTGAGCTACTGCATCCAGCCTAGGGTTAATTTTTAAGTTTACTTCTGTGAGACTAGAGATAAAAGAGAGTGGGGAGAAAAAAATGTGAAGATTTTCATTTAAACATCAGAGTACTAAAAATACAAAAGTTAGCAGGGCGTAGTGGCTTCTGTCTGTAGTCCCAGCTTTTTGGGAGGCTGAGGCAAGAGAATTGCTTGAACCCAGGAGGCGGAGGTTGTAGTGAGCAGAGATTGCTCTATTGCATTCCAGCCTGGGTGACAGTGAGACTCCGTCTGAAGGAATTTCATTATTAGTCTCTTTATAAACAATTTTTTTGTGTGTCTTTCTTTTTTTTTTTGAGACAGGGTCATCCAGGCTGATCTTCGATCACCGAAGCCTCTGCCTCCCAGATTCAAGCGATTCTTACCTCAGCTTCCCTAGTATCTGGGGTTGAGGCATGAGCCACTGCACCTCGCTAATTTTTTTTGTATTTTTATTAGAGTTGGGGTTTCACCATGTTTGCTGGGCTGGTTACAAACTCCTGGCTCAAGTGATCTGTCTGCCTTGGCCTCCCAAAATGCTGGGGATTACAGGCTTGAGCCAGTGTTCTCAGCCTTTATAAACGATTTTGATATATGGTGAAATCTCTCAAAGCTTGTGAATCGAAGTGAATTATGCTGATGAGTGGGCAACAAGATTGAGAATAAATTGAAAACTATTAAATATGTTTTCATGAGTCAAGGATTTGAGTAAATGATCTGAAATACAGCATGCTTTTTTGGTAAAAAGTTTAGTATAATGTACGGTGAAGTTAAATAAGGCATTGGCAATAACCAGAATCATAATTCTCATTTTAAATAATGCTGTGCTACATCTGCACAAAATAAATGATATATATTTTTGGCTGCTGTACCATGAAAATGATGACTAAAACGAGAAGGTCTGGAGAGGGATAGTTTTAAAATGATTGTAGAGCTAGATATGGAATCCATGATTGAGGAGGACTCTAGATTTTACTTAAATATAATTTTATTGCTTATTACTTCATGTTCAAATTAACTAGTGACTCAAACTGACTTACAACATAGAGAAAATCATGAGGTATACCAGATAATACTATTTCAGCTTTGAAAATAAATTTATTTTTTTATTTCTTGAGATTATTTGAAAGTGCATTCTAGACATGTCATATTGATGGAACTACTCTATGGCTGTGCATCTCTAGCAGGGATTTTTGCCTGCTCCTTTTATCTTCCCCAAAATACTATTAGCTTACCTAATTTAACCTTTCATTTTTTAAATCTCCATCCTCCCTCACAGAAGAAAGGAATAGAAAAGAAAAATACAAAAGTGAAGAAATAAGAACCTGTTCTAAAGTTATTTTTTGGTCTGGGTTTCTTCATGGATCAACTCTTAATTAGTTTAAAAACATTTGCTTGAAACCTGTTCTGGAAGCATCTATGGAAAGGCTGGTTCCATTAGTTTTGAATTTAGAATAAATATATGTTACCATAGGGATCTATTTCCTTTTCCTTCTTTTCCTGTCATCCTAAATATGAAGACTGACAAGAAAAGGAAGCCCTCCTGTTTGTTAGTTAGTGTTACAAATGCCTTTGACCCTATTATTGTCTCTTTCTTTCTCTATGCCATGTTTCCCTTTTACTTTTTTTTGTGGCATTAATAATGAAAATAGTCCTGTTTCAAAGCCTCTAGTATAGCACATACTAGTGATAGGTGGATTGTAGTGGTAAATTCTTTTACCTGACAAACATTTCTTGAGTGTCTCGTATATATGGCTGTTTACAGTGTCTAATCTTAACCATTTCCTCCCTATTGAATATGAAAAAAATTTTTTTAATTATAGTTGTATGTGTTAAACATGTATAAGTTAAATGAATTTATACATATTGTAGTTAGTAATAACTTACATACATGGAAACTTAGCACAATGATATAATTCAGTTTTCCATGTGACTATTAGCTAATCTTATTAGCTATGATTATTAGCTAATAGTGATAATTGTCACTATTAGTATACTCTTTGAACTAAATTTATTTGAGGCATTATTAACACCTAGCAAAATTACCTAGGGATTAAAAGGGTTTTCAAGAAACGGAGACATTATTTCTAGATTCATAAAATTTAAATTTTGTTGAGATAAAACTAATAATAAAACTGTGAAGATGATTTTAGTCCTGTATAAATCCTGTACTTTTTAGGGGCATCTGTGTTTGTTTTTGGTGTAGCTGTGTGTCTTATGATCATAGGGATAATTTTGTTTTGATTTTTGACTTTAGATCTTTTGTGAGTGTCTCCTGGAATACTCAGTGATTTTTGATATTTTGTTTGTTTTTAAGATGAGGTCTGTGTTATTTTTCTAGAGTGTCCTTGACAACTAGATTATACTAAAGAGTCATCCATTCTAATTTTACCTTGAAAATTTTATAGTAAGAAAGGAGAGATCTGTATTAATATACTTGGGATTGCTGCAGGTAGAAATATGTTAAAATATGAGAGACTGAGTTATAAGACAGTGTAGGTTGAAAAATATTAAGATTTTAAGTATTGGTTACGTATAATTAAACGTTATTCATTAATTTATACCTATTTGTAGAAACACATACTTGCAGAAAACTTGACAAAAATCAAAAAGATGTAAAGAATAGAACAATCACTTATTATTCTGTCTTCAGAGTAAATCATTACCTCAAATAGTCTTTTCATTCTTTTTCCTTGGTGTGTGGTAATCAATTTACCACAAAGAGCAGAGCTACGACTTAGAAATTTTGCTTGCTGAAATTTTTATTGATGGGCTTTCTTCAAATGTATCCATTGAAGAAATGAGTCTTCAGATTATGATTTTTATGTATTTAAAAATACAAGCTAATAAGCGTATTTATACTTGCAAAATATCTTCTAATACATAGGTGTTTTTATTCCATTTTTAGAGTAAATGCTACCAACAGCTTGGTGTATATCAAATGTTTGTTTCTTGGTGAGACTGAATGCGTGCGTATGTGTTGTGACTGAGAGAATGTTAATATTTGCTACATTATTCTCATTTACTTATGAGTATTTCATAATATAAATGTTCATAATTTATTTGATCTTTTATGTTCGTAGACATTTAGATTGTTTTCACCACATTGCTATTAGTGAATATCCTTGTACAGTTATTTTTGAGTGTGAAACTATTTCTTTGGGACGGATTCCTAGAAATGGAATTGCTGGGCTAGAGGATGCATGGTTAAATTTGGTAAATACTTTCAAGTTTTACTTGCATCAGCAGTGTATGAGAATGTTCCTAGATGTGATTAATTTTCTTCGTTTTAAAACTCTGTTAAAAATGGTGTTTTATTTTAATTTTTCTGGTTACTATCATCATTGAGTATAAGTTTCTTAATCTTTTTTTTTTTGAGACGGAGTTTTGCTCTTGTTACCCAGGCTGGAGTGCAATGGCGCGATCTCGGCTCACCGCAACCTCCGCCTCCTGGGTTCAGGCAATTCTCCTGCCTCAGCCTCCTGAATAGCTGGGATTACAGGCACGTGCCACCATGCCCAGCTAATTTTTTGTATTTTTAGTAGAGACAGGGTTTCACCATGTTGACCAGGATGGTCTCGATCTCTTGACCTCGTGATCCGCCCGCCTCAGCCTCCCAAAGTGCTGGGATTACAGGCTTGAGCCACCGTGCCCGGCTTTAATCTTTGTTTTTTATTTGGATTTCTTTTGAAAATTTCCTGGCTTCTCCCTTATCTATTTTTCTATTAGGTTTGTCTTACCATTTTCTTAGTGATTTGTTGGTAGTATTTATATTTATAGGTATGAACTTTCATAGTGTTATGTTTTACAGTATTCTCTCAACATTGTTTTCACAACATAGAAAATCTATTGTTTAGTAAAATATATTATTCTTTATGACTTCTGGAGACCTTCCTCAATCCAGTATGTAAAAATTTTTAGAAAATTTTTTTGGACTTTGTTTTTCAAAGATACATGGATCTCTTTTTGGATGCAGTATTTAATTCTTGTTTCTATTTCTTTGTTCTATAGCAGTTGACTGATTCTTGCTTCTTAAAATGTAATCCTCTTTTGTCTCATGTAATACCACCTTCTCCTGTTTCTATCTCACTGTTTTTTCTTGATCATCTTGCTTCCTTTTACCACGTACAGCAATCATACTTCAATTATTTACCTCGTTGGGCCCTTTTCTGTTTTGTATCTGGTCTCATTTAGATGATTTGAACTACTGTGTCATTGTATATCTATATACCAGTCACTTTCAAGTTTATAGCTCCAACCTAAACCTCTTTTTTGTTTTTTTTTTTTAAATTGGGCTCACCCTTCTGGCCACCCACCATTTGTGCAAACCTTTCTTTTAACACCTAATTGTTTCTTTTCTTAAGAGAATCAATTCAAAGTCCCATCCAGTTACTACATAGAGCCCAAAGTGAAAGATAGCTACAAAATGCTTTTCCTCTTAATTCAGAGAATTTCAGTAATCTATAAAACAATAAACAACTATATCTCCCTCTTTTCACCCAACCCACTGTGTAGTAGTTAATAGGAATAGGATAATCATAATGAAAGCTCTTTTAGAGAAGGGAAGAATAGGAAGCACACAACAGTCAGTGGTCTGTTAATAATGAAATCCTTCTGGGGAGGAGTTGTGACAACTTTTCCCTAGCTACTGAGTGTTCCTTGGTTAAACTGATTTTCCTCTATGAGAGGAATGCTCTTTTCACTGTTGTGTGTTTCCTTTGTTTAGTTCTTTAGGTAATGCTTCCTTGATTGTTACCTTCCTTAGCCACATTTGAAATAGTAGACATTGGAGGGTGTGACATCCCTAGGAAGTGCACAACTTCTTAGCCCCCTACGAGTTGGTATAGATTCAGGGGCCTGTAGGGTTAAAGTTCAAGTGTAAGATTTTTAGGCCAGTAATGTAGTTTGGTGGTAAAACTCTTTCAAAAATGTAATAGATTTCTGTTCTGTTTTTCTTAGATAGGAACATGTAACATTAACGATAGCAAAATATCTCTTAGTCATAAGTTTTGGAAACCTGCTGATTCTCATATTTACTGGTCTGTCTCTGTGCTAGGCTGGCTCCTCCCTTAGGTTTCCTGGCTACCTCGAGAGGATATAAAATATCTTGGATGATGTATCAGTAAGGGTTTAACCAGAGAAGCAGAGCAAGTAGATTTATATGTGATTGCTATGTATTAGGAGATTTACTACAAGGAATTGGCTTACATGATTATGAGGACTGACTAAGCAAGTTTGAAATCTATAAGACAGGCAGTTAGTGGGAGAGAAGATTGTGGGCAAGTTGGAATCCATGGATTTAGGCTGAAGCTGTCCTCCATAGACAGTCAGGAAGGAAAGATACAGTGAAGAGAGAAAAACTATACACTCAGCTGCTGTTTGGTGTCTCATTTGCTCAGAAGAACCTGACCTCTTTTAAGAGCTCTCCTGACTAGGTCAGGCTCACTGAGGATAATCACCCTAACTTAAAATCAGTTGATTAGGAACTTTAATTACATCTGCAGAATATTCTCACAGCAGTACGTAGATTAGCATTTGACTGAATAATTGAGCGAAGGTATTTGTGCTACAGTATGTCTGCTGTCCTCTCTTCTTTCTAGGAAGGAACCATCATAGGTGGAAAAGCAACATTCTCAACGTTATCTTTGCTACTACCTGGCAGAGAATGCTTGAACTCACAAAAGTTATTTCCTGGTATTTAGAATACAGAAGTAGCTGCCTTTTTCACCCTGAGAGACCCAAATTACTGGACTCTTTTAGGTTGGAGTTTGCTACTGAGAAAGCTTCTTTTTAGTAGCACTGTTTCCATGTCTGTCTGTACTTGCAAACTGCTTTATAGTTGAATTGATCTTTCTTCGTGATCTTTAAATAGCCAACACACACCATATTTTGAGTTTTTCTAACTGCTTTTCATAGAACTATAGACTTAGCAGGCATATTGCAGGCAAGAGTTTTACTAAATGTTCTGCAGTTGTATAGCACAGGTCATTAGGTCTTCAGTTTGAGGTGTTTCCTTGCTACTTGTTCTTATCTAAGTGTTATCAGAGATTTTAGGAGTTTCTTAGAGCAGCATGTCACTTCTCCTTAACTGTATTAGTTAAGGTATAAGGTAGATCATTTGAACAAAGAGATTCCAAAACACATCAGGCAAGGTAGAAGTTTGTTACTCTTTTATGTGCTACTCTGGAGGTAGACCTTTAGGTTATTCACACATCTAAGTACCGGCTGTCTTGCACTTGGCTATGCCATTATGCCATCCCTTAATCAGTGCTGTCCAATACTGCAGTCACTAGCCACATGTTGCTGCTTAGCTCTTGAAATGTAGCTAGTGCATCTAAGGATCTGAGTTTTAAATTCGTTTATTTTTAATTTAAATATTACATCTAGCTAGTGGCTACTGCAGACACCCGGATCTTGGACTTACTGTCTCCAGAACTGTGAGAAAATAAATGTCTGTTGTTTAAATGACCCAGCCTGTGGTATTTTGTTATGGCAGCACTAGTAAACTAATACTAGAGGAATAAGAAACAGAAAGGTCAACATAGGTAACTTGCTTTTGAGGAATTGACCAAGGAGTTGCAAATATCATTTTCCGTTATATCCCTTTGACCAGAACTTACTTATACCGACATATCTAGGACTTTGCTCTGCTGAGTGGCCATATACCCAGGTAAAACTTGTGGATAAGTAGTCTTTTGCATAAAGAAGGGGACTGTGGTTATTGGGGGATAATTAATGTTTTATAATGATACAATTCTGAGATTATATTATCCTTAAGACTACCAAAACAAGAATAAAAGTCATTGCTGGCTCCTGAAATAATCTTGTGGGCCTACCTTGGATCATGTCTCCATTCTTGAACTGGCCAGTATCACTAAGGAAAAAGATGCTGTGTTTAGTACTAAGACAAGTTCCTCCACCCTGTGTAGGATGTAGACTAGTAGACTACCTCCAAAATACGTCTTGAATTTTTCTGCTTCTCTCCATCTCCACTACTATCACCTTAACCCTGGCTCTTTTCTTACTTGAACTTCGTAGTAGCCTCCTAATTTGATCTTCCAGCTTTTTCTGTTGACTCCCCATACTTTATTCATTCTTCATGTAGCATTCATTCTTCATAGAATTCATTCTTCATGTAGATTAGGCTAATCTTTCTGAAATGTAATTTGTTATTTGACTTCTCATTGCTTTTAGAATAAAATCCAAACTCCTAACTTGGCTCAGAGAACTTTGTATGGCTGCTCCTTTAGAACTTTGTATGGCTGCTCCTTGTTGTTCCAACCCTTCCAGTTCCTTGACTGTCATCTAGTCACACTGACTTTCCTGTTTTTGCAACATGCAGGCTTTCTAGGTAAGGTCTTCTTACTTTCTTCCTAGTGTGTTCTTCACCTGGTTTTTTGTTCTTTCTCATCCTTTAGTTTTCAGCTTAGATAGCCTTCTTTGTCCAGTATTGTTGGAAGGAACTTTCTCCCCTTACACCACTTCTTCTTTTACCTCCCTTTTAGTTTTTTGCCGTAACTGAATAATTGCACTGGGGTGAAACATAGGAAAGAACCCCGTTAGTTTTTCACCAAGCTTTGTTATTACTAAATATTTAGTAAACTCTTATGTCTGTTTCTTACTACTTGGAAAGAAGTTTGTGGGTGGAAATGAGGTGAAAGAATTTGAGTGAATTTCTCAGTTGAACCTTGTGAAATTGTTTTTATAAGCCAGAAGTCATTGCATATCTGGTTTCATATGATTCAGCCTAGTATGTTAGCATGGTTTGGTATCTTTGAAGGCAGTTCTCACTCATTGAACTTCTTTCTCATGAGTTTTGGGTATTGTGCATTTAACTTGTTAGACATGCTTTAGAATCATCTTTTGTAAATGACCATAAAATATTCTCAGATGATACATTGAAATTTATGTTAATTTGGGAGAGAAATACATGTATAATACTGAATATTCCCATTGAGAAACATGGCATACTTGTGTATCTTCAGGCCTTTCATCTGTCTTTAATAAAATTTTAGTTTTTGTATAGATTTTGCGTATTTCTTCTGGAATTAATTTCAGATTATTTTATAGTTCTTATTGGTATCATGAATAGTGTATTTTATTCCGTTATACTTTCTTAATTAGTTATTGTTGGAGTATAGGAAGCTATTGATTGTGATATTTTGATCTCGTATATGGCCACTAAACTGAAATCTTGTATTCAGTTTAATCTGTTGAATTTTCTGACTCAACCTTTATGTTGATTCCAGTAAATTATTTTGTTCTCTCATTTCCAGTATTTGTCCCTTGTGTTTGTTTTTGTTTTCTTATTGCATGAGTTTTGAAACACCCCCAAAATGTTGAATGCCAATGGTAACAGAGGTTATACTTGTCTTTCTCTTGTTTTAAAGGGAGTGCTATTATTTTACTACCAAATTTAATGCAGATACCTTTTATCAATTTAGGGTATATCTCTTTTTCTTAAATTACTTAAGTTTTATCAGAAATAATGTACTACATTTTATCAAATGGATTTTTGACATCTTTTGAAATGGTCAGTTCTTTCTCTGCCCCTTCAGTATGTCCATATAGTGAATTGCAATAAAAGATTTCCTAATTTTAATTATGTTTTGAATACTTGGTATGATGAATTATTTTAATGAAATGTTGGATTTAGTTTCTTTTTTTTTAATTTTAATTTTTATTTTTGGATTTAGTTTCATTAATATTTTAATTTATATTTTCTATGAGGATTATCATGTTAGTTTTTCAAACTTATTTGAAGAAACTGTAAATATTTTTTTCCTTACATCAGTTTTGTTAAGATACACGTTTTACAGATTCAGTTTATGTGCATCCTTTTTCCTTTTAGTCTTATATGTTGTGTTTTTGACCTTATTTGCCACTGAAATGTTAGAAAGGAGTTAGAGAAAGTGCTTTATTTGATCTTTTTATGATTTAGTTATTTCTTAAAGTGGCTTAAGTAATTTAGTACAGACCTCTTTTTCAAAATAATAACAAAAAAATTTTAATTGTAATTAAAAAAAATAATATTTACCATATTGTTTTCAAGTGTATAGTTTAGTAGTGTTAACTATATTCACAGAACTTTTTTATCTTGCAGAACTGAAATTCTATACCCAATGAAAAATTCCACATTTTCTTATCCTTTCAGCACCTGGCAACTACCGTTCTATTTTCTGTTTCTATGAATTTGTCTGTCACATAAGTGGAATCATAGTATTTTGTCTTTTTGTGACTGTCTTATTTTAGTTAATATACTGTTGTCAAGTTTCATTTATGTTGTAGCATGTGACAGGATTTCCTTTTAGATATTCCATTGTATGTATATATCACATTTTGTTTACCCATTCATTAGTTAATGGACCATCTTGGCTAGTGTGCCTCTTAACTTTTACATTTTATTCATTTATTTCAAATTTATATCAGTTCATTGAGGGGAGTAGGAACTTAATCTTGTATTTCCAGATAATCAGTTGACTTACCTGTTTTATAGTCTGTCCTCATTTTAAGTGCTGCCTTTATTTTATGTATTTCCACAATACAACAATAAACCAAGTAGCTGCTTAAGTGTATACATCTTTATAAGTACTGAATTTATATAAGCTGAAGTTCTGCATACTAAAATTGGTTGCTTGTACTAAGCAGTTTCATGTGTTTGTTAAGTAGCTAACATCTATGTGGGGTTTTATGGTTACAGGAATTTTAGATGATTTCCACTTAATCAGTTGAGTTATATTTTTTTTAATTCCATTTTTTTAAGGCACAAGGTCTTACTCTGTTGCCTAGGCTGGAGGGCAATGGCAGCCTCGAAATCCTGGGCTCAAGGGTTCCTCCCACCTCATACTCCCAAGTAGGTGGGACTACAGGGGCATGCCACCATGCCCAGCTACTTTATTTTTTTTGTAGAGACCGTCTTTCTATGTTGCCTAAGTTGTTCTAGAACTTTTGGGCTCAAGTGATCCTTCTGCTTTGGCCTCGCAAAGTGCTGAGATTGCAGGTGTGAGCCCATGTGCCCAGCCAAATCAGAGATCTTTTGAAGCAATTTTTCTTCTTCTGTTGCTTGAACCTCTAAGCAGGCTTGACATCTTTTTTTTTTTTTCCTTTCCTTCTTCCCTTCCTTACAGATTCTAGTAAAGAAGAAAAAGTACTTTTATGAAGATAAAGGCAATGTAGTGTTCTTACTGATTTGATGATGTCCTTAGGCTGTCTTTGAACTTGAAAATCTCCATACATTATTATTGCAGGACCTATAAACTATGAGTGTTTTGTAGTTCTCTTGCACTGTCCTTCCCATGTTTTTTAAAATACTAAATTTCACTGTATGTTTTATATATTTCAAGTGAACTAGAAGTGATTTAAAACTTACATAGTTGCTGTTCAGAAAATGTCAAAAAAGAAGAGCTTGTATAAGGTATAATGTAGATTAAATTTAATTATGTTGAGGAAGTAATATTATTTAAATCAAACCTGTTCTAAAGTTTGCACCAAATGTTAAACTGTGAGTAATGTTTTATTTCTATTTATCCATTTAACTTTTTTATATTGGAGGATTCTTAAAGGAAAATTGCATTATCTTTTTCCAGTTTTATTAAATCATTAGCAAACGTAAACTGAAAATTTAAACAGTAGAGGAATATATAGAATAAGAGTTGAAGATTGTTTTATATTCCTAGTTGTAAATTTTAAGTGTATGTAATCCTATGCCTTTTTCTATGCATTTTCACCCACATTATACAGATGTATCTCTGTAATTTTGTTTTGCATAAATGAGATCATTATAAAATATCATTTGAAACTTTTAAAAAAAATAGTCCATCATAGACTCTTTTCATGTAAGTACACATATAGTTATCTTACTCCTTTAAATGGCTGTGAGTATTCCCTTGTCAGGTGTCAGGACTTAATTGTTTTCCAGTTTATGGAAGTTTTGGTTGTATCCAATGTTCTGCTGTTACAAACAATACTGCAGTGGACTATGTTTGATATTATTTCTGTATTGTGGTAGCATATATTCCAGAGGTAAAACTGCTAGACCAAAGGTGTGGGAATCTGTTTCTGTAACTGACATTTTATTGTGTGTGTCAACACCATATTTTAAAAACTAGTGATTTTGTAGTGGTATAGGATCTGCTAGGTTAGACATCAGCTTTCAAGCCCTGTCATATCTATGCTTTCTGGATATCCCTCTCTGTTGACTACATTATCCATAAAAGGGACAGATCATATATCACATCTTTCCTTAAGGTGTTTATAACACCTAGCACACTGAATAATTTTAACCCCAGTAACAGTGAGTGCATACTATGTGCCAGCCACAATTCTAATTGCTTTATATGTATTATACTGTACTGTATACCATTTAATCTTCACAACTCTAAGAGGTACATAGTATCTACATTTTGTAGTTGAAAAAATCAAGGCAAAGAATAAGTAACTTGTTCAAGGTCACAGTAAATGATGGAAATGGAATATAAATGGGTAGTCTCACATGAAAGTCTGGTTTCTTAACTTCATACTGTACTCTCATACTGTACTCACTACTATTCTTTTATGACGTCCCTAGTAATTGCTCAAGAAACATGTTTTGTATGCATTGTAGAGTTCACTAGCCATTTCATTTTGCTTCTAGATTTGTTTTATAGATCTGCATGAATGCCATATTACTCAAACTCATATTTAGTGACCTGTCACCAAGTAGAGCAACCAGAGAGAAATGATGGAGTAAGAAGAGTTATGGAACACCTCCTTAGACTTTACCTGAATGTAGCTAGTTAATACTACTCTGTTTTATTTCATCTTGTCTCCCTAACCCCTGTCTTGGGGAAATTCATGGACTGATCTTGAGATAGATTTCATAGATGGAGTAATAGGTATGTTACTCTTCATTATTTCTGAAACATACCCAAATCAATGTGAAGTGGGAAGAATGCTGTTTTAGACCCTCCTACACCTCTTAATTCATGCTGTTAAGTAAGTGTGGCATGTAAAAACTAAATATCTCAGTCTCCCATAAAAAAGGCCTGTGAATACCTTCTTTTGATGGAGGTTAGGTGACCTAATGTTTGTGAAAATATTTGTGACCTATAAGGATTTTCATAAATATTAGGTGTTGAAACTGAAGTATGAATAAGAATAGAGAGCCTTGTGAAAATTCTGACTACTAAGATGTTTGGCTATTTTACTTTAGGAAAATCCCGTATTTTTAAATTTCTAATTCTATTAAATTTGATTATTTTATTGCATTTATAGATTACTAATAAATATTTTCAGGTGTAATTGCGCATTTTGGTTGTTTTAGGCGGAGCTGATAGTAGATAGGTTAAGGGGTTGGGATTCTGTAATGAAGTGATCACAAATAATAGTTGTTTGGGTTAGAGGCTCTTTTTTGGATTATATTCTGAATTCATTAGGTTTTTAGGATTTAAATAGAATATGCCCTTAAATTCCTTGAGAACTTAGAAATTTGTCCTACTTTATCATACTGTTAATTACGAGGGAGAGACAAGGGTTACGAGAAATGCAAATCCTTTTCTGATTCTTAGGTCCTTTTCTGGGAATGTTAAAGCAAACTTTATGCCTGTGGCATCTCTACTATAGGCTCCTCAGATAATACCATGGTTCTAGACAAAATGGAAAGTATGAAAGCAAAGATTTTATCATGCTGTTTTCTAAATCGCGGGACCTTTAGAATATATCTCTAACTCATTTTTTGTTGACTCCTTTCACTTGTACCTTTTCTTACTCTGTGGCCACATACCCACTTTATAGTCTTTTTTTTTGGTTTTTTTGGTTTTTTTTGAGGCAGAGTTTTGCTCTTGTTACCCAGGCTGGAGTGCAATGATGCGATCTCGGCTCACCGCAACCTCCGCCTCCTGGGTTCAGGCAATTCTCCTGCCTCAGCCTCCTCAGTAGCTGGGATTACAGGCACATGCCACCATGCCCAGCTAATTTTTTGTATTTTTAGTAGAGACAGGGTTTCACCATGTTGACCAGGATGGTCTCGATGTCTTGACCTCGTGATCCACCCGTTTCGGCCTCCCAAAGTGCTGGGATTACAGGCTTGAGCCACCACGCCCGGCTACTTTGTAGTCTTAAGATCCTCTCTACTAATCAGTCTACCTTTCTGCCTGAAACCCAGACTTCAGTACCTGACTTCTCTTGGCCAGACTGAAGTCCTGTAATATGATTTAAGTTGTAAATGTGCCTTAGTATGTGGGATGTTTTTTCATATGAGGAGATTCTTAACCTACTTTAGCTTAATCATCAGATCCTTTTGTCTTTTATGCTAACACATAAAAAACACAGGTTTGGTATTAGAGCTTTTTGTCTTCTATGCATGAGCAGTTTTGTTTTGAATCCCAGGGATCCCAGAAGAACAGCTTTGCTTGGCCAGGGGACCCATTCATTGGCTTATGCAACCTAGAATGTTAAGATTCATATATCTTAATCGAATACGAAGGTCTTCCTGACCTCACTACCATAAGCACAAGTTTTCTGAAAATCTTAATCCGAGAGCAAGTAGGAAGAAGAACCAGATTCCAGTTTCATTAAACCACAGGCATATGAATACTTCACAGTTTCTGTGCTTGCCAAAAATTACATCTAATTCTGAAATAACCCATTGCCTTTGTATTTCTTTTCTTACAGTATTTCTCCTGGAAAAAGCATGATATAGAAAGAGTTTGAAATCAAGTTGGATAACTTGCTTTTGAATCCTGCTTTAATACTATGTGATTTGGGGACAGTTACTACCTAACCTTGTTGTCTTCATCTACCTTAGGGCTAATGATTTATTTTTTAACAGGGTTTTTCTAAAGAATGGAGGTAATTTACATTATTTAGCATACTATATTGCCTTCTCTGTTGGAGGTATTTACTACTTATTTTGACATTTTACTGGATTTAGCTCTTATATAATATTTTGGAATTTTTTTTTCCCCAGTCAGGATCAGTTTTCTTTACCTTTACATTATAGGTAAAGATTTTATTTGCTTTCAGATTA
Source organism: Saimiri boliviensis (assembly GCF_048565385.1). Classification (NCBI taxonomy): domain Eukaryota; kingdom Metazoa; phylum Chordata; class Mammalia; order Primates; family Cebidae; genus Saimiri; species Saimiri boliviensis. Next base: position 66,752,546 of record NC_133451.1, on the reverse strand, counting down.
TAGGTCATTAGATTATAGGACTTTAGATTATAATGAAAAATATAGACCTATTCTCCTCCAACATTTACTTAAATACCTCATACAGCGTTTTGCCAATTGTTTCGGGGGTAGAAAGTTTTTGAGGCATAGATATTTGGTGTAAACCATGCAATAGGAACTTTAGCTTAAGAATACTGGATTTCAGGGTGGGTGCAGTGACTCATGCCTGTAATTACAGCCATTTGGGAGGCTAAGACAGGAGGATTGTTTGAGGTTGGGAGTTAGACTAGCCTGGGTAACATAGCAATAACCCATCTCCACAAAAATTTAAAAATTAGGTGAGTGTAGTGGCACATACTGGTAGTCCTAGCTACTTGGGAGGCTGAGGCAGGAGGATTGCTTAAACCCAGGAATTTAAGGTTACAGTGAGCAATGATGGAACCACTGCACTGTCACCCTGTCTGAAAAAAGAGTACTGGATTTCGTTTTTTGTTCATTGACCAGCCTTTTCCGCTACTCTGTCCCCAGTAATAACAGCAATAGCTACAGAATTTTTCTTGGAGAGGTTTCTGCCATATAAGATAATTTTTAAAGGTAATAATTTGCTTGAAAATTTTAAATTATGGTTGGGTGCAGTAATCCCTGTAATCCCAGTACTTCGGGAGGCCGAGGCAGGAGGATTGCTTGAGCCCAGGAGTTCGAAACCAGCCTGGGAAACGTAGTGAGCCCCTGTCTCTATTGAAACCAAAAAAAGAAAGAAAAACTTTAAGTCATTACTAACCTTCCCTTCTTCCCTATTTTTCTTTTTGAAACTATTGAAATCTTGACTTAGAAAAAAACTAATAAAGAGATAATTGGTTTCTATATCTGCTTAAACCCTGAGGGTGGAAAGATAAGATGTACTAAATAAAATTTATAGCTATTTCCTTATTGTATGTTTAACAAATTTTAAAGCTAAAACTTGATTTCTTCAGGCTTATTTTGTAATTATTGACTGAACTTTAAAAAAACGATGAATTTAGCACATTCCTTTAATTTCCTTTCTTCTCAGCGTCCCACTGATGTTGTTCAAAGATTGAATTAAATCATAATTCTGAAAACAAGAACAGATGTTATTATGTTACGCAAACTCTCCTTAAGAGGCACAAAAGGACCTCTTTAGCTCTGTAACTTTAATTTGTACTTGGGTGTGTGTGGGGAGGGAGGTGAGAAACTACAACTTAGATGCATAGATGGATCTAAACTTGAATAGTGTTACTAGTATGGCTCCAAAACTGTTTCTGTCTCAACATTTTTGGTCTGCATTTCCTTCCATATCAGCTTTATTTTCAGCCAAAGTGTCAGTCAAAGGAGATGAGAATGGGATATTCTAGCCAGAGCTAGGTCATGTGGTCACTCCTGTGGTGGCTAGGAAGGCTCACCTATACCTAAAGCACGTGAATATGTTCCTCATAAAAAAAGAGGGATGATGTCATTAGCAAAAGGGGTCAGGGAGAAAACATGTTGAACAGTAAAATTACAGTTCACAGTCCACTACAGGTACCATCAGAGGATCAAGAAATTTTGAAGAAGATAGGAAGTTCATGGAATCGGATTGACAGCAAAATCCCAGAGGAAACTGGAACCCAAGATAACAGAGGTAAGCTCAGGTTTTCCCAAGGAAACCTTGGAATGGCTCCAAATTTGGAGTCAGCAAACACAAATCAGTAGTAGTGGGCAGTTGGGTAATAATCAAGAATTTTCTTAAGGCTTGTTTTCCAGAGTGCTAGGTCAGTCGGACTTCCTTTCTACCCTTTCTCTAGCCTAAACAACTGTGGTGCCCACTCTTAAGCCTGAAGTTTCAGAATTGTTCTCTTAAGAAAGTAGGCCAGCAGTTTAGTATGACATCTACTGAGGTGTTAGAACCTGAGAGAAGTGGAGGCACTGTGCTACCCCAGGAGAAAAACAGTTTTGTCTGTTTCCAGCCAAATTGACTTCCTTTCTGGGGTACCTGCATATCCATATGCCCTACCTGCTTAAATTGTACTGTTCTTCCGTTTAAAGGAGAAGTCACTTAGGAAGACAAACCTGATTCTCAGGGAAAGCTCTTACACTCTGTATACTCTAAAGTAATCTTTCATTTGCAAATATAAACAGACAGGGATAATCAGACAATTGAGAATCAAGAGGATGGAAGAAGATTAAGATGAATAAAATGACAACCAACCTCAGCTGTAATTCAGAAGAATACTTCGAAGAAAAGTATAATTGGTATTTTATTTAAGATTTAAGAACACATTGTAATATTTAATCATAGCTGCATTGAAAAGGGGCATAGAACCAGAAAAGGTTTTGAAAATTATAAGGAAAAGTTTTGATGGATGAGCTAAATAAAATTTTAGCCTGACTCAAGACTGAATTGTTGATTTTGGAATTAGGAGGAACTGTCTGCATATGTAAATTTTCAAAAATCTGGAAAAACTTGAGAGAAAATTAAAGAGGCATGGAAAATATATCACAGTTCTCACATCTGTAAATGTGAGTTTGAAAAGCAGAGATTAGGAACCATGGAAAGGACAGGATAATGAAAGAAATAATTGAAGAAAATTTCCTGAGCTGTAAAAACATAATGAATTTTCAGATTGAAAGAGCCCATGTAGTAACAACCAAAATGAATGGAAAAAGATCCTCGATTTCAGAATTCTTAAGGACAAGAATATCCCAAAATTATTACGAGAGAGAGGGAAAAAATATGGAAGATCAGATAAACTAAGTTTTTAGCAGTCATACTAAATACTTGAAGGCAGTAGAACAGTGACTTCACTATTTGAGAGACAGTAGATTTTGACCTGTATTTTCTATACCCAGCCCCACTGTTTTATCATGTAAGGACAATTGCATTTTCTATACTTGGAAAAACTACGTACTTTGTGTGAAAATATTTGAGATACAGTAGCACAATGAAAAAATAATCCCAAGGTAGAGGATATGGTGGTAGTGGGGGGATGGGAGGGTGAGTAGGAAGAAATAGCTACCATGGCAATCTTGGGCCTTCAAAAAGAACTGAAGAAAGCTGGAAGGAAATTCAGGTTCTATTAGTCTGGAATACATGAACATTTCTTCAACTAGTAATGTCTAAATAACATAAAATTGCATTTCCTTCAGTGACTAGTATTTTTCTGATCACATTATAAGTGTACTTTATTGATTTTTCATTTCAGAATCAACCTAGAAAATATATAAAATGGGCTTAATTATAGTTATGGAGTAGAATGCCATATAAACCTTTATAATGTAAAAATAACATCTATAAAATTTGGGGATGGAGGGCAACCAACGAAGGGTCAGTGCTCATTTCTTCAGTGGACAGTCAGTAGATAACAAGCATATAAAATTTGGTGAATCAAGATATGAAAGCAAAATGCCATTAAACTGGTAACTGTGCTAGAAGTCTGTTAATGCTATAACATGTATTTTCCCATAATACAGGAGGATAACAAGACTTATGGTTCATCTTTTGCCTTTGTAGCCTTTGAATTTCTTAAACACACTACGTGAATGCATCGCATTTATGATATTGAAAAGATTGCAAGGCTGGGCACAGTGGCTCACACCGGTAATCTCAGCATTTTGGGAGGCCAAGGCAGGCAGATCACTTGAGGTTAAGTGTTTGAGACAAGCCTGACCAACATGGTGAAACCCTGTCTCTACTAAAAATACAGAAATTAGCTGGGTGTGGTGGCCAGTGAGGGCCTGTGATCCCAGCTACTTGGGAGGCTGAGGCAGGAGACTCACTTGAATCTGGGAGGTGGAGATTTCAGAGAGTCAAGATCATACCACTGCACTCTGTCTTGGGCAACAGAATGAGACTCTGTCTCAAAAAAAAAAAAAAAAAAAAAAAAAAGATTGCAGATATATGGTCTCTACCACTCTTTATGAAGTAAATATATTCCTGGGCTACATGTGTTTTGGAAATTGTCTGACTTAGAAGTAGAGGACACAGGAATTAATTCTAGGAAATTAGAAAGTTGCATAGAATACAAATGTGACTCTTTCTATGTAGGATGCCTAATTCTTTCTTGACTGGCTCACATGGTCGATTTTGAGTGTTAATTTCTGATCCCTTTCCATGAACTCTGACAGGAAACTCTTTAAAAAATAAATGTTTATTGTGAAAAATTTGGAAGTACAAAAAAATTGGAAAATTCTGAGGCCTGCTTCCTTCCAATATCTCTAAATAAAATGACATTTTCTCTGATGGACTAATGACCAAGATGAGAAACTTAAGTTTGTCCTTAAGATGGAAGTCTTGTGATCAAGGAGAGCAACAACACTGGAGGCAGGGTATGTCTCCTGGAAGAACTAGAAGAAGGAAGATGGAAATTGGAATTGCCTTTTTTCTCCTTCCTTCTAAAGATGTGGCTGATCTTACGTATCAAGCCCTCCCGTCTTTGCTCAGGACCCATTGTGTGTCTCTCTCAGATATTGGTCGAATGAAAGAATCTTATTTTGATAGCACTTTAGTTTATCAGGTTGGTACTCTGTGCTCTGCATAGATAAAACATTTTTTGAAAGCTCTGCTTTAGATCAGGAACATGATCTTTTGGGAAGCAGATTTCTAACAGTATGTTTTTCAGATTCGATTTAAAAAATATAAACTCTTGTAAACATTTAGGGATTGAATGTATGAATTGCAAAATACTCTAAGACCTAGACATACTCTCTTGTAATGATTTCTCAGCAAGCTGGAATGCTGAAAAATGGAAGATGTGCAAATGTATTACCTTAAAATAATTATGAGAAATACCTAACCCTTGAATAATACCAACTCCCTTCACTGAGAGAAATGGACATATTCTTGAAGATGATGGGAGTTAATAGGATTTCTAAAATTATGTGACCCTAATAAGAAATTGGTGATGGAGGAGTTGAAAAGTGAATGTGGGTTAAATTTGCTTCCATGAAACATGCTAGTGTAGTATCTATTACATACATAAAGGTTGATAAATAATTGTCTTCTGTTTTCTTATACTGAATTAGTTTTTATTGGAGGTTTGATAGTAACTGGGTATTTGAAATTAGTGGAGAAATTGAAAGTAATTGTACCCTTCATGTAGTTGTGAAGATATTCTTGTGACAACCAAAGCGGTAGTTCACAGTTAAATTGTATGAGATCATTATTTCTTTATGAATATATGAGGATAGTGATGGAGTCCTGTTTATAGATTTACCTTAGGAACTTTGGAATGTCACAGTCATGCTCTGAGCTTCTCTTTATATGAGACCACTAAACATCCTCTATCTGTGATTGGGATAAGGTAGTGAAAATGGGCATTTTGCCATTTCTGGCCCAGTCATTGGTAGATAGAGACAATTTAATGTAATACACATTTCTTAATAGATTGAGTTATGAGTTTGAAAGGTAGTCTGATGATACAGAGGGAAAATTAAACTCGGTTACTCATATTCTCACAACAGAAAATACTTCTGTGGCTGGAAATGTGAGAGTTTTTTCTTTATACACCAAGCAAGTAGAGCTTTTGTCACAGACACCAGCCGGGTGTCCTCTAAATCAATTATATTCTGACACTATTTACCTGGAGATAGTGCCAAATCCCACAGATTTGAGAGCCCAGTTCTACAAGACTGTGTCCTACTTCAGATGCCAATTACAAGTCCCAGGTTGTTTTACCTGTGCTTCTGACCCACTGACTGTACATCAGGGTTCTCAACATCCCTTTCTTGAGTTTGACTAATTTACTGAGTGGCTCACAGAACTCAAGGAAATACTTATGTTTACCACTTCATAAAGATATTACAAAGGATACAGATGAAGAGATGCATAGGGTAAGGTATGGGACAAGAGGCATGGAAATTCAGCCCTCTCTGGGCATGCCACCCTCTGGTAACTTGTACTGTGTTCAGCTCTTCGGAAGCCTATCAAACCCTTGGGCTTTTATGGAGACTTTATTATACAAGCATGATTGATTAAACTCTTGGCCATTGGGGATCAATTTCACTTTTAGTCTCCCCTTTTTGGAGGATGGAGGGGTCCTGAAAAATCCCAACCATTTAATCTTCCCTTGGTCTTTCTGCTAACCAACCCTCATCCTGAAGCTACCGTAGGGCCTGTCAGTCTTCAGTCAAATCTTAGCATACAGGAAGACCCTTAACCACTTTGAAGATTCCAAGGATTTTAGGAGTATATGCCAGGAAACTGGTCTAAGACCAGAGACCAAATGCGTATTTCATGATATCACAAGCTGTTATTTGATACTTTAAATAATTGCAAGAGTTAATATCTTTAAATAATTGCTTGCAGTCAAACCATTCAAGGTTTGTTATGAATAGATTAGGCTGGAAATAGCAAACTGGTAACAGATATCTTCAGACCAGACTGACTGGAGCTTGTTAGGGACCCCAGACCATCAAGGACCAGAGGAGAGCCAGTGATAGCAATGAGATTCCATGGTTACTTGGGTCGTTTTTACTTCCTGATTATTTTCCATGCCCTTGATGCTATCTGGAGTTAACTTGGAGCTGTTTATTCATTCCCCCAGAGTGGTAGAAACTGGTGACTCAAAAACATTGTCTTTGGATTTGAGCTTTTTCTTGTAATTTAAATTTTTATCTTCAGGTACCCTAGACCCTCTGTGTGTGTGTGTGTGTGTGTGTGTGTGTGTGTGTGTGTGTGCGTGCGCGCGCGCGTGATGTGTATTTCTTTCTGTTGGTAGATGTGATTCGCTTTCAAGTGGAGGACAGATGTGTTGCTGACAAGACTAAAAGTGCTGTATCATCAATAGATTTAACCTATTTAAAAACAAAAATATTGAAATAAGTAATTTCTATTAGGGATACACTTGTTTTTATTTTTATTTGAAAATATACATTTCAGACAAATGGGAGGGTTGATTGTGACCTGTAAACAATAAATATTTTATCAGTTTTGTGTACATAGAACCTATTGTGAAATACTGGAAAAAGAATGAATTCATGGCGTGACCCACCATGGGTAGAGACAACAAATGCAAGTGTCCAACAGACACAACTATTACTGGGGATGTGAAAAGAAGGACCATTGCTTTGTTTTTTACTTTGTTTAGTACGTTACTTAGGTTAGACAAGATTATGCTTGTATTTCATTCTGTGTATAGGACACATCTGGATGAAATGTTTTGTATCTAAATATAATTCTCTTCTGTACTTTTCTTAGTTGAATTTCAGATTTCATTTATTAGCTGTTGAATTTCAGATTTCATTTATTAGTTGGGTTAGAGAAGAATGGGAAGGGGACTAATTAGAGGAAAAAAATCATTGAAATTTTAGTATTAAACATTGTCAAGAATCAGGATTGAGTTCTAGATTATAGCCTCTTAGAAGGGGACTAATTTTATTTGCCATCTATATCCAGTGTATGTAAGTATAAACCCTGCCTCCTAATAAGCACTCAGTAAGTGTGTGTATAAGTGAGTGATCAAAATGCCAATGAGGATGATACAAAAAAAATTTTCTGGGGCTTTTTATAGTATGAGCCTTGAGGAAAATACTGTTTAAGCAAAAAAAAAAAAAAAGTTATTTAAATATTACAAAATAGTACATACCCTCCCTACCCTTCCTCATATTTAGAATATAGTACTGGATACTACATTGCATTGTATTATTGATAATGTTATAATTTTATGTATCCTTAACCTAATCCTTTCTTACATATATCCTTTAGATATTCTTCCACATTTCTCGAAGCATGTTTGACTGTCTTATTTTGACAGTTCTGGTGGAGGTTTAATCATTTTCATTTTAAAATGCTATCATCCAAGTTAGACGTAGAATCTATGCAAAGAAACTGAGGTTCAAAATGTTACGTGCTCTTTGTGTTCATAAAAATTGTTTATGTGTGGCCCTGTATTTTTGTACATCAGATTTCTTAAATATGATGGATTACTTTAGAATTTCATGCTTTAAAAATGAGTAATTTGAACATAAATTTAGAAGGCAAAGAAATAAATGTATCCAGCAGTATTTTATTTAGTGAGAATATACCCAAATATTTCCCAAACAATTCGGGGTTTTAAAAATACTAAATTTTGGCAGAGGCATCTTTTTAAAACTTACTCCCAGGTTAAAGAACCCATTAAATGTTGGAGAGAATTTGTGTTTTATCAGAAGTAGCTTTTTTTTTCTTTTTCTTTTTTTTTTTTTTTTTTTTTTGCGAGAGAGAGGAAAAAAAAATCCTAGAGAAAGACTGACATGGAACAAAGAAAGGAAGAGAGAGAGAGAGAGAGAGTCAGAGAGAGAGAGTCAGAGAGAGAGTCAGAGAGTCAGAGAGAGAGAGAGAGTGAGAAAGAGAGAGAGAGTCAGAGACACAGAGAGAGAATCAGAGAGAGAGAACGAGAGACAGAAGTAACTTTTTTTTAAAGCATAGATCATTCTACTCCTCATTCTTCTCCAGCTGTATACATACAGACTCTTCATTGTGGTTGGGTTTTTTTCCCTTTATTATTTTTTGTCTCTCTCTCTTTCTCTCTTTTTTTTCTTTCTCTCTCTCTCTCTCTCTCTCTTTTAATAATCAGTTGAAGTTCTTAATTGTCAGTGAATGAATTTATGTGTTTTTTTATGATGGGGCGGAAGTTAGATGAAAGGAGATGTAACTGATTTGTGATTCTTGAAAAGTAGAAATGATGAAGAACTAAGGATAAACTGAATACATGATTTAAAACTCATGTTGATTACAGATGTGGATTTTTAATAGACTCGTGTCAGTAACACTTTATATTTGCAGGGAAGCAGGCAGTCACATTCACTTTCAGTAGAAGTTCAACTTTTTTAGAAGGCAGTTAACTGGGTAACATCTACTAAAATTTTAAATACAATGCTGTGAACCATTAGAAACAATGTAAATGCCTGTCAATAATGGACTAGTTAAATACATGATGCAATTCAATGAAAATTTGAACAGCTATCAGAAATCAAAGATAGATCTTTATGTACTAATCTGAAACAAGTATGCTGTATTAAATATTAAAATGGGGATACAGAAAGTATGCATAATAGCATCTATCTGTATAAAAAATGTTATACTAAGATGTGCTTGAAATATGTAGGTTATTTTTGGAAGAATACAGTAACTGGTTATGTCTCCTAGGATGATTTGGTGAGAGGTAGGTTTACTTTACTCTTTTAAACTATGAATGCTTTCCATGTACATATATTACTTTTATATAAAAATCATAGTTAATAAAACTATAGTGGTAATAAAAAGAATATTTTTATTTATTTTTTGCTACATTAGACATTTATCTAGATTCCTCAGTTTTATAGCATGAGTAGTTTAGGAGAAATAAAAGGTAAAATCATGGGAATGTGTTATTTTAATAATTTATGGACTTTCAGAAATCTTACCAAATTGTATTAGCCTTTTAATTTACATTCTGTTTAAGTCTTTAACATCTTTAACTTATACTTGGTCTAGGCACTTTCACTCTTGGGTTTCATACTTATGCTGAACTCTAATTTACACAGTAGAAAGGAGAAAAATATATGATACTATAACATAATGACTAACTTTAATAATTTTTAGAGGTATCAAGAGATCGAGACCATCCTGGTCAACATGGTGAAATCCCGTCTCTACTAAAAATACAAAAATTAGCTGGGTGTGGTGGCGTGCGGCTGTAGTCCCAGCTTCTTGGGAGACTGAGGCAGAATTGCTTGAACCCGGGAGGCGGAGGTTGCAGTGAGCCGAGATTGTGCCACTGCACTCCAGCCTGGTGCCTGGCGACAGAGTAAGACTCTGTCTCAAAAAAAAAAAAAGAGATAAAATTGTTTTAGTTTTTTTCCTAATAGTTTATGTGAGTGGGCAAAATCATTACATTTTTCCTACCACCAGTTGACTATCCTTGTTTTGTTTGAATATGTGGATTTTGAAGCGTCGCCATTCCCTAAATTAAAAAAAAAAAAAAATTGGTGGGAACAAAACTCCTGTATAAGGAATTTTTTATTAAAGTTTCACCTGAAGGGAACAAACATCAACAAAGTGTTAAGTCATGCAAAACAGGGTTGCTTGCTTGTCACCACATTTATACATATTTTTTGTTTTGTTTTCCTTTTTCTTTCTTCAAGGAAACCAATGCTGGTCCTAAATAAAATTGTCAACTTTAGAAGATTATTTCATGCAATCTAGATGTTCACTGAGCTTTTTTATACTTTACTTTCTTTTTTATGAGAGGTTTGACTCTTTGGATATTTGAATCTCATTTTCAGTCAATATTTTCTTTCATGTAAATTTTTTTATATGTTGTTTTCCATTTGTGTGACTTACTATGTTAATTGCTATTTACATTTTAATACTTTTTCTGTTGGCAAAATAATGAAAGGTCTTGTGCCATTGAAGTGCATTTTAGATAAATAGGAAGACAGTTTCCTTGCCTATAAAATTAGGTTGAGGCTGTACACCATGGCTCACGCCTATAATCCCAGCACTTTTGGAGGCCATGGCAGGCAGATTACTTGAGGTCAGGAGTTCGAAACCAGCCTAGCCAATGTGGTGAAATCCTGTCTCCACTAAAAATACAAAAATTAGCCGGGCATGGTGGTGGGCATCTGTAATCACAGCTACTCAGAAGGCTGAGGCAGGAGAATCACTGGAACCCAGGAGGTGGAGATTGCAGTGAGATGAGTTTGTGCCACTGTACTCCAACCTGGAGTGCAGAGCGAGATTTCATCTGAAAAAAAATAAAAAAAAATAAAATAAAATTAGGTTGAACTGGAAGATGGCTTATTTTTAGGATAACAGGTTTTAGACAAACACATGTAAATTTCTCTTTATACCCTTTTGCCCAGGGTATCCTGCGGTGGCATAGATAATCATATTGACAAAAAGAACTAAAAAACAGAAGTAAAGGGGATACATTATTTTGCTATGTAAAAAATAATTACAGAAAATCTGAAATTTAGATTCTCTTTATATTCAGTACTTCTAATATCTTATTTCAGTGACCTACAGCAAAAGAACAAATGTTTTTGTCATTAGAAATTACTACTATTGGTCCGGGCGGGCGCGGTGGTTCACGCCTGTAATCCCAGCATTTTGGGAGGCTGAGGCAGCCAAATCATGAGGTAAGAAATTCTAGACCAGCCTGACCAACATGGTGAAACCCCATCTCTACTAAAAATACAAAAAATTAGCTGGGCCTGGTGGCAGGTGCTATAATCTCAGCTACTTGGGAGGCTGAAGCAGGAGAATCGCTTGAATGCAGAGTGCTGGCTCTAGGTATGCACTGGTGAATAAAGTGTTGCCTACTTTCAACAGTGTTGCCTGCTTTTTTCTAGTCTGTAAGGGAGACAGATAATAAATGATAAACAGCCATAATTCTGTGAGAAAGGCATAATCACATATTTATTATTAAAAACAACAGTAAATGTCAGAACACCTAAGAGGCACCCCATAATCCTAGAATGGAGGAGAAGTGGAGAGTGAATGGTTTTACTGACTTGGATCTTAGGGGCCCCAATTAATTGTCAGATAAATGATGTGGAAGGCCTATTCTTGGCTTATGGAAAAGGAGAGTGTTACAACATGAGTTCCTTGAACTCAAACCTGTCATTGCTTGCTAACACTGGAGGAAAATTTGCAAAAGGGAAACTATGTTGATGACTTCTCTTAAGTCTAAAGATGGAGCAGTTTATTTGAAGCATAGAAATAATTGATCTGGAAGGCAAGAAATAACAAAAGCTGGTTTGTAGTTTCTGTTTAAGCCAGGTTACAACAGTGGAAATTACTTTGGGAAGGCTTCAAATGCAAGGCATGCCCATACCTAAATGTAAACATTAGTTATGGTATGAGGTAAAAAAACATAGTATCATTCGTCTGCCCTTAATTCCACATAGCCTTTGGAATCAGTTCTGGATTTGCATCTGGATTTCACTCTGCCATGTAACTTTGTGCCCTGTCTGATACTTTGTTCCCTTATCGATAAAATAAGATTATCACATGGAAGAAATACAGTTGATGATTCTGGATATGGATGCTGGAGCAAATTGCCTGGACTCAGATCTTAGCTCTTTAACTTAATTAGCTTAGCTTGAAATAATTTGGCAAGTTGCTTAACCTCTTTTTGTCCCATTTCCACATATGTAAAATGGGGAGGATAATAACACTTCAGGGTGACTGTGAAAATTAAGTGAGTTAACATGTAAAAAGCATTTAGAATAGCATATGGTAAGCAAAATGTACTTTAGAAGTTACGACATAGTGGCCAGGTGTGGTGGCTCATACCTGTAATCCCAGCACTTTGGGAGGCCAAGGTGGGCAGATGACAAGATCAGGAGATTGAGACCATCAGGAGTTCACCATCCTGGCCAACATGGTGAGACCCTGTCTCTACTAAAAATACAGAAATTAGCTGGGCATGGTGGCACATGTCTATAATCCCAGATACTCAGGAGGCTGAGGCAGGAGAATCATTTGAACCCAGGAGTCGGAGGTTGCAGTGAGCCAAGAACACACCACTGCACTCTAGCCTGGGTGACATAGTGAGACTCCATCTCAAACACAATTATGACATAGATTAGCTGGGTTGTTACGAGGATTAAAAAATACGTTCATTTAAAAAAAATATTGCTTGGCATACTATGGGTATCTCTTAAATATCAGAAACTGCAGTAGGTACTTTGTAGGATATAATCTTTATATAAACTGTTACGAGACCTTATCTGTCTATCGACTGCACCTAGAACAGTTTCTGATATTTCAAGTTGGGTGAATATTATCCCATTTTATAGATTAATAAATTGAGGCCCAAGAGTACTCCAAAATCTCCACTAAAACACGACATCACTTTGAGAGATAATACCAGCAATATCATGTACATTGTCACATCACTTTTCTCAGTTTAGAGCATAAAACGTTGTTCCTTTTTGGTTTTTGACACAGTCTCACTCTGTTGTCCAGGCTAGAGTGCAGTAATACAACTCCACCTCCCAGGTTCCAGTGATTCTCCTGCCTCAGCCACCTGAGTAGCTGGTATTACAAGCACGCTCTAACATGCCCAGCTAAGTTCTGTATTTTTAGTTGAGATGGGGTTTCACCATGTTGGCCAGGCTGATCTCGATCCAATGCCTGGCCTCAAATGATCTGCCCACCTTGGCCTCCCAGAGTGCTGGGATTACAGGTGTGAGCCACTGTGCCTGGCCCATTGTTCCTTTTTCAGTACATTTTTTATATTCAAGATTCCATAAGGAAGAAATCTGACAATCTTAACAAATTTTACTAAATGGAAGATCAATTACAGGAATGAATTTAATATAAATTGGTTCTTCTGTCAGTCACTCACTTTATTTGCTGTTTGATGATCCAGATTTAGTGTCTCTAAATTTATCTGGAATATTTTAGTCTCTTAGAGTATTTATTATAAGAGAAAAAACAGGCCATTTCTTTGGTTAGTAAATGAAGGCACTACTAGAAAATACATATATCAAATGTTAAAGCTTGCTTCAGTAATTGTAAATCAGTTGAATGTTAACCTGGTTCTTGTAGGTATTTGGAAACAGATTAGTTAATAAAAGCCAATTTACTATAAAAAATCTACATTAGGATAATTATTTTTGATACCCTGAAGTCAACTGTAATGTGTATGTTATATAATACATTTGCCTGATGTAGCAAATTTCTAACTTGGCAGCATCATGCCTCCTTCTTTTCGTCTTTAATACAGCCATTAATCTCACTACAAGGCTTTACTAAGGATAAATTGCTGCGTAACCCACTTCAACCTCTTTTGTTCAACCAGGAAGCCAGACGTGTTAAATAGCTTTTTAAAAAATAGGTTTGTTTTTTTTCCTGAAATTTTGGGATTTTAAAAATTGAAGTGACAAAATAAGAGACTTTTGTCTGTTGAAATTACTTGACAGAAGTTTGCTTTGAAATAGAGCTTCTGTATCTTTAAAAAATACACAGTGAGTCACCCCCTGCTCTTTTGGTAGATGCCTGGCTAGTGAACAGCTAAGCTGCTTTAGGCATGTAATAGAACATTCCATTTCCTGTTCCCTTGCTGACACAGAGGAGTGTTCCTGCTGGCAATGATCTAATCATAGTGCAGTAAGAAACATGGCAGTTTGATAAAACATGGTGGAGACAGCGGCTGAAATGGAAGCATATGTTCTAGAAGACATTCTTGAGGTAGGGCTAGGTTTGTAAGTGAAATGAAAGTTGAAATCTGAACAAAGAAATCTTATCTGCCGAAATTATTTTACAGATGAATAGATTAGAGGAGAGAGCAAAAAGAGGCAGAGCATAAAAGCAAGACACCGTCAGACCTATTCCGTGTGAGAATGTGTCAGTCTGGTTCACATGATTACTATATACGTCTGTAATTATTTTGTTTAAACTTCATGTTTCATAAATTGTATGTTTGCTGGGGAAAAAGAGGAGACTCAGACTTAATAAAAAGCCTTGTGCTGGTGGTGACCTTTAGATTAACTCATTAGAAGGTGGGGTCTGCAAAGCAGCTTTGAGTAGGTTTAGTATCATATGTCTTAGAATTCATTTACATATCTAAGCCTAAAGCTTTGCTGCAGTTAACTATTAAAAGCAGCTGGTTATTTTAGCTTTAAACTAAGCATGTTTATATCAATCTGATTGCTTAATTTAGCTGGTACACACTGGTCCTAGGTTTTTCATGTGACTTTGATTATTATAAAACAAATTATTAAATTAAACATTTTAAAACCCTTAAATTTAAGGCACTGATGCTACAGAGCTGTCAATAAAAAAATCCTGTAATTTGAATCATGAATATTTTTAATTATATTTTATTTTTTTCTGATTGTATTAATTTTATAAGATCCTATTTGAGTATAAACTAGTCCAATGAAATACATGTCAAAGTGAAACTAGAATTGCTTTTGGCATTGAGTGTTGAATACTATCAGAAATTTGTATTTATAGGTATAGGTATTTAAATCTCATATTCTTATCTGTGAGATTGTGTAGGTTATTTCTTTTTTCCCCTCATTAAATAAAAACTGTCTAATTCACTTAAAGAGGCTTTATGGTGGTGAGTGGTATTCCTAATACTTAGACTGCAGAGATAATTTATTAACTATTTCACGTCTTTAGGAAGATTATTTTATTGTGGGGAGAGGGCTGGGGAGAAGAAGCTGCAAAGGGAAGCTAGGCGGGGTTAGCAGGAGAAAAAAGCCTATGCGCATTATAAAGTGCTGCATGATCAATGAGTATTTTCTGGAGTCTCTCAGTGTGTGCTTGGAGCTGACATTGCAGCAAGTCTCATGGTTGTTCTGCAGAATGAAAACTGATTCCATTATATTACCTACCTCCTTGCAGACACCTGCCAACATACTCTTTTTTCCCTTTCTGAAAAGCTGTTGTCTAAGTTGAATTGTGGTTTTTATTATTTTCCTCTTTTATTTTGTATTTTTTACTTTGTTACTATTAGTGAGTTTCCTTAAAAATGTGTGGTAAAATTATCTACTTAGAAATAGTAGTATAAACTTTCGTCAGGGGAGTTTAGTAATTACAAGTGGCCACATGACTTTTTAGTGGTTCAGTTTAAAAAGCCTAGTTATATTACAAAGTTCTAGTGTTAAATTTTAATTTGCTTTTAAAATTTTTTGGTTTGGATTTTAAAGAAGTGTACTTTAGAGATTTTGATAAATCTATTTGACAGTTTTTCTTAGCTATTTAAAATGTCAGCATATAACAGATTTTAGAAGTCTTATTTATGTTCTGAGGAAAATCCTACTTGAGCATTGTTTTGTGCTTTATGTATAGATTTTTTAAATGCTACCTGAACAACTGGCTTTTTATTATTTCCATTAACATTGCTTAATGTCATGTTAAGATTTTGTATTACCTTATTTATTCATTTTTACTAGTTATTAAAACAAACTGCAATTTTAATTGTTCTAATTTTCAATTTTTCTTAATTTGATTTTTATATACCTGTTGCATCCAATCATACTAAATAAGTGGTTTTTTGTCTTTATGTAAAATATTATATGACTTAAGTATTTGTCAGTCTTGGCAGGAACATTGTCTAACTAGTAATGAAAGAGCCTTATTCAAAATTGTAAGTACTCATAATGACATAATGCTAAAAATACAAAGTGCAAAGAATAAGTTTGCTAACTTTGAAGATAAATGGATAAATGTACCATTTTCTAAAGCACTTCATATTGCAAGTAAACAGATATGTATTACTTAATGAGCTTTCCAGAAAAATATATTCCCTATCCCAATAACTCCTTGAGTAAATGTCCAGTAACGGATAATGAAGTTCATTTGTGTACCACAGTGACAGTTTTATTGTTCTACTTAATATTGAGCTACTTGAAGTTCATTGTCATAATTTTCACCTTTGTAATTTTATTTATTGAGCATATGGAATTTTATGTAGATTATACTTATTTACATTGAATAAACATTAGTCTCTTTTTTTCCTTTGTAACTGGATCTTTTGAATCATAAACTTTTTAAAGGTACTCTTTATCGAATCTTAGTTAAAAGAAAACTTAAAGTCAGTATCATTAGTGAATATAGCACAAATGATTTCTCATAATACTATGGCCTACCTGTTAAACTGTGATTGTTGATTATATATGCCCACATGTATTTAAGTTGAATGTTTAGATATTTAATTTTTTTTTTTTTTTTTTGATACGGAGTTTTTGCTTTTGTTACCCAGGCTAGAGTGCAGTGGTGCGATCTTGGCTCACCGCAACCTCCACCTCCTGGGTTCAAGCAATTCTCCTGTCTCAGCCTCCCGAGTAGCTGGGACTATAGGCGTGTGCCACCATGCCTGGCTAATTTTTGTATTTTTAGTAGGGACGGGGTTTCACCATGTTAATCAGGATGGTCTCGATCTCTTGACCTCGTGATTCACCTCCTTGGCCTCCCAAAGTGCTGGGATTACAGGCTTCAGCCACCGCACCTGGCCTTAGATCTTTAAAATCTTAAGTAAAATGTTGTCTAAAATTTGTAATAAAACTAGAAAAGGTGTATTCCAACTTACATCATTGCTTTTCAACAGTCCAAGGTAAGGGATTAAGTAGAGTATCTTGGGTATTTCAAGTATTCAAATAATCCAGACAGTAAATTTTTTCTCCAAACCAAAGGCATCAAAGTATTTCTGTTCCTTCTGCCTACCTTCTGTGAAAGGAACTAATACCCAGGAAAGTAGCCAAATACAGATGGCAGAAAAAGGGCTAACAGCTTGTATAAATACCTCTTTTCTTTTTCTGTTTATGTTTTCCTGAGACATGATTATAATTTTAGAATTTTGATGATTTTCCTGTAAAATTATATGTAACAATGGATTGTAATACTTAGAATGATCAATAGGAGGAAAAAGTCTTCCAGTTTTATATCCCAAATTTACATGGCCAAGGGCTGTGCATATAAACCTGCGGTTTATAAGTTGGCATTTTATATGAAAATATGAAACAACTGAGAGATCATTTCAGAAACTTGATTCCTGTATATTTAGTGTTATTATTTATAACTGAACCAGTTTTAGGAGTCTTAGTAATAAGAAATCTTCACAGATATTTCCATCCTTTAATTTTGATTAAGTTCAGATTACTTTGTTCTGTGTATAGTATTTGATATATCTTTGCTTTAAGGAAGTAGGAATTTTTATGAAAATAAAAATGTTTATATTGTTAAGTGTAGTAATAACTCTCATGCCCAATCTTGTTTGTCATTTAAAGCCAGGATGTCTAGCTTCATCTGTACTTGATGTTACAGGTTGCGATATATAAAGTAAAAGTGCCAGTTCACTATGGTTGTGTCTTATAGAGACAGTGGGTTAAGGATTTGACTGAACCCTGTAGGTTGGAACTGAATTAAGGTTCGTATTTAAGCAAAGTAAGTAGGTATATTATGGAACCTTTTCTTGCTCTGTATTTATCTTAGCTGTTTTTGTTTTTTAAATAAAATTGAAAGAGTCTGAAGGAAGGCATCATTTCCTTCTGATTGCCAAGATTGTGGACTAATGGTAAATAGTGAATTCTAGTTCAAACAAGGGAAATCCATTTGCTGTTTAGCATAAAAATTGTTTTTGGTGATGATATCAAATCTCCACATAGTAGACTTTTTTTGGCAGATACATGCTATATTTCTTTTTATTCTTTAAAACATTTTGTCATATGTAATGCACATCATTTCTATACTATACCAGTAAGTCTTTCATAGATTGCTAAAGTTCTGTATTTATTGTAACCATGGTGACATTTTTCACTAGAAAAACTTTTGAGTAACTCCTAGAACCTAAGTTGATCTAATGACTGAAAAGTTTAGCTAAATATGTAAATCATTAGAGTTGATATAAGTAATATTTTCCATTTATTAAAAAGTTTGGAATCAAATTAAGAAATGTTAGATTGAATCTTATAATTTTTTTTTTTTTTTGAGAGGGAGTCTTGCTCTATTGCCAGGCTGGAGTGCAGTGGTGCAATCTCAGCTCACTCCAACCCCCGCCTCCCAGGTTCAAGTGATTCTCCTGCCTCAGCCTCCCAAGTAGCTGGGACTACAGCCATGTGCCATCACGCCCAGCTAATTTTTGTATTTTTAGTAGAGACCAGTTTTTACCATTTTGGCCAGAATAGTCTCAATCTCTTGACTTTCTGATTCACCTGCCTTGGCCTCCCAAAGTGCTGGGATTACAGGTATGAGCCACTGCACCTGGCCAAATCTTATAATTTTGTCTCACAGAGATAGAAATGCAGAATAAGAAGAAGAAATGTCTGCCATTGGTATCTTTTTTTTTTTTTTTTTTTTTTTGAGACAGAGTCTGGCTCTGTCACCCAGGCTGGGGTGCAGTGGTACGATTTTGGCTCACTGCAACCTCTGCCTTGCAGGTTGAAGCAATTCTGTCTCAGCTTTCCAAGTAGCTGGGATTACAGGCATGCCTACCACACCCGGCTAATTTTTGTATTTTTAGTAGAGAAGGGATTTCTCCATGTTGGCCAGGCTGGTCATGAACCATCACCTCAGGTGATCCGCCCTCCTCGGCCTTCCGAAGTGCTGGGATTACAGGCTTGAGCCACCATGCCCGGCCTCTGCCATTGGTACCTTAAACAGTCTTAAACTTAGGATGCATAGATACATATTTTAATACTAGTATTTTACTTCATTGATGCCATTTGAATAGTTTGAAACTCACTTTTCAGCATTGTCCTTAAATAGCAGATATCTCTTATGCATTTTGAATCTTTCCATAAGCAGTTATTTTTCTTTATCTGGACACCTTTGGGTTATCACTTATTTTTTTGAGATGGAGTTTCGATCTTGTTACCCAGGCTGGAGTGCAATGGTGTGATCTCGGCTCACCGCAACCTCTGCCTCCTGGATTCAAGCAATTCTCCTGCCTCAGCCTCCTGAGTAGCTGGGACTACAGGCGTGCGCCACCATGCCCAGCTAATTTTTGTATTTTTAGTAGAGACGGGCTTTCATCTTGCTGACCAGGATGGTCTTGATCTCTTGACCTTGTGATCCACCCACCTCGGCCTCCCGAAGTGCTGGGATTATAGGCTTGAGCCACCGCACCTGGCCTGTCACTTTTATGCAGATCCGTTTGTTTTATGTATTTAAGAATGTGGTGCTGACAAGAACATCCCCTGCTTATCATTTTCATCTATAAACCAGCATATGCATGTGTATACACGTACATACAATACATATATTCACATATATACTTACATATAGTCTACACACACACACACACACACACACACACACACACACACACTCTCACTCACTCATGTTCCTACTACGGGTGGAATATTACTTATCTGAAATGTTTGAGACCAGAAGTGTTTGGATTTTGGATTTTTTCAGGTTTTGGAATACTTGCATATACATAAAGATAACTTGGAGATGGGACCCACATCAAATTTACTTATATTTTATATACACCTTATATGCATAGTCGAATGTAATTATGCAATTTTTTTTAGTAGTTTCCTGCAAGCAACAAAGTTTTGACTGATCTGACACGAGGTCAGATACAGAATTTTTCACTTGTGGCGTTACGTCAGTGCTCAGAAAATTTCAGATCTTTGCCCAGAGTGGCTCATGCCTGTAATCACAGCCCTTTGGGAAGCTGAAGCGAGAGCATTGCTTGAGCCCAGGAGTTCAGGACCAGCCTAAGCAACATCGTGAGACTGCATGTCTTCAAAAAAGTAAAAATTAAAAAAAGAAATTCTGATTTTGGAGCATTTCAGATTTTGAACTTTTAGATTAAGGATGATCAACCTGTATATTTTGCAGTGAGGATACTCTTATTTGAAAGTTCAGTTTTTCTTGTAAGGGTGGGGCTAAAGTTGTAACATTCCTTTCATACACCAATTTTGGGAGAATTAATTGGGTAGTAGTATAAGATACATTTCTGTTATTTAATCCGTGTAAAGATGAGTGATATTTTAGTGGAATGTGGAGGCTCCAAATAGCTTGTGGAAAGGTAGTACAACTAGAAGTATGTCAGTCAATGTATTACTGTTACATGAAAGTGAAGGCACAGTTGTCCAGTGTGCCACTAGTCTCCCACTGATTCGTAGTCTGGTAATTAGTGCATGTTATGGAGCATTAATTAGAAAAGGTCTACGTAATGTATTATCTACGTATAGAGGCAACATTGGCCCTTTACTGGTTCTGAATTGTGAGGGGCCTTTGTTTTGTCACTTGATAACATCTCATTATGATACAATATGAAGTGACTTGATCACTACAAAGTTTCTTGTTAACATTGGTTTAGTTTTGTATATATCTTCCAAATTTGCCAAACCGAAGGTTTTTCCCAAGGTGTTCATAAATGTTAAATGCCTATGAGATGATAACTTGTCTTCATGGGTGGTTGGATTAATACTCCCCATTAATAATTTAGTCTTGGATGGAATCAGACCTCTAATTAGTTAGATACGTGTTGTAAGTAGGATAGCACATAGTTCTATGGTGGCAATAGTAATTTGCATATTAACTAACCTTTATTGAGTATTTAAATTATCTACATAGAGAGACTGTGCTAAGTGCTTCACAAGTGTTTTATTTAATCCTATGAATGATCCTTTGAGGAGGTAGGTACCCACTTCATAGAGAGTGTGTAAGGGGTAAGTGAAGTAATCTGCATAAGCATTTAGCACAGCTTTTAGTTACATAGTTAACCCTTAACTGTGAGCTTTTTTTTTTTAATGGATAATAACCCTCATCTTCTATCCTTATGCTGTCACCACCTATTTGACAGGAATATTTGAGCCTCAGAGATTAGAGCAATAGCTGTAAATTCTTTTGGTCTTAGGTCTCATTTTCACTGTTAAAAATTTTTGAGAAAAAAGTTTTTGTTTCTGAGAGTTATATCTATCAGTATTTACCATATTAGAAATTAAAGTTTAGAGAGAATTAAAGTTTAAGTTTAAAGAAAAATTTAAAAACATTACATATTTATTCACTTTTAAAAAATAATAAACCATGTGTGTTAACATGCTTTTATAAAAAATAACTGTTTTCCAAAAGAAGAAACCCGTGAGAGAGTGGCATTGTTTTACATTTTTATAAATATCTTTAACATCTGGCTTAAGAGAAGATAACTTGACTCTCATATCTTCTTTATTAATTTAATTTAATTTTTATTTTAGAGGTGAGGCCTCATTACGTTGCTCAGGCTGGAGTGCAGTGGTTATCCACAGGTACAGTCATAATGCACTTTAGCCTTGAACTCCTGGGCTAAACAATCATTCTGCCTCAGCCTCATGAGTACCTGAGAATACAGGTGCCAGCCACCATGCCCATCGTATCTGTTGTCATATTCAGTCTGTTGTGATACATTATTTGGTTGAAGTCTCTAGACAAATTTAGTGTCACATTGATATGAGGATAAAAAAAGAAAAATTATTTTCATAGCCCTTTCAGATAATTATGGATATTCTTCTTTGAAACCACTCCTAAACTCCACAAGTGATAGTTTCGTAAAGGTTAGTTGCAATTTGGAATCTGAAACAATTATTAGTGAACTTTCTTAACTTTGTTAAAGTAAAACTCACTGGCTTATTGTGCACTTCGAATTTATGAAACCCCTGTATGATTTTTATGACACTGGTCATTTGAAAATACTGGTTTCTTTTATTCTATAATATTTTTTAAAATCTCATTTTTGGCTGGGCACAGTGGCTCATGCCCGTAATCCCAGCACTTCGGGAGGCCAAGGCGGGTGGATCACGACATCAAGACCATCCTGGCCAACATGGTGAAACTCCAACTCTACTAAAAATACAAAAATTAGCTGGGCATGATGGTGTGCATCTGTAGTCCCAGCTACTCAGGAGGCTAACGCAAGAGAATCACTTGAACCACTTGAACCTCAGAGGCAAAGGTTGTGAGCTGAGATCGCAACACTGCACTCCAGCCTGGTGACAGAGCGAGACTTCATCTCAAAACAAAAAAAAGTCACATTTTCTGAGAACATCAGTGTTCTCAGAAAAGTCAAAAACAGGGAAGCTGTCATATCAGATAAAAGATCTCAAAAATTCTGATTTTGCTTGAACGTTTGAATTTTGTCATTGATGACAAATAATTCGAATTTTTTTTTCCCTGAAAGGACAGGCTCACGTCATTTGTTTTTGAGAAAATGTCTTCCAAACAGGTGAATGATTATAGTGTGCCTTAAGAAAAAGTGATGTTCCGTGAAAAAAAGTGAACTACCATTTGTAATTTGCACACGTGTTTTTCTTGAGACAGCTACCATATTTTGGTATGTAGCAGAAGTGCTTTCTGTTTTCTTAAACAGAATATCAAAGTCATATGCTCAAGATTGAAAATTTCTTTTTCTTTTCTTTTCTTTTTCTTTCTTTCTTTTTTTTTTTTTTTTTGATAGAGACAAGATCTCACTCTGCTGGCCAGGTTGGTCTTGAACACCTGGCCTCAAGCAGTCCTCCCACCTCAGCGTCCCAAAGCACTAGCAGTATAGGCGTGAATGACTATACCTGGCCTAAGATTGAAAATTTTTAAAAATGATACTTTTTATTGCTTCATGAAGGAAACTGAGTTTGTTTTTTTTCTTTCTCTTTTTTTAATACAAGATTGTGAGCTCATGCAGAGAAGAATATAACTACTAACTAGTACAGATTGGTGTCATGGTCTTGATTAATGTTAAGAAACCAGCAGTTTTACCCATCATTGCTTTTGTATCATCAGTGCAAGCATCAACATAGTGAAACAGGCAAATAACTATCTTAGTAGTTGAAAAATAATTTTCACCTGACAGACCCTCTGAGAGTCTTGGACATTCTCATAGATCCTGTGGACCACACTTGAACAACTGCTGTTTAAGGTATATTGTGCAATACACAAGTTTACAGTCATTAAGGGAGTAAAAGTAAGATTTAGAAAGTCTGCTTGATTCAAATTGTTCTTTACTATAACTTCTCTAGTCTCTCTGACACATCTTGTTGGTCACTCTATCTTTTTTTTTTTTTTTTTTTTTTTGAGACAGAGTTTCGCTCTTGTTACCCAGGCTGGAGTGCAATGGCACGATCTCGGCTCACCGCAACCTCCGCCTCCTGGGCTCAGGCAATTCTCCTGCCTCAGCCTCCTGAGTAGCTGGGATTACAGGGACGCGCCACCACGCCCAGCCAGTTTTTTGTATTTTTAGTAGAGACGGGGTTTCACTATGTTGACCAGGATGGTCTCGATCTCTCGACCTCGTGATCCACCCACCTCAGCCTCCCAAAGTCACTCTATCTTTTAACTACGATGCAGCAATTTTAAAGAGCAGGAGAAAAGTTTTGTGGAGCAATCTCAGTGGTAATTTGAATATTGCTTTAAAATTATCAGTCCAAGATTCATCATTCAGAATTTCAGAAAGTCAGAAGTTTGAGGATTCTTAAGTAGTGAGTGAAAAGAGAAGCTATTAATAGAAGTAAGTAGAATAATATTTTGCTTATGGAGTAATATTAAGTGGTAACAATATTGATATTAAGAGTAATTAAAATTGAAATGGATTTATAAATTTTATAAAACCTTATGTTATAACCCTACTGAATGATTAGAAATAAGTTCATAAATTATAATTGATTACTCATATTTTGGCAAGTGAAACAGATATATGAAATATTTGTCAAATTTGAATATTTTTTATTTTGAAGACTTTATTCAAAATAGAAAAGACACTTCATCCTTCCCTTCTTTTCACAGGTATCACTTTGGTTTTCATCTGGTCAAGAGTTCTTTCTCTCAGATTAGTTCTATTTTATATAGTCTATAAAAACAAAAAATAAGATTCAGATAGTGTATATCTTCCTTTATTTGAAATTCAAATTTCTTTGTATAGAGGTAAAATTGAGTCTTTTAAGATTCATTTCATACCTTCTTTTCTTTATATAAATATCAATATTTATGTGTATCATGTTTTTGCAACAATTTATTTTTGATATTAGCTTTGGAACAAATAACGTTTTCACTTGGAAAGAGAAAGGGCAGTAACATTTGTACATCTCTGTCTTTCTAATTCCCAAATTCTGTATCTTCCCACCAGCCTAAAATTTTGAGAAACTGAGATGAGAAACAGCGTTAGGTTCAGTGTTAAAGTGTTTTTGGTATTCTGTGCTGTCTGGATTCTCTGCTTTCCTGAGCTTTTGTCATATAGCCTCTTTCTGTCAGTTTTGGTATTACTGCCTGCTTTATCATGATTTATTTTTCTTGCTGCAGGTTGTCCAGATATTTGTCCTTAACTCAGTGTTTGGATATTGCTGCCAGCCTAACTTTTTGATTTTACACAGACCTTCTCATTTGTTGACCTTATTCATATAACTAGTGTTTATCTTTACCTGTTTCTAACCTTGAATTTGTCCTGTTGCCACTTGCCTAGTCCTTGTTATGTGTTCAGCATTTGTAATTTATGCACTGTCATCATAAGACCAACTATGTTTTGTGTGATGTGCTTAAGCAAGTTGGAGAAACTAAAGCTAAATTTGGCTTTGAACTGTATGTTATTTGACTTCGTTGTATCTGCTCAGCTTCTAAATTCTTATATTTCATAAGGAAATAACTAGTTAACTAGTTAAGGTTTCCCAAAAACGTGTGCTGGGTTTAAGTGTTCACACATATTAGAGAGTTTTCCTTTTTAAGATTTTGTGTCACATCTGTACATATACTTTATTTTTTTCAAAATACCTGTTTCTCTGTCCTATTATTTTTTAGTTTTCCCTATAAAATAAAGGGAGATAGCTCTCGGTAGAAATATGCTTTCTTCTGAAAACTTTCATTCGACACCCAGAATGTTAAGATTAAGCCCTACACATATAATTTAAAACAAATATTGGCAGGTGGATTGTTTCATAAATATTTTGTGAATTATGGAAGAATGTATCTTTTAGAAAGTTTTAGGTACATGGGAATGCTGAATTATGTCAACAGTGATTTTAAGTGTTTCTAGACATTTCATGGGCTTTCTTTTTCATTGTCTTAAGCTTTTAGTATTATAGTCTGATTTTCTGTGAATAGCTTTGTTGTAGGTATCTTCAATGACTCAACATTATACTTAGAACATAGTAAATGCTGGCTTTGCATTTTGAGTTATTCTTGTACAGTGAAGGAATCACCATCCTCTTTCCCTCTGCCCACCCCACACCTTGGGAGTGTGTCTAGACTCTCCTTGTCTTTGGTTAGGTGTATATATTGTATAAAAATAAGCTAAAAGTAATTCATATTAACTCAAATCAACCCAGGTGTTCAGGATTTTAACAGGTGTTTAAGGATTATAAGCTTTGTAAATCATTTGAAATACTATAAATTTTTCTTTATTCCTGTGTTTTTTAATCTCAAAGTTCTACCATATAGTTTCTCTTAAGTCCCCCTCTACATATAAAAGTTTACAATTAGATTTCTTTTTTTTTTCTTTGAGATGAACTTTTGCTCTTGTCGCCCAGGCTGGAGTGTAGTGGCACAATCTTGGCTTACTGTAACCTCCACCTTCTGGGTTCAAGCAATTCTTCTGCCTCAGCATCCTGAGTAGCTGGGATTACAGGCGCCTGCCACCACGTCCAGATGATTTTTGTATTTTTAGTAGAGACAGGATTTCACTATGTTGGCCAGGCTAGTCTCAAACTCCTGACCTCAGATAATTCACCCCCCTCAGCTTCCTAAAGTGCTTAGGATTACAGGTGTGAGCCACTGCACCTGGCCTGTAATTTAATTAGATTTCTTAGACTTCAATAACTACTAAACAACAAGTTTGAGATGATAATATGTATCTCCTATATATTTCAAAACCTTTATAACCTGTTTTATTATGTTATTTTACATTTAAGAATCAAACTAAAGCTCAGTTTGGCTTTGAACTATATATTATATGACTTTATTCTGTCTACTCAGCTTTATCTTTATAACTCTTAATCTCAACTGTTCACCTTTATATTATATCCTGATATCCTGTTATTGCTCATATTGTCTACCCGCTCCCCTCTTCATCTTCATTATTCAGAGTTCTACCTAGATCCTACCCCTTCTCTATGGGTAGGATCATCCTTTCATATTCATCCTAGTCATCCTTTCATATTCATTACCCCCTACTCTTTTCTGCTCTATAAAAGTAATGTGAGACCGTATACATTTAAAATATTTTATGGTCTGTATTATGTGCTTGACTAAATGGTAAATTCTTTAGAGACCTTGACTCTTTAAGTTAAAAAAAAAGTCATCTATATATTTATGTAAAAGACACTTCATCCTCCAAAATGAATTGAAACAGTTTATAAGAATATATATACTAAAAAAATAAAAATATAAAGGTAAAATTAGTAAATCAAGACCAAGGGAAAATGGATTATACAGAAAGTGTATATAATATACAATTATTAAACATAGATTCAGTTAACTGGCAACCAGAGCCAAATTTGGAAACTTGATGAATTTTGAGATTTGCATAGTCCTTAGCTTCATAGGTATACTAGATGATTTGGAGAACTCACATTTTCTGAAATTTACATCTGAGAAATAATTTTTTTTTGGGCCCTCATAATGGAGGTACTCCATGTAGTAGATACTTTTTCAGCATTCCTAAACTCAACTATAGTCTTCATGTTGTTTCTGTAGAGTATAAATCAAAGATTTGCTGATAAAATGCAATTTGGTTGAAAAAAATAATGTAGTATAAGTACTAGATTTTCTGATGGTCTTGTTTGTTCCAATAACATTTAGGACATCCAGAGCAAAAGTTCCAAATTGGTGGCTTCTTGGCCATATCAGACTTAGAAATGTATTTTGTATAGTTCATATAATATTGGCCCATAAGTGAACGTGACACACATTCACACACACACTCATTTATTTACATTTTCTTTAACTTCTCTCAATACTGTTATATAGTTTTCACTATTCAGGCCTTAAGAATGTTTCATGAAATTTGTTCCTAAGTGTTTCGTGTTTTTGATATTATTGTAACTGCTAATTCTTTTTATTTTGCAATTTGTTGTTTGTATGCAGGAATAGAGTGGATATTTGTGGGCTTGCTTAAATTCACTTGTTCTACTAGGGTTTTTTATTTTTTATTTTTGGTAGATCTTAGAATTTTCTGTCTACTTGGTTCATATCTACAAATAAAGTCAGTATCTACCCTCATCTCCCATGGTTACGCCTTTTAATTCTTTATTTTTAATATTTTACCTTATTGCCCTAAGTAGGGCCTCCATAAAATATTAAATAGAATTGATGACTGTGGACTTCTTTGCCTTGTTTCTGATCTTAGGGAGATAAGTATTCAGTCTTTCACCATTAAGTATTCTGTTACCTATAGTTTTTTTCTTGATTCCTTTATCTGGTTGAAGATGTTCCCTTTAATTTTTAGTTTGCTAAGAATTTTTATCTCAAAGGGTATTGAATTTTGTCAGTTGCTTTAATATGCATCCTTTTAGGTGACCCTGTGATTTTCCACTGTTCTGTTACTGTGTGAATTATATTAATTGACTTTTGTATTTTAAACCATCTTTGTATTCTTGGGATAAACTCTGCTTGGTCACAATGTATGACTTCTATTGTATATGGCGGGATTTTATTTACTAATATCTTGCTAAGGATTTTAAAACATACTGATCTTTATTTTTCTTGTAAATCTTTTTTACATAAGGGAAATGCAAGCCTCATAAAGAAATCGGGAGTATACTCTTCTGTTTTCTGAAAGTTTGAGTGATTGCATTGACCAGTGAAGCTATCTGCACCCAGGGTTTTGTTTGTATGAAGGTTTTTAATTAAACATTGAATTTCTTTAGTAAATAGATATAGGGCTATTTAGATTTTCTCTGTCAGATTTGATAAATTGTGATTTGCAAGGACCTTGTCTATTTCAATCTGTGGTATTGAATTAATTGACATAGAATAGTCATAATAGATAGTCCTAGACTGTTTAAATAATGGTAGGATTTGTGATAGTGTTTCTTCTTTCAGTCTTGATACTGGCAATTCACATTTTCTCTTTTTAGTAAATTTTCAGTTGATTTTCATTTTATGTCACTGATTATTTTTTATTTTGTTCTTTTATTTTAAGTTAGAATCTTGTTCTTTCACCCAGGTTGGAATGCAGTGGTTTAATCTTAGCTCACTGCAACCTCTACCTCCTGGATTCAAGATATTCTCCTGCCTCAGCCTTCTAAGTAGCTGGGATTACAGGTGTGCACCACCATGCCCAGCTAATTTTTGTATTTTTTAGTAGAGGGGGGGGTTTCTCCATGATGGCCAGGCTGGTCTCGAACTCCTGACCCCAGATGATCTGCCCATCTCTGCCTCCGGGGGTACTAGGATTACAGGTGTGAGCCACTGCACCTACCCTATTTTGTTCATTTTTTGTTTAATTGATTTCTGCTTTTATTTTTTCCCATTTTTGAATTTGTCTCTCTTTCTAGTTTTATGTGGAAGCTCAGATTATTAGTTGTTATTTTTTTTCTTTTCTACTACCAGTATTAAACGTCATAAATTTCCCTCTATGCACTGTATTAGCTATATACCACAAATGTTGGTATGTTGTATTTTTACTAGCATTTAATTGTAAATGTTTTCTAATTTCCCTTGAATTTCTTTGACTCATTCTGCCTGTCTTCACTGGGGTTTCCTTGGAGAATTGATTTCTAATGCCTGAGGCTGTTAGTCACTGTATTCTCTCCTGTGCTTGTGTTGTATGATGGTACTATTTATGTGACATTTTTGGGAGAACTGAGAAAGTAGTCACTCACATTATTTTTGGCCATCTGTGGTTCAGATAAGGAACCCTTTTGGGGAAAGGCTGTATAGGTTATTTAAAACTTGGTTATTTCGTTTCTAAATATATTGGCATATTATAGGCCTCCTATTCATTTATGTGTGGTCAGAGAATATTCTGTACTCTTCAATTTTACTTTTAAAAAGTGTATTGAAACTTGTTTTATGCCCCAAAATATGGTTTGTTTTGTTGAATGAATTTTTTTTGGGCATTAGAAAAGAATATATTCTCTGAAGTTGTGCTGAATGTTCCATAAATTTCCATTAAATTAAGCTAGTTAATAATGTTCAAGTTTTTAAATATCCTTACTGATTTTTCTGTCTGCTTGTTTTGTCAGATCTGAGAGATGAATGTTGAAATCTCCAAACTATAATTGTAAAGAGGCCCATTCTTCCTGATATGTCAGTTTTTGCTTTATTTATTTTGGAGCTTCCTCATGAAGTCATACACATTTAGAGTTATTATGTCTTCTTGCTGAATTAATCCTTTTATTGTTTCAAAATATTTCTCTTTAGCTTTATTAATATTCCTTCTTTTGTCTGAAGTGTAAAGCATGTGATATTAATAGCAGCTCTACCAGCATTTCTATGACTGATGTTTGCATGGTATATCTTTCTCTATTCTTTTAACCCATCTCTGTCTTTATATTTAAAGTGTGTTTCTTGTAGACAGCATGTTGCTAGCTCTTGCCTTTTTATGCAAACTGTCAGTCTCTGCCCTTTAATTCGTATATTTAGTTCATTTTCATTTAGTATAATTAGTAATATTTTATGTTACAGTCCTCTATCTTGCTAATTATTTCCTATTTATTCCATTTGTTATTGCTTCTTTTTTTCCTTTGTTCGTGCCTTTTATTAGGTTGAGTTTTTTATTTGTTTTTCATACATCTTTAATCTGACTTTACTTTTATTTAAATTGATGAATATTATATGTGTTTTTGGTGTATAACATGATATTTGAAATTTGTATACATTGTAGAGTGGCAAAATAGAGCTAATTAACATATGTATTACCTCATATACTTACATTTATTTGTGGTGAGATCATTTAAAAACCTACTCTCTTGGTCAGGCACAGTGGCTCACACCTGTAATCCTAACCCTTTGGGCGGCTGAGGCTGGTGGGTCGCCCAAAGTCAGGAGTTTGAGACCAGCCTGGCCAACATGGCAAAACCACATCTCTACTAAAAATACAAAAATTAGCCAGATATGGTGGCAGGTGCCTGTAATCCCGGCTACTCAGGAGGCTGAGGCAGGAGAATTGCTTGAACCCAGGAGCAGAAGTTGCAGTGAGCTGAGATTGTGCCACTTTGCTCCAGCCTGGGCATAAGAGCAAAACACCATCTTGAAAAAACAAGTCTACCCTCTTAGCAATTTTCAAGTATACAGTACATTGTTACCAACTCTAGTAACCATGTTGTAAATAGATCTCTTGAACTTCATCCTCTTTTTAGCTGAAATTTTCTATCCTTTGACCATCATCTTTCCAGTCCACCCCCTTGACCCCTTACCTTCCCTCTCAAGCCCTGCTAACCACCATTTTACTCTGCTTCTAGAGTTCAACTTTTTTAGATTCTACATATAAGTGACATCACACATTGTTTGCATTTATGTGCCTGGCTTGTTTCACTCAGCACAGTGTTCTTCAGGTTCTTACATGTTGTTGTGAAGGACAAGATTGATTTTCTCTCTCTCTTTCTCTCTCTCTCTCTCTCTCTCTCTCTCTCTCTTTCTTTTCTCTCCCTCCCCTCCCCTTCTTCTGTCTGTCTCTCTCTCTGTTTCTTTCTTTCGCCAGTATTCTGTTGTGTATATTTACCACATTTTTCTTATCCATTCATCTGTTGATGGATACTCAGGCTTATTCTGTATCTTGGCTGTTGTGAACAATGGTGAATGAACATGGGTGGGAGTGCAGATATTTCTTCAGCACGACTGATTTCATTTTCTTTGAATATATACCCAAAAGTGGGATTGCTGGATCATATGGTAATTCCATTTTCAATTTTTTGAGGAACTGCTATACTGTTTTCCATAGTGGATATATTAATTTACCTTCCCACCAACAATGTACAAGTGTTCCCTTTTCTCCATATCCTTACCAATGTTTGTTACCTTTTGTCTTTTTCTTCATAGCTGTTCTAATGCCTGAAGTGTCTCACTGTGTTTTCAATTTTGATTTTCCTGATTATTAGTGGTGTTGAGCATTTTTTCCACATCTATTATCCATGTGTACGTTTTCTTTGGAGAAATGTCTATTCAGGTCCTTAGCCCATTTTAAAAAATCAGGTTGTTTTTGTGCCATTAAGATTTTTATGTGTTTTGGGCACTAAGCCCTTAACAGATACATGTTTAAAAAGATTTTCCCCCATTTCATAGATTTATGTCTTTGCTCTATTGATTGTTTCCTTGGCTGTACAAAAGCTTGTCAGCTTGATGTAATACCATTAATCTATTATTACTTTTGTTACCTGAGCTTTTGGAGTCATAACCCAAAATTCATTGCCCCACCAATGTCATGGAGCTTTCCCCCCAGTATTTTCTTCTAGTAGTTTTGCAGTTTCAGTTCTTATGTTTAAGTCTTTAATCCATTTTGAGTTGAGTTTTGTATTTGTTGTGAGATAGGATATAATTACCCCCTCCCCCCTTTTTTTTTTTTGCTTGTGAGTGTCTAGTTCTCCCAGCACTACTTAGTTGAAATTACTGTTCTTTTCACATTGTGTTCTTGGCCTGTTTGTCAAAAATCAATTGACCATAACATGGGTGGATTTATTTCTGTGTTCTTTATTCGGTTCCATTAGCCTGTGTGTTTAGGCTAGTGCCATGCATCTTTGGTTATTATTGCTTTAAATTTTTTATTTTATTAAAAATTATTTTTAGAAACAGGGTCTCAGTCTGTCACCCAGGCTGGAGTGCATTGGCATGACCATGGCTCACTGTAGCCTTGTACTCTTGGGCACAGGTGATCCTCTCACCTCACCCACCTGAGTAGCTGGAACTATAGGCCATGTGCCATCACACTTGGCTAAATTTTAATTCTTTAAAAATTTTTTTTGTAGAGGTGGTGTCTTGCTTTCTTGCCCCAGCTGATCTTGAACTCCTAACTTTAAGCTATCCTCCTACCTTGGCCTCTGAAAGTGCTAGGATTACAGGCATGAACCACCCTGCCTGGGCTGCTTTGTAGTGTATTTTGAAATCAGGTAGTGTGATGCATTCAGCTTTGTACTTTTTGCTGAAGATTAGTTTGGCCCTTCCTTTGTGAGTATTTTTACTGACAAAAAAATATTTTGTGAGTCTTTTGTGAGTATTTTTAGTATTCCTTTTTGTCCCTTATTAGTGTATTGCCTGTTTTTATTATTTTGTAATTGTTTTAGTGCATGTGTTAGCTAATAGTTGTCACGTATTATAATGCCCCCAAAATATTAAGAACTTTACAACAGGTTCTTCTAGTAGTTTCATTTCTTCTCTCATGTCTCTGGTTTGAATATTGTCATGTATCTTATTCTACCTATGTTGTGAATCTCCAGAATGGATTGTTATTATTTAAAGATTATTTTCTTAAATGAGGAAAAAGAAGATATCCATTTTATGCCATTTCTAGTGCTCTTTATTACTTTGGGTGGATCCAGTTTTATTACGTATCACTTTCTATCCACTTGAAGAATTACTTTGAAAAATTTTTATAGTGCTTGTCTGCTGGCAACAGATTCCTTCAGATTTTGTTTGAGAATATCTATTTTCCCTTGTCTTTGAAATCTATTTCTACTGCGTATTGAAATCTTTGTTGAAAGATTGTTTTTCTTTTAGCACTTTTAAGGTCTTTTTCCTGTGTTTTCAGGTTTTCCTTCTTTTGAATAAGAAGTCAGCAGTCATGCTTATCTTCCTTTCTGTACACATGATGGTTTTTACCCTCCTTAGCTGTTTTTAAGAAGTTTTTTATTGCTGTTGATTTTCAGTAGTTTCATTGTTATGTGCCTCGGTACGCTTTTCTTTGTGTTTATCTTTCTTGAAGATTGTGGAACATATTGGATTTGTAATGTTAAAATTTTTCTATCCGATTTTGATAATTTTCAGGCATTATTTCTTTAAATGTTTTTTCTACCCTCCTCCTTCTCTCTTTCTGGAATTCCAATTACACATTTTTAGATATTTTGATATTGTCCTAAAAGTAATATTGCCTCTATACATCTTTGTTTTTAAGCCATTTTTCTCTTTATTATTTAGTTTTGCTCTTTGTTATTATAATTAGTTTAAGACACAAGGATGAGGGTTTGGAGAAACTTAGGGAGCTAAAACTTAGGGGCAGAAGACTAAAGGGAGAACTGAGAAAAGAAGTATTGGGAAACTATAAACTAAACAACCATAAAAGCTCCCAGAGGGTTGATTGAGAAACACCATGATCTAACCAGCCAGAGGAGATTAGCCTATAGTTTTGCTATTTCTATTTGCTATTATAATTTTTACTGCTATATTTATTTTCACTAATCTTATTTTGTGCAGTGTCTAAATTTACTGTTATAGGGTCAGTGAATTTTTATTTCAAATATTGTATTTTTTAGCTCTAGAAATTCTATTTGATCTTTTAGTTTTACAGACTTCATTTCACTCATTATTTCACATTTTCTTTAAATCTTTGAGCACATGCAAAAGGACTGTCTTAAAGTTACTGTTTGCTAATTCTGCATTTGTTACCTTTTCCCCTCCTAATTATGAGACACATTTTCTTGATCCTTTGCAAGTCTACTAATTTTTATTAGATGCTGGATGTTGTGTTATTATATTATTGAATGTCTGAATTGTATTGTCCTGTTTTAAAGAGTATTTATATGTGGCTGTAAGATTACTTGAAAATCAGCTTTAATTCTTTTAAGGCTTGTTTTAAAGCATTGTTAGATCATTTTTCTAGCAGTCTGTACTCTAAAGTTAGAATAGCCCTACTGATATGTGTAGCCTTTCTGGATTTTCTGCTAGATACCTAATGTGTTCAGTGAAAGCTTTCTTCACTGGCTGGTTGAATTCTGATATTTCTCCACCAACCCTGTGGGAGCTTCTATAATTGTTTAGTTTACAGTTCCTCAGTACTTCTTTTTCCAATTCTCCATCTCTGCTTTTCTGCCTCCATGTTTTTTTAGCTGCATTAGTTTCTCTAAACTCTGATCTTTTTTTCCTCAACTAAGTGAGATTTCAGTTCTGTGCTTTTTTTTTTTTTTTCTTTTCTGTTCCTGCGGTGGGGTCCATAAACACTGCTACATTTGACAGAAAGATGGGAAGGAGTAGGACTGACTTCATTGTTTCTTTTCAGTGGTCGTACTCTTACGCCTGTTGTTCATTGTCTGAAAAGAGGTGGGATGACTACCCAAGTACCATTTGCTCTGTTGTGCCTATAAGCCACATCATACTGTATTTGAACTCTACCAATTTGTAGAGAAAATTATGCTAAAATAGTCCTACTGTGCTATGGCAAATTTGCAATTAAAAATCTCTCATGGCTGTTAAAGTGCCATATCTTAGTCTTTATAGCCCTTTCTGTTTGGTTGTGAAGTTGTTTCATTTTGTGTAATATGTGCTTAGTAGATACAGTGTCAATGCAGTGCCATTTTAGATGCTTTTGCCACAGATGACTGCCAGAAAGCATTCGTGTTTGTATAGTAGCATCTAATATGTTTATGTTTCACAGTATGTCTTAAGGAAACCTAAACATTTTCAGTGAGAAATCCTGAAAATTGCTCCAAGGAGCTTATGTTTAGAAAAGTGAATACATTTAAAGCAATTTAAAATAAACTGTTTCAGGTTATTTCCAATGGGCATTACTATATCGTTAGCTCTTTAGGAATGAGATGGAAACATAATTAGTTACAGAATCTCAGAGAAAACCTGGAAAACACAAAAAGGTTCAAAGAAAGTTAAAAGCTTGTGTTAGAAAAAATGAATGATGATATATGTAGATGTGTTTCATTTCAGTTCATTCTCTGTGCAAATGCAGATATATGCATATTTTTAATATATTGGGACTATTACTTAAAAATATTTGTTTCTTTTTTCCTCACGTGCTGCTTACATTTTCCTGTAGTTTTTTTTTCTGTTTATGAAAATTTTTCTATTTTATGAAAATGATTTTTCTGAAAATCATTACTCTGGTGATTGCATAACATTCTATCCTGGGAATATAACTTATTGTGCATTTGTGTTTTTGGATTACTGTTTTATTTCCAATTTCCCTATAGTAAAAAAAAGTTTATAGATATACTTTAGCCATTTTGCTAATGAAGTATGACTTCATTTTCTGGAGAATTTTTATATATTGATGTGAATCTTTGTCAAGTGTGATAAACATTTTTTTTTTCTGACTTATTTACATTTTTTGCACTGGGATAGTTTTTGCATACATTTTATATAAATGTGTCTTTTCTTATTTTTTGTGGCTTTTTTATGTCTTCTTCTGGAATTCGGGTAATATTACTCTATATGGCTTTTTATTCAGTTTTGCTAGAATTTATTTTAAAATTTATATTCTAATACATGTAGTATTGTGATCAGATTAGGAATGTTCCCCCCAATACTGTTTAAGCAGGTGATTAATTCATAAGGCTATACCGTATTTATTCTGGGTATCTGAGTTCAGCCTTTGTTGGAAGAGGGAGAGTAATAATAGTGGTGATTGAGGTGGCAGCATCCGAAAGGTAGAGGGGAATGACTGTTTACAAGAGTACAGGGATCTGGTTCTTCAGTGCCTAGCAGAGTATTGAGATATTACAGGTTTTTTGATAAGCATTTGTTTAATAACTGAAAGGAGGAGAAAGAAGAATTCTGATTCTTTTATGTGACTTATAAATTGGCAGTTTTTGAATATCAAAAACTAATGGCATTTAGAATGACTAAATGCCTTTCAATCAAGATAGGTTATTTTAATCTTTATATAATATAGTACTTTCATAATAGAGTTATTAATTTTATGCTTTTTTTTTTTTTTTTTTTTTTTTTTTTTAGACGGAGTTTCGCTCTTGTTACCCAGGCTGGAGTGCAATGGCACGATCTCGGCTCACCGCAACCTCCGCCTCCTGGGTTCAGGCAATTCTCCTGCCTCAGCCTCCTGAGTAGCTGGGATTACAGGCACGTGCCACCATGCCCAGCTAATTTTTTTTGTATTTTTAGTAGAGACGGGGTTTCACCATGTTGACCAGGATGGTCTCGATCTCTCGACCTCGTGATCCACCCGCCTCGGCCTCCCAAAGTGCTGGGATTACAGGCTTGAGCCACTGCGCCCGGCCAATTTTTTGCTTTTAAGCAGTGGTTTAACCTTGACCTGGTATTAGTATCACCTGGGGAGCTATTAAAAAATCCCTATGTTTAAGTCATACCCCAAAACTATTAAATCATAGTATCTGAGGGTGTGGTGGCCCGGACTTAGTTTTGTTGTTGTTTTAAAGAGATGGGATTTTACTGTGTTGCTCAGGCTTGTCTTGCACTTTGGGGCTTAAATGATTCTCCTGCCTCAAGCTCCCAAGTACCTGGGACTCTAAGTGTATATTCTAATAATAATTTTTAGTTATTTTTTGATAATTCTAATGTGCAGCTAAAGTAGAGAACCACTGCTGTGAGACAAAGAGGATTTAAACAATGTGCCTGAAAACTTTTCCAAGATAGTAAAGTTATGTCTTTACTAAATACTGAATGGAAGCAGACATATGAATTGCCTGTTACTTTACTTTTTCTTCTTTAACTTTCCTTGTCTTCCCCTTCCCTCCTCCCAACACACACCCACACACAAACCCCTCGACATACACCCCCACCCAAACTCTAGTACTTTACTTTTTCTTCTTTAATTTTTCTTGTCTTTTCTTTCCCTCCTCCCAACACACACACACACTCACACGCACGCACGCACGCAAACTCTGTTTTTTTGAAGCCATTAGGGAAATGTTAGGGAAGCCATTCTGATTAGCCATGAAGAAAGGCTCAGGGCAAGCATGAAGATGACTTTTGTAACAGTAACATGATTGCTGATGTCGTCTTCATACTCTTGAGGCATAATTTGAGCCTGTGACTAGAATGAAATGTATTGGGAAGACAGTGGGAAAATTTATAGAATTTTAGGATACTATAGCAGTTTTCTCTTGAATTTGTTCTCAAAGAGTAGTTTGTTAAAGTTTTTGATGCTGTACTCTTCAATCTCTTGCATATTTTTTTTTGTGTTACAAGTTTTAGATCATCTTCCTTACCTGGAATATTAAACCTTCACAGTTCCTGACATTTGTAGTTTTATTTTGTTTGGGCTCATCTAATTTATCATACAATTCATGGAAAATGTGTTTGAGTATCATTAGGGGAAAGGATAGTTTTGATTTTGTTGGGATCTGTGGTGGGGGCCAGATGTCCAATGAAAGGAATATTTATAATTTTGGTTTGATCTCCTTGGTGACTTTGGACAAAGCTATAGTACAGTAAAAGTAAGTTATCTTTTAATTTTTTTCTTTTCTCTCTCATACTGGACTGATTATACTAAGAATTCTTGAAATATTAATGTTGAGTTATGTGACTATTAATTTTTTTCTTTTACAAAAATACAGGTTTTGGATGAAATTTTGCATATATATTTCAGTTATTTTGCCAGCGTACCATATGGACAACTTACCTAAATTTCTTAAAGATTTTTGAGCTTTTGAGTGTCAAGTAGACCTATCCTTATATAATCTAACTTTTTATCAGGTGAAACATAGAGCCAATGTGTATTCTAATTTGTTCGATATACTTTGCAATATACCAAAATTTTCATTTTCATTGAGAAACTAAATTTGTTTGGATAATTTAAAAGTCCAATTACATAGTCTTAAATATTTTTATTGCCATTAAATCATGATTATTGTATCATCACTCCTCTATTTTAGTAAAAGTATTTTGCATTGACTGTTTCTATAATGTGAATACTTTATACAGTTAATTAGCAGGTAGATGGAGTAGCCACATGTTTTAGTTTGCTTGGGACAATTCTAGTATATAACTATTTTCTTGGCATAATTTTTTTTTAAGTTTTTAGATTTATATGTATGGGCACTTTAAAGTTACAGGAATGATGGTGGTTTAATTCTGAAATTACATACGTTTATAAACAGTTTTCCTGAATATTTATAGGTTTTGTATCATTAAATGAAATCAACTGAATATAAAATATGCTAACATGGTTGAATATACAAGCCAAAAACATATTTAGTACAGTGTTTATTTACCTGAATTTCTTCACTTTAGCTCAGTGTTCTCTCTTGAAAGTATGTTTTTGTATTTGAGATAGGGTCTTGCTCAGTTGCCCAACCTGTAATGCAGTGGTGCGATCACAGCTTATTGCAGTCTCCAACTCCTGAGCACAGCCCCATGAGTAGCTGGGACTACAGGAGCATGTCACGGCTGCATAAAAACAAAAATTAATAGAGATGAGTCTTGCTGTGCTACTCAAGCCAGTCTCGAACTTCTGGCCTCAAGTTCATCCTCTCTCCTCAGGCTCTCAAAGTGCAGGGATTACAGGAATGAACCACAGTACCTGGCCTCAAAAGTGGTTTTTACAGGATTCTCCTCTTTTAAAAGTGAAGACTTGGAATTTAATATGTCTTAGTGTGCTAGTATTTGTATTACAACTGCTTTTTCTCTCTCTCAGTATTTGGCTGCAGAGTTGCATAAGTATTGAGTAGAATGCCCCCAGTTCTGTTTTCTCCCTAAACTGTATTAATTTAATATGGTGGTTTGCAGATTGAGGTGTTTATCAGATTGCATCTGTTGCATTATAACACAGTTTATCTGTATTGCTAGAAACATCACATAAGCCTTGATTTTCATAATACAGTATTTTCTTTGTGGCTGTTAGAATATAAGACTTCAGTGGTATTTGCATTGTAACTCCTTTTTCGTCTTCTATAGGAGCCCTTCTTGTAGCTGGGGAGTGTACCCACGAAATCTAACAGCTGTTTCAGAGCTGCTCATTTTAGAGTGATTAGTAGGGAGTTGGTGGCTCAGAGGTCCTACTCAGAATGTGTCCTGGGTTGTGAATAACTAGCAGACTTATCATTAACCAAATAAATTACGGGATTTTTGTCTTAATTAAATACACACATACACATACATATGTATATATTACCCAAAACTTAATAAAGCTAAAATAATAAAATCAGGTTTCTTAAGTATTCTGATTCCCTAAATTTCTTAAGTATTTTCTTCAGTAATTTCTTAAAGTATTCTAATTCTCCAAAGTAAGACTTTTAATTCTTTTGTTCAAAGCTGTCCATTGGCTCTCATTTGGAGAGTCTTTACAATGACCTAAGATAGCAAATACTATTATCTATTTTGGTCATTTATGTAACTAAGCTCCAAGAACACTGTAGGTGCATAATAAAATAGTTGCTGAATGAATAACTTTGAATATTTGGTTGTGATCCAGCAGAAAAGAATCCTCTTAGCTTGTCAAACAATGGTAAACAGAAGTAGCATTAGAACACTAGATACTTGCTCACTTAAAATTAGACATAAGTGTGTGTGTGTGTGTATATGTATATATGGTATATATCATTTGAATTAAATGAAATATATTAGAATTTGTGGCATACAATTAAATCAGTACTTAGAGGGGAGTTTTTAATATTGAAGCTTATGTTAGAAAAGAAGAAAGTTTTCAAATCAGTGATGTAATAAATTCCACCTTTAGAAAAGAATAGCAAATTGAACCAAAGCGGACAGAATGGAAGAATGAATAAGATAACAAAATCAATGAAATTGAAAACAGCAGAGAAACTAAAGCCAGGTGCAGTGACTCACACCTGTAATCTCAAGACTTTAGGAGGAAAAAAAAAAAAAAACACTTTAGGAGGCCAGGGTTGGCAGATCACTTGAGGTCAGGAGTTGAAGACCAGCCTGACCCAACTTGGCAAAACCATCTCTACTAAAAATATAAAAATTATCTCGGCATAGTGGCAGGCACCTGTAATCTCTGCTACCCTGGAGGCTGAGGCAGAAGAATCACTTGAACTTGTCCATATACACTAAAAGGCTAACAGGGACTAACATCTGTTAGAGAAATTGTATTTCACATTAAAAATTTTTCAGCAGGCCGGGCACGGTGGCTCATGCCTGTAATTCCAGCACTTTGGGAGGCCCAGACAGGCAGATCACGAGGTCAAGAGATTGAGACCATCCTGGCCAACCTGGTGAAACCTCATCTTTACCAAAAATACAAAAATTAGCTGGGCATGGTGAATCGCTTGAACCTGGGGGGTGGAAGTTGCGCCACTGCACTCCAGTCTAGCGACAGAGCAATACTCCGTCTCAAAAAAAAAAAAAAACTGTAGCAAAGAAAACTCTTAAATCCACATGACTTCGTGCACAAATTACATGATTTCTTAAAGGGAAAAATAATACTAATTCTGCACAAACTTTTACAGAAAATACATGATGAGGGTTTACATCTCCACTTACATTATGAGACCATCACTACCCTGATACCAAGGCCAAGCAAAGACATTATAAGAAAATAAAATTAAAACCAATATATATCATGAGTGTAGATTAAAAAAATCTTAATGGAATATTAGCATTCAGTCCACCAATATGTAAACAAAATAACTCATTACCAAATGGTGTGTATCATAGGAATATAAAGTTGATTTAAATAGTTTAACGTTTACTGATGTAAATGTAATTCACTGTCAGCACACTCGGAAGGGAAAAAATATATTCTCAATAGATACAGAAAAGGAACTTGACAAAATTCATCATCCACTGATAACAAAAAATTGTTGGCAAAGTAGGAATAGAAAAGAGCTACACTAATTAATCAGTGAGTTTAGCAAGGTTTTTATATTCCTGTACATTAGAAATGAACATTTGGAAAATGAAATTTAAAAAAAGCACCAATTCTCATAGCACCAAAAAAACATGAAACACTTAGGCATAAATCTAATAAAGTATGTATATAGTTTATGTGCCAAAAACTAAAAAAAAAATTATGAGAGAAATCAAAGATGACCTAAATACATGAAAGTATCTATAGTATCTAGGCTTATAATTCATTTCAGGTTAATTTTTGCATATGGTGGAAGGAGTAGATTAAAGTTCCAAGGAATAGGTTGATAGCCAGATGTATTACAATATATTATATATATACTACAATGTATAGTATATACATTCTCATGTATTTTTAAAACTCAATACTGTTAAATGTCAATTCCCCTCAAAATGGAGTATCAGTTCAATCCCAATAAACATCTCACTAGATCTTGTCCTTTTTTTAATTTACAAGATTTCTAAGATCTATATAGAAAGGCCCCTATAGCAACAAACAGTTTTGAAAAACAAGGACTAAATTAGAGAATTTCAAGATTTATTACAAAGCTAATCAAAATAATGTGGAACCGATGAAGTGTTAGACACATATATTAATGGATTAGAGTAGAGAGTCTAGGGAAGGGAAGATTATTAATACATGAACCATTGCTTTTGACACAGATGCCAAGGCAATTTAATAGAGAAAATGTAGTCTTCTCAACAAACGATGCTGGAACGTTTGTCAACCTCTGTCTTAGAACTTCAGCCTATTCCTTGACACCGTATGCAAAAATTATCCTGACATTAATGATAGCCTTAATATAAAAGCTAAAACAATAGAACTTATAGAAGAGAACAGAGAAAATTTGTGACTTTGGGTTAGACAGAAGTATTTTGTATATGGCAAAAAAACACAAACATAAAAAAACCCTAATTTGAATTCATTGAAATTAAAACTTTTGTTCTTCAAAAGATACTAAAAAAAAAATGAAGAGACAAACCACTAGCTTGCAGAAAGTATTTGCAAGCCATGTGTCTGATAAAGGACTTATTTGGTATATATTAAGAATTCTCCCAACTCAATAATGAGAAAACTCAATAAAAAGGTGGTTTTTGTTTTGTTTT
The DNA here is from genome assembly GCF_048565385.1 of Saimiri boliviensis. Lineage (NCBI taxonomy): Eukaryota > Metazoa > Chordata > Mammalia > Primates > Cebidae > Saimiri > Saimiri boliviensis. Next base: position 66,710,413 of record NC_133451.1, on the reverse strand, counting down.
GTTTTGTTTTGTTTTGTTTTGTTTTGTTTGTTTTTGAGACAAAGTTTCGCTCTGTTACTCAGGCTAGAGTTCAGTGTCGCAATCATGGGTCACTGCAGCCTCAACCTCCTGGGCTCAAAGGATCCTCCTGCCTCAGTCCCCTGAGTAGCTGGGACCACAGGTGTGCACCACCACAGGTGTGGTCCCAACCACACCTGGCTAATTTTTGTATTTTTTGTAGAGATGGAATTTTGCCATCTTGTCCAGGCTCTTCTGGAGCTCCTGTGCTCAAGTGATCTTGGCCTCCCAAAGTGCTGGGATTGCAGGTGTGAGCCACAGGTACCCAGCCAGGAAAAGGTTTTAACAGATTTTTTTTTTTTGAAGATTTGCTAATGACAAATAAACACAGGTTAAAGATGTTCAAAACCATTCATGAGCCATTAGGGAAAAGCAGAGTAAAACTGCAAATTGGGGAAAAGCCAGAGGATACCAAATGCTAGTGAGAATGTGTAGCAACTGGAACTTTCATATATTGCAGGTAGGAATGTAAAATAGTATTGTAACTTGTAAAAGTCTGGCAGTATTTTATAAATTTAAACAACACTTCTTATGTGACCCGTGCTTCTCTTATGTATTTATCTAAGAGAAGTAAAACCATACCCACATAGTATATTTAAATGTTTATAAGCTGGTGAATAATGAAACAAACTGTGACACATCCAATATTAAAGTGCTATTCACCATTAAAAAGGAGTGAAATGATGCATGCTAAAACATGTATGAATCTCATAAGCATTATGTGTTTGAGAATAAAGCTACATTCAGAAACCTGTAATTCCATTCATTCTGGAAAGGAAAAAATGAAATAGAAAAGTTATGATTATTAGCGGTACATGATTGCCTATGAACGGACAAGACAGATTTTTTAGTGTTAAAATACTGTGTATCTTAATCATAGATTATATATTTTTCAAAATGTGTAGATTTGTACCATGAAAAAAGAGTGAATTTTACTCTAAAGTATACTTCAATAAACCTGATTTTCAAAAATGTTTATTATATGCAGAAGGAAAATGAATAAAGGAAGAGAACATAGTATGTTCCTGATTTTACTTATCTTGAGAAACTAATTCTTAACAATATTTGATTTTGTTGCTAGAACTTTTTTTTTCATTTAAAAAGAATGAGGTTGCATGTGCATACTTTAGCTGAGTTACATGTACCAGCAAGTTAATCCTGTATATCTGAAAACAATAAAAATTGTTATGCTAGCTCTTTTGGAATGTATTCTAGAAATATGGAAGTGATTGAGTTATTCTTTTTATTTTTGTTTGAACGTTTAAAGAAGTTGTTTTCTTCATTAATTGCTAAAAATCACACAAGAGAAAACTGCATTTTTTTTTAAAGGTAAGCAATATATAGAAGGGTATGGAGTAAGTAAAAAGGTACAATTCTCTCTTTAATTTCATTCCTCAGTTACCACTGTTAATTACTTGGGTTTATCTTGAACTTTTTTGTGTACATTCTTGCACATATGTATGTTTTATTTTGCTTTTTAAGTCAACTTAAATAGGTACATACCATGTTTTTTATTTTTATTTTTTTTGCTTCTGCTTGCTTTTTTCCCCCTGATTTAATATGGAGATGATTCTGCATCAATATTAATGTATTCATTTGGTAAATATTTTCAAGTTGTTAATGTTTAAGGCCCTATTGTAGATACAGGGGATAGAGCAAGGAACAAAACAGAGTCTTTGTTCAAGTGAACTTATATTCAGGTGAGAGGAAGACAGTAAATTGTGTGTGTGTGGGGGGTGCGGGAAATGTCACTATTAATAAGTTTATGAAGTTAAATAAGGTAGGCAAAAGAGATGAAATGTGATGGGGCAAAATGAGCAGCACAGATAGTTGTGGTTCAGGCCTTAATGTGTTAATCTGCTTTATTCTTAAGGTAGCTATTTTTCCATATATAATTTATTTAGCCATTGTGTTGATGAGCATATAGATTATTTATAGTCTTTCCTGTTATAATTAATAATGTAAAAAAGTTCATCTACATAGTTTGTTGCTTACATGTGCAAGTATTTTTATCCTAAATTCTTTGAAAGAAAATTATATTTTAAAATATTGATTTTTAGATTCTGCAGAATTACCCTTGAAAACATTAGATATTATCTTTCAATGGATAAAAAATATTTTAATTTGTATTAACCTGATTCACAGTGAAATTGGACATTTGTGTTTATCTTACCAATTGCCTACTCCGTAACATTTTGCCCATTGTGGTGCTTGTCTTTTTCTTACTAAAATTTAAAAGTTTCTTTATAATGTTTTTAGTATGTACATTATATTTTGTAATACTTTCCCCTAGCTTGTCAATTCTTTTATTTTATGATATCTTTGAATTTTTATGCATATACTATCTATATTTATTAGTCTTTTTCCTAGTTTCTGGGTTTTGTGTCTTTCCAGAAAAGCTTTCTTGTCTACAAAATTATAGCAACATAATCTCTTATATTTTCTTCTACTACTTATTTAGTTTTATTTATGTTTGTAGTAGATTTTACTTTACATCTGGATATATATATATATACATACGTATATGTATATATATAAATTTTGGGGGGATAGGGGCCTATTTTTTCTAGCCTTATAGCTATTTTCCCAAAATAGTTTGTTGAGCAGTATGTCTTTTTTCCTACTGACTTGAAATACCACCTTTATCACATTTTATAAGTCCCAAGTATGTGTGTTCTGGATTCAATACTCCAGTGTTTTTGTTATTTTATATTATCTTTGACATCTGGTAGGGCATCCCTCGCCATTGTCTTTTTCAAAAAATTTTTTGGCAACTCTTGTGTGTTTTCCAGATGAGCTTTAGAATCAACATGTCACGTTACATTAAAAATCACTTCGGGATTTTGATTGGAAGTGCATTGAATTTACAGATTAGTTTGGGAAAAATTAACATCTTTACACTATTGAATCTTCCCATCCAGGACATCCAGGAACATGGTATGCCTCTCCATTTCTTCAGATTTTTTTTTTTTTTTTTTTTTTTTGGTGGTGGTGGTTGTTCTTTAGAAAAGTTTTATACTTTTTTATGTAGGTCTTACACTTTTCTTGTTAGGTGTATTCCTGGATAACTTTTTGTTTTTGTTGTGAATTACATTTTTTTCTTCCATTTTACATTTTATTCTTCTCATGGGTTATTGCTGATATATAGGAAGACAATTGATTTTTATGTTGATCTTGTCATTTAGTTTTTATTTGCTTCTCCTGAAGTTTCTAGAAGGATGACTATATTTTCTGCAAATTATATTATTTTGTCATTTTCTTTTTCTGTATGTGTTTACACTCTTACAGGGATTTTAGTTTTTTTGTTTGTTTCTATGTTTGTTTTGAGGGGGTTTGTTTTGTTCTTCTGGTCTTATTGCACTGGTCACTAGTTTTGATTTGGTTATCTTGTTCCTGATTTAAATGGGATGCCTCTAAAGTTTCAACTTTTACAGTAATATACATCTTAGATTTGTAGTAGAGTATTTTATTTATTTATTTATTTACTTATTTTTGAGACAAAGTCTCACCCTGTCGCCCAGGATGGAGTGCAGTGGCATGTTCTCATCTCACTGCAACCTCCACCTCCCAGGTTCAAGTGATTCTCCTGCCTCAGCCTCCCTAGAAGCTGGGATTACAGGCTCACACAACCATGCCTGGCTAATTTTTGTACTTTTAATAGAGATGGAGTTTTGCCATGTTTGTCAGGCTGTTCTCGCACTCCCAACCTTAGGTGATCCACCAGCCTCAGCCTCCCAGAGCGTTGAGGTTACAGATGTGAGCCACTGCGCCTGACTGCAGAATACTTTGTAAAGATAAAAAGTTTCCTTTTTGGCTTGATAAGTGTTTTTATGAAAATGGATATTGTCTTCAATCATGTACTTTTGTTGAGATGATACATACTCTTTTTGACCTATAATAACCTTAATGAAGTGATCTTATTAATTAATGTTAGTCATAATGTGTTCTGTTTTTAATATTTATTCAACAGATACTTATTTGGATATTGCATTGTGTCAGTAACTATGTCATACACTGGTGTTAGCACCGAGTCTGAAAGGTTCCTTTTTTTTATGAAGAAGAAATAATAAGCAAGTATCCAAGAACAAGATCATTTCAGGCTGTTATAGTATTATGTAGGAAATATTGAAGATGGTGTGGTAGAAAGATAAGAGAAAACCACCGTGGATAGTATCATCTGAGAAAGTAAAAACGTAAGCTGAGACCTGAAGAATGAAAGAATTGGGAAAAGCATTCCAGGCAGCTGAGCACGATGGCTCACGCCTGTAATGCCAGCACTTTGGGTGGCCGAGCGGAGCAGTAGGCAGGAATAGTGGCGCCTGCCTGTAGTCCTAGCTGCTCCTCCGGAGGCTGAGGTCGGGGAATTGCTTGAACTCAAGAGGTGGAGGTTGCCATGAGCCAAGATGGCGCCACTGCCCTCCAGCAGAGTGAGACTCCGTTTCAAAAAAAAAGCATTCCAGGCAGGAGAATGTCACTGTATATGTACAGTCAATCAGTCTGTCTGTCTGTCTAGCTATCATTCTATTTATTTGTTTATTTATTTGGAGATGGATTTATTTATTTATTTATTTGGAAATGGAGTCTTGCTCTGTCTCTCAGGCTGGAGTGCCATGGCACGATCTCGGCTCACTGCAACCTCCTCCTGCTGGGTTCAAGCAATTCTCCTGCCTCAGCCTTCCAAGTAGCTGGGACTACAGGCATATGCCGCCATTCCTGGCTAAGTTTTTCTATTTCTGTATGTGCGAGATCTGTGACAGAGAAACAGAAAAAAGAATGAATTCTGTTTCTTAGTGTTCTCTATTATCTCCTCCCTTTTTTTTTTTTTTTTTGAGACGGAGTTTCGCTCTTGTTACCCAGGCTGGAGTGCAATGGCGCGATCTCGGCTCACTGCAACCTCCGCCTCCTGGGCTCAGGCAATTCTCCTGCCTCAGCCTCCCGAGTAGCTGGGATTACAGGCACGTGCCACCATGCCCAGCTAATTTTTTGTATTTTTAGTAGAGACGGGGTTTCACCATGTTGACCAGGATGGTCTCGATCTCTTGACCTCATGATCCACCCGCCTCGGCCTCCCAAAGTGCTGGGATTACAGGCTTGAGCCACCGTGCCCGGCCCTATCCCCTCCCTTTTTAAAAAAAAATTTTTTCTGAGACAGAGTCTCGATCTGTCGCCAGACTGGAGTGCAGTGGCACAATCTCGGCCCTCTGCAACCTCCACCTCCCAGGTTAAAGCGATTCTCCTACCTCAGCGTCCCCAGTAGCTTGGTCTAAAGGGCGTGTGACACTACGCATAGCTAATTTTTGTATTTTTAGTAGAGACGGAGTTTCAGACCATCTCTTGACCTGGTAATCCGCCCACCTTGGCCTTCCAAAGTGCTGGGATTACAGGCGTGAGACTCTGCTCCCGGCCTTTTCTCTCTTTTTTTGTAGTTGTCATATCATACTCTATACTAATACTGAATTTAATGTGCTATTTGGGCCTTTTTTCCCCCCCGTTTAGGTTCGTTAATAGGGCTATTTATAATTAGCTGGAGAGTTTTTCCATCTGTTTCTGGGCTTTGTAAATAAAAAAGTAGTGCTCCATTCCTTAAATATTATAATAATGCTATGTAATTTTGATAGAAGTTACCTCTAAATTCATTTGGGTTTAGGCGCCGTTTTGAAGGGTTAGACCTGTCTATAATTAATATTTCTTCAGTGGACATACTCTACATAGGTTTTCTACCATCTCTTGAGTTAATTTTGATTATTCCTCTTTATAGAAAATTATCTATTTTGCTTAAGATTTATTGATCCATACTCAATTTTCTAACTTTAATAACTTCTTATATTTTTCTCTCTCTCTCATTTTTCATAATCATTCTTGCCAAATACTTGTCTCCTCTTTCTAGACTTGACCCAAGAAACTGTTCTTCGTTTTATTTATTAAACTTTTATCTCTTCTCAGTTTCCTCATTTCTGTTTTTTAATTATAAATTATTTGATACATTTTGATTTGTATTCTACTTTGAAGATTTTCATTTGAAATCTTGGGTTCTAATGAATTTAACGCATTTCAGCCTCTAAATTTTTCTTTTTCTTTCTTTTTTTTTTTTAGACAGAGGCTCACTCTGTTGCCCAGACTGGAGTGCAGTGGTGCAATCTTGTTCACTGCAACCTCCACCTCCTGGGTTCAAGTGATTTTCCTGCCTCTCCAGTAGCTGGGACTATAGGTGCCACGCCTGGCTAATTTTTATGATTTTGATAGAGACGGAGTTTCACCATATTGGGCAGTCTGGTCTCGATCTCCTGACCTTGTGATCCGCCTGCCTCGGCCTTTCAAAGTGTTGAGATTACAGACCTGAGCCACCGTGCCAGGCCTAAATTTTTATTTAAAGATGTTTATGGCTAAATCCCATATGAAGTAATATGCTCGTAATTTTAATTTTCATTTCCTCTCTGTTTTCTGAGAGTTAATAATAGTAAGCTTTTATTCCTTTTCTTTTTAAATTTTCAAGTAGTGTTGTCATTTTATAGCTAAGTTTTAGTTCCTTTCAGGGTTATGGACCAAGAATGTGCCCTTGTATAATTTCTTCATTTTGAAATTGGTTGAGATTCTCTGTTTTGCTTAAGATATCATCAGGTTTTTGTTTTTGTTTTTGTTTTTTTTTTTGAGACGGAGTTTCGCTCTTACTACCCAGGCTGGAGTGCAATGGCACAATCTCGGCTCACCGCAACCTCCACCTCCCGGATTCAGGCAATTCTCCTGGCTCAGCCTCCTGAGTAGCTGGGATTACAGGCACACACCACCATGCCCAGCTAATTTTTTGTATTTTTAGTAGAGACAGAGTTTCACCATGTTGACCAGGATGGTCTCGATCTCTTGACTTTGTGATCCACCTGCCTCAGCCTCCCAAAGTGCTGGGATTACAGGCGTGAGCCACCGCGCCTGGCCCCAGGTTTTTGTTTTTAAAGACTGTTCTCTGTGATACACTAAGTTCTAGTTCACTATGAAATACAAGTATTACAGTTATTTAATTCTATTTTTAAATCCTTTTATCCTACCCCTGGAAAAATGGTCTTCCATGAAACTGGTCTTTGGTGTGTCAAAAAAATTGGGGAGCACTGCCCTAGAACATAGGCCTTCGACATTATTTCATTTGAATCCTGGCTTTCATATTTTTAAAATAATCAGAAGTCTTTGTGATATGTTTCTGTTATATACTTCTGTTAACAGTGTAGGGTGTCCACGTTCTTGGCATCTGGAACAAAGAATTGGACAAAATGCATGGACAAAGCAAGGAAGGAATGATGAGATTTATTGAAAATGAAAGTATACTCCACAGTGTGGGAGCAGGCCCAAACATTGGGCTCAAAGGCCTCCTTACAGAATTTTTGGGAATTTAAATACCCTCTAGAGGATTCCATTGGTTACTTCAGTACACCCTATGTAAATGGAAAGGATGAAGTAAAGTTAAAAAGTCATTTACTGCATATATACCATATTGAGAGAATATTTCCTGTTATAGCTGAAATGTGAATTAGCCTTATGGTCCCTACCTCCAAACCCTATTTTTCTGTCTCAATTCCACTTTTATAACTTTAATGAATTATATATTAACAGTTACCTGAAATGTTAAAGATATGTTGTATTATACCAGTTTCTTTTCTAGCTGCTTAGTCTTGTGATTCCAAGGCTGTTCCTTTCTTGCATCCATTTTTCTTCTTGAAGTAATATTTTCTCTAAATTCAGAAGATGTTTGTGGCTTTTAATTTTCATAGTGTTTACATACCTAAAAAAATTCATTCTGCAGTTTGGAATTTTACTTTCAGAATAATTGTACACCAGAACTTTTAATTGCACAGATATCTTCTAGCATCTAGTGCTGTATTTAGAAAGTCTGATGTCAATTTGACTCCTTACAGCTCTCCACCACTACAGTCCTGGAAGTTTTCTAAACTTTATATTCTTAGAAGTTTGAAATTTAACCAGGCTTATGACTGCAGGTTTTAATGGGGTGTATATGTGTATGTGTGCATCTGTGTGTGTTGAAAGCCATCTTATAAGAATATTTGTACTCTGTGGCTGCTTTTATGATAATTGATAAATGATAATTCCTGGAGCCAGCTAAATTCATAATTGAATTGCATCCTACTCTTGATAAATAGTTTTGGGAGAATTTTTGACAAGCTCATAACTTTAATTCTGTTACAGAAAAATCCACTTAGAAACTCTAGATTTGAGAATTCCATAGAACTTTGTCTTATTTGAAACATTCATAATTTGTCCAATTTGTAAAGTTTATAATTTATGTTAAAAATTTTGTATTGAATTGTTAGTAATGTCATACTCAATTGTTACAGGCAGATAAGCATTCTGAAGCATAAGAAAGAAGTCATGTTTTATGTAAGTGCTATGGAACAAAGTTGTGTTAACTATTATATCACTGATTCCTAGATTATAGTAGCTGCCTAATATTTGTTTGATAGATGAGTATGAATGAGAAAATGTAGGACTAAATTAGTTTTTTTCTGTACATAGACTTTTTGAAAGGTAAATTATCTTTAATGCGGTTCACTTTAGTTTTATTTACTGTAATCTCAGAATACTATAATGAATCATTGACCATTCTTTTTACAAGAAATACTATTTAAGCAGGTTTTTATTTTCTTTCAACCTTTTAAACTTTAGTCTTATACATGGATTAGTGTTCTGTGACATTACTGAAGATTTTGTCTTTGTATAGAAAAATATTTCAATTGTAATAATTTTGGAATTATTTACTTCATTAAGAATTGTGATATTTTATACCCTTATTTAAAACTATAAAAAATAGAGACAGAAGGAATTATTTCTGGGTCATGTGCAAAATAGAATAAGTTGTGATGACTTTACAGTTATGAATATTTCTTATTTCTTATGTGTAATAAGTCTGCTTATCAGTATTCAAAGAACTTATAAGCAGATAGCCATATTTTTCCAGACTTATTTGAGAGATACAATGTTAAGCAATTAAGAATTAATTTAGTCACTGTCATAAAATGATCATAAACTCGTTTCTTAATTTTTGTATTCACTTTTTTATACTCAGTTTTTAAAATATGTTTTCCTATGTAAAACATACTTCATAATGAATAATACCCAAATCAAGAAACTGTTGTCTTCAATTATGTTCGCATAGTCTGTGCTTTGAATATCACTAAATACGTTATATATATATGAGTTATATAATTCATCCCATAATGATGGCCCTAAGTCATTTCTAATGAACCTTTATTTTTTGTAGCTAAAGTGGTATTAGTTATGGATTTATATCTGTAAACCCATTTTGTGTTACTAAAATGTCTAAATTGATCCAAAAATCAAACACAGTAAAAGTAAAATTTAGAAAAAATATAAAATATTTTTGGAGGGATTTTTCTACATTGACTGGATTTATTAAGAGATCTTAAAATTTTAAGTATGATAAATTTTGGACCAAAGATAATTTCTTTTCCCAGAGTAAATGTGGGAATTATTTGTTTTAAAGTGCTTTTATAATATAATCAAGATCTAGAACACCTATTTTGAAATGTAGATTACTGGTTTAAAATTCAGATTACCAGCTTTTGAGATTCAGTGATAAAGAGAGAGTATTTTTCAGAACAACAGAAACAATAATAAATGTTTCTTATTTATTACTGTTTTTTTTCTTCTGGAAAACATCAGATGTGGGATGGGGTTAGTGTTGAATATAAAGAAGTCTAAACTTGGGATTGCCAGCATTTTATTTTTATAAAGTATGTTTATCCTTAGAGACTGACCCTTTTTTCCATCTTCACCTCACGTAATGCATTTGATGTAAGTATGTTCCTAATTGGTTGTTTTGTCTCTGATGTCCCATCTATCTAAAACTATTGGTAACATGGTCTCTAATTATCTTCCTTTTACTGGTTTTTTGCCTTAATGCTTAAATCCTTCAGTAACTTACACTACAATATACATTCTGAACAAAGCACAGTATTGAAAGGCGCCATCTTCCTGAAGCATTTCATAATTGTTTTCTCGTTTCTCTGTACAATCACTCTATTAGTATCTGTTTAGTACTTCTTTCAGACTTGTTTGATAGTTACTTTTACATAGAATTGCCATTCTCTATTGTATATTTATGAAAGATATTGATTATAACAAAATCATTTTTGTATTTGTATAATCCGGTGAGTAGCCTACTGCTTTGCAGTCAGTATGTAATTTGTAGATACTTGTTTAGTTGAATGGAGTTTGTATGTATGGTATCCAGTTAATTAAAATATACCAATTTTCTTACCCTTTGGAATAAATACCAGTTTATTAAACTACAGAATGAACCATTCTTCTATCCTATAGCAGTGATACTTCTATTTTGAGGAGTAGTTTGAAATGTAATGCTAATAATGATCACAGTTGGTCTGAATGATCCCGCATTACCACATTTCTCTGTGACTTTGTGTTTTGAATGTAGAAGGATTTGAATTACCATTAGTGACAAGCAAATTCATTTAGCTCTGGCCATTGTTAAAATACCTTGGTTTTCATTATTTTTATTAAGTCAGGCTTACTTTGGAGAGAAAGAGAAAAAGAATTTTAGTTATCTTAGAAATCTAAGTAATCGTACTGTTAAATAGTTTTTCTGTTAAAATAAAAGCAACCTCCATAGTGAAATATCATCTTTTAGTCTTTAAAAATTAAAAGGACTTAACATGCATTAAAGTATAGAGACTTCTATAATAAAATCTCCGTAGGGCAGGTACAGTGAGTGATGCCTGTAATCCCAGAGCTTTGGGAGGCCAAGGTTGGGCAGATCACTTGAGGTGAGGAGTTTGAGACCAGCCTGGCCAACATGATGAAACCTCATCTGTACCAAAATATACAAAACTTAGGTGGGCATGGTGTGACATGTGCCTGTAATTCCAGCTACTCCGGAGGCTGAGGTGGGAGAGTCACTTGAACCCAGGAGGCAGAAGTTGCAGTGAACTGAGATTCTGTCACTACACTCCAGCCTGGGCGACCAGAGAGAGACCCTGTCTCAAAAAACAAAACAAGGCAAAACAAAAATACCCTCTGCATATCTTTGTCTCGGGTGCAACATTTTCAAGATTTTGCTATGCAGCTTTGTTTTCTTTAAGTATTTGATGACAAATTTCCAACACTATTTCTACCTACTTTAGTATGCATGTCTGAAAAATAAGGGTATTTTCTTATATAATTGGAGTCATTCCTTTATATTATCTAATACTTAGTTTGTATTCAGATTTCTTGTCTCAAAAATACTGCTTTTACATTTGTCCTGCTTTAATATAATTTAAATAAGACCTATTATTTTGCTGGTTGTGTATCTTAAGCATCTTTAATTTTGAACGGTTCTTACTCTATTCAAAAAAGAATTTTTGCTCCCATTCGACTTACTTGAAGAAAATGGTCAGTTTTGCTGTAAAATGTTCCAAATTTTAGATTTGTCTTTTTGGCTTATATTCAAAACAGTGATTCTCAACCTCTTTCTCCTTCATGATTGTTGTTGTTGTTTTTTATTTTCTTTTGTAAGGGAACATTTAGCAATGACTGGAGACATTTTTGGTTGTCACAACCTGAAGGAGTGTTGCTACTGCCATTTAGTGAGTATAGGCCAGGGTTGCTGCTTAACATCCTGAATTACACAAGACAACCCCCAACAACAAAGAATTATCTGATCCAAAATATTAATAGTGCCTTTACATTACAGAACATTGGTTTATCTTGTTCCTGTATTTGCCTTACTATTAATTTCCATATGCTGGAAGTTATTTACAATTCTAAAAGTTCTGTCAGATTATTGTTTATTGGGGTGGGGTGGGAGACAAGGTTTCTTTATAGGAGGTGCTGTGTGTTTTATGTTGCAAAAATTGGGAGCATATTAGGTTTGGTTGTTCACTTTTAGTAAATTAAACAATGGGTTCAGGTTGTTAATGGCCTGATCCTTAAATGCCGATATTAAAGTCAGCTTTCCCAGAGCATTGTGAAAGTTCAATCCCTTATTATTCCAGCATTGAATTTCCTGGTGGAAAGTATATTGAATTAGTTAATTGGATAACTGGTCTTTCGGTGCTAGATATTTAAAAATCTGCTATTTAAATAAAGATCCTCGTTTTTGTTTTTTTTCATCTGTAACATTGAATTGAACCTGGTGATTTCTAAACTTCTTGCATTTTGATGGTTCTTTATGCATAAACATCATTTCATAAAATATCCAGCTGGTCAAAACAACACATTCAAACCACTTTAAATACAACTCTTCAAAAAGGCCAGTTGTAACTTTGATAGGTTTTTGCTCCTTTGAGAATATATTTAGTAAGGACATTTCTTCGTCTTCTCTCTTCATGGAAGTTATTTATATATTTCATTTAAATAAATTATTTTCAATTACTTAAAATTTTTTTTTCGTTTTTACATTTTATTTATTTTTTTGAAATGGAGTCTCGCTCTGTCACCCAGGTTGGAGTGCAGTGGCTCGGTCTCGGCTCACTGCAACCTCTGCCTCCCAGGTTCAATTGATTTTCTTGCCTCAGTCTTCCGAGTAGCTGGGATTACAGGCGCACACCAGCATACCTGACTAATTTTTGTATTTTTAGTAAAGACAGGATTTCACCATGTTGGTCAGGCTGGTCTTGAACTCTGAACCTCAGGTGATCCACCCGCCTCAGTCTCCCAAAGTGTTGGGATTACAGGCGTGAGCCACTGTGCCTGACTTAAATACTTATTTGAATTTCTTATTTGGACCATTTTTAATGTTTGTTTTGTTCCAAAAGTTGGTTGTGATTCAAAATGATTTTTTTTTTTTCTGTAGAATAATATAATAAAAATGAGGTAGGTTTCAGAGAGAAAATTCATTTTAGTTTTTAATTTGAACTGTCTCAGCTGAGGACTTGGTATGGTAGAGACATGTATGCCCATAATTTAATAAAGGAATACTTTTGTGTGTTTACATTATTATATCTCTTTATGTCAGTCTTTCTTCACTTGTCTTGTAACACAAGCTCTTTCCAGTTGGAAAGAAAGGAACTGGCATTAAAGTAGGAAATTCTCTTTTTCCTCCCTGTACTTTTATATCTCTTGTTCTTTCTCATTACCTTATGCACTTTCTACCCTGTATTATAGTTCATTTTTATGCACTCTCATTAAAGAAATAAGTTCCTACATAGCAAGGCTGGTATCACACATTTCTGTATCTCCCATAGTATTTATACATAGAATGTTTGCAATAAGTGTGTGTGTAATAAATCAATGAAGATAGCATTTCCACCACCTGCTACCTAATGTAAGATTCTGTGTCTCCTCTGAGATCTATAAAGTATACCTTCAGATGTATTTATTGTGATTACCCCCTCCCTCATTCTTCTCCAAATACACTAGAGCCTTTTAGAATCTGAAAAGGAAGAATCCCAAAATCATCCGGTAAATTTCACCTTCTTTACAGATTCTTATTTATTCAGTAGTCACTTGAGTCCTGACAGTGAGTTACGCACACTCTAGTTGCTGGGTGTACATGACTAAACCAAAAAAAGTATTTGTTTTTAGAGAGCTTAGAAAGACTCTCTATATAATATTCGTGTGTGATAAATCTGTGAAAAAAAAATTAGAATTGATACATGGCTGAGAGAGAGACACTTCGTTAGGTCACACGGGTAGAAGCTAAAGCAATTCTGGTACCTAGGCCTTCAGATCTTAGTAGTGTCCTTGAAATAGCTCCTTCTTCATTAATCATAAATGAGGGATGCAGAGGAAATAATAAATATTCATTCCTGTTCCTTTCTGTCATCTTCATAACCCTCCCTCTCTATAAGAATTTCATAGTCATTTGAATTCACAGTTTTTTAAATTAACAAGTTTTGCATATAGTAAGAATAGTGGGCCTAAGAATAACATAAGAACTTTTGTGGAGAAGTTTAAAGTCAGTAAGAAAGTAATGTTTCTGTATTTAGTATATCTCATTAAGGGATGGAAATGCAGTTTTCTTAGTAAATTTTCACCAGGCTAGTTATGATAACACTGCGGCTTAGGGGACTTTGTGTAAAATAGTCACTTCCGATTGAAATTTGATACCTTCTATTCTACAACTTCTAACCTGTCTTTCCCTGAGTAAAAACCCTGTGTTTCTGTCATAGAGAAATTTTATACTTGCCAGTCCATATTCCTTCTTTCTCTCCTCTTATACAAATTAGTCATTTTGGTCAAAATTCTTTATATTATTCTTTATGCATGCAGTGTCTCCTTTGAACATCTTTAGCACCTCTGATCTCTACCTTTGCTTTATCAGTTAACTATATACTGCTCTTTGAGGTTTTTTACTTACTCAAATATTCATTTAAAACATTGTATTATGGTATTTCATGTGTTGATTTTATCTTTTTGTTTTCATAAATTTATTTGCTTTTGTCTTTTATTAAATTGAAATAATTGTAAATATTTTAACACATTTCAGAGATTAGAAAATTTCATTAGGAAACAGCCTTTTCTTTAGAAAGACTCATCTTCCGGACTTTTTTTTAACAATAGGAAAACATTTTTATTGCTATAATTTTGAATCACAGCTTGCTATGCCCAAAAGTTCACTTCCTAAAGTATAGTACTTTAGTCATTCTTTAAGATTCTTGCTTTCTCATACTTTTGCTACTACCTTTAAAGATAACTTAAAATTATCCAGACCTGGTGGTACATGTTTATTTGTGTGTAAAATATTTGAAATCTCAAATGTTATTTTATGTTAAACTACTTTAGTTTAATGGAACTTTGGAGAGAAACTCACATTATTTCTTCCCAGATTTAACATTTAGTATTAAATGTTTTAATTAATTAGAACAGTATTCCTTGTTACTTGATAGTTGCCTTTTCAAGATGGAACAGTTTTGTTTCTGAGGTTATGATCGTTAAGGATTTATTCCTTGAGTTGTCTTTTTTATTACTGACCTTTGGTATACGAGGCATGAGCATGATTGTATTCCAGTCTGTTAGATAATTTTACATCTATTTTAGTTATTGCAGTGTTAGTAGTACCGTAGATTTGTGAAATAAATTAACTCTGATCATATTAAATAGCGATATTTCATATCATAATTATCAATTTTTATCAGTAAGCAGAAAAGAATATGTTTTAGTACCTGATTATAAGTAGCACTGTGATACGGAATAGCAAAATAAAACTTTACCCCTGTCTTAGGAGTTTATTTTCTAATTCTTTAGATTTCTTATAATTGAATCTGCTATACTTTAAATCAGTGTTTCTTAACATAGTAAAGAGACCCCAAAAAGTCCCAGAGATCATTTCAAGGTGTCCATGAGGTCAAAACTGTTTTTATCATAATACTGAAATGTTACTTGACCTTTTTGCTATGTTGACATTTACAATGAGGGTACAAAAACAGTGGTGAATAAAACTTATGGACCCGGAGGCCGTGGAACCAAACTGTAGTAATATGATTGTTTTCTTCACCGTCACATGCTTGAAGTTAAAATAAAATGAAATGCTAGTTTAACTTTAAGAATGTCCTTGATGAAGTGATAAAATTATTAATTTTATGAAAACTCCCCTTTTGAATGCATGTTCTTTCAATATTAGCGTGTGTAATAAAAGCACTTCTGCTGCATACAAAAAGTATGGTGTTGTATGGAAGAAAAATAACTGTGCTATTTTTTTAGATGTGAGGCAAGTTAGCCTTTTTCCCCCATGAAATGTCATTTTTACTGTAAAGTACAACTGAAAAGCTACAGTTATCAAACCTGGATATTTGGCAAATACTCCTAAAAATGTTTTTAAGTGAGTCTGTCACTTTAAGGGAAACAACAATACTTATTGCCAATGATAAAGTTAAGCTTTCAAGCACAAATTAGAATTTTGAAACTTACTTGCCTAGGCTTGACAGCTTTCCAGTACTTAAAGACTTTTTGATGAAATCAGTGGTGATATTAATGGATGTGATTTTTTTGATATTGATATTTGATACTTAATACTTCGTTAGGTCCTGAAAGCAAAACATTTAAAAATTGCTGATTTAGTTAGTTTTCACTACGTAAGCATTATATTCATAACCCTACATATATCTAATAACCAAATTAAAATAGAAAAGAATATTAGTAAAGAAAATTAGGCTTCATATGAATAATAAAGTTTTGAATTCTTCCACAAATATAATTGTCTTTAGTTAAGCAACAGGCTTATCTATGTCATGTTGAACATTTTAGGACTGCATTGTATTTACCATTGATAATTATATTAACATATTTTTTCCCTCCCTGCTTTCTTTTTATTTTTCTCCTCTCTTTTTCTTTCGCTGTTCATTTCTCCCTTCTTCCGTCTTTTTGCATTTGTTTTATAGGTGGAGTCTTTCATTTTGGATCAGGATGATCTGGAAAATCCAATGCTGGAAACAGCTTCCAAGTTGCTCTTATCAGGTACTGCTGATGGTGCAGACCTCAGGACAGTAGATCCAGAAACACAGGCTAGACTGGAAGCTTTACTAGAAGCTGCAGGTATGTACTATACATAGTAATAAGACCACCTTATTATCTATAAAGTTTGCACATCAGTGTAATAAAAGCTCTTGTTGTTATAAGTGAATGATACTGGGTATTTAGAATGATAATATTCATAAAGGTTAATTGATAAGTTTCTAGAGAATTACATGGAACATTTTACTAAAGCATATTATAATTTTCATTACCAGAATAAAATCCACATGCTATAGTTGACCTTATAGATAGAGATTTTTTTTTTCATTTGAGTTTATTTGTGAATTCTGTATTTGTGAATTTGCCTACCTGTAAAAATGCATTTTAACTTCAAAATCAGTACTAGCAGTCCTTCATAGGCATGTGTAAAGCAGTGAAAAATTTGAATCACTTTACATGCATGTTCCCAGCAGAAGTTGAACAAAGTGATGCTCTACATTCTTGTTTCAGGTCTCCTAATATAAATAAGTGTCCTTTTGAGGCCTGTATAATGCCAAGTTTTTTACATTTTTGTGATTTTTGTTGGTGTTAATTTTTTATTTTTGTGGGTACAGAGTAGGTGTAAGTATGGGATACGTGAGATATTTTGATACAGGCATACAATGCATAATAATCACATCAGGGTAAAACGGCTATCCATAACCTCAAGCGTTTATCCTTTGTGTTACAAACAACCGAATTATACTCTTTTAGTTATCTTTAAATGTACAACTAAATTATTTTTGACAATAGCCACCTTGTTGTGCAAGCACATACTAGGTCTTATTCATTTTTCTAACCATTTTTTTTGTAGTCATTAACCATCCCCACTTCCCTGCCCCCAGTGCCCCACTTACCCTCCCCGGCCTTTGGTAATCATCCTTATACTCTCTATCTTGGCTATTGTGAATAGTGCTGCAATTAACATGGGAATGCAGATACCTCTTCAGTATACTGATTTTCTTTCTTTTGGGTATACACCTAGGAGTGGGATTGCTGCGTCTTAAGGTAGCTCTATTTTTAGTTTTGGGAGGGACCTCCAAACGGTTCTCCATATTGGTTGTATTAATTTACATTCTCACCAATAGTATTTGAGGGTTCCCTTTTCTCCACATCCTCTCCAGCATTTGTCATTGCCTGTCTTTTGGATAAAAATAATTTTAACTGGTGTGAAATGATATCTCATTGTAGTTTTGATTTGCATTTTTCTGATGATCAAAGATGTTGATACCTTTTCATATGCTTCTTTGCCATTTATATGTCTTTTGAGAAATGTCAGTACAAATCTTTTGCCCATTTTTAGATCAGATTATTAGATTTTTTTTTCCTATTTGAGCTCCTGATATATTCTGATTATTAATTCATAGTCAGCTGAGTAGTTTCCAAATATTTTCATCTGTTCTGTGGTTGTTGCTTCACTTTGTTGATTGTTTCCTTTGCTGTACAGAAGTTTTCTAACTTAATGTGATCCCACTTGACCATATTTGCCTTAGGAGCCCTTGCTTTTATGGGATTACTCAAGAAATCTTTTCCCAGTCTAATGTCCTGGAAGGTTTCCCCAACGTTTTCTTTTAGTATTTTCATCATAGAGGTCTTATGTTTAAGCCTTGAATCCATTTTGATTCTGTTTTTGTCTATGATGAGAGATTGGGATCTAGTTTCATTCTTTTGCATATGGATATCCAGCTTTTCCAGCACCATTTATTGAAGAGACTGTCCTTTCTCCACTGGATATTCTTGGCAACTTTGTCAAAAATGAGTTTGCTACAGATGTATGGATTTATTTCTGGGTTTTCTATTGTATTCTAGTGGTCTGTATGTGTACTTTTATCCCACAATCATGTCATTTTGATTACTGTAACTCTGTAGTATAATTTGAAATCAGGTAATGTGATTCTTTCTAGTCTTGTTCTTTTTGCTCAGGATACCTTTGGCTATTCTGGGATCTTTTGAGATCCCATGAAAATTTTAGAATTGTGATATTGTTTGGCTTTGTGTCCCCACCCAAATCTCACCTTGAATTGTAATCCCCATTATCCCATTGTGTCAAGGGAGGAGTCCAATGGGAGGTGATTGGATTATGGGGACAGTTTCCCCCATGCTGTTATTGTAATAGTGAATGAGTTCTCATGAGATCTAATGGTTTGATAAGGAGCTCTTCCCCCTTCACTCCTCACACGTCTGTCTTCCTCTGCCATATTTAGAAGGTTCTTGATTCCTCTTTGCCTTACTGCCATGATTGTAAGTTTCCTTAGGCCTCCCCAGCCATGTGAAACTGTGAGTCAATTAAACCTCTGTTCTTTATAAATTACTCAGTCTTGAGTATTTATTTATAGCAGTGTGAAAACAAACTAATATAGATTGCTTTTTCTATTTCTGTGTAGAATGTCATTAGTATTTTGATAGGAATTGTATTGAATCTGTAGGTTGCTTTGGGTAGTATGTACATTTTAACGATACTGTTGCTTCCAACCCATGAACATGGAATATTTTTCCATTTTTTTGTGTCCTCTTCAATTTTTGCATCAGTGTTTTATAGTTTCCGTTGTAGAGATCTTTCACTTCTTTAAGTTAATTCCTAGGTATTTTATTTGTAGCTATTGTAAATGGCATTACTTTCTTGATTTGTTTTTCAGACTGTTGGTTCTTGGAATATAGCCATGGTACTGAATTTTGTATGTTGATTTGTTTTGTATGTTGATTTGTTTCCTGCAATTTTACTGAATTTATCAGTTTTAATAGGTTTTTTGGTGGAGTCTTTAGGGTTTTCCAAATATAAGATTATATTATCTGCAAGTTAGGATAATTTGAGTTCTTCCTTTCTAATCTGTTTGTCATTTCTTTCTCTTGTCTGATTGCTCTGGCTGGGACTTCCAGTGCTTTGTTAAATAGAAGTAGTGAAACTGGGCATCCTTATCTTGTTCCAGTTCTCAGGGGGAGAGCTTTCGACTTTTTTCCATTCCGTATAATGTTAGCTGTTGGTTTGTCATAGACAGCTTTTATTACCTTGAGATATGTCCCTTCTATGCCAATTTTGCTAAAGGTTTTAATCATAAAGGGATGCTGGATTTTATCAAATGCTTTTTCTGCGTCATTGAGATGATTGTATGATTTTTGTTTTTAATTCCCTTTATGTAATATATCACATTTATTGACTTGCAGGTGTTAAACTGTCCCTGCATTCCTGGTATGAAACTCTCTTGATCAAGGTATATTATCTTTTTGCTATGCTGTTGGATTCTGTTAACTAATATTTTCTTAAGGATTTTTGCATCTGTGTTCATCAGGGATATTGGTCTATAGTATTCTTTCTTTAATTTTTTTCTCAGGGATATTGGTCTGTAGTTTTTTTTCTTTTGTTCATTCATTCATTCTTTCAGTCGTTTTGGTATTAGAGTGATACTGGCTTCATAGAATGATTTAGGAAGGATTTTCATTTGCCCCCTGGGTTCTGCTGAAGATAGTTTGTGTCCAGATGAAATTATTACAGAATTCATTTGGAAGCTTTTTTCACCCTGTGACCCCTTCCTAATTCTGCTGGCTGCCTTCCTGAGGTTCCCTGTCAGATGCAGTCAGGGATGGCATCCCTGGGCTCGAGCTGGAGACTGGGAGTGCCCACAAGACTCTTCCTACTGCTGCTTCTACCTTTATATTTCATGTAGCTCCCTATGTTCATTTTAGTTATAGGTGAGGTTAAATCCTTCTCTCATGATCTGGATTTTCAGATTCCCCAGTTGACATGTGTGTTTGAAGACAGGTTTCCCCCGCTTTTATACTTTGAGAATTCACAGTTTTTTGATTGTCTCATGGAATTTGCAGCAGTGTGCCACTTCTTTCAAATAATCTGTGAATTCTTTTGTTTTTTTCTGGTAGCATTCCTGCCATGTTTCTTAGAATCAGAGTTTGTGGTGTGAGTCTCCACATGCTATTCTGCCCATCTGAGTGGGAGCTGCACATTAGCCCTGTATCCTGTCTGCCATCTTTCTAAGTCCATTTATTTTTTGTTGATTTTCTGTGTACAAGATCTGTCTAATGCTGAAAGTGGAATGTTAAAGTCTACAGCTATTTTTATATTGGGGATCTTTCTCTTTAGCTCTAGTATTTGCTTTATATAGCTGCTTAGTGCTCCAGTGTTGGGTGCATATGTATTTAAAATAGTTACATGTTTTTGCTTAATTGACCCCTTTATGATTATGTAATGATCTTCTTTGTCTTTTTTATTATTGTGTTGAAATCTATTTTGTGTAATGTTAAGTATAGCTATTTTTGCTCTTTTTTGGTTTCCAGTGACATGGAATATCTTTTTCAATCACTTTATTTTTACTCTGTGTGTATCTTTATAGGTAAAGTGTTTTTCTTGTAGGCGACAGGTCATTGGATCTTACTTTTTATCCATTCAGTCTCTGTATGTTTTTTGGTTATAGTCCTTTAAGTCCATTATGTTCAATGTTGTTTTTGATAAGTAAGGACTTATTCCTGTCATTTGTTATTTGCTTTCTGGTTGTTTTGTAGTGTTATCTTCCTTCTTCTCTTTCCGCCTTTTAATGAAAGTGCTTTTCTCTGGTGGTATGTTTTAATTTCTTTGTTTTTATTTTTTGTATCCATTGTATGTTTTTTCATTTGAGGTTACCATGAGGCTTGCAAATACTGTCTTATAACCCATTGTTTTAAGCTGCTAGCAACCTAACACTGCTTCCATAAACAAATATAACAAGCTAAAAGAAAACCAATGACTCTACCTTAAGTTTATCCCCCCACTTTTTAACTTTTATTGTGCTGCATATGTCTTGAAAAGTTGTCACAGTTATTTTTGTTTGGTTAATCTTTTAGTGTTTCTACTTAAGATTTGTCAACACACCACAGTTACAGGGTTATACTATTCTGTGTACTTAATATTATCAGTGAGTTTTGTAACCTTCAGATGATTTCTTACTGTTCATTAACATTCTTTTCTTTCTGATTGAAGAAATCTCTTTAGTGCTTCTTGTAGGACAGAGGTGGCGATGATGAAATCTCTTAGCTTTTGTTTGTCTGGGAAAGTTCCTCTTTCTCCTTCATGTTTAAGGGATGTATTTACCAGATTTACTATTACAAGATACATTTTTTTTGCCTTCAGCACTTAAAATATGTCACGTCACTCTCCCCTGAGCTGTAAGGTTTCCACTGAAAAGTCTGCTGCTAGACATATTGGAGCCCCATTATATGTAATTTGTGTCTTTTGTCTTTCTGCTTTTAGGATCCTCACCTTTACCTTTGGAAGTTTGATATTTAAGTGCCTAAATCTACTTGGTGTTCTATAACCTTTGTGTACTTAAATATTGATATCTTTCTACAGGTTTGGGAAGTTCTGTTAGTAACCCTTTACTATACCTATAAACTTTTTGCTCTCATTTCTTTCTTTATCTCCTTTTTAAGGCCAGTAACTCTTAGATTTGCCATTCTGAAGGCTGTTTTCCAGATCTTGTAGGCACGCTTCATTCTTTTTTATTCTTTTCTTTTTTTTGTCACCTTTGACTATGTATTTTCTCTTTTTTTTTTTTTTTGAGACGGAGTTTCGCTCTTGTTACCTAGGCTGAAGTGCAATGGTGCGATCTCGGCTCACCACAACCTCTGCCTCCTGGGTTCAGGCAATTCTCCTGCCTCAGCCTCCTGAGTAGCTGTGATTAAAGGCATGCGCCACCATGCCCAGCTAATTTTTTGTATTTTTAGTAGAGACGGGGTTTCACCGTGTTGACCAGGATGGTCTCGATCTCTCAACTTTGTGATCCACCTGCCTCAGCCTCCCAAAGTGCTGGGATTACAGGCTTGAGCCACCGCCCCCGGCTTGACTATGTATTTTCAAATAGCCTGTCTACAAGCTCACTAATTCTTTCTTCTGCTTGATCAATTCTGCTATTAAGAAACTCTGATGCATTATTTAGTATGCAGTTGCATTTTTCAGCTCCAGTATTTCTGCTTGATTCTTTTCAGTTATTTCAAACTCTTTGTTAAATGTATCTGATAGAATTCTGAATTCCTTCTCTGTGTTATCCTTAATTTCTTTGAGTATCCTCAGTATAGCTATTTTGACTTCTTTTTCTGAAGGGTCACATATCTTTTTTTTTCCAGAATTGGTCCCTGGTGCCTTACATAGTTCATTTGGTGAAGTCATGTTTTCCTTGATTGTCATGGTCCTTGTAGGTGTTTGTTGGTATCTGAGCATTGAAGAATTAGGTATTTATTATAGTCCTCGTAGTCTGTGCTTGTTTGTACCTATCCTTCTTTCGAAGGCTTTCTAAGTATTTAGAGGGATTTGGGTGTTGTGATCTAAGCCATGTGTGCATTAGGGAGCACCCCAATCCCAGAATAGCTGTGATTTTTATGGATTCATAGAGGTACCACCTTGATGGTTTTATGTAAGATCTAGAAGAATTATCTGGATTACCAAGTAGAGACTATTGTTCTCTTCCCTTTCTGCTAAACAAATGGAGTGTCTCTCTGTCTCTCTCTCTCTCTCTCTCTCTCTCTCTCTCTCTCTCTCTCTCTCCTGAGCCACCTGGTACTGGGGCTGGGATGACACAAGTATGCCTGTGGCCACCACTACTGGGACTGCGCTAGGCAAGAATTGAAGCCAGCAGAGCACTGGGTCTCACTCAGTGCCCGTTGTGACTGCTACCTGGCTACCACCTATGTTTGCTTAAGGCCCTAGGGCTTTACAGTCAGCAGGTAGCAAAGCCAGCCAGACTTGTTTTTTCCCTTCAGGGTAGCAAGTTCCCCTAGGCCCTGAGCTTATCCAGAGTTGCCATCTGGGAGCCAGGGATGAGGTCAAAAACTTTAGAAATCTACCTGATATTCTGTTGTACTCTGTGTTAGCTGGCACTCAAGCCACGATATACAGTCCTTCCCACTCTTCCCCTTTCCACAAACAGAAGCGCCTCAGCCCATGGCCACCGCCACCAGAGGCCACAGGGAGTACTGGCAGGCTGCTGTCAATATGTAGTTAAGGCCCAAGGACTCCAGTCAGTTTGTGAAAGCTGCCAGGCCTGAGATTCACCCTTCAGAACAGTGGGCCCCCTCTCTCCCAGAGCAGCTTCAGAAATGTCATCTAAGTGCCAAGCGTTGGAATAGGGGCCCCTGAGAGTCCGCTTTCTACTCAGCACCCCCAGCCCTGTCCAGTTGTGGCCAAGCTGGTACCTAATGCGCAAGACAAAGTCATCTTCTCCTCTGCTTTTCTCAAGCAGAAGGAGTCTCTCACTGTAGCCACAGGTGCGAATGTGCTGGTTCCCACCTGAAGCCTGCATATCGCCGAGTCTCAACTGAGGCATGTGGCATACAACTTGGGTGTCACTGCTGGTTCTTCAGGGCCCAAAGGCTCTTTAGTCAGTAGGTGATGGATCCTTCCAGGGGTGGGTTTCTTTCTTTAAGGGAGCAGGTTCCCCTCTGGCACAGGTTGTGTGTAGAAAGGTTGTCCAGAAGCTAGGGCCTGGAATGGGGCCTCACAAATCTGACTGGTGCCCTATCCTCCTGTGACTAAGCTTGTATCCAAGATGTGAGACCAAGTTGTCTCTGCCCTTTTCTCTTCTCATGCAGAGAGAACGGGTCTCCTTTGGAGCCTTAAGATGTGCTGCGTGAGGTTGGGAAACGGGTGACTCAAGCACTCCATTAGCCGCCCAAGTGGTGGCTCAGACAGCTGTCTGCTCCCCATCCCCCATCCAGTGACTCCAAGCCCATCTTGGCACTAGGATTTGCCTAGGAATTGAGTCCTGTGGCTTAGACTGCCCTTCAACTTCACTTAAGGCCACAGAGCACTCCAGCCTGTGGGGCGCTGCTAGGGGATGGGGGGTAGGGGAGCATTGGTGATTCACAACTGTCCTTTCTACCCTCTTTAATGCCTATTTCAGTAATATGAAGTCAAAACCAGGCACTGTGTGTGCTCACCTGATTTGGGGTTTATATGAAGATGCCCACTTCAGGTCGAAGATAGTTTCCAAACTTGGGGAGGGATAGGGAGATCACTGGAGCCCTCTATTCAGCTATCTTGCTCCATCTGTCTTAGTGATTTCACTGGTTAAAATGGTGTCCAAGTATAGTGCTGTCTAGTGTTCCTCAGTGTGAGAATGCTGTGATGTGCTTTATGGAAAGAACATGTTTTAGGTTCAGGCATGAGTTTTACTGCTATTGGCTGTGAGTTCAATGTTAATGAATCAACAACATATATTAAATAAGTTATAATTTACATCATGGAATACCATGCAGCCATAAAAAAAGAATAAAATCATGTCCTTTGCAGTAACATGGATAGAGCTAGAGCCCATTATCGTATGTGAATTAATGCAGGAATTAAAAAAAAAAACAAATGCCATGTTACTACTTTTAAGTGGGAGCTGAACAGTGAGTACATATGGACACTAAGAAGGGAGCAGCAGAGTAGACACCAGGGCCTACTTGAGAGTGAGAGGAAGGTGAAGATTGAAAAGTTGCTTATCAGATACTATTTTCATTACCTCGATGATGAAATAATCTGTACCCTGAACCCTTACAACATGCAATTTACCCACTTAACCAACTTGCATGTGTTTATGCTGTACCTAAAATAAAAGTTGGAAGGACACGCACACAAAAGATACGTTTAAACAGAAATACACATAAAACAAGGTTATGTGTATTAATGACAATGCTGTGGCCAGGGGTTGGCAGTAACATAACACTGTATTTCTCCCAGGAGCAGTGCTTAAGTATTGTATTTGCTAATTCAGTGTTTCTAGCAACTTAACAAAACATAACTATTATGAATAAGAGAATTTATGGTATATAATTTCCTCCACTTGTTTGTTATAGGCTATAGGTTGAAACCTCTTATGTGAATCATCATGGTATGTTTGTAAAGTGGATCATTTATATTATCCCCATAGGAACACTGTTTTAATTAGGAATTATATATATACAATCACAGATTTAGCACTATACATCATATAAGGAGATGATAATGAAATCTCTATCATTTTGAAGACATAAAATTTCTTAGATTTTCTAAAGTAGACATAAATACACTATGAACACTAATTGTTCATTGTTTAAGAACCCCAGTATACTACCTATTCTAAATGCAGTGCATGTAAACTGCTGCTTTATTATAGCATAAAAACCGACCTAATACTGTTCAATAATCCTTTCAGTAAACGTCTTGTAACACAGTATTTAAATATTTGAAGAACTTATGGTTAAACTTGATTTCCATTCAAGGTAAAATTCTAGAATGGATTATTAAAGGGATCTTAACCAAATAGACTTGAAAACATAGTAAAGGCATGTGTATAATCCTGTATTGGAGGACCGAAAACTATTTGTACAGAAGAGTAGAGACCTAATTTAGCATTTCCCAGTAATTAGATGTTGCTGTAGAAGTTTATGAGAGAGAAATGAGGATTATGAAATTATTTAAAAACATATCTCAGAGGAGCAGGGACTGTTTCTCCTGAAGACAAGAAAATTCAGGTTGAATATACTGTTCTTCAGATGCTTAAAAGACTGTCATATAGATTTGTTTTCTGTGGCCTCAAGAGGCACAGCAGGATTCCAAGATGTTACATGGAAGCAGATTTTACCTGAAAGCTAATATTTGGAGATACAGTACTTTTTCACATGATGTAAATAGTTGCTTCATTTTTCTAAGTTGTATAATTATTTCTGTTTTTTCTATTTTCTTTATGGTAGCTGACAAGCTAGCCTTCCCCCTACTTCTCTTTCTTTCTCCACCTCTCTTTTACGTTTCCTCTCCCTCACTCCTTTATTTCCTTCCTTTTTTAGTTTCACACACAAATCGAAGGTAACAGCATAATGAAATCTCTGTATGTTTATTCATCATCCAGCTTCAGCAGCCTTCAGTGTACAGGCAGTCCTTTTTCATATCTCCCTATTACCACCTTGCTGACATCCCCACCTACCTTAATTTAAAGCATATCTAAGCACCATACCATTTAATATATAAATATTTCAGTGTGTATCTATAAATTAAGAGTGTTTAAAAAGAAATATAGCCATACTATTGCAGATTTAAAGAAAAAAAAGTAATTTCTTAATATTACCAGTGTACTGTCAGTGGTCAGATTTCTTCAGTTGTTTTCTGTCTTTTTATAGTTGGTTTGTTTAAATCGAGATCCAAACAAGGTTTACATAGTTTTAATGTTAATTATTTTTCTTAAATATATACACATACTATGTACCCATAAAATTAAAAATTAAAAATTTTTAAGTTTAATTATAACAATTCCTCCTTTTTTCTTATTTATTCATTGAAGAAAACAATTCCTCCTTTTTTCCTATTTATTCGTTGAAGAAATAGTAATTTCTCTCACTTTATGGATTTTGCTAGTTGTGCTTCTGTGGTATTGTATTTCCTATTTTAGATCCAGATACTTGATCAGATTCAGATTTATTCTGATTTTGGCAAGAATAGTCATTCATGATGGCGTGTATTTCCTTAAGTATCACACAGGGACTTTGGTTGCTTCTTTTTTTGTGATGTTGAGATTGAACAAGGTTTAAGTATCCAATATCTTTCTTTAGAAAGGATACTTAAGAGGTAAAATTTTTTGAGACTGTCTAAAATGCCTTTCTTACTGTCCTCTTACTTGATAGTTTGGCTAGGTGTAGAGTTCTAGTTTAAAAATCACTCTCAGACTTTTAAAATTACTAAATTTCTGATGTTGCAATTGAGAAAGTAGATGCCACACTTAGTTATGACTTACCCCTGTACCACTTGTCCCTGTTTTCTTTCCCTGAAGCTTTATAATTTTGGCATTATAAAATTTTCAGTCTCATTTTCAATGCATTGGTTGGCTTTTCATATTTAAGATTTTGTTCAAATGTCTAGTGATCCTTGGGTTCTGTTTTTAGTCTATAGCAATGCCATAAAAAGCCAAATTGGAAAGTCTACTTGATGCATTTCACTATACAGTATGGATTCGTTTCCCATTGCATTGTAACAATTTACTATAAATACAGTGGTATGAAACAACACTCATTTATTATCTCTTAATTTCTGTGAGTTAGACATCTAGGGACAGTGTGGCTGGATTCTCTTGCTTATGGTCTCAAGGCTGAAATCAGCTATCCTGTGTTCCGTTCCTTATCTGTAGGCTGTGGGTGAACATTTACTTCCAAATTTATTGTTACTGGTAGCAGAATTTAGTTCCTTGCAATTGTAGGACCAAGATCCTGATTTCCCTGCGGGCTATCAGCTGAGGCTCTTCTCATCTCCCTAAGGTTGCCCACATTCTTTGACATGTAGCACCCTCCATCTTTAAGTCAGCAGTGGAAATTGCTTTAATCTTCCTCATCTCCAATCAGCCAAAGACATCTCTGCCTTTCACAAGCTGATTTGATTGGGTCAGGCCCTGCAGGATAGCCTCCCTGTCTTTAGATCAACAATGTGATATAACATAACTTAATTATGGGAGTGAAATCTGTCAAATTCAGTCTCAAGATTGTAGAATATGTACATCAGGGATGGGTAATCTTGGGATCACTTTAGCATTCCTAGCAGACAGTGATTAGACAGAGATCCTTTCATTTCTTTGGGAATCCCTAAAGTATCAATACTTTAGGTCTTTTCTCTGATTTTTATAACCCAGCTACCTTAATTCTGGGAGCTGAGACTGGCAATAGGGTTGTGGATCTCACTACTTACCATGTTAACGTTCATTCCCTTAATGCTTTTATGTGGTACTTCATCTGATCCTCCTGTATACTGGGTGTCTCTTAGTCCAGGGCATTTCTAGTTTGCTTTCTTTGGAGAATAAATCACCTGGCTGTTCAGTTTGACAGTGGAAACTTGTGTCTGATTACCCCTCGAAGGTGTTCAGCTGATCTCCCTATTTTTCAACCAAAGCCTCGCCCTTGTATCTGGTACATCTAATTCCTGACTCCTGTTGAGCTAATGATCCCTTTTTCTTTTGATAGTGGTGTTTCAGTTTATTCTGTTCTATAAGTTAGTTACATCTCTGATTTACTTTTTCTTTATATATTTTGGCTTAGATTTACAAATTTTTCCTAGTTTTATCATAGATGGAGTTTCTTTTACATTGTAGTCCTCTGAATAAGTTCTGAGAGGAAAATGGGGGAAATCATTATGCATTCAGTTATCTTAAAACCAGATATTTAATAAGTTTAATAGTGTTAATATTAATTTTATTATAAAATAATATAAATCATATTTTAATGTGCCCTCCATCTGAATTTCTATGGTTCTGTTGTTCAGTTGATTAGAGAATTTGAAAATAATAATCTGGTCATTGTGTTTTTTTTGTTTGTTTGTTTTTGTTTTTGTTTTTTTTTTGGAGGCAGTCTTGTTCTCATTCTGTCACCCAGGCTGGAGTGCACTCAGCTCACTGCAACCTTCACCTCTCGAGTTCAAGCGATTCTCCTGCCTCAGCCTCCCAAGTAGCTGGGTCTACAGGCACATGCCACCATGTCCAGCTGATTTTTTGTATTTTTAGTAGAGACAGGGTTTTACCATGTTGCCCAGGCTGGTCTTGAACTCCTGAGCTCAGGAAATCCACCTGCCTCAGCCTCCCAAAGTGCTAGAATTACAGGCGTGAGCCACTACACCTAGCCCTTTTCTGTTTTTTGATCTTCACTTTAATATCCAATAGCTGGATAAGACCAGAAAAAAAAGAATCACCGTAATTCAGGGTAGCTAGAATAATTTTTGATTACTGTTAATTAATTTGAAAGGTTACCATCATGTCTTTGTTTTTTCCCTAGTTATCTTTATTAAAATAGTTATCTTTATGAAGATACAAGTTCATAAAGATTTAAAGTGAGATTTTCTTGTTTTGTTTTTTCTTTTTAAGACAGTGGTTAGTTTTTACTGAGCCATATCTGTCTTCTTGCCTAGTTCCTGTTGCTGTTACTGACAAATGTTTGTTACATAGTGATCTGGGCTGGTTGAAAAATTAGATCTATTTTTTTTAATGTGGAAATTCGTCTGTGATCTTGATCTCAATAGTGCCTTCATATATTTAACCAAAAGATTATCTGTTGAATAAATATTGTAGTAGATTCAGAATATAATAGGACTTTTAATATTAGTGACATAAATTATACAGTAGGTGTCAGTCTTATCAGACCAAGACAGATTTTGTTATTTTTACATATTAATTGTAGCAGATTTGAAATTTGACTACTGTGAACATATTGTTACAGCTGTAATCATAAAGCCTTCTTGGAAGATTTATTTTTGGTTTTGTGGCAGATAACATTTAATATCTTAGTTTTTTTATTAAAGAAAAGCATAGAAATATATCTAAAAATACTAATCTAAAAATCATTCAGGATGGCAGAAGAAAAAAATATTTTAAAGGCAGAGATGGTTAATAACCACCTGTGTGAAACCTAATTGTTGCTTTTGCAGATATCTCTATAAAGCATGCTTACCCCTAACCTTATTATTCTAACTCGGTGCTTAATCTAGGCTGCCTATGTTACTGTAAAGTACACAATAAAAGTATACACTTTCAGAACTTTAAACATGAAACTTACGTGATATTATTAAACACCTTTTACTGTTATAAGATATACTTACCTGTGCAGATGTTTATTACCAAGTGAGTGATCCTTTTTGTTTCTTAGTTCACTAGTTTGTTGTAAAACCTATAATAGCCTTTCTTTAATGTGCATCGGAATCATATGGGGATCTTTTTTAAAATGCAGGTTTTGGATCAGTACATCGTAGGGCCTGAGATTCTGCATTTCTGACAAGCTCCCAAGAGATAGCAGTGCTTCTATTCAGTGGACCACATGTTGGATAGCAGGGTTCTGTAATATCCATCATAACATTAGAGGTAAAGGTTTTTAATCCTAGCTGTTTATCAGAATTGCCTTAAAGCCTTGAAAATATGTAGATGCCAGGCCCTGCTTTCTACTTACTGAATTGGATCCCCAGATGTAGAAAAGCTCAGCATCTATATATTTGAAAAGCATTCCAGGTGGCTGGAGAACACCTGTAAACCCAGCCCTTTGGGAGGCTGAGGCATGTGGATCACTTAAGCCAGGAGTTCAAGAACAGTGTGGGCAACATAGTGAGATGCTGTTTCTACCAAAAAAAAAAAAAAAAAAAAAAAAAATTAGGCATAGTGACCTGCACCTGTGGTCCCAGGTGCTTGAGAGGCTGAAGTGGGGAATCCCTTGAAACTGGGAGGTTGAGGCTGCAGTGAACCATGATCGTGCCACTGTACTTCAGCTTGGGCAACAGGGTGAGACCCTATCTCCAAAA
The DNA here is from genome assembly GCF_048565385.1 of Saimiri boliviensis. Lineage (NCBI taxonomy): Eukaryota > Metazoa > Chordata > Mammalia > Primates > Cebidae > Saimiri > Saimiri boliviensis. The sequence goes on along the minus strand of NC_133451.1, from coordinate 66,679,650 downwards.
AAAAAAAAAGCAAAAAAGCACCACAAGTGATACTGATGGGCAGCTTGGATTAAGCACCACTGAATTAAAATAATAAAGGTTAGGGGTAAGAATGCTGCATGCTTTACAGGGTTATCTGAAATAGCAACAGTTAGGTTTCAAGTAGATGGTTACTAACCATCTCTGCTTTTGAATTTTTTTTTTAATTTTGCTGTTCTGAATGGTTTTTAGATTAGTACTTTCAAATGAATTTAAGTATATGTAGTAAGTTGTAGACATAATCATTTATGGCTTATCTTTTATATATAGTCTAGAATGCCTTTTTAGGCCATATTTTGTTCACAAGTGATAGCCCAGTAAACATTCTTAAGCAAAAATGGATATTGGCCCGATGCAGTGGTTTACACCTGAAATTGTGAACACTTTGGGAGGCTGAGGTGGGAGGATCACTTAAACCTAGGAGATCTAAATTACCCTATGCAACATAACAAGACCGTACCTCTACAAGAAAATTTAAAAATTAGCTGGGTGTCCTGCTACAGTGACACACACCTGTAATCCCAATACTTTGGGAAGCTGAGGCAGGAGGATTCCTTGTGCCCAGGAGTTCGAGACCAGCCTGGGCAACACAGTGGGACCCCCATTCCTCCAAAAAGTAAAATAATTAGTCAGACACGGTAGTGTGCACTTGTAGTCCCAGCTACTTGGTAGGCTGAGGAAGGAGGATTTTGAACTCAAGACAGTGAGGCAGTAGTGAACTGTAATTGTGCTATGCACCCATCCTGGGTGACAGAGCGAGACCCCGTCTAAATTAAAAAAAAAAAAAAGAAAAAAAAAATTAGCCTAGTGTGGTGTTGTGAGCCTGTGGTCCCAGCTGCTGGAAGGCTGAGTTGGGAGGATCACTTGAGCCCAAGAGTTCAAGACTTTAGTGAGCTATGATCATGCCCTTGTACTCCAACTTGGGTGGCAGAATAATACCCCGTCTCAAAACAAAAATAATAATAATATAAATATTAAAAAAATGTAGACATTTGCCAAATCATAGAGATGGTGCTGGCTTCTGGCACTACTGGCGTCAATGAATCAAAAATAATTTAATCAGGACTCTGTCCCCTTCTTTTTCTATGTCTCTTTTCTCCTCTATGTTGACTTTATTTTGGGTAGTCTTTTTCTGTATGTGGTGACAAAAGTGGCTAAATAGCTTATGACTCACATCTTACCAATTTAGCAACCTTTGAATATAGGTTCTTTCAAAGATATGACAGAGTCTAATTGTCCCATCATAGGCCAAAGACCCATTTCTGGCACCAGAGGGTCACAGAATCAAGTACCTATGAACCACATGGAATGAATAAGTTTATTAGAAAACTGGAGAAGAGTGATTTCTCAAAAGATGCTGAGCAGCCGATATATATGTCCACTCCACCATTTGGAAGTTATTTGTTAACATACACAGTATAGCTTTAAGTAACTCAAATTTTGCTTTGTTTCTCCTTTTGGGTGTGTCTATATTGGTGCAAAAATAATATAATAGGAATAGGCAAATTGTCCACGGCTGATGGTAAAGCCTTTGCAGATCCTGAAGTACTCCGGAGGCTGACATCGTCTGTTAGTTGTGCGTTGGATGAAGCTGCTGCTGCACTTACCCGTATGAGAGCTGAAAGCACAGCAAATGCAGGGCAGTCGGACAAGTAAGTACATTTTGCTGCAATCAGTATGAAATCATGTTCTTAAAAATAATAAAAATAGCTAACATTTACTAAGCATTTATTTTGTGGCTAGCTAGCACTGTATTAACCACTTAACGTGATGTCTTATTTATATTCACAAAAACTTTATAAGGCATAGATTTTGTTTTTACTTCCATTTTTCAGATGAAAAGTTAAAGAGAGGTGAGTAACTTAATCAAGGTCAAATAGGTAATAAATGACAGAGCACCAGTGTCTAGCTGATGGCCTAGTCAATATGTTATAAAAGACCTTTTGCTTATTTAGATTTTTTTTTTAATGTATTGGTGACAAAGAAGTAAATGTTTTAATAGTTAGGCCATTTTCCAGTTCATGTACATTGTTCTGACCATTTTAAAGGGTAGGGCTTTTATTTGTTTGCTTTTTGAAGTTGTAAAAGAAGTCATAGATCTAGTTCCTATAACTTGAATGTGAGTCTAGGTACTTTATTTATATTTTATCTCCTATAATTCCTTCTATATAGATAGATAGTACTTTATAATTAGTAAGGGCTCACTAAATATTTTGTGACGTAGCATTTTAAGCTGATATGATGATGTTATCCAATAAAAATCACACCATCTCATATATAAACACAATTGTGGATGTATGTTGAAAAATGGATAGATATTTCAAGGAAGCAACCAGAAAAGAATTATTAATAAATGTTACCTTTTTCAACCTTCAGTGGCTAATTTTTTTCTCCTGTAATAAAATGAAGCCATTTTATTTATTCTAGAAATTGCCTTAAAACGATTGAGAATATCTGAATATTCTGTTATATTTTGGTTTAGAGAGTAAATCATAGCATTTAAGAATTGTCTTTTGTCTAATGGTATTTTTATTTTTATTTTTATTTTTTTTTTATTTTTGAGACGGAGTTTCGCTCTCGTTACCCAGGCTGGAGTGCAATGGTGCGATCTCGGCTCACCGCAACCTCCGCCTCCTGGGTTCAGGCAATTCTCCTGTCTCAGCCTCCTGAGTAGCTGGGATTACAGGCACGCACCACCATGCCCAGCTAACTTTCTGTATTTTTAGTAGAGACGGGGTTTCACCTTGCATACCAGGATGGTCTTGATCTCTTGACCTCGTGATCCACCCGCCTCGGCCTCCCAAAGTGCTGGGATTACAGGCTTGAGCCACCGCGCCTGGCAAATGGTATTTTTATACAACATTCATAAGAGCATATAAAAGAGGGCTTATATAGTATTAACAATATGAATTTCCTGTTTCTCTTGGCTCTTTTTTTTTTTTTTTTTTTTTTTGAGACGGAGTTTCACCCTTGTTACCCAGGCTGGAGTGCAATGGCACGATCTCGGCTCACCGCAACCTCCGCCTCCTGGGTTCAGGCAATTCTCCTGCCTCAGCCTCCTGAGTAGCTGGGATTACAGGCACACGCCACCATGCCCGGCTGATTTTTTTGTATCTTTAGTAGAGACGGGGTTTCACCATGTTGACCAGGGTGGTCTCGATCTCTCGACCTTGTGATCCACCCACCTCGGCCTCCCAAAGTGCTGGGATTACAGGCTTGAGCCACCGTGCCCGGCTCTCTTGGCTCTTTATTAGTGTTCATTCATGTAGATTTTTGTGTTTCTATTAATTTGCTTTATGATTCTTCTTGTAGGTTGACTCTCTTCTTTAGTTAACCTCGGTTTCTATTCCGTGGTAAATGTTGAGTTTTACTAGCCTAAAATATTATCGGTAATCTCCAGATTTTTTTTTAATGTGGTACCTGCTAAGGTTGGCAAGAGAGACAATTCAAAACCCTTGAAGGATATATTAAAACCAGTTCAATGAGGAAATCGCATACAAAAATAAAAAGTCACAGATTATTTTGCATTGAAAATACTGGAATTTAACAGCAAAAACATAGAATATGTTTGTGGCAATTCTATTTATTCAACAAAGTTTGAGAAATATGGTAGACTTAAGGGCAGTGAGTACTATATGCCACATTTTTATGTTAATCAAGGACAGTGCCATGTGCCAGGCTTAATATGCCCTTTGCCCACAAGTTCTTAAGTTCAGTTGTTGCTAGAGAAGATCCTGTAAGTTTTTAAAGCTGGAATACACACATAGACATCAAATGAAAAATTCAAATGATAATGTAGATTAGGGTATATGCATAAAGAAGTGAAAGAGAGAAGCTGCTTCGAAAGAGAGAAAAGGTATGCTCTTACAAAGGAATTGTCTTATGGGAAGGATTTGTCCTAAATGTGCTTAAAAATGAGAGCACCGAGTCTAGGGACTGTCAGTGTCCTGTGGAATGGGAAGTTAAATGATGTTTAAAAGAGAAATTTATTTAGTGCTGGTCGAGACCTTCTCACTTTTGGTAAGGGGATAGTACAATTAACATGCTAATAAAATATGTAGTATGACACATAATATAATAACTGGGAAAAAGATTGAAAGGGACATGCTAAGGCAGTGTTTGGGTTGGAGGTTATCTTAGTTCATTTTCTGTTGCTTATCACAGATTCCTGAAACTGGGCAAGAAAAGGAATTTATTTCTTAAAATTATGGAGGCTGAGAAGTCCATGGTCAAGGGGCTGCATCTGGTGAGAGGCTTCTTGCTGGCAGGGACTTTGTAGAGTTCTGAGGCAGCACAGGCCATCACATGGCAAAGTAGGCTAAGTATGCTAGCTCAGGTTTCTCTTCCTTTTATAAAGCTACCCAGTCTCACTCCATGATGACTAATTAATTTATTTACCCATTAATTTATTAATTCATGAATGGATTAACCAATTCATGAAGACAAAGCCTCCATGACTCAGTCACTTCTTAAAGGCCCTACCTCTCAGTATTGTCACATTTGGTGTTAAATTTCACATGAGTTTTGGAGAAGTCAAATATGCAAACCATAGCAGAGGTCATGTTACATTTTTTAATAGCATGGTCAGGGATGTCCTCACTTAAAATGATGGCTTTTTAGGAAAGACCTGAAATAGGTAAGGGAGGGAGCCATGTCTGAGAGAGGAGCTGTCCTGGCACAGGAGAAGCAAATGCAAATATTAGGAGGTTGGAGGTTATTTAGCATATTTGATGAATAGCAGCGAGACCAATGTGGCCAAAGTTGAAGGAATAAGGGTGAGAGAGTAGCAGATAAACCAGATAAGTAAAAGGGAAGAGAAATATGGTATCCTGCCACTGGGCAGATCTTAAAAGGATTTTGGCTTTTACCGTGAGTGTGATTATAGGCCAGTGGAGGGTTCTCAGTAGAGAAATGACATGTTCTACTTTCCTTTAAATCAGATCTCTCTGGTTGTCTTGTTGAAAAGAGCCTGAAGGAGAGCAAGTGTGAAGGCAAGGAGACTGGTTATGAGGCTTTGCCATATCTGAGGCAAAGATGTTGGTCTTAAATCTGGGTAATGGTAATAACAGAGGTATAGAAAAGTGATTATCTGTAGGTACCTTTAGTATCTGAAGTGAGAGAAAGGGCTATATTTTAAGAAGATAATAAAAGAATTGAGGTATATTTGAAATAAAAAGAATATTAATATCCCTGGATTTAGTTTTAGGATTATTTTATACAAAAGTGAGAATCTTTAGAAATGTCTACAATTGGAATTGTTTTGGGAATTTTATGGGGCAAACACTTTTCTCTGTTAAATTTTTTGTTACTCCACTTTTTCTCCTCTCATTTTGCTTGAATTTATCTTTTTCTTTGCCTGAATTTGAAACTTCTTCCAAAATATGATTGTATAAGTAAATACGTCCAAAACCAAAACAAAAAGAAGGCTCATCAGTTACTCATTTACTAATATTACATTCTCCCATCTTTTCTTTCTGATTTCCCTTTACTTGATGGAAGGACTCACATAGATCTTTTTAATTAGTAGAAGTTTTGCCCATTTTGTACTTTTTAATTAAATTTTATAAAAATTTTCTACTGACCAAACAAAAAGTTTGATTTCTATAAACTTCTGTGTTTTAAAATTTTGTGTTCTTTCTCCACTTAACAGTAAATTAGACTTTATCCTTCAGTTGCATAACTGAAAACATTTTGGAATATTAATAATTTTAATTCAGTGCCATTAATATGCAGATTCTAAAAAACGAAGTGAATTCAATTATTTAGCTTTTTGTTATGAATCATATTGAAATAATCATTCTTCATTCTGCTGTAAAGAACTACCTGAAACTGGATAATTGATAAAGTAAAGAGGTTTGATTGACTCACAGTTCCACAGGCTTTACAGGAAGCATAGCGGGGAGCTCCCAGAAAACTTAAGGAAGCAAGCATGTCTTACCATGGCTCAGCAGGAGACAGCGAGCAAAGTGGGTAGTGCTACACAATTTTTTTTTTTTTAACTTTCTCTTTTATTGCCAAGTTTGAATTTTTGCTACACACTTTTAAACAACCAGATCTGATGAGAACTCACTCATCAGAACAGCAAGGGAGAAATCCACCCCTGTTATCTAATCACCTCCCACCAGGTCTCTCCCCCAACACTGGTGATTATAATTCAACATGAGATTTGGGTGTGGACATAGAGCCAAACCATATCTACTGTCAAGACTTGACATAAAAAACCAATACTCTGGGTGTGGTTGTTCACATCTGTAATCCTAGTGCTTCAGAGTCTGAAGCAGGAGGATTGCTTGAGGCCAGGGGTTTAAGGCTGCAGTGAGCTGACTGCATCACTGTACCCACTCCTGGGTGACAGAGCAAGACTCTGTTTCTAAACAACAGAAAACAAAACAACGAAAAACAATACTTATGCTGTGCAATTTTTTAATATTCTTATGCTCTGGTATGGTGATATTCTTTCCCTAATAGCCGCAGTTTGGCAGAAGCCTGTTCAGAAGGAGATGTAAATGCTGTGCGAAAGTTACTCATTGAAGGGCGTAGTGTAAATGAACACACAGAAGAAGGGGAGAGCCTCCTTTGTTTAGCCTGTTCTGCTGGATACTATGAGCTTGCACAGGTTTGTATTATCAAAATAAAGCTTATTTGTTGTTGTTTTTTTAAAATCTGACTTGCTTACTAAGGAAATAATGAAATAAATCCTTCCAACCATTAGGATTATTTCAACAAATAGTTTTGTTAGGTAGATGTTATATAAATACGTATGTTCAAAATTTTTTGTGATTATCATTTTCTAATATCTTGTAAACTATTTTTCTCATAAGGTTTTGTTGGCAATGCATGCAAATGTGGAAGATAGGGGAATCAAAGGTGACATTACACCTTTAATGGCTGCTGCTAATGGAGGACATGTCAAAATTGTGAAGTTGCTGCTAGCTCATAAAGCAGATGTCAATGCACAGTCTTCAACAGGTCATGCATATTTCTCTTTCAGTTTTGCTAAATAGTAACCTCATTTGGTAATAATGGTTTCACATGAAACTGATGTTTAGTGCTAATTTTTCAGTTCTCTTATTTCTTAGAAGTGCTACATATTTGCATACGTCTGTGTATAATGTTTTGAATTATATAGAATATACTTTGAATGATATTTCTCCTGTTTTGTTTATGAGGGCAGTTGGCCTTTTAAGGTTCTTTAGAGAAAGTTAAAACATTGACCCAGTTAGGCAGACCACCCTCTTGGAAATTGAGAGGTGTAGGTTGTAGTGCCAAAACTCATGTTTCTAGTTTTTTTAGAAGAGGAGTGGAAAGATAGGGAGAACCAAAGATTGTAGAACAAAAAGACAGTTCATTATTTCCTACGTTACTAAATTGTGGCCCACAGAAAAAGTATTGTGAAAACATTGTGTCCTGAAGAAGAGCATAACTTTAGTCTAAACTTTCTTATTTTTTTTCAAATTTGGGCCTAGTTTTTTTTTTTTTTGTTTGTTTGTTTGTTTTTTGAGATGAAATTTTGCTCTTGTCAACCAGGCTGGAGTGCAATCTTGGCTAACTGTAACCTCTGCCTCCTGGGTTCAAGCATTCTCTTATCTCAGCTTCCCGAGTAGCTGGGGCTATAGGTGCCCATCACCACGCCTAGCTAATTTTTTTTTTTTTCTGTATTTTTTAGTAGACACAGGGTTTCACCATGTTGGCCAGGCTGATCTTGAATTTCTGACCTCAGGTAATCCACCCACCTCGGCCTACCAAAGTTCTGGGATTACAGGCGTGAGCCCCCACGCCTAGCCTAGAAATTTTTATTTTACCCAGAAGGTTGATTTTTCTTGTAACATGGGAAATTTTTATCATCAGAAAAGAATGTTTTAGAAACTATTGAATTCAAATGTAGAAATTTGAATTTGATCAGTTAACTGGTATTTGAAGTTGTAATGAAAACACATATATATAATTAAAAGGTATAGTATAAGGTATGTATATGATGAATAATTTTAGGTTAAAAATATATATATAAATAAAAACTTGTGAAACATTTCTCTGATAAACCCTAAAACAAACTTTTTCTCGTCTTAAGGTAAAACTTAGCTCCAGGGCAGACTTGCCCAGTTCTTTTACAACTCTCCAAACTGGATTAAGTGTATCTCATGTTCCACATGTATTTGACTTTGGTTTTAAATGGAAAAGGAGAATAGGGAGTTGATTTCAGAAAGATAAAATGCAGTAGGAAAGGAATTTGATGTATAGATATATATTTGCATATATGCATGTATATAATTTAATATGGTTATAGTCTTCAGTTTCCATTTTCTTAATGTAAATTAGCACTTTATTTTGGTATTTTATGTGAATTTCTTTTTATTTTTTCTAATTAAAATAGGCAATACAGCACTTACATATGCTTGTGCTGGAGGCTATGTAGATGTTGTAAAGGTGCTCTTGGAATCCGGTGCTAGTATTGAGGACCATAATGAAAATGGTCATACTCCTCTTATGGAAGCTGGAAGTGCTGGACATGTGGAAGTAGCCAGATTGCTGCTAGAAAATGGGGCTGGCATTAATACGCATTCCAATGAATTTAAAGAGAGTGCCCTTACCTTAGCTTGTTACAAAGGTACAGTATAAACCTTTCTTGAAACAAAGTTTTTAAACATGTGAAATTATAATTATTTTATGTAATTTTGTTTTTAAATTCAGAAGTAAAACATAATAATATTAATATATAGTATGAATTAAAGTGTTTATAGTGTTTCAGTTTAATGTAAGTTTAAGTATAGATTTAACATAAATATTGTCACTCAAAAGTGAATATTGATCTAATTGTTTTATCAGAAACAGTTCTTTTAATATGAACTGTATAATAGCTTTGCATGTTGGTAAGATTTTGCTTGTTATGAAGGGTTACATGGTATTTTAAATGATGTCACTGAACCTGAAAATATTGATAGTACAGAAAATTTAACAATCTAGAACATAGAACATTAATTATCTGCAGACCAAACATCTTTCCAGGCAATTGTCGAGCCTTTGGCATATGTGAGATAGGCTGAACAGTTGCCTGAAAAGATGTTTGGTCTGCAGAAAATTAGCGTTCTATGTTCTAGATTGTTAAAACACAGCCACAGAGTGGAACATTTTGACTCCATATGTATGACAGATAAATGACTATAAATTAAGGTGTTTTACTTTTTACCAAAGTAGATTAAGATTTTTTATTAAGAAAATTTTTTATTAAAAAAGTCATGCAGTGTTGTGTTTGTTTAGCCATTCGATTTTGTGTTTTATGCCATCTATATAGCTGTCCCATATTATTTACATTGTAAATTCTTGACCCCTAAGCATCAAGAAGAAGCTTTTGCAAAACCTAGTAAAACATTTAAGGAGGCCCTCATTCTCAGGGACTAACCTTTCACATGCACAAGCTTACGTGTGAATGCCTCCTTAAATTTTGCACCTTGGGCTTTGATTTCCTCACCCTAGTTCTGGCCCTGGTGGTGTTTTGTTCTGTATGAGTAGCCAAGGTTGTGTGATGCCTTTTGGAATAATTTCATTTATAAACATGAATCCTTAGATATTTGCATTAATTGACTAAAATTTAAGTTAAATTTGAGAAATACGCTTTATTTATAAAGTGCTTTTGATTATCTGATGTTAATAGATTTTTAGATAGGGAACACAGCTGCAGTCCCTTAATTCCCTTCCCCAGCCCTGTTTATAATTAGGCAGAGGCTGATCTTCATTGGGAGGAGAGGAATTAAGCCTTGGGGTGGGCTGATTGGGTGGCTCTCTCCCCTTCTCACAATGCTTTTGAACCCAGAACTGGCTGCATTTCACTACTGAGTCCCAGCTGGCCAGAGAGCTTTGAGATGGGGCTGCATGTAACTACTCTCCCCTCTCTGCTTTGCTTGTAGCCCCACTCTGCTGTCCAAAAGGGGCATCTGAGGTTGGGGCTTACAGGCTTTAATTAGAAGCTGGATAGAGAACTGAGCTGGTGGAGAACATTTCTACTACTTCCAGGTACCCATGGACCCGCTTCCTTTCCTCTCTTTCTGGTGAGCTTTCCTTGGATGTAGATTGACAACGAGGAGTTGCGGAAGAGATAGAAGTCAGGTTGAGACTCAGCGTTAATGTGGATTTTGGAGAGGGGAGAATGGCAGAGAGGAAAAGGGAGGGTAGGTAGTTGGCAGATAGAAGATTTGGCAGATACTACACTTATGCACTGAAGTAAATTTTGTTTTAACTGTTTACCTCTGACTTCACTATCTGTCTTTCTCTCTCATCCCAATTGCATAAGAATTGATTGTTGTTCATTCCAGATAAAGCTGGGGAAAATAATAAGTAATTTGTTAATTGTTTTTATCATAGACTCTGAAGTTCTTTTTAAATTATAATATGTCTTCTTTTTAACCACTTACATGGTATCTGTATCTGAACTTAAGCATGTGGTTTATTTGGAACTGCATAAATGTGTTACATGTGTATATTATAATTAAAAATATAAATATAAATTAAATGGTGTGGTTTGAAGAATGTTTTTATACATACAGTTTCCAGTTTATAGGTAGGTTTTTCCCTAAAGTTTTTCAGTTAGGTATTGGAACTTTCAATACATTTTCTCACAGAAATAACTAGACTGATCATTATTATCTCAGGCCACTAGTTCATGAAAGCTGGTTTATTCCATAGCATAAATAAAATAACTATAGCATGTCTGGGCTCTTAAAAGGTTGTAGAGGGAACATTTTGGGTGTTGGATTTTAATGGCATCTTTGTTCACCTCTAGCAGAGATTCTAGTAGCAGCAGTTTCTAGGGCAGTAGGGTAAGGGGTTAAACAGCAAGATCACTTGTATAATTTGTGTTCTACAGTTGAGGGTGGCTTCTAGTTGACTTCATTATGCTTATAAATTTAATGCCGTAAGTTAAATATAACTTTTCAAAATATTATAATTTAAAAAATATTTTGGAATAATAAAATATTTTCAAGTAATCTTATACACTTTTGGTTTAGGACACTTAGAGATGGTCCGATTTCTTTTGGAAGCAGGCGCGGATCAAGAGCATAAAACAGATGAAATGCACACTGCCTTAATGGAAGCTTGCATGGTAAGATTGGTGAAATACATGCAATAAATTGATATATTAACTAGGGAGAGACAGAGCTAGTATACAATGAATGCCTTTTCCTTGAGTGCTACAATTCTGTTTGTCAGAACCTTACTGAGTCAGTTGTACATTAACTTCTATTGAAGTTACGTTCTGAAGCTTTACAATGCTATCATTTTCTTAGTCTCATGTAAGTCTATACTGGTTTTATATAGTTGTCACCAAAGTGACTTTTTTAAAGATTGGTTGAGGATATGGAAAAGGAAAATATGGCCAGGCATGGTGGCTTACTACAATAATCTCAGCACTTTGGGAGACCAAGCTGGGAGTATTGAATTAAGAAATTAAAGTGGAGGCCAGCAGTTCAAGACGAGCCTAGCCAACATAGCAAGACCCCCCTCTGTATTTAAAAAAAAAAAAAGGGAAATATAATTCAGAATATGTACATTATTAATAAATGTAACATACTTCAAACCAATAAATTGACTACACAAAAATTTAAAAGTAGAGCATAATTTATGTTACATAATTTTTCGTCTCTCACAGTCTTTTCTGAGCCCACAGTTCTCTTTTGAAGAGCTGTGTTTTAGAGTTTATATTCAAGAATGGTTCATAGCAGTACTCTTAAACCTTTGTATCTTGGTTTATGATTTGTAACACAGAAGTGGATCAGAATGTTATATAAAAATTTTTGAGAAAAACATGCCAGTGGTAGAAAAGGCCCCAAAAGTATCTGAAGTTTCTTCTCATCTTCCCTTCAGAGAATAAGGATGTTATTCTTGAAAGAATTCTTGAAAAACTTAATATTCTTGAAAGGATGTTAAATTTTGTTTACTATTTTAAAAAATATTAGGTAGCCATTTAAGACTTATGTGTTGTTTTCCTTATTGTCATCTTAGTGTTTGCTTTAGTAAATTATTATTATTATTATTATTATTATTATTATTATTATTTTGACAAAGAAAAGTTTAAGCTTTCGTGTACTTCATCTGTAAAATGAGGATACTATCTTTCTCTGGAGTTGTGAAGATTAAATGAGATAATGGGTGTAAAGTACATTAATATTATTAACAATAACAGTTTTAAAAGTTCCCCATGATAAGGAAATTTAATCATCCTTGCCACCCCCTACTGGGAAAACAGTCTATATATAAATTAAGAAATTAAAATGACTGTAATCCCAGCATTTTGGGAATCTGAGGTGGGTGGATCACCTGAGGTCAGTAGTGACCAGCCTGGACAACATGGTGAAACTCTGTCTGTACTAAAAATACAAAATTAGCTGGATGTGGGGGCGCATGCCTGTAATCCAGCTACTCAGGAGGCTGAGGCAGGAGAATCGCTTAAACCCAGGAGGCAGAGATTGCAGTGAGCCCAGATCACGCCATTTCACTCTAGCCTGGGCAACAAGAGCAAAACTCCGTCTCAAAAAAAAAGAAATTCAAATGGAAAAATCTGTACATCTAGCCAACAAGCACTGGGAGTAAACATTATAAGTGAAAGATATAGTAGGAACCAGACATTTGGAAGGCCTGCTATAATACTGAGTTTTTAAATTAGATTTAAAGGAAATCTAGGCTCTATCAAGGGAGAATATTCAGCACTGAAGAAATAGCAAAGTAATCAAACTACTACTAAGACATTAGATTCTTCTCTACAAATTGAAAAAGAAAAAAAGTAGTAAGACATTAAAATTATGTAATGTGACAAACATGGTGGCAAAAATGGGCATGGCATGTTTGAAAGAATGATATGTCTGGGAGATAATATATAGAGGAAAAAAATTATTGAAGGACCAAAAGAAGAAAAAAAGAGGGAACCAGTGGGAAAAGTGACCACTAAAGGAGACAGAATGTAGAATTTTCTTTTCTTTTTTTAATTTATTTTTTAGACAAGGTTTCACTCTGTCCCCAGGCTGAATTGTAGTGGCATGATTGTGGGTCACTGCAGGCTCAACTTCCTGAGCTCAAATAATCCTCCCTCCTCAGCCTCCTGAGTAGCTGGGACAATGTGCACACCACCACGCCTGGCTAATTTTTGTAGAAATGGAATCTCGCCATTTAACCTAGGCTGGTCTCAAAACTCCTGGGCTCAAGCAGTCCTCCCGCCTCAGTCACCCAAAGTGTTGGGATTATGGGCGTGAGCTACCACTCTTGGCCCTTTTCTTAATTTCACTGGTACTTGGATGAACAATGTAGACAGTACTATGTACACAATGGGTTCCTTTAACACAGTGTGTATCCTTCCCCTACTTCTCCAAAAACTGTTGCGTTTTTTTATATTTAAACAAAAGTTTGCTTATCCTTAAGATTTTTATGAAAATCCTTCTTTCCCTCTCTAAACTTTATCCGTTTAGCATTTAAGTTTGTACCATACAGTGTTGATGTTACCTGTGGTCTCATAATAGTCTCTTGTTTCACATACTTACTTTTTTCATTTTTCGATAGTTAATAAGCTTTTTGATTGAAGGTATCATGTTTCTGCTTACTTTATATTTTCAATCTCTATTTCCCTCTCCGATGTTAAAAAAATATAGGCAGTGCATAATAAATACTGATTTATTTAACTGTTAAATGTAGATTATTCCTATTTGAGTGGAGATTAGTAAACTTCATTGTATAGTAATTGAGAAGTGTTTGGATTTTTCAAGATGTATTTATTGGTACTGATTTAATATTTTTGATTGTATTATGATTAGGATGGCCATGTTGAAGTAGCGAGGCTACTTCTTGACAGCGGTGCCCAGGTGAACATGCCTGCTGATTCATTTGAGTCACCATTAACTTTGGCTGCATGTGGTGGGCATGTGGAACTTGCAGCTTTACTTATTGAAAGAGGAGCTAGCCTGGAAGAGGTCAATGATGAAGGTTATACACCATTGATGGAAGCAGCTCGAGAAGGACATGAAGAAATGGTGGCATTACTTCTAGGTCAAGGTAACCATATCTATCAATACACTAAATGATAAATGTGTAAAACCCAAGAGTAATTGGATTTTAGTATTTCACCTTTCTAGTAGAGTTGCAATGAGATGTTGTTACACAAACTAATGATATTTACTGTGAAAATGGCTCCCATACTGTGTTAAACAAAATCGAAGAAACTTCTTTAATATAGAGCTTTCAGAGATATCATGAGCTATATGTGAATGAAAAACAGAACTGGTGTTGGCAAGGTTTGTGGGTTAAATAGGGGAATATAAGAGTCAACATTTCTCAAAGGTAATAGATGAAGAGAATGTATTCCTTTGGGGGTAGAATACCTACCAATAAATATTTAATAAAGCTAATGTTTATTAAACAGTATGGGAAGCCATGCAGTAAATACTAACTTGGTGAGAGTGCAAGAATGCACACACATTAGAAACTGTCAAGGGGCTCAGTACATAAACTTCTCTTTTGGTAAAAGTAAAAGAATTACTTCACTATGTTAAGATATCTTCTAAGATATCTTCAGTTTAGAAATAATCTCCCATCTCTATATTGGTAGCATGATTTTATTTTTCTTTCATTAGTAAGATTTGTCTGGACAAATTTAAGAGGAATGATACTTTAAAAAAAAAAACTTCTGTTTTTATTTAGAGGTAATGTTAACTAGAATTTTAAAAGCATAGGTTTTGGAGCAGACTTCGTAGATTGAATCATAACTCCACCGCTTGCCAATTTTGTAACTTTAGGCAAGTTTCTAACCTTCTGTGCCTCAGTTTTCTCATCTGTAGGGTTGTTGTGACAGTTAATACGTATGTGTGAAACTCATAGAACAGTGCTTGTCATATAGTGCCTGTTAAATGTTAGCTATAGTGATGGTGGTAGTATTGATGACAATAATGTTGTAACCTTGGATAAGTTAATTAACCTCAGTTTCCTTAGCTGTAAAATGGAACTAATAATAATAATACCTAAACAATTTGTAAAATGCTTTGATGTTGCCTGGGAAATAGTAAGAGCTTATTTAATGTTAAGATTTTTATTATCATCATCATCATCATCATTATCATGAATATCTTTTGTTATTTTTGAATCATTATAATAAGGGGACATAGCTTATTTTTTTGAGTTCTTTTATCACCTGACTTGTGCCTTTTGGCTGAATAAGTCTGTACTTCAGCTGTGATACATCAGATCTGTATGTGGTTTTAACAGTTTTATTTATTTTTATTTTTAACTGCCTTAGGAGTTAGGAGAAAGGCAATTTCTTATTTAGTATAGTAATATAAATGTTCATTTTTGAAATATAGTTTATTAAGAAATCATGTTTTTCATATATCTGGAATAAGTTAATGACTTTCTTTAAATAATTAGAATCTTTATTTTAGGAGCAAATATCAATGCACAGACAGAAGAAACTCAAGAAACTGCCTTGACTCTGGCTTGCTGTGGAGGCTTTCTGGAAGTGGCAGACTTTCTAATTAAGGCAGGAGCGGATATAGAGCTAGGGTGTTCTACCCCTTTAATGGAAGCTGCTCAAGAGGGTCATTTGGAGTTAGTTAAATACTTATTAGCTGCAGGTAGGCATTTTTGTATTTGGGAGAAGTTTTTTTACATGATTTATTTAAGTAAAAATGTCATAATGCAAATATTGTTATGATGTTATGATACACTGAATGTGTGCGTTTAAAAAAAAGTGATATATCTTTGTATGTATTCTGAGCAATTTACCTTACTGCTCTTTGAAGTATCTGCAGCTTTAATTTCAAGTAGTTTTGTTTGTATTTGTTTCTTTTTAAAAATGCCTACAGTATTCTCTATTTCTAGAAATGAATAAGGTTTTAATTTGTTTAATTTGAGGAGATAGGACTTATCCAGAAGAAACCTGTATTTCCATCATATAGGTCTTATGGCTCTTGTATTAAGTCTGTGTATTATTTGTTGACACTACTACAGGAGCTAACGTTCATGCAACAACAGCAACAGGGGATACAGCACTAACATATGCCTGTGAAAATGGTCATACTGATGTAGCAGATGTCTTACTTCAGGCAGGCGCAGATCTGGTAAGCTGTGTTACTTTTTAAATCTTAATACTTAACAATAAGAAATTTTAAATTATGGAGATTCTAGACAAAAGGTACCTCTTCACTTTTAGTTTTATGTTGGCTTTTTTGCCATTCTTTCTTTCACTTAGTCACATTTTTTTCCACACTGTTTACTGTTCATTCTTATTTTCCTTAATGGGATTGTTCACTGCATTATCCCTTATTTTCCAGAGAAAAAGGAAATCTTTGTGTTACAGATATTAATGCAGATTAATTTTCCCTTAGGTAATTATTTAACTATTTTTAGAAGACTTTCTGATTTGGTATAAAAAGGCAAATGTGGCTTAGAGGAACTTTAGTATTGCTTAGGAAATAAATTATGACTACAATATTCAGAACATTATTAAATAATAAAAGTTTAAAACATAAATACTTATTATCTTTTCCCTCAAGTACTTTATAATTTCAGAAAATATAATAGGTGACATAACGAGATGTGGTAGTGAAATGCAGAGTAAAGAAGCTGAGAAAATGTAAAGCAATCATCTGACATATTGTTTTGTGGATGGCTAAAGTTTAGAAAGACAGATATGGCAGTGTTGTGGCTAAAGAGTATTTTAATTGGAAAAAAATGTGAGCGAAGGCTGAGAGGTAAGGAAGCATAAAGCAACTGTGTGTGGGTAGAATAGGTGGTCTTCCAGTCTAGCATGTGAGGGAATAGGAATAAGACATCCAAAGGCTGATTTTAGCTAAAATATTAACACCTGTATATTTATGGGACTGAGATTCTAAGATTAATAAACAACTGTGCTGTTTCCTTCATGGTTTATGACAAATTCACATGCAGACAGCAGTAAGCACCCCTTCAGTAATTAATTTTATAGACAGTAATTTATAATTTAACCTCTTGTCATTTATGAAAAGAGAATGTTGAATTAGATTATTGTTGGGGCCACTTACTGTTAGCGCTAAGTCTAACAAGGGAGATACAAGCACACAACCAACTAGAATGTAATGTGTATATTAAGTGCTTCAAGCTTGTTAGAGCTTTCTTCCATGTAAAAACTGTATTCCTAGTGTTTGCCACTGTGGCTCTGAAACATAAAGCAGTGTATTTTTTAGTACTTGGTTGGTTGATGACAATTAGAAAAACCTAGGATATGGCTTAAGAGAAAAATCAGAAACTGTTCAGCATTTCTTTAAAAATAAAAAAAAAATTAAATGCTGTATGAAAGATACTTTTTCTCATATCTTTCTTTTCTAAGATCTGAAAATTTTTACCAGTAGTGTTGTTCTCAGCTATTTAGTAATCACAAGTATGCAGTAGAGTCTTCATCCTTTTGGGACCCAGAAAGCTCTTGTAGCATCTTAGAATTGATGGTTTTAGAAATATTTGTTATCATTTTTATTTAAGGGAATCTAGAGATAATAGGAAGTCTATAAAGAGGATGGTAGTGATGCAGTTACTGAAATTCATAGAGGTGGGATGCAGACTCATGAGGGGAAAATAACTTTGAGTGGATGAGGATACTGCTCGTCATATTGATTGTTCAGAGAAGACCATGTCAGAGTACCATACATGCATAGTGAGGTACCACAATTCATTGTGTAGAGAGAGGAACAAATTACTCAGATGCATTTAGATGAGGGCATCATGATCACATGACTATAAGTTTTAAAATTATTTCCTGTGCTCACTTTGGCAGCATATATGCTAAAATTATTTTCATAGGACAAATTTATAATTTTAGATTTTTTTTTAATTTAGAAATATATTTCTTAATTTTTTTCAAAGCATTATATTTGAATATTTAGATTCAGAAATTAGTCCAGTTATTTTCTTTTGATTTCTATGAAAAAAAAAAAAAAAAAAAAAAAACTTGTTCACTGGCAATTAAGTGTCAATTAAGTCTGTTTTTGTTTTTTTTTTTTTTAAACAGGAGCATGAATCCGAAGGTGGAAGAACTCCTTTAATGAAAGCTGCAAGAGCTGGTCATGTTTGTACTGTTCAGTTCTTAATTAGTAAAGGTAAGTTTGTATAAAACAGTTGTTCGTTTCCTCAAAAGTATTTATCCCTGCCTTCATTTAGAGATTTAAGGGTATAGTAGTTGAGGGCGAGAGGTTATCATATGAGGAGGGATGCTGTTGACATTTAATGAATGGATAGTTGATAAACATCCTGCCATGCACAGACCAGTTCAGACTACAAATAGTTGTCATACCACTTAGCACATTTTTTGAGAAACACTTGTATAAAGGGAAGGGAAATTTGTCTGTGTAAAAACTGGAGATTTAGGTAACACACTCTGCTGTGTTCATGTAATACAGTATTATATTGAAACCTGGAATTTTATGATGTTTCTGCCACTAAAAAAATTTGTAGCAAATAATATTTCTACTATTTTCCTGGTTCTATGTTCCCTTTCTTATAAAATATAGGGAGTTGGTTATAAATACAGCACAAAAAATATTCACAATTGAAATGTGACAAAAATAGCAAATTGCATGAGGATTTTCATTCATCGATCAGAAATTTTAGTTTGAATACCAAAGACCTTAATGACCAAATAAAATAAAAGGGAGCATACTATTACTCTCTTTAAATTATTTCTTATGTGTTTACTATGAAAGTTACAGTTGAGAAAGTTTTTCATTCAGAGTTCATCTTTTTTTTTTTTTTTTTTGAGACAGAGTCTCACTCTGTCGCCAGGCATTAGGCTGGAGTGCAGTGGCCCATCTCGGCTCATTGCAATCTCTGCCTCCTGGGTTCAAGTAATTCTCCTGCCTGAGCCTCCTGAGTAGCTGGGACTACAGGCACACAACCACCACGCCCATCTAATTTTTTGTATTTTAGTACAGACGGGATTTCACTGTGTTGGCCAGGATGATTTCGATCTCTTGACCTCATGATCTGCCCACCTTGGCCTCCCAAAGTGCTGGGATTACAGGCGTGAGCCACCGCGCCTGGCTTATATTCTTAAGTATAGGAGAGTACAGATTTTACTGTTGATTCTGCATTGATAAAAGAAAGGGGAAGCCAAGTGTGGTGGCTAACCCTCATAATCTCGGCACTTTAGGACCCTGAGTCAGGAGAATCCCTTGAGTCCTGGAGTTCAAGACCAGCCTGGACAACATAGTAAGATTCTGTCTCTAGAAAAATTATAAAATTAGTCAGGCATGGCGGGTCGTACCTGTAGTGCCAGCTAGTTGGGAGGCTGAGGTAGGAGGAGCACTCAGGCTCACGGGTTCAAGGTTATAGTGAGCTATGATTGTGCTACTGTACTCCAGCCAGGGTGACCGAGTGAGACCTTGTTTCAACAACAACAACAAAAAGTATAGGCTTTATACAGTTTTCAAAGGCAATAATATACCATTTTCTTCATATAATAATAGTAAAGAAATCTCAAATTTCTAATTGTTTATAGGTAAAGAAAATTTGAAATAATTTACCAAATTACTTTAAACATTTTGAACATGCATTGGTGATATATATTCGTAACAGTATTCTCAAGCATGGAATTATATATATAATTGCTGTCCCCTCACTGGTTAATATTAGTGAATTTGATTCCAGTTTCTATTATTTTATTTCTATTTCCCATGTTACCTACCACAATAATCCAAATTAGGGATAGAGGTCAGGCACAATAGCTCATGCTTATAATTTTAGCATTTTGGGAGGCCAAGGTGGGAGGATCACTTGAGCCCAAGAATTTGAAACCAGCCTAGGTAACACGGTGATACCCCGACTCTACAAAAACAACAAGCAAATAAATTAGGGGTAGATTCCTATTCGGGAGTAGGGGTAAATTACCCATTTTCCTTGTCAGGTATTTCTAATAGAAAAAAAAAAAATGGTACTACTCTACTACTCCATTTAGTGTTTGTTCTCTACATATTTAACCCATAGAAGGCAGTATAATTTATTTTTCTTGAGTCATCTTTTCTACTGAAGAACTTAAAATACAAATAAAACTTCATATTTTACTTTTAATAGTTATTACGTTAGGAGTAATAGGTACTTTTGGTATCTTTTACTGGTACATACTGAAGTCTTTTCAAATTATATTATGTTTGGGATTTATTTACTTTAGAGTAGTTCAAGATAAGAGAGAATTAATGTGGGGTATTTGTAAAATGAGATTGGCCATGTGTTTAAAGTCATTAAAACTTGGTAATAGGTATGTGGAGCCTCATAATACTGTTTTCTCTACTCTTCATGATTTTTAAATTTAACATAATTTTAGGAAAAACCATTCTACTAATATGATTTTTCATCCCTTTTCTGTTTTAGGAGCGAATGTGAATAGAACCACAGCTAATAATGACCATACCGTACTGTCCCTGGCTTGTGCAGGGGGTCATCTGGCAGTGGTGGAACTACTTTTGGCTCATGGAGCAGATCCTACTCACCGTTTAAAAGTATGTAACTCAAATGTTTGTGCAGCATCGTGAATTAATATTTCTCTTTTGGTCATTATTACAACATATCATGTACAAGCTCCATTCAAAATGGCATTCTAAATATAAATTTTCTCCTTTTTTACTTGAAGCGCCACCAAACTGATGATTTTAATGTGTCTGGGACCTGCTGGCTTTATTTTCTTAAGTGATACTATAACTAACTTATTTTTCTTTGCTTTTTTCCTCCTCCATATTCATTCTTTTAGGATGGCTCAACTATGTTGATAGAAGCAGCAAAAGGTGGCCATACAAGTGTTGTTTGCTATCTCTTGGATTATCCTAATAACTTGCTTTCAGCCCCTCCACCAGATGTCACTCAGTTAACTCCCCCATCCCACGATTTAAATAGGGTAAGGTTTTAAAAATTAAAGCATTTTATGTTATGTCTTCTTTATCCTAACTCTTATAGTATCTGTTTAAATTAGGCTATTTTTTGTTGTAATATGTAGTTCTCTTTATAAATACGTACTTGATACAGTTAATGAACATCTGGTATAATATTCAGACCCTAGATGATATAATTATGCTTTACTTTTTAAAGGTCACAATAACAACTTGAATTCAAAGCCCGCTAAAAAATGTCGTGGAAAACAATTTGGCACCAACATATTTTAAGTAAATATATCATTGTCTAAGATGGCAAATTAAAAATATCTTGAAAAAATCTCTGTAATTTATTTTTTATTTACAACATATTAATGGATCTCGTAGGACACTAATAATCACTTAGTGTCCTTTGTCTTAGGCTCCTCGTGTACCGGTTCAAGCACTGCCCATGGTTGTTCCACCTCAGGAGCCTGACAAACCACCTGCCAATGTTGCCACCACTCTTCCCATCAGGAATAAAGGTCAGTTATACTTCTAAAGACTGTTTCTTACTTGGTGTCCAGGTAAAAATAAGATTACCAAAAAATAGCCATTTCTACCAACAAGGAATTTTACTAAGTTGGCATTATTAAGTTTTTTTAACCCATGATAAAAGTATGTTATTGGGAGAAAAAAATAGTTAATAGCACGAATTTGTGCCAGAATTAGAAGTTTTAGCATGAGAAATTCAGATGCTCATCTTTGATGCAATTCTGATTATCCATGATTTCCTTTAATAACTAGTAATTTTTGTTCATGTAAAATGTTAAGCTGGGTATAGTTGAATGATATTTTTATAAATTATTTACTTAAATCTCTGCAGTGATAAAGGCATAAATTAACAAAATGTATTAAATATTAGAAATTTATTTTAGAATGACTGACTTAATATAGATTTTATATCTGGGATACCTTTTCTCAACCAATAATTCAGTTACTTCAGATATGCTTGTTTATTTCTCTAGAATTCTAAGGTCCATATTTGACTTGTGGATTTATACCATGCATGTTCTTAAGTAATGTCCCCAAACATTTTATACCTACCAGTTTGAATTAGTTTTTCTTTTTAAAAGTTTTACCTGAAGAAACAATGCAGTTTTTATTTTTCGGTTTTTGGCTACCTATATTCTTTTATGAACAAGAATGCTATATTTTCACCAGCTCTTTTCAATCACTACCATCAACTTAGAGCCTTGGCACCTTTTTCAGTTGATATAGCAAACAATTGATTGCTGTACCTGTAGCCAGATCTGTCTATTCACCTGGCTGTCAGAAGATACAGTGGATGGCATAGTCCAGCATCTTTTCTTCCAGGGAGACTGAATCCCAATTCTCTACTGGCCAGATAGCTGTGTGAATATGTGAATTTATATCTTGCCTATATTAGTTTTGAAGATATTAGGCCCCAACAAAGACATATGTTTTCGTTGGATTTAATTTCTTGTTACTTCTTAGTGGTTTGGGTACTCCTTGTGTGTATGTGTGTGTGTTTAAAAGGCACAGACTATGAAATGTGAAAAAACCTGACTTAGAGGTCTGTTTTCTCTTCACCCTAACAATTTAGCATTATTATTCTGTTCTTATGATGAGTTTTAACATCTTTATGACCATATAAAATATCTACACATAGCCCTAGATGTTACTTTAATTGCACACTTAGGTATCACAAACCTGCATTCCTCTGTTGTCTAATTTTAGCCATGTGATATTTTTAAGATTCTGAAATTAATTTACAAAGATTTTGCACATAAAATACATACATTTTATATTTGTGGAAAAGGTGGATTTGCTTTTAACTTTCTAACAGTGCAGTTTCACCTTTTATGGATATGATAACTTAGTGCATAACTGTTGACACTAAACCTCCCAACAGTAACTCTGTAATGAGGATGCCATTCATGTGCACTTCTGAGGGGGTTTCTTTTTCACACAGCTGCTTCTAAACAAAAGTCCAGCAGCCATTTGCCAGCAAACAGCCAGGATGTACAGGGTTACATCACCAATCAGTCTCCAGAGAGCATTGTAGAAGAGGCTCAGGGAAAGTTAACAGAACTGGAACAGAGGATAAAAGAAGCCATAGAAAAGAATGCACAGCTGCAGTCCTTGGAACTGGCTCATGCTGACCAACTTACTAAGGAGAAGATCGAGGAGCTGAACAAAACGAGGGAGGAACAAATTCAGAAGAAACAAAAGATTTTGGAGGAACTACAGAAAGTAGAACGAGAGTTACAACTGAAAACTCAGCAGCAGCTAAAAAAGCAGTATCTAGAGGTTAAAGCTCAAAGAATTCAACTTCAGCAACAGCAGCAACAGTCTTGCCAACACCTGGGATTACTAACTCCTGTTGGGGTTGGAGAACAGCTTTCCGAGGGAGACTATGCACGGTTACAGCAAGTGGATCCCGTTTTGCTTAAGGATGAACCCCAGCAGACTGCTGCTCAGATGGGTTTTGCACCAATCCAGCCTCTGGCGATGCCTCAAGCTTTGCCTCTGGCGGCAGGTCCCTTGCCTCCAGGGTCCATCGCAAATCTTACAGAACTGCAAGGAGTGATAGTTGGACAGCCAGTACTGGGCCAAGCACAGTTGGCAGGGCTGGGGCAAGGAATTCTGACAGAAACACAACAAGGGTTAATGGTAGCCAGCCCTGCTCAGACCCTCAATGACACGCTGGATGACATCATGGCAGGTGGGTTTATATTGTTATGAGCAGGTATCAAATATGATTTGCTTAAGGCGAGTAAGAATGTACCCAAATTTTTTGCCGTTACCCAACTTGAGAACTATTTTTGGACTCCTGACTCATGTCTATCTTTAGAAATATTAGTTCAATCTCAGAAGTTCTCAAAAGGATACAGGTGGAATTAAAGATTAGCTCATTCAATACAAATGACTGAAGCTTTCTGGCTTAGCTTGGTAGCTTGAGTATGTAGGATTTTCAGTAGTGGGGTTGATGTTTGATTTTTGTTTTTGTTTTCATTTTTTTCCTTTAAGTTCAGAATACTGAGATTGCATTTTGGCATTTTGCTTCTGTATTCAAACCAATAAACTGGGAAGTTGATTGAAGTTGAAGTGCAAAACTAGTAGGATACATCAGGAAGCTTATTTATGAACATAAATCCTTTATATCCTAATGGATCAGACTTCAAACCTGATGGATATTAAAAAAAAAAAAAACACTTTTACAAAATTAATAAAGTACCAAACCAAATAGTTTAATTATACTGTATGTAAGTGATTTTGTCCCCTGTGAATGTTAATGTGTAGTCTCTTTCTAACTGTATCATGAGAAGATGTGGCCCCCTGAAAGTATCATAAATGATATATTTTAGATGTGTAGCCAGATAAATTTCATTCTATTATAACTAGTTTCATTGGGCAAGAAGATATATTTTAGAAAGTTGTTTTAATGTTTCTAGTTTTTAGTACTTATTTTTTGTAAGTTTTGTAACAAAGTAATGGGATTAGATTTTATAGGGTTGTAAGCCATAACAGTGCTATACTGAGAAGGATAATTTGCTTCATTAAAAAACAAAATTTGGAAAGGAAAACAGAAGAATGAAAGGAATAAACAGTGAAATGCTGGTAACTTTCATCTGATCTCTTCCCCTTTTTTATTCATTGGTCTGTACTTAAAAGATGATTTTTCTAATTTTAAAACTGTTTCAGTAGCATTACATATGATGAGATTATACATTTTTTTCCAAGTTTCATCTTTTAAAAGAATAATAGAAAACTAAATTGTGTAGTGTTTAGATATTTAGCTAACATTCAGATATTAAGAAACCAGCTGAGACAGATTTTATACTTATAAATATCTGTAAAGTTTATTAGTTCTCCTTTAATAGCACCTCAATAGTTATAACATGTGGAATGAAAATTTCTGCTAGTCTAAGGGTTAAATAACCACATTGGAAAAATACTAATAATAATTAGTAGTAAGAATTGTACCACTCTAATTGATGAGTGTGAAATTTTTCTGTAGATTTGAAAATCACTACTAATCATGACTAGCTGATTATAATAATTGGGAATAGAATTTTAAAAATATTAAATATCCTGTGAAAGTTCATTAACCCTAAATTTGATACTATGTCCATGGCCATGAATTTATTAATAATAGTGTCCTATTATGTCAAACTACCAAAGGATGTATAGAGTTAAATATTACTTATCCATTTAATAAAGAATAGGCATTACATAATAATGGATGTTTAAAAAAATTTTTTTGATATAATATCAGAGTTTACCTGATGTGCTTGGGCATAATTGTCAACAATGATTTACTAGTTGTGCAGTTTTGTATGCTGATCAGAATTATCAGAAGTTTGTAAAGTATCTTTTCTTTTGATTCATACTTGAAACAAAAACAATTCTCTTATATGTGTTCCCAGTGTTCCGTATAAAAATTTTTTAAGTGCACATAACTTTTTAGGAAATACAACAAATGCTTTTCATAATACAGAAATATTTTACTTTTTTATTATGCTCATTTCTATGGGGAGAGGAAAGATAGCCAGAAGGAGAAAAAGTAGGATTAAAAGCATTTGGCTACCTGCAACTCATCCCTGACAACAGGCATGTGCACATGCACACACAAACACATTTATGCACTCACTTTTGCATCCTCAATCTTAAATTTCTATGGTAGGATGTATTCTTTCAGTTGCTTTATGATGATTTCCACTTATTTCTTAGGGTTTTGATGTATATTATAGCCTCATTAGTCTCATCTTCTTTCCCTCCCTCTAGTACAGTCCCTGTTCTTAATTTCTTAGTTTTCATTTATTAGACTTATATCATAAAATTTGCTGACCAAAATTGTCTGTCTTTCCTGTTCTTCACATTTGCCAAACCAGAATCAGCTCCCTGTTTAACCTGTCTCAATACCTTGCCTTTGCTATCATCTCCAGTTCCCTTTTTCCTATGTTGACGTTAAAACTTTTCTTACATGTGGTTCTCTCTCTCTAAATCTAACCCTGAAACAGAAGCCCCACATGTAAAAATTTTTACTGTAGTTCCTTCAGTACCTACATATTTACATTTGTTACTTTTACTTGTAGAGAATGTATGTGTGATTGACAGTTACTTAATTTTAGTAAACCAGTTCATAGGTACCCCAGTGGAAATGATGAGATAATTGATTTTTCCTATCTCCTTTTAGATGAGGTGATAAGAACAACCAATTTGACTTAAAAAAAAAAAAAAAGCTGTAATTTTAGGTTTTAAAAAAAATATATTGCAGTTTTAATGTATAATATAATTTAGTCCTTTAACAAGAAAGTTTAGATTTTTTTTTTAACCTGTTTAGTGTTTTAAAATAAAATTTAGTGATTCAGACAGACTGGTGTTCATCCTGTTTAAGCGACTTTTTGTATTTAACATTTTTACTGTGAAAATCCAATCAAAGGAGGTATGTAATCAATTTTAAGAGCTCTAGATTTTATATTATTTTGAAATTTATATCTACAATATGTACATTTAAATTATCTTGATCTTTTTATAACATACAAAACTATCAATATGGAGTAACAATATCAAGATCAGTAGATGGTCTGTTTAATATATTAGTATATGACCTTTTCTATTGGTCTGGATCCTTAAGGATTCAAAGTGTTTTGTTTTGTTTTGTTTTGTTTTGTTTTCTCCTTTGTTTTTCCTTTGGCTTTTAAGTGGACTTAAAAATGTATAATTATAGAATGTGTGTTGCTATAATGTATAGTGTATGTTTGTGCCTGAACTAAGGATTTAATGTAAAATAGATTTCTTAAATTATAATCATGTTTAAAATTGTTACAATAAGATAAATTTTAGTTTTATTCTTGACAGGATCTTAATCTCTTTTGCCTGGTTTCAGATCCAGTTGTGAATCATGATTGTTTTCTGTCTGATGTAGTTGATAACTACTTTGATAATACACATCCACACTGCTGTTGACCAGTCAAAGATAAATGCCCATACTTTAATATTATATCATTTTTAATGCGATTGGGGGATTTGATGTTCACATATCAACTCCAGAAACAACGCAATCAAAGAATAAAGTACCCTCAGCTGAATCTACAGTATATCCTATGCCAGCATATTTGGAGTCCTCCCATCTCTAGTACTGACCAGAATAGCCTTTTCTTAAGTTGCACGTTTTGGTGAAAATAATATCACAGCAATATCATACTTAGAAGAATAATAATCCATATTTGAAGAATGTTTGTGTGCATACATTTATTTCTACCCTAATCTTTTAATTTTGTCCTAAGTTAGTGTGATTGCTGGATTCATTGGTGAGCATTTTAGCCCCCTCAGAAACAATTCTTCATATGAGCAACTACACTTCTATATGAGGAACAAATTTTCATATTTGACTGTCCTGTCATACAGAGGGCTACAATGCACAATATTACTATATTCCTGTCTGCAGTTAGTAAAACAGTAGGAAATGTTTTAAATGATTGCATAGTGAGATTTCTCGCTCTCCAAAAGTAGTATTATTTTTACTAGTTCTAGAATGTAAGGTGTGAAATTGGCAAGTAAAAACCACATATTTCCCCTTTTGATCATGACTGTTTGACCTTTGATCCCTTTTCTAAGTAAGATATAATGGACAACTTTCCATTTGCATTTATATTTAATACATAAACATTTTTATTTTCAGGGTTATTTTGAATTAAGATTTTACAACTACTTAACGAGAATTTGTTTTTCAGTTGGATTATTATTTAGAAAATGAGTTACTCAATATACATTATAATTTTAGACTGTCATCAGTCAATAAGAACTAGGAAAATTAGTTATTAGTGCTATAGTAGTCTTCCTGTAGACATTTTATTTTAAGAAGTCTTTAAATATTTTTGAGTTAATATGTCTTACTATTACTTAACAATGTTTCATCCTTATTAAGTGCAGTTATTTTGTTTAACAGCAGTCAGTGGAAGAGCATCTGCAATGTCAAACACTCCTACCCACAGTATCGCTGCTTCCATTTCCCAACCTCAGACTCCAACTCCAAGTCCTATCATCTCTCCTTCAGCCATGCTTCCTATCTACCCTGCCATTGATATTGATGCACAGGTAAGACCCACATTTAAGAGAGAGGGTTTTTCACTGGAATGATGCCATAATTACAAGCATTAACTTTTAAAGATTTAAACCATGAAAGATTGCTTTGTCTCTAGGCAAAGTCTTGAGCCACAGTTTTAAATTAATTAGAATTCACATTTAAAAAATAAAATGCCAAATATAGATTATTATGATAATTATGTGATGGTCTGGTTTCGAAGGTCATCAAGTAACCGTTTTTAAAAAAACTTTAAAAGAGGATATAAAAGAAATACTACTAATTAGTAGAAGATATGGTTTGAAATATATAATTAATTGCATGTAAAAGGAAATGGGTTCTAATATAAAATTTATATTTTTATAAGTCATATACATAATTGACACCATATGTACATGGCCATCAGGACGGAGAAATGTTTGCATTTTAGTTTTTTTTGACTGGTACCTGGGGTGTGTACATTATAAAACTTTTAGTTTTATATGTGATTATTTCTTTATAATAAAGCCTGAATTTTAGCAGAGGGAACACTGGGAGAAAGAGAGAAGAGTGAGTGTGTGTGTATGTTTGTGTTGGATGGCCCATTAAGGGCATGTACTCTTAACCTGTTAAAAATAAAGTTTCCTTTTTATTAAAATGTTTCTCAGTAACACTATGGAAACGGAATTTTATTTCTGTTCTTACTTGGCTGCCCACATGTCTGTTGTTTTTTATGTACTGACTTCTTTGTTGTTGTTGAGTACTTAAAATTGCTAGGGATTGACTATTTTTAAGGAATCGTCTCATCTAATCCTCAGACCATTCATGAAGTAGCTACTCTTAATACCCTTCTCCCTGAAGAAGACACTGAAGCTACGAGAGAGATTAAGCATTTTATTAGTCACTTCATTTAGGCTATGAAACGGCAGGGCTGGGAATATTCAAGTCTGACTTCAAAGACACTACTCTTTCCTTTTTCTTTTGTAATGGTTCTCGCAGTGCTGCCCAAGCTGGTCTCAAACTCCTAGGCTCAAGCGATCTTCCCGTCTTAGCCTCCCTGAGTAGGTGGAATTACAGGTGTGCCATCACACCCCAAAGACACCACTGTTAACTACCACCTACATAGCCTTTAAAAAAAAATTGAGACATTCATGTGTTGAACGGTAGTTATTTAAATTTAATATTGATAGCATTGCAGAATTGGTTTGAACTTGGTGTTGAACTTGCATTATTTTTCTCCAGTCTCTTTTGCTTTGAGGCTACTGTGTTGTTATTATTTTTTCTTTTGAGGTGGAGTCTGACTCTGTCACCCAGGCTGGAGTACATTGGTGAGATCTAGGCTCACTACAACCTCTGCCACCTGGGTTCAAGTGATTCTTCTGCCTCAAGCCTCCTGAGTAGCTGGGATTGCAGGTGCCCACCACCACACCCAGCTAGTTTTTTGTACTTTTAGTAGAGATGGGGTTTCACCATGTTGAGCAGGCTGGTCTCAAACTCCCGACCTCAGGTGATCCGCCTGCCTCAGCCTTTCAAAGTGCTGGGATTACAAGCATGAGCCACTGCCCACGGCAGAGACTGTCATGTGTAGCAAGAAGTAGTTTTCTGATTTTTATGGGCCCAAGAATTGATTCCATTAGCAAAAGTAAGTACTTCACCAAAATGTAAAAAGACTTCTTTATAAAAATGTTTTTAAACAAGCACAGAAAAAGTTTGTCTAGATATTGATTTTACTGAATATGAAATTATTGTAGTGATGGTGAAATGATTTTTTCTGGGTGTATCAATCACCAACTATCACTATATTATAAATTAATTCTGAGAAGTTACATGTCGTTTTTTAATTAAAATTGTTTTTTAAACTTACATTTTAAATATAGTAGGCATGCTTTTATAGAAAGATTTGAATATGGCTCCTTAAACATTTACTCTTTATTTATCTGATCTATACATCAAGTTTTGTCATTTGTTGGGTTAGCCAAACCTAAATTAAACTACTCTCTGTGGAGTTTTACCATACATGTTTAGTTAGATATTAAAAAGTTCCTACCTTGGAAAAAAATACTGTTCAAAAATAATTGTTCACATTTTTTTCCCTTTTCATACTTGTTTTTAAAATTTACTAGTGTGGCCAGGCGTGGTGGCTCACACCTGTAATCCCAGCACTTTGGGAGGCCAAGGTGGGCAGATCACCTAAGGTTAGGCGTTCCAGACCAGCCTGGCCAACATGACAAAACCCTGTCTCTACTAAAAATACAAAAATTAGCTGGGCATGGTGGCGCACACCTGTAATCCCAGCTATTCGAGAGGCTGAGGCGGAAGAAGTGCTTGAACCCAGAAGGCAGAGGTTGCAGTGAGCTGAGATCATACCATTGCACTCCAGCCTGGGCAACAGAGTGAGACTCTGTCTCAAAAAAAAAAAAAATTACTAGTTTTTATATCAAGCAGATACTTAAGTGATTAAAAATGAAAATCCTTTTGTATTCAATCCATCTGAAGTTTTTGTTTTGATAAGAAAATAAAAATTTTGTGGGCTCTTAAACATAGTAGGTACTTTGATTATGTGTGATAATATTGTGCTGTGACAAATGATATAATTAAGAAATTAATACTAAGATTCATGTTCTGTTCTGAAAGATTAAACATTCTTTAATATTTGGATCTTCCATTTGTTTATCTAACAAACCTTAACATACAGACTTAACACTTTGCAGATATTAACTTATTTAACTTAATATTTATAACAATCCCATGAAGTAGGTACTCTTATTATTACTGTTTTTCATTTGAGGAATATAAGACATAAAGATATTAACTACCTTGCCCAACAGCTAATTAATGGCGGAGAGTATGTGAAATTATCTTTTACTTTTAATGGTATAATTTGAATATTTTTCTCTATTCTTACTGGTTTGCAATACAGAGAATAGTTTAATCACAATGATTTAACAAGAGAAATTAAGCTAGCAAAAATTAATTAACAGTGACATATAATATGCTACCATTAAAGCATTCTGCTTTAAAATTTATGCATTCTACTTGTTCATATGAACTAGTTTTAAATAGGTTATTTATTTTATGAATTATTCTCATTTATTGAATACATTGAAGTGCAGTCCCACTTTTTAAATTTACATATAACCTGACTGGGTTAGAAAGCAAGATATTAAGGATTTCAACAATTGTGGAAGTTTTAAAAAAAAGTTCAACTCTTTACGTCCTAGTAATCAAAGTAATTTAATTATATTAAGAGTAATTAATAGATGATGTACCCCATCCTTTCTTTTTTTTTTAAGACAGGGTATCACTCTGTCACCCAGGCTGGAGTACAGTGGCACCATCACAGCTTGCTGTAGCCTTGAACTCCTGAGCTCAAATGATCCTCCCACCTCAGCCTCAAAGTAGCTAGGAGTGCAGGCATTCCACACCACTTCCGACTAATTTTTTTGTAGACATGGGTTTTGCTGTGTTGCTTAGGCTAGTCTCGAACGTCTGGCCTCCTGCCTTAGCCTCCCAAAGTGTTAGGATTACAGGCATAAACCAATGTACCCAATATACTTCCTTTTTTAAAAACAGTTCAGTGCTTTTTCACCTGAATTTCAGCTCATTAAAAGTTGCCTTTCCTTCAGTATTGCCATCTGTGTTACTACTATTTCTTATTTTTCATTTTGTTTCACTGTTATAAAATGGAATATTCATGTTGATATTTTTACATTAAATATATTTTCATTTTTTATAAGCCAGAATTCATCATAGCAACCTCTGTTATCATATAGAATGGTATATATATTATGGCATCGTGGGCTAACTGAAATTTTCCTTAGAATGTAAACCTGAATGAGCTCTTAACGCTCCAGACATCTGTCTCCTTATTCAGATTTGGGACTTTCTCTTAGATATGTGACAAGTAATATAACTTCTTGACTAATATAACTTTGTGCAATATAATTTGAGTAAAAAGGATCCTTCTTTTAAGTGGTACTTTGCCTTCTACAAAATCATCAGCTGTTATTATAATTATTTCCATGACCAGTATTTGAAACACTTCTTTTTTTCTTTACCTTGTCATTATTAATATTAACCCAGCTTTCTATTTCAGACCATTTTTCTGTTGATGTACTGAGAAACAGAGTAATATTTCTTGCCATTTTGGGATTGTGTAGGTATTTTTAGGAAGATGGAAACCTCGCTTCAGACTTTTCAAATTCTTTCATTATTGTCTTAAAAGATTATCGTGTTAGTTGGTTTAGTTTCTCCTTCATACAGAAATACAATGGAGTTGCCCACTTTTAACTTCATTTCCACAAGGAATTTAAAGCCGCTTTCTTAAGTTTTCAATGTTTGTTTCTTGAAATCTCATAATATATTATTATGCTTCTCTCCTAGTTTGAACCTGAATTTGCCCAGTATAGTAATCACTAAGCTCCGTTGAGTCCTTTATTATCTTGTCAACCCTAGAGTACTTAGTAGAATGCTTTGAATGTAAAAGGTGCTTAATAAATGTCCGTTGAATTTATGTTTTGTAATGTTGGAAAAAATGTTTTACTGGTCCACTAAAACTTTCCGTGCTTATCTTTTGCAAATTTGGTGTACATCTCTTCATTTTTTGTTTGAGATTGTCATAGCTTTCCTAAATTACTCTTTAAACCCTGGAATAATTTTAGAAACCTTATAAACTTCATTGCAAAATTGACTCTTCTGCTGATTGCATATGCACCAAAGTATAGTGAACATAAGTCACAAACACTTAACATTAGATTCACCACAATCTGCTGTCCCTTAGGGCCCTTTTGTGATAATAGTGGGAAGAACAGGATTTTGTTATCAATATCTTTCAGCTTTTTAAAGCCCATCTCCACCAATTGTTAGTTTGTGTGTTCGTTGGAGTTACTTAACAGACCCTTTATCCTTTTTTATCTGAAATCAGATATAATTTCTTCCGATAAACCTGAAATTAAGATCAGATACTCTAACACAGTCAAAGCTGTCACTCATTTAAGTTTCATGTCCTTCTCCATTGTTGTAGTTGGTGCATCTCTCCCTTGTGGCCATCCCTGATCTCTGCAGTCAGTAGCTCTGCTCTCTGCCAGCCTCTTCTGCAGAGCAGCTTTTCCGGTCTCCCTCTTCATCACTGACTAGTAGGCTTTTTCTTTTTTCTTGACTCTTACTGATTTTTCCTTTTGTCTTTTGTTTTTCATTTCTTATAATAGAATTTGGTCTTTAGAGTTATTTGCTTTCTGGGACAACATGCTTTTCCATTTTGTGATTATTATATACTGTCTGCAAATGCAATGTGTAAATGCAGTCAATGCTATATGTAGTCCCTTGTTTATTATGTTTATTAGTAATAGTTTTTGAATCTGTGACTTTTACAGCTATTGCCATTCGTTTTACTTAAATATCATTTATTGTTTCCTAAGTAAAGCATCACTTATAGGTAGGTAGAAAATACAAACATGAATAAGATACGTTCCTTACCTCACAGGAATTTATAGTTTCTGTGGGAGACAGACATGTAAGGCAGATTGGTGATAAGTACTGTAATAGAGGTACATATGTGAAAATGAGGGAAATACTTAGAGTAACACTGCCTAGTTGAAAAATAAGGTGAGACACGTTTTTAATTTTAAATTCTCTAGTAGTCACATTAAAAAATGTGAAAAGAAAGAAATGGAATGAATTTTATTTTATTTTTATTTTTGAGATGGAGTCTCGCTCTTGTTGCCCAGGCTAGAGTGCAAGGGTGTGATCTTGGCTCACTGCAACCTCCGTCTCCCAGGTTCAAGCAATTCTTCTGCCTCAGCCCCCCAAGTAGCTGGGATTACAGGCATGCACTACCGTGCCCAGCTTATTTTGTGTTTTTAGTAGAGACAGGGTTTCTCCCTGTTGATCAAGCTGTTCTGGAACTCCTGACCTCAGATGATCTGCTCGTTTTGGCATCCCAAAGTGCTGGGATTACAAGCATGAGCCAACACGCCTGGAGAATTTTGAAATATATTTTATTTAACTTAATATATCCATAATATTGTTTTAACATGTAGTCAATAAACACAATTGCTGAGATAATTTACATTTTTGCTTTATACTAAAAGTCTTCAAAATTTGGTGGGCATGTTACATTTATAGCTGGAGTGATCAAATCATTTTGGTTTTCCTAGGACTTTCCTGTTGTAGCACCAAAAGTCCCTCATCTCAGAAACCTCCTCAGTCCCAGATTTTTCACCCTACTTATATCTAAATTTGGATTTCATTGGAAATACTTGATTGTATTTACATTTGATTAAATGTGCAGTCGAAAAGTAGATTCATTTACTCAAATTGTTTGAGACATCCTAAGTTTTCCAGTAACCAGATTAAATATCAGTTATTAAATTTAAAGTTAAATACAATTAAAAATTTAGTTCTTCTGTTACACGAGTCATATTTCAAGTGCTAATAGTCACATGTTGCTAGTAGAGTACTAAAAATATCTAGCTTGAGGTGTTGGCACACGCCTGTGAACACAGCTACTCAAGAGACTGAGGCAGGGAGAATTGTTTGAACCCAGTAGGTGGAGATTGCAGAGAGCCAAGATCGTACCACTGCATTTCAGCCTGGGAGACAGAGCAAGACTCCATCTCAAAAAATAAAAAATAAATAAAAAATAAAAGTATGAGAAATTAGGTAGTTTGCTAGGCTAGCATTTAAACTGTAACAGAGTATGAACACTGGTAAATCTAGTGTTGGTCACTATTGCTAAGAAGGCAGAAGCAAGCCATATGTAGATAGTGTCATGTCTCATAATAGTCTTTGTCTTTAAAAATACACAGTACAATTTGGATGTTTGGTTCCTTTGTATTTTGGAGCTTCTTTCTCAAACACAGCTAAGTTACTTGGAAATAAATTTTTTTCTTTTAAGATCTGCTTTTCAGTTTGTTAGGTGGGTCCACAACTGCTAACTTGGCGCTACCTACTGAGGATTCTATTTGACATCCTATGTGTTTTGAGGTCTTTCTGCTCTGGCTGGTGGGAACCAAACTATTCTTGGCCCCATGTGACCTTTGAGTATTATTCAGCCTGATTCTCTCTGTTGGTCCTTCCCTGGCCTTGGATAATTTCCTCATGCACATGGGCTAATCAAAATTCAGCCGAAGATTTGATGGGAATACTCTGCACATCTCCAGAGTACCCTCTCTGCAGTGCTCTCCTCTTCAGTAATCTGCTCCATGAATTCTAGCCACCTTGAACTCTCCATATTCTGTCTTCCCAAGTTGGGGAGACTGCCAGACTCTGCTTGGATACTTGCTGTCTGCACTGTAGCCTGGAAACTCTCCAGGCAGTAAGTTGGGTTAATCATTTCTGTCCTCAGGAATCATCTGCACTGTCTATCTAAACACTATCGTTTCAAAGAGGTTTTTTTTTTTTAAAGTTATTTGAAATAGGAAAATAAATCTGATAAATCTTTCTCCTTTAATGGCCAAAAGCACAAGTGAATCACAGTATTTCTTTCAATTTCTTTCATGTGATTGAAAGTCATACTTTATTTTTCTTGATGCTTGCTTTAAGTAAAACTAGTGCTTTACTAGTTTCCGATTGTATTTAGCTTCTGGTTGGAATTCGAAAAAAAAAGAAAACCTAAATAAAATAAGTGAAAGTTCCCTGACTATTCAGGTGAATACAAAAAAAAGAAAAAAAGAAAAAAGAATTGCTCATAAAGTTCAAATATTTATTTGTAGCCTTTAAAAAAAACTCACAAGTTGGCTACTAATGTGGAAAAAATTAAGTAAACCTTTCTCTCCCCTCCCCTCCTCTCCCCTTCTCTTCTTTCTCTTTTTTCTTTTCTTTTCTGAGATGGAGTCTCGCTCTGTTGCCCAGTCTAGAGTGCAGTAATCTCAGCTCGCTGCAACCTCTGCCTCCCAGTTCAAGCGATTGTCCTGCCTCAGCCTCCTGAAAAGCTGGAACTACAGGCGTATGCCACCACACCCAGCTAATTTTTGTATTTTTAGTAGAGACGGGGTTTTACCATGTTGGCCAGGATGGTCTTGATCTCTTGACTTCATGATCCACCCACCTTAGCCTCCCAAAGTGCTGGGATTGTAGGTCTGAGCCACTGTGCCTGGCCGTAAACCTTGCTTTTCAAATGCTTGATACCGTAGAGTGATACATATGTATTTGTGTGCATTTGGTATGTTTGTATATTGTGTATTTGATATTAGCATCTTAAGTTATTTAATAAACTAACCAAAAAATAATTTTTTATAGACTGAGAGTAATCATGACACAGCGCTAACACTTGCCTGTGCTGGTGGCCACGAGGAACTGGTACAAACACTGCTAGAGAGAGGAGCTAGTATAGAGCACCGAGACAAGAAAGGTAGGGCCTACTTTTATTTGTTATTAATGCTGGTCAAAAAATCTATTTAGAAACATTATTTCTTAGTCCTGTTTTGAAAGTTATATATTTTGTTCCTTTGCTTAGCATATAGTGAGAAGATCATTATTTTTCTCCAGGTTTTACTCCACTCATCTTGGCTGCCACAGCTGGTCATGTTGGTGTTGTGGAAATATTGCTGGACAATGGTGCAGACATTGAAGCCCAGTCAGAAAGAACCAAGGACACACCACTGTCCTTGGCCTGTTCTGGGGGAAGACAGGAGGTAATGTTTCCCTTAGTGTAATTGTTTTCCTCTCTCTGTTTAGCAGATGTGTACTTTCACTTATATTATTTTTTCTATCAGAACAGTGCTTTGGCATTTATAGATTTATCACGATAACTGAAACTACTGTTTACAAACAAACTGATGAGTATCATTGTTAGCTGTAAGCTGTCTTGCCAGAAAAATCACACATTGTTTAGAATCCTGCTCATCTAAAAGTAATAGTGCTATAGGAATCCCTGTTTATTGAATTTAGGGTAGGAGAAAGACTATTCAAAGTCAAATCAGTAAGTCCTAATGTACAGGGCATATATTAACTTATCTTTGCCTGCCCTATAGTACATGGCATAGAAAATACTTAATACCAGTCTCTGTTACTATCTGTAAGATTAGTAGAGAACTAAGAATACTCCATTTTTATGTGTTTTGAAAACTCTTGTCTTGTTTTGATTTCCCCCACCCTTTCTCAACTCTGGAGGCAAGGTTCTTGGGTAAGATGGTAAGATTATACGACCTTTCGGTTTTTTAAGGAAACTAGAAAAACTGATAGAGATTAGCTAAACCTGAGAAAATACAGCTTTATACTCACTTGTGTATCTTGTGGCATTTCACAGTCAGCTGGATAATACTTTTTTTTCTTTTTCAAATCCAGTCCTTTGTACAGAGGATATAAACCAGATGTGTTGTCTCCATAGATTCCCTTCTCTATCAAGGAATTATTGAATCTTAGATTTAGAAAGCACATTAGGTCATTCAGATCAGTGTCTTACTCAGCTTTAAAATCTTTTTTTTTTTCTCTTTTTTATTTATAAGGTTTTCCTATTTATTAAGCCTGAAGTATGCCTTATTTTTTTCTCCACAGTTCTTACTTTTGTTCTTTAAACAAATGGAAAGAGGTTTATACCTTCTTCTATCTCCAAATATTTTTTTCCTGAAGTCACCTATTCTCTTTGTGAAACAAGTCCCGTTTTGGTTGTTAGTCTGAGAATACCTTTTCCAAGCCCTTCACCATCATGACTATTTCACCCTTTATGTCAGTATCCTTCTTGAAATATTATATGTAATGGTACTCTGACCCGCGAACTGGGAAACTATTACCTCCCATTTGAGTATCTTAAAGTAGCTTTTCCCCCTAGTTTTCCACAGTGAAAGCACATAATGTTATATTGAACTCTAGTTAGTTAGACCCACTAGATTTTTAAAATAAACTTGTAAATAAACAATTTTAAGAGATATAATAGTTCCTATACAAAAGAATGGGAAATCTAATAAAGTTACATAAGTGCAAGAAGATAGGGCTTGGTGATCCTTCATTATGTAAAGTAAAAAACTGAAATCTATTAACAGTGATAATATAGGCATGGTTTATTTTTCTGTAATTTTTTTTCCTTATATTTGGAGTAGATATTATATTAATGGATAGTTAGATACACTTATTACTAGAATACTCCACAAAAGAACAAGGAGCCTTGCCTGTCCCTACTATTTTGTTTCTTCTAGTTGTGTCACTTTTTTCTTCTATAATTCATAGTAGAGACAATAGATATGTTAAGTGTATTATAAGCCAAATAATAAGATAGTGAAAAATAAACTATTTAATTTGATAAATTATTTCTACCATTCCAGAAGAAGTAAAAATTCCCATCAATCCTGGAAAGCAAAATTTTGCCTTGACTGAAATTTTCAATCATTATGTAGCTTGAAAAAGTACTTGCTTTATATAAGAACAAATTTTTCAATATTGAATCAACAAGAAATTAGTTGATTTCCTTTATTTAAAAGTAACATTAAAGGCAATAGGGCACTGTAATTTTTATGAATTACGTATTTTTGTTAAAATGTAACATGAGGTTGTAACAACTGTAGACGTATGTTAGGGTGATAATTTTGCCTGTGAACACTTCGTTACTTTAATTTGGTGTCAATAGAACAGGTAAGTATTTTGAAGTGATTAATAAAATGTTGGAGTCATTTTACTATAAAGTCACAGATTTTGTTTTATATTGGATATTTTGGGAGCAGAACAGTTTGAGAAATTTGATTAGCGTGTTCTATACTGTTTATAAAATTGCCTAATGCCATATTTTTTCTTGTTTTTATAACCTTGCCACATAAGTGGCCTAGTTTTACTGGCTCTGAACGCAAAAAATGATGGACAGAATGTCGTATCTAAAACTGGACGTAGTTTTACTGAGATACAAGATAAAGCACTGTTCATTAACATCTATTATTTCTCAGTTAGTATTTTAGGATCTATTAATAGTAAGAGTAGGGATAAGAGCTATGATCTTGAGCCAGTCTTGACTTCCCTACATCTTATTTATAAAATGAAAATGAATATTGTGTCAAAGGTTGTTTAGGCATTAAATGGCATAGTGGTCAACGATCTGTTAATGGCCAATCAGTACTTAAATAAATGCTAGATATTTTTAGGTTTCAGGAAATGCAATTAAGATCTAGTGGGATGCAACTGCAAATCCACTAGAATGGCTAACATTGAAGACTAGCAATAACAAATGTTGCCAAGGCTGATGCTACTAGAACTCATCATGCATTATTGAAGGGAGTGTACATAGTACAACCACTTTAGGAATAGCCTAGCAATTTCTTATAAAACACACTTGGCTGGGTGTGGTGGCTCACGCCTGTAATCCCAGCACTGTGGGAGGCTGAGGCGGGCGGATCGCGAGATCAGGAGATCAAGACCATCCTGGCTAACACAGTGAAACGCGCCTCTACTAAAAATACAAAAGAGTTAGCCGGGCGTAGTGGCATGTACCTATAGTCCCAGCTACTCAGGAGGCTGAGGCAGGTGAATTGCTTGAACCTGGGAGGTGGAGGACACAGTGAGCCAAGATCTCGCCGCTGCACTCCAGCATGGGCAATAGAACGAGACTCCATCTCAAAAAAAAAAAATCTAGGTAGTGAATATATGTAGGTTTTTCAATATTATGTTAGAAAATTTCATAATGTAAAAATATAGGACCTTTTATTCCATATTTTAAAATACTTACTGATTGAAAGGTTTAAAAATATGTTAAGTACATTCACATATATAGTATGAAAAAATCTTATCCCATATTACTCTGTTTTACCGCTTTGTGGTGAAAACAGAAATATTAATTTCTAAAGCATGTCCCAATATTTTCAGTCCAGACCTTTCATGAACACACTATACCATTTTAGTAGATTTCTACATGGGTTTTACTTGAGAAGGTATCTCTTTGTTGGCTTCCAAGACCTCCTACTATCATTAGAGGCTGGTTTTGGGCAGATCATGAAGGAAGAACTTTCCTTTTCTTTTATTGTATAGTATACCAGAAGAAGTTTAAAATATACACTTTGATAACATGCCTCGCCATAAGAAAATATTTTTTTTGTTGTTTTCTTTCCAGGTGGTGGAGCTATTATTAGCTCGAGGGGCAAATAAAGAGCACAGGAATGTTTCTGATTATACACCTCTAAGTCTAGCTGCTTCTGGTGGCTATGTGAACATCATCAAAATATTACTAAATGCAGGAGCTGAGATTAACTCTAGGCAAGTTGTATTCTCTTTCTATAAGTGCCTTATTTAGTAAGGCTGTTACAGATATTTATAGAATGCCCATTTTTTAGTGCCAAATTTAGTAAATACCTTTATTGCAAATTTGGCATTCAAAGTATTAGAGCTTTTTGAGATGAACTTTAAGTAATTAAAACCTGACATAGAACTTGAAAAATATTGATTACCGCGTTTCTTATGGTACTAAATGTAAACATATCTTAGAACCTTTTATTAAGCAAGTTAATACATGCTTTAAGATTGAAAGTTTATCCTAATAACTTATTAATCACCTTCCAGCCCAGGTCATTATGTGGAGTGAGATACAAAAAGTATTCTAATAAAACATTTCTAATGGAGTCTTGGCAGTATCTCCGAGACTTACTAGGTTGAGGAAAATGAGTTTTTTAAACAGTCCTGCAAAATGGTGTTAGATTAGAATTCTATATCATCTCTAATTTTTCTATGTCATTTAAAATGTATATTTTTCCATTTGTTTTCCTCGTACCTGCACCCTCAGAACTGGTAGCAAATTGGGCATTTCTCCTCTGATGTTAGCAGCTATGAATGGACACACAGCTGCTGTTAAGCTTCTGTTAGACATGGGCTCTGACATAAATGCTCAAATAGAAACCAATCGGAACACTGCCCTTACCTTAGCCTGCTTCCAAGGGAG
The DNA here is from genome assembly GCF_048565385.1 of Saimiri boliviensis. Lineage (NCBI taxonomy): Eukaryota > Metazoa > Chordata > Mammalia > Primates > Cebidae > Saimiri > Saimiri boliviensis. Next base: position 66,638,852 of record NC_133451.1, on the reverse strand, counting down.
AACTGAAGTGGTTAGCCTTCTGCTTGATAGAAAAGCAAATGTTGAACACAGAGCTAAGGTAAGAAAAAGGCTGAGATTGACACATGAATTTATTGCTTTGATATTTAAGGTTTATAGTAGCAACATGTTGATTATAATTTTTGTGCTTTCTAGTAACATTTATCTCCTATGTATGTATTTAATCAGAAATCATTCTTTATAACTCAGTCAGGCATCAAATACCTGCATGATAAATTATCTTGAAAATACCTAAGTGATAAATTTTTATAGGTAACAATGACAGTAGGGTTATCAGCTGAAAGAGACTATTTTGAAAGGGAAGGGAGGGAGGCATTTATTGATTACCAGTTATATGCCAAGTGCTTACATTTTACACAATATTGTTATTATTATTTTTACAATACTATTGAGATTAGGTAGAATTATTTTCTTTTAATAGATGAGACTGTAACTCAAAGGAACTAAGGGTCAGTTACTAGTTGTGAGTCTTGGTAACAACTGTACCATATTTCTTATTCAACTTGTTATTCTTTAAAATTTTTTAATTTTAGATCTTTCCAGTCTCTTATGTGTCAGTACATTTTATTTTTTACCAAACTTAGACTGGTCTCACACCACTAATGGAAGCTGCCTCTGGTGGATATGCGGAGGTGGGCCGAGTTCTTTTGGATAAAGGTGCTGATGTTAATGCCCCTCCAGTTCCCTCCTCAAGAGATACAGCTTTAACCATAGCAGCAGATAAAGGGCATTACAAATTCTGTGAGCTTCTTATTGGCAGGTATGTTGTTACCATACCCTTCATGTAAGAACACAAGTGTTACTAGTGATTACCTTTCTCTTTGGACAATTAATCACATTTGATTTACAGGTGCTTTTTTCCCCAGACCTACCCATTGTTTTCCAACCATCCACAGCTATGCTACATTGTCTGATTTGTTTCCATGTAACCTAAAAATGTTTTTCTTTCATTCTTGTCTGTATTACTTTTAACATCTATAATAGTAAGCTATTTGAGCATCCATCTGTTGTCTTACATACTTAAACATTCCCCCATACACAAGTCTTAAAAGTCTAGCAGTGATCTAAGGCTTTATTGTTCATTTTCTTGTTCTTTGCAGGAATTAAGGCTTTTAAGTGTGGTTATAGGACTGTTTAAGACATCAGACAGGATCCAGGGTACCTTCTACTTTCAATCATGTAGAAGTTAACTGCTAGTTTTCCAAAGATGCTTGCTTAATTTATTTTCCTGCAGTCTCAAAGACCTTTGCATGGTATTCTAGGCAGCAGTATTTGGTAGTAACTGCGATTAACTCTTATTTACTATGAGTCTTCTTATCTACATCATGCCCACTGAATGAATGCTAAACCTGCATGTTATCCTTAATATACAACAAAAACAGATTGAGTATCCCTAATTGAAAAAGCTCTAAAACATGGAACATTTTGAGCCCTGTGATGACACTCAATGGAAATGCTCATTGGAGAATTTCAGATTTCTGATACTGGATTTCAGATTAGGGATGGTCAACCTGCATATGAACATACATAATCTGAAACAGATACAGTTGCCTCATAGGATATTGCTTTTGTAGTATAATTCTGAGAGAAAGACATATTTAAGTCTTCAAATATTGAAGACAATTTTTATCTTTTACAGAGTATTTTCACATGTTAATAGTTGATTTTTGTTACTGTGTCATTTCATTCTATTTAAGACAATGCTAAGATAGGTGTGGTGACATTGCCTAAAATTCTAGCACTTTGAGAGGTTGAGTCGAGAGGATTACTTGAGCCCAGGAGTTCGAGATCAGCCTGAGTAACATAGGGAGACTCCATCTCCACAAGAATTTTAAAAATTAGCTGAGCATGATGGCATGGGCCTGTAGTCCCAGCTACTCTGGAGGCTGAGGTAGGAGGATCACTTGAGCCCTGGAGTTGGAGGCTACAGTGATCCATGATCTTACCACTGCATTCCAGCCTGGGTGACAGAGCAAGACCCTATCTTAAAAAAAAAAAAAAAAAAAAAAAAAAGACAATGCTATCTGTGTCATTGGTTTTTAGGGGAGCTCATATTGATGTACGTAACAAGAAGGGGAACACTCCATTGTGGCTGGCAGCAAATGGTGGACACCTCGATGTGGTTCAGTTACTGGTGCAAGCAGGTGCAGATGTGGATGCAGCAGATAACCGCAAGATAACTCCTCTTATGGCAGCATTTAGAAAGGTATAAGTCTTTCATGCTCATTTACCTGGATGTTTTTAAATTACACTAGGAAGTACATGGCTTAGTGATCACTAAAGACTCATTTTGTGCTTTTGCAGCTATGACGAAAGCAGTAAATATGCATATAATTACTCTGATGGCAACATTAAATGTAGATATATACAGGTTTTTCAGAAAAGCCATTAATATCAACCTTATTGGACATCAGAGCTAGGTAAACTTTTAAAAAGCTGTTCTAAGTAGTATTTTCAAACTTGGTTGCAGTCTTAAATCTTCACAAAGTGTAAATCCAGTTAAGATACTTAAGTAAGTACCTCTAGTTAGTTACTCTTAATGAGTGTTTTCCGTTATACCACTACAGAGGAAAATATCATTTAAATTGTTTTGTTTTATGTGTGTGTATGCCAGGTGCTGTGGTTCATGGCTATAATCCCAGCACTTTGGGAGGCCAATGTGGGCAGATGTAGTGAAGCCCCACCTCTACACAAATTATAAAATTAGCTGAGTATGGTGGCGTGTGCCTGAAGTCACAGCTACTCAGGAGGCTGACATGGAAAGATGGCTTGAGCCTGAGAGGCAGAGGTTGCAGTGAGCTGAAATTCCACCACCGCACTCCAGCCTGGGTGCAACCCTGTCTCAAAACCAAATTGTTTTTATTTTGATTGTTGACTTTATCTACTAGGAAAAAATGAATTAAATAATGAAAATGCCACTACCAGCATTTTAATATACTGAATTTCAAGTATATTACATTTAAAGGTAAAAATATGAATTTTGTGAAAGTGAAACAAACTTTCTTCGATTTTATGGTTTGTTTGAAAATCCATTGATCTCTTACGTACAGTCTTAGTTTGTTATGAAGAATAACAGATTATTGTTACAGGGATTATAATTTTGAGTTTTTTCGTTTGAAGATATGTAGGTAAAATTCCCTGTAGATGCCAAAATGTTGAAAATTTTTAATAAATAAATTGTGATAAAGTGTCTCTTCCTTTTTCTCTTGTTACTCTCTCTGACTCTTGTTTTTTATTCTACCTCTTCCATAGATACTTTGGAGTACCAGTGACTGTATTTTTGACTCTCTGTATATTTTTTTTTTCAGCAGTCAAACTTACTCCTTCTCACTGGCTAGCTGCCTCTTCTCCAAGCAAGCTAGCATATCATTATCAAGTTAATCTTTGTGTCTCCCTAATCTCTGAAATCATTTGGAATCCAATCTTAGTTTTGTATTCAAAGCCACCACAATTTAGTGCTTGTAGATCCTGTCTCCCATTAGAATCCCTAATGTGGAGAATTATCTTCTTGCTTGATCTTTCCTTGTTCATATCTCTCACATCACCTTTTTTCTCATCTCATAGAATGCCCATGTCTTTCTTCATTTTTCCCAAGTTACTCATTCTTAAGGTGTAGTTTAAGTCTCTCCTTCTACCAAACTCTTCATCCTATTTGAGTTCACATTGAGATCTCTAATCTTTAGAGGTTGTACAAGTTTGGCAGTTTTTGTCATTCATTTGGAGAAATACATATTTTTATGTTATTACATTATTTTTATTAGTTATTACTCTAGTATCTAACATGCATATATCTTTCCAAACAGACTTATTGACTTCAGATGAGCAGTACCTATCTTTTATACTCTTATGTAATCTTACGTTCCATTATTTCTTGAGTACCTACCATGTGCAACTGTGGGCTAGAGTACTATGTTATGTAGAGTGCAACAGCCATACTTTTTAAATTTTAATGTAATTAAATTGGAGAGGTAAGATCCATACCCAAAGTCAGGTAACTGTTTGAGTTGCCTCATATAAATATAAAGACTGTAGAAGTATTGGAGAGATCCTTAAGGAACGATGCAAGTAGATTTGAGCTATTCATTAGAAGATAGCTATCCATTTAGAGAAAAGTTTAGAAACATGCAGTCTAAAAGGAAGAGATAGAAGCAATAAAAAAATATGTACTAAAGATTAGCAGCTGATTACCCAGACTGGCTAACTTTAGACATTGTGTCAGAAAGCAACATTATGGGCTAGAGAAAGTTGAAATGGCTCCTAAGAAGTAGGAAAGAGCAAGTCTAAAGATTTTGAACTTACCAACCTGTGCTGCAGTGGATAATATATTCATAGCTTATTCTTCATGGAAGTGTATGTTCTTTCACATTTACCTAGGACAGTACTATACATTTGTTTTTTATCTGAAGGAATGGAAAAACAAAATTATTATTTTTGCTCTTTTAATCCTTAGAATGGAAACTAAACTCTCATAGTTAGGGAGTTAGCAAAGAAAAAAATAAGATTTCCCCTTCTTCAGATATATCCCCTACTTGTTATTGATTTGGGGATTATTGTTTTTTTAATTCAGAGTTGTTTAGAATGTTAGGTCATATTATTCTGTACTTTTTTTTGGAGGGTAGGATGAGAATGATCAATATAGTTTTAACTCATTGGAACCAAAGCCTGTCTCTTTTTTATTTATAGTGTAAATAGGCAATTTAGTCTTTCTCTGTGGCACTAAATTATAGAAGTTAGTTCAGGCACAGATGTACTGAATTGTTAGAGTCTGTTTTCAATCTGACATTGATATCTATTTTTTTAGGGTCATGTGAAGGTGGTGCGCTACTTAGTCAAAGAAGTCAATCAGTTTCCATCAGATTCTGAATGTATGAGATACATAGCAACCATCACTGATAAGGTAATATGTTGTTCACTATATGAGCAAGGGACTCTATTTGGTTAATATATCTTCTATTCTAAGAAAAATTCTTAGTTTGAGTAGTAAAGCGTAATATATAGCCATTTTCATTTATCTAGTATTTGGGAATGAATTATGCCATTTAAGAGATTCTTGCAGATTATTTACTTACCTAATGAATCAGTTAAACATCCTTGCTATAGGATTACCTTATCTTTAAAAGTAATACTTGAGGTCAGGCGCAGTGGCTCGCCCTTGTAATCCTAGCAGTTTGGGAGGCCAAGGCAGTGACTTGCAAGAGCTCAGGAGTTTGAGACCAGCTTAGTCAACATGGGAGACCCTGTCTCTACAAAAATACGAAAATTAGCCTGGCATGTTGGTGTGTGCCTCTATTCCCAGCTACTTGGAATGGAAGGCTGAGGCACAAGAATCGCTTGAAACCGCAAGGCGGAGGTTGCATTGAACCAAGAGTATACCACTGCACTCCAACCTCAGCAACAGAGCAAGACTCTGTCTAAAAAAAAATAATAAAAATAAATTCCTGTACTTATTTAATTGTTTTGTGAACACTAAGTAATTCAAAGCAACATGTTATTATTCGTTAGTGTTGTCATATATATATATATATATATATATATATATATATATATATATTATCCAGACTGATACCTATTTTGAGAAAGGAATCTGTCCATTAGATTTTTATTTCTCAGTAAAATGAACATAGTACTTTCAATCATGAGCAAGAACTCTTGAACATGATATAAAAGTTAGGGTAACTTCTAATTTTAGCTAAGTTTGAGAATGAATTGGCTAGGAATTTTGCAGGCAATGTAGGGAAGATAAAATTGAATCCTTTTAGAGATGGAATTGAGACCTTCTCCTGGAGACATTTTGATTTGGAGTTTACACTAACACTTAATAAAATCCTAACACATGCCTCACAAAACGAAAGAGGCCAACAAATCTTAAAATGTCTTCCTATTATGTTTACACAGTTGCTATTACAAGATAGTAAGCTTTTCCCTATAGGTTTTAATTTAAACTAGCTAGGTCACTATCTTTCCTGGCTCTAGATTTGTCTGTGACAATTAATATTCCTATGTATGACAGGTTTTTAGGGGCAGAGGAGATTAAAAATAAATATTTAAAAATATTATTTTAATACTAAGAATAAGACTGGTTCAGTGGCACACAGCAGTATTCTCAGGTATACATTAGTCTCATGTACTTGGGAAGCTGAGGTGAGAGGATTGCTTGAGCCCAGGAGTTAAGCAGACAGTGTACTATGATTGTGCCTGTTAATAGCCACATCATTTAAGCCTGGGCAACATAGCAAGGCCTATCTCCAAAATTAAATAAATAAAAATTTTATAAAAATAAGGAAGTACTGCTTTGCTGTCCTGAAGTGTGACTTGAGAATGAAGTCACTGAGAAAATTATATAAGTACACATAGCTGATTCCTTTATAAGTGATTCTTGTACATGAAATTGAGCAACAAAGCTTAAATATTTGAGGGCATTTCTTTAAAAATTTTCAAATCTGTTTTCTTTGTTGACATTGCCTATTTCCATTAGCCTGTTAATCAGCCAACATAAATTACTATAGTTCTGTTTGCGGTATAATTTCTTACATTTAGAGGATAAATGATTTTAGTTTCTAAAGTGCCAACTAAATGGTTACTATTTTGAAGAATAGCAAAACTGTTCTTTGCTTCTTTACTTGTGTATATTCTTAAATATACCACATTAATTATGTTTTTATTTGCATGCTTTTTTGCCTTTCTTCCCCCTTTTATTGATCTTTATTGCTTAGGTTTGAGTACTTTAATAAAGATTTTCATGTTTTTAAGAATTTCTGCAAATAGGAATTGTTCTGTGAGCCTGGAAACATCTTAATTTTTCATTATAGGAGATGCTGAAGAAGTGTCATCTTTGTATGGAGTCAATAGTACAAGCCAAAGATAGACAGGCTGCTGAAGCAAACAAAAACGCCAGCATTTTGTTAGAGGAGTTAGACTTGGAAAAGGTAATAATAATCTTTATATGTGAAAATCATCCGCTTTTTTCCATCTTATTTTCTCTTCTTTTGAGTTGTAATCCATTGTTTTTTTGTTTTATTTGCTTTAAATTATATACATAGTTTCTCTCTACATTTGGCTCAAAGTGTGGAGAGAATTATGAGTACATTGACATCATTAAAAGCTCCTCTTTGTAATGAAATTAACAAAATTTTGTTACAGGTATTGCATTGATCTGGAAGTCAGAAAACATAGCTTCTAATTCTGGATTTTAGTCTTATCTCAGCTAATGATCTCTTAATTTTCAACCACGTCTGTTGTTTTTTATCTTAGACCTTGTAAGTTACCCCAGCAGGTTTATCACAAGTACCAAATGCACTACCAAGGCCTAACCAACTAGTGAATACAAACCTTGGAATGTCTAATGAGTACATTTTTAAATGAGTGACTCCTATTGTACTTTTCTCTTTCAGGCAGACTACAACATCATTCCCATCTATTCGCATGGGGAGTAAAATACACCAAAACAGCATGTAGTTGGACAGTCTTATAGTTTCTTCATTCCCCTTTTCTGCCACATTTCCTCCCATAATTCTGTACTCTAGAACTTAATTGAATAGTAATCATAGGAAAAGAATTGGTTTGGCATTGAATATTATGGAACTGCCATATTTCACCTTTTATAAAAAGGTCAATGGCTGGGCACAGTGGCCCACGTCCGTATTCCCAGCACTTTGGGAGGCCGAGGCAGGTGAATCACTTGAGGTCAGGAGTTCGAGACCAGCCTGGCAAACATGACAAAACCTCATCTCTACAAAAAAGAAAAAAATTAGCTGGGCATGGTGGTGCATGCCTGTAATCCCAGCTACTAGGGAGGCTGAGGCAGGAAAATCACTTGAACCTGGGAGGCGGAGGATGCAGAGAGCCGAGATCGAGCCATTGCACTCCAGCCTGGGCAGCAGAGTGACTCTGTCTCAAAAATAAATAAATTTTTTTAAAAAGGTCAAAAATGATATAAAATTTAACATGAGCTGTTTAAATTTATAAAGGATATGCAGTGATAATTATGAATATGCCATTTTTGACCTGTTAGCTACATTCTTTTTTACTATACTTGCTTTATTAAGCTCTACATTTCATCCTGAATCATTCACTCATTCTAAGTACTTTATTCTAATTTAAATTTGAAAATACTGTTTTCTGAAAAAAAAAATGTATGTGATTTTGGAGGCTCTTCATTCTAAAAATTTCTGGTTTATATTCAGAGCAAATTAAAGTTAGCTTTTTTGGCCATTTAAAAATTTTAAAGGAATGTGACTGCATTGAGAGATACAATGACCATTATAACTATTACTTGACCTATTTTAATTTTCAGTACCTAACATTTAATGCCTGCTAAATACAAGGCAGTATAATAGGGCCAAGTTGTGTGATAGAAGTTATATGATAGAATACATATTTTTTTTTTTTTTTTTTTTTTTTTTTAGACAGAGTTTCGCTCTTGTTACCCAGGCTGGAGTGCAATAGTGCGATCTCAGCTCACCGCAACCTCTGCCTCCTGGGTTCAGGCAATTCTCCTGCCTCAGCCTCCCGAGTAGCTGGGATTACAGGCACGCGCCACCATGCCCAGCTAGTTTTTGTATTTTTAGTAGAGACGGGGTTTCACCATGTTGACCAGGATGGTCTCCATCTCTTGACCTCGTGATCCACCCACCTCAGCCTCCCAAAGTGCTGGGATTACAGGCGTGAGCCACTGCGCCCGGCCACATATTTTATTCTTTAAATTTTTGTTTTTTTATTATAATAGTATGCTCAGTTTAAACTGTGAAACCGACAAAGATAAGAAAAGATAAATGCTATCATTTTAAGAAATTAAGTTAGAAACCGGGTATGGTTGTTTTAAAACCTTTACCTCTGCAATTACCCATAAGAGCTTTTAAGACCCTACAATGATCTGCCTACCCACACCATGCCTTACACCTCTCTGGCCTTGTTTTTTTATTACTCTTTCCCTTAGTCACCTTGCTCTGTCCATACTGACTATCCTCCTTTTGTTCCTGCTGTCAGCAGCATCTTCCATCAATGTCCCTCAGATGTCCTCATGTTTTTGTTTCCTCTTCACAAGCACTTTTCTGCTCTTCTCTGCTTTATTTTTCACTTTTCAACATTGTAAATACTATATTCATTCAAAATGCTTAGTTATCTTGTTTGTCTGTCTCCCACTGGAACGGATGTGCCATAAAATAATGTCGGCATGTAGTAGGTACTCAATAAATATTTGTTGAATGAATAAATATTCACACATAGTGTGATGGTGTACTTTCTTAAAAAACAGAATCACGCATACATATTAGTCTAATACTTGCTTTTCCCTGTCTTAGTAACTGATGGATATTGTCATTTGATAGTGAATTTAAATAATTGCAGAATAGTTGATAGTAAGTTTGTTTCCAGTTTTTGGTCACTACAAATAATGTAATAAACATCCCTATACATATTTTTAAAATATTTTGCTCTTTTATTTTTATGAAATAAGTTCGTTTATGTTGGTCAACATACAGTAGTCCCTTTATTTGTGGTTTTGCTTTCCCTATGGTCTGAAAATGTTAAATGGAAAATTCCAAAAATAAACAATTTCATAAGTTTTATGTTGCACGCCATTCTGAGTAGCTTGATGAAATTTTGCACCATCCTATTCTTTTCTGTCTGGGACATGAATCTTCCTTTTGTCCAGTGTATCCACTTAGTAACCCTCAGCTATCTGTTGAAGTATCACAGTGCTTGTGTTCAAGAAACCCTAATTTTACTTAATAATGGCCCCAGAGTTCAAGAGTAGTGTTACTGGCATATTGTTATGATTGTTCTATTTTATTGTTGGTGTTGCTTATCTTCCATTGTGCCTAATTTATAAGTTAAATTTTATTATGGGTTTCTATGGAAAAAACATAGTATATATACAGGATCCAGTACCATCCAAGGTTTCAGGCATCAGTTGGGGATCTTGGAATGTATTTATTCATCACGGATAAGGGGACACTACTGTATTTTTAATTTAGTAGGTACTTGCAGAATGTTTTCCTACTACCACCAGCAATATATCAACGCCATTTCCTTGTATTCTTGCCGGCATTATTTAACCTTAATGTTTATACTTTCAAGAGCTTTAGTTTTAACGGAAGTCAAGAGAAGCATTTTTAAAATGTCATTGTATATTTTTTCATAATATTATAAACAAAAGATAATGAAGAATTCTTAATCATAAATTAATTCTGTCTAAATTGATTCCTCCACATGCATTGTACACTTTTATGTATAGTTTTGAGTGAGCGTGGAACATATGTAAAATTTTAAATTATAGAAACCCTTTTTTCCTGAACTACAGCCCATATTCTTATTTGAAAGATTTTCAGATTGGGATATTAGAGTTTGGTTCACTATTTTTTAATTACAATTTACATCTGGGAAAATGTACTTCTGGTTTCATCACTGGAGTTGGTCCTTACTGGTCTGAGTTGAGGTTCTCCATACATAACTTATTCCTTGTAGAAAAATGCCTCTTTGGTCAGTCTTTCTAGTTTTGAAAATTTGGTTTATAAAAACTGCTGCAGAAAGCTGGGCATGATGGTACATGCCTGTAGTCCCAGCTACTCGGGAGGCTGGGGCCCAGGAGTTGGCCATCTAGCCTGGCCAACATAGTGAGACCCAGTCTCTACAAAGAAAAAGAAATCAGCGGCCACTATATTACAGCCATTAGATTAGTTAACACTTATTCAGTAAACATTTATTTTTTGAGCATTTACTAAGTGGATGAGTCCCTGCACTGGAATAGTTCCATCTGGTCAAGCTGCAGAATCCTTTTAATGGTTAATTGCTTGCTCTCTTAGAACCTTAACAACTGAGTTATGTTCTTGGATGTTAATATCCCTAGAGATATTTTAAACTTACATTTTTGATATGCTTATTTCACCCCCTTCACTTCATTTTAGACTTTTCCTTCTACCTTTTTTTTTTTATTGTTTTTTTGTAAACTTTTAGGGAGCTAGGTAATAGTATATTTTCCAAACACAGCCTATCCCATTCTCGATTTCACACATTTCATTCTCTGATTATTGCTTTCTATCTTTTCAACTTGACTTCCTCTAGATTTCTACTTTTTAATAATCCTGCCAACACCACTGACCAATAAATGGTAAGAACCATTTATATCATACTACCCTTTCATTGTTCCTTACTCCTTTCTTTCTTATTCTCACATGAACCTCAGTAACTAAATGTGTTGAGAAAAAACAATCTTTACGACTAATTTTACTTGAAATGTGACAGTGAACCCTTTTATGCTGACCAATACAGGATTTCCCTATCTCTTTAATGCTGATCAGTAGTTAAAATGCTGCATTTCCTTAGTTTAATTTAGTCTTCCATTCATCTAGACAACTGTTTCTTACTTTCTCCCTCATCCTAAGAATTCCAGCACCACCCCTCTTTCACCTTCAGTAGGTGACCTTGCATCCTGAGAAAATTGAGGCATCGGAAAACTTGTAAAGACTTTGCCTACACCATCTATCTGCCCACCAATACTGCACCTCTTCTTTACCTTCAGTGAGAAAATGGAAGCATCAGAAGAAAACTTCCAAAGGCTTTGCCCACCCTATCTATCCAGCCACCAACATCTACACACATATACTTCCTACCAGTGACTAGATAAACTTTTTTTTTTTTTTTTTTTTTTTTTTTTTTTTTTTTGAGATGTAGTCACCCAGGCTGGAGAGCAGTGGCATGATCTCGGCTCACTGCAACCTCCACCTCCCTGGTCGAAGTGATTCTCCTGCTTCAGCCTCCCAAGTGGCTGGGATTACAGGCATGTATCATCACGCCCAGCTAATTTTAACATTTTTAATAGAGATGGGGTTTCACCACATTAGCCAGGCTGGTCTCAAAAGTCCTAGCCTCAGGCAGTCTGCCAACCTTGGCCTCCCAAAGTGCTGGAAATACAGGTGTGAGCCACCACGCCTGGCCTAGATAAACTTTTGATAGCCAGTCCCTTCATTGTGTACCAGATCCTATTTAGTCTCAACAGCACTGTCGTAGCAATTCTTTCTCCTATTTTTTCCTCCCCTTGAATTATTCTTGTCAGCATACACACTTACTTCTCCAATCTTAAACACAGAGAACCTTTTGACTTCAACCCTCTTGCCTCAGTGTTTTAGCTACAGACCTATTTCTCTGCTCCCCTTTGCAGCAAAGATCCCTGAGTCACCACTTTCATTCACCTCCAGTTTTCTTCCATTATCCTGAACCTGTTCCTGACAGGCTAGCTCTCATTCCCACAACTCACTAAAATCATTCTTTTGTGGTCTCCAGTGACTTTCACGTAGCTAAATCCAATGGTTACTTCTCTCCTTCATCTTTATCTTACTGAACTAATAACATTTGATATACTATCTTTATTTGGCTTTCATGCCGCTACAGGCTGTCTTTTTCCTCCTACCTGTCTGGATGTTCCTGTCTCCTCTTGCTGGTTCTCTCTTTTCTCCCCTACCTTTTAGCAAAGAGCCTTTTGAATCATTACATGGTCTTCTTTATCCACTGGTAGTCTTATCCTGCTTCCTAACTTTAAATGTACACCAGCTGATCCCAAATGTGTATCTCTAGCCCAGACTTCTTTGCTAAACTTCAGTCTCGTATATTCAGATAGCTACTCAACATGTCCATTTGAATACCTAATTAGGCATCTCACACTTGACATGTTGAAATATGAACTCCTGATTTTTGCCCGCCTCAAACCCACAACTCAAATTGCACAGGCCAGAAACCTTGAAGTCACCCTTAATTTCTCTCTGTACTCCATTGTGTTGAAAAATCTTTGCCTTAAAATTAGCACTCAGGAGGCGAAGGTAGGAGGATCACCCGAGTCTGGGGAGGTCAACACTGCTACTGTACTCCAGCCTAGGCAACAGAGTGAGTGAGACCTTATCTCAAAATACATATATATATATATATAATCTTAATCACTTCTCACCATGGTTCAAACAATTAATTTAATCTCATACCTGCATTATTACATTAGTCATTTAACTGGTCTCCCTGATTCCATCATTGCTTGTAGTTTATTCTTTATGTAGCACTCTGAGTGATCCTCTTCAGTAATCTAAATCAAATCATATCACACTTCTGTTCAGAACCGAACAATGACTCTCCATTTTCCCATTGGTAAAAGATAGTCTTTAAAATCCTCTGCAAGGCCTTAGGTGATAAAGCTTCCTGATACTTTTCTCTGAAACTCATTTTCTTCTGTTCTCAGCCATACTAGCTTACTTGAATATACTGGGTACAATTCTAACTTAGAGCTTTTGTACTGGCTCTTCTCTTTGCCTGAAATATTTCATGTCCTTCAGGTGTTCACTTCATCTCATGAGGGGTACGCTGATTACCCTATTTAAAAATCAAAACTACTCATTTGTCTCCATACACACATTTTTCCTCTTTCCCCTTTTTTACATTGTACTGATTTCCTTTTTAACAAGCTTTACAATGTATGTATTCGATTTGTCTGTATCCATCCTCCCCTAACCAGCTAAATGTAAACTTGGTGAAGGCAAGGATGTTTTATCCACATTACTGATAAAACTAGAACCATGCATAGCACATAGCGAGTTACTAAAAAATTTTTGTTGGATCCTTCTCCTGTCTTCCTTTGAAACTTCTTGATCTCTTTCTGCTGTTGATATTACTACTCTTTATTGAGAAATGAAATCTTGATGCCACCTTTTGGTTCTCAGTTATTTTTGCCTCTGTTTCTTTACATGCAGTGAATGAATTACGTGGTAAGCTGACTTAGACAAGTGTCTGGCACGTATTAGACCCTCTGTATGTTAGCTGTATCAGCATTGTCATCAAGATTATTATCATCATCATTACCATCACCTTTTATTTAGCTTTGGTGGTGTCTGTGTCTGCCTGCTGTTCCATCCACTTCCTCTCTGAGTGATCACTTTTCACCCAAAATTTTGCATTTGGCCTCTTAAAAGTCTCCCTGTATACATATCTGTGTCCCTCTCTTATCTTTTGTTTTCAGTACTCCTTTTCTGTTCCAGTGTAACTTTTTCAGTTTCACGTGATTTTTAATACTCAGGTGAGATGCCTTACTTTTTCCTCAGAAACCCTCGGTGCCTCTTCGTTGATTGAATAGGAAATTCTAAACATTCAAGTCTCCCTTATTTCTCCAGGCTCATCTTTCACTATGATCCTCACTCCTCACATATCCCATACACTTACAAATCTTCAGTATTTGTTTAGTCTGGACTGGCTCTCCCCAAGTCCTTAAATTCTCATCTTATAAAGCCTAACTCCCAAGTGTCTCTGTTTCCTGAGCCCTCAATTAGAAATGACCAGTTGCGCAAGTGCCCTTTCCTGCTCCACAGTGAGGTTATTCTACAACTTGATCCTTTTTCTCAAAGCCTCTAACCTCCCCTCACATATGCTAACAAACACGACAGCAGTTCTCTAACAAGTAAAATGAGATTTAGGCTTATGAGAGAAAGTGAGAAAAAATATACACAGTGAGACTGAATTTTTAGCCTTATTTTCTTAAGCCTCTGGACATATTTGAATCTTCATGGTTTAGTTATCTGTTTCCATTTGCTCTGTGGGATTTTCTATCAGTTATTAGCACCTCTCCCTACACCTTTATCTTCAGTGTCTACTTCTAGTAACTCCTACCCACTACCTACAGCTTCAGTCAAGGTAAATGTATAGTCAGGGTAGCTCTGTCCTAAGGGAACTTTTTCTCAAATTTAGTATTTTCTTTTTCTTTAAGTGCCTTATAATAATATCTGTGTCTTATTAACTCTATTTTAAATTAATTCTCAGCTCAGACCCATGTGACCTGGCTTCTCCAATAAACTAACTGGTAGAGGTAACCAATGGCATCTTAACTGACAAATCCTTTATTTTATTTTATTTTATTTTATTTTTTGTTTCTTTTCACTTAACAAAGCACGCCAAATCCATTTACCTCTTTTCAGTTCTTATTGACACCCACCTCTTTGTGAGGTTTACCAATGTTGATCTGGCTTTCTTTCTCTCTTTCTTCTCTCTGTCTTCCTCTATCTGATTATGCCTTTCAGAAGCCTCATTTGTTCTTCCTTTACCCCTTAGATAGTCTCTCTGTCACCCGCACACATATATATAAACACACTCTCTCTCTCTCTCTCTATATATATATATATATATAATTTATATATTTTATTATATATAGTAAAATAATAGGTATGTGTGTGTATGTATACACACCACAAACACCCACACACAGTTACACCTTTTTCCTCTGGTGACCTCATTTGTTAGTTTCAGCTACCACCTGCAAACCTGTGATGTCTCTTAAATCCTGTATCTGTTGATCCATACTTGCTAATTCTGCTAACTTTTAGAGCTCCATGCCATGTAAAGTTGGGTCATTTTTGTAGCCGTAGTCTGCCATCTCCCCCCAGAAAGTTTCCCTAGGACCTCTGAATTAGTGCCCTACTCTTAGTGAATTCAAAGGGTTAGTAAAATATATCGGATTATCAAAATACCAGCATTAAAGTCTCAAAATTTAGAAACAAGTAAATACTTACCTGTTAGAGTTAAACTCTGAAGTTTTATGATCCAAACTCACTCTTGCCAAAGGGCCACCCCTAACTGACTCTATAAGCAGATAAGCAGTGATAAATTTGCATGTCTAAGACCCAGCCACATCCTATGACCTATGCAGACCTACCACCCCAGATCCATCCACATCTAGGACATAGGAACTTAAGTGAAATCCTGCTTTCTGAATTAAAACTCTTATACTTTTAAAAAAGTTCTCCACCCCCAGCCCCCACCCCACTCCCACCTAAATAGCAATCATAATTAGCTCCTGCTACCAGACAAGTTAAAAAATGCAGCAAAATGAAAAAAAACCGTCATGGATGAGGCAAAACCCTAAACTTCATTTGCTATTTTGAGCCTCCCCCAAACCATTACTTTCCCAAGATTTTATGTCCGTATAGATATGATACAGATAAAATACTGGTTTTGTTACTCCTAATTCTGAAGTAGACTTAATACACATCTGTAGCCATAGCTGCTTTGATAATGTTTTTCTGATGCACATTTCACCTTGGCTTTCCTCCTCCTCTCCCTCTTATACTTACTTACCGGTTCCACAGTCCAAGCTAGACAGAACAACCACACTTCTTCCTCCTTCATTGGGGTTCACGTGGAGAACAAGGCTCAAATAAGCTGAGTCACACATGCTCAATTGCTTCTTTCAAACTCACCAATCAGATATTACTCCTCCCTTGTGGTGATCCAGAGAGTAAAGGTCACCAATTACTGTTTTCTTCCTAATACTTCAGCAGGGGCGAAAGCGCCTCCTTTACTGATCTTCAGACTGGAGCTTGTATATGTCTGGGAGTCCAGCAGAAATTTCCAGGGTTACGATGTAGGCAGTTTCTGTATCTTTAACTTTTAGATGCATTCTTTCCTAAAATGAGTGTTCCTAAGCAAGTATGGGTATTCTACCTGCAGATTCTCCTTCACTGTTTCCCTTTTCAGGAACAAGACTTATCTGTCATCTAGCCTAGGGTAAGTATGTCGCATTGCCCCAGGGCGTAAAAACCTGGTGGTGGGCCAAACTCTTGAAGAACCTAACAGAGAGCTGGTTTGATGGTAGTAGGTTATCAGAACTTATTAATGTTAGTGTCTCTAAAGTTGATATACAACCTAACAGAGCTGGTTTGATGGTAGTGGGTTATCAGAACTTACTAATGTTAGTGTCACTAAAGTTGGTATACAACCCCCCACTGCTAAATTTGGCTTTAAAAAAAAAAAGAATAAACCGAAGAGAGGGTTAATTTGAAAGGCAAGAGAGTATCTAGCAAAAGCACAACACTTAAAAGATGAAGTCAGAGTTTTGAATGAAAACTAAATATTATTTGGCTTATGAATTTGTGAGGACTGGTTTTACATGTTGCTCCATCCCTTAACTGACACTGTTTTGACACATTTAAAATACACATATAATAAATTCAGAATGCTAGATTATGGGTGGAGAATAGTTTTTAAAAATGTTTTAGGCCGGGCATGGTGGCTTAAGCCTGTAATCCCAGCACTATGGGAGGCCGAGGCGGGTGGATCACCTGACGTCAGGAGTTCAAGACCAGCCTGACCAACATGGAAAAACCCTGTGTGTCTGTCTCTGTCTTCCCCCCACCTCTCTTTCTCTCTCTCTCTTTCTCTCTCTCTGTCTCTCTCTCTCTCTCTGTATATATATATATATATATATATATACACACACACACACAAACACACACACACACACACACACACATAGACATGTAGACAGTTTGAAGATGATTTTCATTCCTTTATGAACCAAGAAGGAAAATAACTTTTACATTTTTTTTTCTATATTTATACAAATAGATGCACAAAAAGGGTTTTCTTCCCTCATAAAAGTGATTATTATTAGTCTTCAGTTTCCCTTTTTTTCTCCTAACAAATGTAAATTGGGAGCACTTTCCCAAGTATATATTTATAATATTTTTGGTGACTGTCTAGTAGTCTGTGAATTTATACTAGTTATTTATTCCTTCCCATTGATAGATTTACCTTGTTTCCATTTATTGCCATTATAATCAATTTGCAAGGAAAATTGCTGAAGCTATGTTTTTTCACTAGAGATAGACATTTTATAGAATAAGTTGTTAGGATAAGCAGTTTGTAATTTTTGTTGGGAGGCTTTCAGATTACTTTTTGTAAAATGTAAATATTCATGCCCACAGCAGGAGAGAACTCAGTTTTTCAAACTTGTGCTGATATCTGATGCCTTTTTAAATTTTGCCAAATTAGTGATCTTAAATGGTACTTTATCAGTTCAACTTACATTTCCTTAACGATTAAAAGCTATTATCTATTATTTACCCATTTTAAACTTAGTCTTATATTGTTAATTTATCTTGATATTGTAAAAATATTGTCTCTTTATAGTAGTTTGAATATGATCTTGATAAAACAATGAATTGAACTAGGTGACTTTGAATTTTATGATATCATGGTTTCCTTATGTGACAACTTTTTCTTCAGGGTAAATTTCAACATTATATTTCTGCTTTATTGATCTTTAACAGTTAAGGGAAGAAAGTCGGAGGCTGGCTTTGGCTGCAAAAAGAGAAAAAAGAAAGGAGAAGAGAAGGAAGAAAAAGGAAGAACAAAGAAGAAAACTAGAAGAAATTGAAGCCAAAAATAAAGAGAACTTTGAACTCCAAGCTGCTCAAGAAAAAGAAAAGCTTAAAGTTGAAGGTATTCTCTCTTAACCATCCCATTTGTTTTATATTCTAATTAAAATTGTATTTACTTTATTATTATTCACTCTTGAAAATAGAGTTTTATGTTATTAAGCCCTTGAGATAGGCCAGGCATAGTGGCTCATGCCTGTAATCCCAGTAATTTGTGGCAGTTCAAGGTGGGACAGTCACTTGAGTCTAGGAGTTCGAGACTAGCCTGGGCAACAAAGTGAGACTGTCTCTACCCAAAAAAAAAAAAAAGAAAAGAAAAAAAGAAAAAATTATTTAATTAGCTGGGCACAGTAGCACACTCCTGTAGTCCCAGCTAGCTACTGAGGATTGGGGGGTGGGGTAGGGAAATAAGGTGGGAAGATCGCTTCAGCAGGGGAGGTTGAGACTGCAGTGAGACATGATCTGGCACCACTACGCTTCAGCCTGAGTGACAGAGCAAGACCGTGTGTCCAAAAAAAGAAAAGATACATGTATTTTTTTCTTTGTTGACTGAATTCCTCCCTCACTGTATCATGAAAAATTTCAAACCTGCAGACAAATCAACAGATGATAAAATGAATACTGGAATACAGTCCACCTAGATTAACAAAATTGTTAACATTTTAGCATATTTGCTTTATTTTTCTCTTTAATTACACATTTTTTTTTTTCTGAGCCATCTGAAAATTAATTGCAGACATCTTGACATTGCATCTATAAATACATTTTTTTATAAGATAAAGTCTTGCTCTTTTGCCGGGCTGGAGTGCAGTGGCACATCTTGGCTCACTGCAACCTCCATTTCCAGGATTCAAGCTATTCTCCCACTTCAGCATCCCGAGTAGCTGGGTAGGCAAGCGCTACCATGTCTAGCTAATTTTTGTTGTTTTGTTTGTTTTGCTTTTTTTGTTTTAGCTGGCAAAGACCTTTAATAGAAATGAGATGAGGGCAGGCCGCCCCTCCCCGGGGATGCCTCTAGCTTCCAGCCCCCACTCATACTCCTCCTCTAGCGCAGTTAGTTTCTGTGGTATAGCTGGAAGAGCTTGTCCTCTGTGTGGGCTCGAAGTCGTACTCTTCCAGGTTGTGAGGGTCGAAGGTGCCGTCTTTGAAGTCCTTTTCGATGGCAGGCGCCACGGCTTCGCTGAAGAGCAGCATGGCTGGCTATCAGGGGCGCGGTAGTTCACGTAGGGCTTGAACTTGAAGCCGGTCAGATCCAGGACTATGAACTCTGGTACCTTCTTGATCTGCATGAATCTCCAGCCTGCGGCAAGAACGTAGGTGCCCTTAGCGCCCCTGCCCTTGTGGCCTGTGAAGCTTGCTAGTCCACTTGCTCGTCCGATCCGCGCCCAGGACCAGGCAGCGTGCCGCTTGCATCCGGGAGGCCCGTGCGGCGTCCTGTACTGGAGATCACGCGCGCACTCCACGCGGCCCCGCAACGGCTCCGGCGTCCTGATTTTTGTATTTTTAGTGGGGACCGGGTTTTGCGAAGTTGTCCAGGCTAGTTTCTAACTTCTGATCTCAAGTGATTCCTCTCCCATCCCTCAGCCTCCCAAATATCTGGGATTATAAGCGTCAAGCCATCGCGCTGGGCATCTACAAATAAAGCCCACCTCCCAAGAATGACATTTGCTTGAATCATCATAACCATTTTAGGTATTATAAATGGTAATTTCATAATATCTACAATCCAGACTATAGTTAGATTTCTTCAAGTGAGGGAATTATTTTTAGCTAGGGTAATCAAAAGGTTATTTGAGATGGAAGTATAGTGATCCTGTCCCCTTATATCCACAGAGGATGGTTTCCAGGACCCTCATGAATACCAAAATTCAGATACTCAAGTCTTTTATATAAAATGGTATAATATTTGCATACAAATTATGCACATTCTTTCATATACTTTAAGTCATCTCTAATACCCAATATAATGTAAATGCTATGTAAACAGTCATGCTGCTTTTTTTATTTATATTATCTTTTATTGTTTTGTTTTTCTAATACTTTCAAGCTGGTGGTCAAATCTGTGGAAAGAGAGGACTGACTGTATTGTGGGAAGGAACCATTGCACCAAAAATATGTGCACGCAGGGTGTGTTTGTGTGTTTTAATTTCCCCCTTCTCCAGAGTTTTATTTTGAAAATTTTCGAACTACAGAAGAGTTTAAAGACTAATATGGTGAACACCTCTATGTCACCTACATTTTTAAAACATTTTGCCACATGTGGGATGTGCATTCTCTTTTTTAAGTAGTTTGCATGTAAGCTATACACAAGATGTGAAATCATCCCTAGATACTTGATTATGTATCTCCCAGAAAAAGGGCATTATTTATATAACTGGACAACATTATTATACTTAAGAAATTTAATAATTATATAATAATATGTAATATACAGTACATACCTTTATTTTCCAATCTGTCCCCAAAATATTTTTTTTTTTTTTTTTTTTTTTTTTTTTGAGACGGAGTTTCGCTCTTGTTACCCAGGCTGGAGTGCAATGGCGCGACCTCGGCTCACCGCAACCTCCGCCTCCTGGGCTCAGGCAATTCTCCTGTCTCAGCCTCCTGAGTAGCTGGGATTACAGGCACGCGCCACCATGCCCAGCTAATTTTTTGTATTTTTAGTAGAGACGGGGTTTCACCATGTTGACCAGGATGGTCTCGATCTCTCGACCTCGTGATCCACCCGCCTCAGCCTCCCAAAGTGCTGGGATTACAGGCTTGAGCCACCGCGCCCGGCCCCAAAATATTTTTTATAGCTATCCTCTATTCTTTGAACAGGACGTAGGGACACAGAGTATATCAGTCATATCCAGCTCATTACCAGTGAATGTGGGAGTAACTTAAATGGCTAATAGTAGTGGAATAACACTCCAGGGTTTTTCTTTTCTTCAAGTACTTAGTTAAATACATTCTGGGAATACTTAGAACTTGCTAATTCAGTATTATTGCTACTTTTACAGATGAGCCTGAAGTCTTGACAGAGCCTCCAAGTGCCACAACCACTACTACCATAGGTATATCTGCAACCTGGACAACTTTGGCAGGTTCCCATGGTAAAAGAAATAATACCATCACTACAACCAGTTCAAAGAGGAAAAACAGGAAAAATAAAATTACTCCAGAAAACGTTCAAATTATATTTGATGATCCACTACCAATTTCATACAGTCAGCCAGAGAAGGTGAATGGAGAGTCCAAGAGCAGCAGTACCAGCGAGAGTGGGGACAGTGATAACATGAGGATTTCCAGCTGCAGTGATGAAAGTAGTAACAGCAACAGCAGCCGAAAGAGTGACAATCATTCACCAGCTGTCGTCACTACCACTGTGAGCAGCAAAAAGCAGCCATCAGTTCTTGTTACATTTCCAAAGGAAGAGAGAAAATCTGTTTCTGGCAAGGCTTCAATAAAGTTAGTTCCAATTTTTATTTTTAATGTATATAGTGTCATCATGAAATATCTTACTGCTGAATGTTTTTGGTAAAGCAAGCAAATTTGCACCTTACAAAATAGAATTTTCCTTTGTGCTAAAGAAGGTATAGTTTCAATTGAATTGAAGAATAAGTTTTTATTTAGATTTTGTACTAGTTAGACAACAAATTATTTTTACCGTGTAATTCCTTTTTTTTTGGTTGTTAAATTTAGCACATGAAAATTGATTATGGTTTCAAAGGGATTATTACTGTGATTCAACTCTGCTAAATGTGTCCCCTAGATTGTATCTTCTTTTTTTTTTTTTTTTTTTTTTTTTGAGACGGAGTTTCACTCTTGTTACCCAGGCTGGAGTGCAATGGCGCGATCTTGGCTCACCGCAACCTCCGCCTCCTGGGTTCAGGCAATTCTCCTGCCTCAGCCTCCTGAGTAGCTGGGACTACAGGCATGCGCCACCACGCCCAGCTAATGTTTTGTATTTTTAGTAGAGACGGGGTTTCACTATGTTGACCAGGATGGTCTCGGTCTCTTGACCTCGTGATCCACCCGCCTCGGCCTCCCAAAGTGCTGGGATTACAGGCTTGAGCCACCGCGCCTGGCTGTATCTTCTTAAAGTTGGTTCTTTAGGTTGAGTGCAATGCCTCATGCTTGTAATACTAGCTCTTTGGGAGGCCAAAGTAGGAAGATTGCTTGAGCCCAAGAGTTCAACACCAGCCTGGACAACATAGGGAAACCCTGTCTCTACAAATAATTTTTTGTTTTAATTGGCTGATGTGATGCCATCTGCCTGTGGTCCCAGCTATTCAGGAGGCTGAGGCAGAAGCATCACCTTGAACCCAAGAGGTCAAGGCTGCAGTGAACTGTCATTGTACTCTAACCTGGGTAACAGAGTGAGACCTGTCTCAGAAAGAAAAAAATAAAATTGGCTGTTTATATTATATGCTAAATATTGAGAAGTGAAAAGTAAGGTCCTCATTTGTTATTTAAAAATAAATTTTAAAAAATTGTGTAGTAGACTACCTTTATCATTTAAAAATTCTACATCTGTTCCATATTCAATGTACTTTCCCTCTGTCTGTTAAAGATTGTCAGAGACTGTCAACGAAGGGACCAGTAATTCTCTATCTACTTGTACAAAATCTGGTCCATCTCCCCTTTCCTCTCCAAATGGGAAGTTAACAGTAGCAAGTCCTAAGCGTGGGCAAAAGAGGGAAGAAGGATGGAAAGAAGTTGTAAGAAGGTGAGTATTTGTTTTTCTCATTCTGTGTGGTTTATATTACAGTGAAGTGTTATTTACCTTTTAACTAAATTTCTCCTATTTTAAACATTGCAAACAAGCTGATGGTTCAAGGCTAAATTTGACCAACAGAGAAAGCCTGTGCCATATTTCAGATGGGAAAAAAAAATACATGTTAATTTGGCCCCTCAAAAGTATTGGAGTTTGCTTTAAGAACTATTTTAGATTGTGTCTTTTTCAGCTTTGTTATCTCAAAGCCTTATATAATACAAAGAAATATTGTAAAAGCTACTTGTAAACATTTGATGAATGAATACTCTTGATCTAATAATAACTGTTGTCTTTAAATCATAGGATAACTTTATTTCAAGGGTTACAGGTTAAAAATATTTTGTTTTGCTTGGGATTTTAAAAATAATATGCATCAAAGAGTAGGAATACAATATCAGAAACTTAAAAGGAGTTAGACACCTGAAATCCAGAAAGAATATGATCCATTGTAACTCTTTGATAACTTATTTTAAAGAACTTTCCAGAAATTTTACAAAAATTTAAACTTTTGGTTATCTGAAACAAAAGCTATAGTGAACCAAACTTAGTACTGTTAATCCCTAAGTGCAGTATATAGTTTTTTGGTTTATTTCATCCTAATTTTGGACCAAATCATGTCCCTGTCATATCTATGTTTATTTCTGTCTCTGTCTTCACACACTACACACATATTCTCTCTCTGACCCCTTCACATACACACTCTATTAGACTGCTTGAAATCATATAATCAGAATATTCTCTATCGAATAATAAGATAATTTGGTTTTTGTATATGCATTTAATGTTTAATTAGTGTTATACAAATAAGTTTTTCACTAATTTGAAAATTATGGTCACTGGCTGATTATCATGCCCTTTAGGGAAAAAAGAATTGTCAGGTAACTAAGTTATATATATAAAGACCAGTAAAAATTAGCTGGGCATATGATTCGTGCTTGTAATCTCAGCTCCTTGGGGAACTGAGGTGGGAGGATTGCTCATGCCCAGGAGTTCGAGGCTGCAGTGAGCTATGATCACACTGCATTCCAGCCTTGGTGACAGAACAAGACTCTGTCAACAAAAAAAAAAAAAAAAAAAAAAAAAAAAGGAAATCTGTACCTTTCCTGAACCTGAATGTTTAAAATTAAAATGTAATTTTGCAAGTATTGGATGGATTTTGCTTTTTTTGTTTTTTATTTGAGATGCAGTTTCATTTTGTTGCCCAGGCCGGAATGCAGTGGTGCAATCTCTGCTCACTGCAACTTCTTCTCCCTCCTAGGTTCAAGTGATTTTCCTTCCTCAGTCTCTCTGCCCCACACTCAGCTAATTTTTTGTATTTTTTAGTAGAGATGGGGTTTTACCATGTTGGCCAGGCTGGTCTCGAACTCCTGACCTCAGGCGATCCATCCACCTCGGCCTCCCAAAGTTCTGGAATTACAGGCTTGAGCCACCCTGCCCAGCCTCAGATTTTGCTTTTCAAATTCTAGTAGAATTTTCTTTTTCCACATATTATTAAACATTTTAGCAAGTTTTCATATTTGTGGATAGTCATTTTAATGCCACTAGAAGAATACAGGGAAATAGTGAATTTTTCTTTTGTTTTTTCCTGAGATGGAGTCTTGCTCTGTTGCCCAGGCTGGAATGCAGTGACATGATCTCAGCCCATGGCAGCCTCCACCTCCCAGATTCAAGCTATTCTCCTGCCTCAGCTTACTGAGTAGCTGGGATTACAGGCATATCCCACCATGCCCGGCTAATTTTTGTATTTTTTTTTTTTTTTAGTAGAGATGAGGTTTTGCTATGTTGGTCAAGCTGGTCTCAAACTCCTGACTTCAAGTGATCTGCCTGCCTTGGCCCCCAAAGTGCTGGAATTACAGACATGAGCCACCATGCCTGGTCCTGAATTTTTAATATCATTCTTTGGGTTATATATATTAGAGAGTAAAAAGAAGCATGAGTAAAGCACCAAAAGGGACCCACTAGAAGTCTTTCTTGACTTTTGAGGCTTAATTAGATGCCCAACCAGCATATATATATGTGTGTACACACATACTATTGCAACACTCATGACATGGTGGTGTTTTTTTCATAATTACTGTGTACATAGTCAATATGTGTGGGCAGAAACCCATGCCTATCTTATTTACCATTAGTATTTGCATTAGCACAGTGCATATCTGCATAGTATCTGCTTTACGGATACAAGTGAAAATGATAATTAACAAAGCAAACAATCTTTGATAGTGAGATGAGAAGCTGTAATAAAGTTTGTCTGTTGCTCCTGATTGCCTTGTCTCTGTTCATCTAGAGTAAGAGTAAATAGAAGAGGCTTATTCAACAATAGTTCATACTTAAAAGAAAAAACATTTTAGTAATACTCTTTCTCCTTTTTAAGATTACAACTACTATTGTTAATGATTAATCTTAATTTATATTTACCACTTTTAAACAGGTCAAAAAAAGTATCTGTTCCATCAACTGTGATATCCAGAGTGATTGGAAGAGGAGGCTGTAATATCAATGCCATTCGGGAATTTACTGGTGCACACATAGACATCGATAAACAGAAAGACAAGACTGGAGACCGGATAATCACTATAAGGCAAAACTTTGTCTCTTTTATTTTTTCCTTTATTTTATTGCACTATAGGTTAAAGAAATATAGCCATATAAGTTTTCAGTGGAACTTTGTATTAAATAATGTACTTTTTAAAATGGGAATTTTATTGGTATTTGAGAAGATAAACCTTATAGTTTTCTTTTTTCCTAGTTAATATACTTTTGTGGAGTGTTTTAGAGAGTATTACAGGAATTTTGTATGCATGTGTAGCAAAGGTTTAAATAAACAGTTTCTGTACATAAACTGTTTATGTGACATGCTTAAAAATTTGTTCTGAGACTTTTAGGGAGGGAGTTTCCATCTTTTTTTTTTTTTTTTTTTTTTTTTGAGACGGAGTTTCGCTCTTGTTACCCAGGCTGGAGTGCAATGGCACGATCTCGGCTCACCGCAACCTCCGCCTCCTGGGTTCAGGCAATTCTCCTGCCTCAGCCTCCTGAGTAGCTGGGATTACAGGCACGTGCCACCATGCCCAGCTAATTTTTTGTATTTTTAGTAGAGACAGGGTTTCACCGTGTTGACCAGGATGATCTCGATATCCTGACCTCATGATCCACCCGCCTCAGCCTCCCAAAGTGCTGGGATTACAGGCTTGAGCCACCGCGCCCGGCTGAGTTTCCATCATTTTAAGCAGCGGGTTATTGTCCTTCTCAAATTACCTTTGAGATTTGTTATTCTGAGATTGTATATTTAGAATTTGAGCCAGATTTGAATCTGAAGTGGTGACATAACTTATCTTGAATAACTCATCGAATATATCTATGCCCGAATATTCTTAAAAGTGATGTTATAAGAAATCGTAAGAATATAGAAAGCTATTTTTAATTACTTTAAAGCAAATTCAAGTTTCTTTGAAAAAGAGTTTTATATTTTTTAGATGGCAGTTATAAGTTTGTTTGTGTGAGGCAGATGCCCCTTTGCAGTATATGGAAGGGCTAATAGGTATATCGTACCTCAAAAATAAGAAAGCAAGTAGCAATCTCTGTATTTTATTCATTGTCTTCTTAAATTGTTTTTCCCTGTGGAGTTGAGTAGCCCCAGCGTATCTTATCTAAAAAAGTGGGAACCATTCCTCCTGAACTCCCATATAAAAAAAACAAAATTTAAAAAAAAATAGGCAACTAGATAGCCTTTATGGGTGAGTTTCATAAATATCAAATGTTTTCCTTTCTCCCTTGAGTTTCCATAAATATCAAATGTTTTCCTGAAGATCCAGCATTAAGGTTTTATATAGCTATTGTTGGCACTATCAGGATTCCCCCCTCATTTTAAGCCATCTTCCCAGAGGACTTAACAGTAATTATCCTACTAATAGACAAACTACGAATGAATTTGTAGTATATGGAGTCATCCTAGATACCAGAATTTAAAATAAAATACTGTTTTCTTACTCAGTTGTATTATTTTCCTTGTTTACTTATATATTTTTAGTGTTGATTCAGTTTCAATATTTTTAGTTTTAATCAAATGTTTCAGTAACATTGTAGATTACATAGGCTTTTGTGTGCAGTGATTTTTCTAACTGTAGCGTATTTTACAGTAGGAAAGTGATTTTATTAGTCTAAGCAAACAATAGTGAAATGTATTTTTGAAAAATAAGCCATTTACTATTTCTCTGAAAAATAGTCATTCAGGACAATTTAGTGCTTTGTTTATAGAATATCTCAAGAATGGTAAGAAAATTGCTGCTCAGCTTTTGTTATCTGTCCTTTGTATGTGTGTATGTATGTACACCAATGTGTGTGTTTGTGTGTGTGTGTGTGTGTGTGTACATACATACATATTAAAAAAGGCTTTGCATACAAAAGTAGGGAAAATTCTACCTAACTTTTTTTTCTCAACTTATAGGGGTGGCACTGAATCAACAAGACAAGCAACTCAGTTGATTAATGCTTTGATCAAGGATCCAGACAAAGAAATTGATGAACTTATTCCAAAGAATCGTTTGAAAAGCTCCTCAGCAAATTCCAAAATAGGGTCATCAGCACCTACCACCACTGCTGCTAACAGTTCCTTAATGGGAATTAAAATGACAACTGTAGCTCTGTCATCAACATCTCAAACTGCCACAGCACTCACTGTGCCTGCAATTTCTTCTGCATCCACTCACAAAACCATTAAGAACCCAGTGAATAATGTGAGGCCTGGTTTTCCAGTTTCTCTTCCATTAGCATATCCTCCTCCACAGTTTGCACATGCTTTGCTTGCTGCTCAGACTTTCCAGCAGATCCGTCCACCAAGGTTGCCCATGACCCACTTTGGAGGTACTTTTCCACCAGCTCAATCCACTTGGGGTCCTTTTCCTGTCAGGCCTTTGAGCCCTGCCAGAGCTACTAACTCGCCTAAGCCTCACATGGTGCCTCGCCATAGCAATCAGAACAGCAGTGGTTCTCAGGTGAATTCAGCAGGTTCTTTAACTTCAAGCCCAACAACTACAACCAGTTCATCAGCTTCAACGGTGCCTGGTACATCTACAAATGGCAGTCCAAGTTCACCTTCTGTCCGAAGGCAGCTTTTTGTCACAGTTGTGAAGACATCCAATGCCACCACAACAACAGTCACAACCACGGCAAGCAACAACAGTACTGCACCCACAAATGCCACATATCCTATGCCTACTGCCAAAGAACACTATCCAGTATCATCCCCATCTTCCCCATCACCACCAGCCCAGCCAGGAGGGGTTTCTAGAAACAGCCCTTTGGATTGTGGATCAGCATCTCCAAATAAAGTGGCATCTTCCTCTGAACAGGAAGCAGGTAGTCCACCAGTAGTAGAAACAACAAACACTAGACCTCCAAACAGCAGCAGTTCTTCTGGGAGTTCATCAGCTCATTCTAATCAGCAACAACCTCCGGGATCTGTTTCTCAGGAACCAAGACCACCTCTTCAGCAGTCTCAGGTTCCTCCCCCGGAAGTTAGAATGACTGTTCCTCCTTTAGCAACAAGTTCTGCTCCAGTGGCGGTGCCTTCTACTGCCCCAGTGACTTACCCTATGCCTCAGACACAAATGGGATGCCCCCAGCCTGCTCCTAAAATGGAAACCCCTGCTATTAGACCACCCCCTCATGGCACAACTGCCCCTCACAAGAATTCAGCTTCAGTGCAAAATTCATCTGTTGCAGTCATCAGTGTCAATCACATTAAAAGACCTCACAGTGTTCCCTCTTCTGTCCAGCTACCTTCGACCTTAAGTACACAAAGTGCTTGTCAGAATTCAGTACATCCTGCAAATAAGCCTATTGCTCCCAATTTCAGTGCCCCCTTACCATTTGGGCCCTTTAGCACATTGTTTGAAAACAGCCCTACTTCTGCTCATGCCTTCTGGGGAGGATCTGTTGTTTCATCTCAGTCAACACCAGAATCTATGCTATCAGGAAAATCCTCATATTTGCCAAATTCAGATCATTTACATCAGTCTGATACTTCCAAAGCTCCAGGTTTTAGACCACCATTACAGAGACCTGCTCCAAGTCCCTCAGGTGAGTTTATATTTTTGGACATTCTGCAGCTGCTCATTTGCACAAGTGATGTGACAATTCTTGGTCATTTTCTAATGTTTGTACTCTCTTACTGGGCAATATAGACAAAGATTGTTGGATTCAGGTAACTCAGATGCTGTTGTATTATTTGTGTTTAGTATGGTGAGCTTTAAAAAATCTTTTAAAAAGCTACAATAGATTTTTATTTAATTTTCCATACATAAGTCTTCTGGTCAGGCATGTTTTTTTCTTTGTTTTGTTTTTTTTGAGACAGAGGCTCTGTCACCCAGGCTAGACCTCCACCTCCCAGGTTCAAATGATTCTCCCACCTTAGTTTCTCTATTAGCTGGGATTACAGACATGTACCACCACTCCCAGCTAATTTTTGGATTTTTAGTAGAGACAGGGTTTCACCGTGTTGGCCAAGCTGGTCTTGAACTCCCAACCTCAGGTGATCTGCCCGCCTTGGCCTCCCAAACTGCTGGTATTACAGGCATGAGGCACCACGCCTGGCCTAGGCATATTTTTCTCTTTCAGCAGTCTCTTACGTTTTACTTTAATAAGATAATGTCACCAAAAGTTTACATTTATTTCAAATGCTAAATAACAGAGATTTTTAAAATTCAGTTTTATTTCTGATTATCTTTTTTATTTCTAAAATTATTTTAAAAATAGAACTACACAGTCTGATATGGTAGCCAGTAATCATGTGTGCATTTTATATTTAAATTAATGAAAATTTTAAAAATAAATTCTTAGGCTATCCATATTTCAAGTGCTTAAAAAACACTTGAGGCTGGTAGCTACCATACTGGACAGCAAAGATTTGAACATTTCTGTTATTATCGAAAGTTCTATTGGGACAACACTGATATATCCAGAAGATATAAAGATCTCCTGATTGTAAGCTATTGCTTTTTTTAAAAAAAATTTTTACTCTGAAATATTTTTAGACTTATGGAAGAGTTCTGTAATTCCTCCGCTTCCCTTCATGCAACCATCTTACATAACCATGATACATTTCAAAACTAAAAAGATTAATATTAGTATAGTACTACTAACTAGACTTGAGATTTTAGGCAGATTTCACACGTTTTCCAGTAATATCTTTTTTCTGTTGTAGGATCTAATAATCCAGGATGCCAGTTTGCATTTAAAGCTATTGGGTTTTAATGTAAGGATTTCAAGTAATTAAAGAGTCTGTGTAAGAGATGACCACACTGTGGTCTATAGGCCAAATTTGGCCTGATGCCTGTTTTGACATTTTTAGAATTTTTTTTAAAAAAAATTTCTTTTAAGAATAGGCTTGGGCCGGGCACAGTGGATCACGAGGTCAAGAGATTGAGACCATCCTGGTCAACATGGTGAAACCCCATCTCTACTAAAAATACAAAAAATTAGCTGGGCATGGTGGCGCGTGCCTGTAATCCCAGCTACTCAGGAGGCTGAGGCAGGAGAATTGCCTGAACCCAGGAGGCAGAGGTTGCGGTGAGCCGAGATCGCGCCATTGCACTCCAGCCTGGGTAACAAGAGCGAAAAACTGTCTCAAAAAAAAGAATAGGCTTGGCACGGTGGCTTATGCCTGTAATCCCAGCACTTTGGGAAGTGAAGGTGGGTCGATTGCTTAAGCCCTGGAGTTCCAGACCAGCCTAGGCAACATGGGGAGACCCTGTCTCTACAAAAATACAAAAATTAGCTGGGCATGGTGGTGCACCCCTGTAGTCCTAGCTACTTGGGGGGCTGAGGTGGAAGGATGACTTAAGCCCTAGAGGCAGAGGTTACAGTGAGCCGAGATCACACCTCTGCACTCCAGTCTGCACAGAGCCAGACACTGTCTCAAAAAAAAAAAAAAAAAAAAAAAGAATAAACACGCAACACAAAATATGAAATTTAAATTTTAGTGTTCATAGAGAAAGCTTTGAAAATGCTTTTGAGTTTGATTTTTGTAGTGGTTGCAATTTAATGCTTTACCTTTCCAAAAATGTGATAATCTAGGTGTGGTGTTCAGAAAGGCTAAAATTAAGACTAGAGAACAAAAAAAAAATTCCTATTTTTTGAAAAGATATAGAATAAAGTCCCGCTCTGTAAGGAAGGTGAGGTTTTTTTGGGAGTGTATGGTTGATTAAAGCCAAAATTAGCATTGAAGTTTAACTACAAGTCAATTACCTAATTCAGGTTATTTTGAGTTAAAGGTACCCATCCTTTTATTACATAGGAAGATTTTCTCCTAAACTTCTTTCAGATACGAATGTTCACTTCTCACTACTTCCTAATTCATTTTGTGTTCCATACATAATTTTCTTCCTTTAGCTTTTCTTATGTAAATAATTTGATCATTTGTGTTTTAAACTCCGATCTGTTTTTATAGTTTGTATTTTGAAAAGTTTTTTTAAGTCACATAAAAATGTAAGGAACAGAATAAACAGCATAATAAATACCTTTATGTTTCCACATTTATTAACATATTCTCCACTT
The DNA here is from genome assembly GCF_048565385.1 of Saimiri boliviensis. Lineage (NCBI taxonomy): Eukaryota > Metazoa > Chordata > Mammalia > Primates > Cebidae > Saimiri > Saimiri boliviensis. The sequence goes on along the minus strand of NC_133451.1, from coordinate 66,607,343 downwards.
GTTAACATCTTTTCAAACTTTCTCCCTCACTCCCCTCCCCTTTTCCTTCCTCTGTCCTCTTTTTTCCTCTCTTTTGCTGCTTCCTTTCCTTTCTGTCCCCTCTTGTCTTGTCTTACCTGTCTCTCTACTTCTTCATCCTTCTTTTCTTTTTCCCTCTTTTTATCCTATCTCTCTTTTCTTCTGTCAAATCATGAGAAGATAACTTTCAAACATGCTGCTTTACCCCTAAATACTTTGATATATATCTTTAGAATGTTTGCCTTCACAGCTTTGCCACTATTACTGCATCAAAGAAATGAGAATGAATTTGATAATAACACTCAACATAAAATACCATTTTCCCAAATATGTTCTTTCTGCCTGTGTGTATCTGTTTTCCCTGCCTTTTGGTCGAAGATTCAGTCAAGGTTCACACATTACTTTTGGCTGTTATGTGTCTTTGGTCTTCCTCCATCTAAAGCATTCTACTGCCTTCCTCTGCAGTTCTTGACATTGACTCCTTTGGCAAGTTTAATTCAGCTATTTTGTTAATCCATGCTTAGATTCAGGTCTAACATTTCTGAAAGGAGCATGATATAGGTGATGTTTTGAACCTCACACTGCATCTTACAAATGACAGATTAGCTGAATGTAGTGGCTCACACTTGTAATCCCAACAGTTTGGGAGGCTGAGGCTCATTTGAGTCCAGAAGACTAGCCTGGGCAAAATAGTGAGACCCTGTCACTACAAAAATAAATAAAAAAGCTGGGTGTGGTGTCATGTACCTGTAATCCCAGCTACTTAGGAGGTTGAGGCAGGAGGATTGCTTGAGTCCAGTAGGTGGAGGCCATGGTGAGCTATGGGCAACAGAGCAATCTCCTGTCTTCTTGAAAGAAGAAAAGACAAATTGTTCCAGTATTGGCTGTGGAAAGCATGGCCACATGGTTAATATATAAGCATCAGATCTCTCCATCATAGAATCATATCTGCAGCCGTTTTCCCCCTAGTTTTATACAACTATTTGGTCCTTAAATCTATTTTAAATCCAATATTGAATATGTATTCTATGAAAGCTATTAAAAGGTAAAACAAAAATATATCTAGGTCTGTGGCACACACCTGTGGTCCCAGATACTTAGGAGGCTGAGGCAAGAGGATTGCTTGAGCCCAAGAGTTTGAGGCTACTGTGAGCTATAATAATGACGCCACTGCACTGTACCCTGAGCAACAGAGAAAGGCCTGTCTCCTAAATTTAAAAAAAAAAAAAATCATTGACAGTTATTTCTTTTTTTTCTGTAGTTTTAACCCATTAGACTAAAATCAGATAGATAGGTTATTTGTGTAAATAGCTTAGTGTGTAGACATTTATAGTACTTTTTTTAATGAACATATTTTGAAAACAAATGTGTGTATCTGTGAGAGAGAAAAAGAGGAAGAAGAGTAGGTGTTTTACCTTTATCCCTAAAAATAAACATTTTTTAAAAAATGTTTCCTAAAGATAAACATTTACTCTTCCTCCTCTTTTTCTCTCTCACAGATACACACATATTTGTCTTTGAAACAGGAAATCCTGGAAGTTTCAATTTCTTTACGTATATGGTTTTTGGGTTTGGGTTTTTTTGTTTGTTTGTTTGTTTGTTTGTTTGTTTGTTTTTTGAGGCGGGGTTTCACTCTTGTTACCCAGGCTGGAGTTCAATGGCGTGATCTTGGCTCACCGCAACCTCCGCCTCCTGGGTTCAGACAATTCTCCTGCCTCAGCCTCCTGAGTAGCTGGGATTACAGGCACGTGCCACCACGCCCAGCTAATTTTTTGTATTTTTAGTAGAGACGGGGTTTCACCATGTTGACCAGGATGGTCTCGATCTCTTGACCTCGTGATCCATCTGCCTCAGCCTCCCAAAGCGCTGGGATTACAGGCTTGAGCCACCGCGCCCGGCCCTGGGTTTGGGTTTTTAAAATAAGTTTGCATTAATTTTATGATCCGTAAAGGCAACAAAAGTCCACTTTGACAAAAAGCTCATGTAAAGGAAAACTAATTGATCTTTTTTAGCTAAAACATTAATGCCCACTAGTACTGAAAGTGCTGCAATCAAGAATATAATTTGTTCCCAGTAAATTATAATTTGAATTTAACAGTATAATGTGATAATTGTTCCTTTTATGATTATCTATATAGTTGTTTTTTGTGTGTGTGAGACAGGTTCTCACTATGTCACTCTGGCATGCAATGGTGCCATCACAGCTTATTATAGCCTTAACCTCCTGGACTCAAGCAGTTCTCCCACCTCAGCCTTCCAAGTAACTGGAACTACAAACATGCACCACAGTTGGCTAATTTGGTGGTTTTTTTTTTTTTTTTTTTTTTTTTTTTTTGTTGAGACAGTCTCACTATGTTGCCCAGCCTGGTCTCAAACTCTGGGCTCGAGCAGTCCTCTCACCGTGACCTCCCAAAAGTATTGGGATTACAGGCTTTTTTTTGTTTGTATTTTGTTTTTTGAGGTGGGGTCTTGATGTATTGCTCAGACCAGTCTTGAACACCTGGCCTTAAGCAGTCCTGCCACCTTGGCCTCCCAAAGTAATTACAGGTGTGGGGCACCATGCCCAGACGGGATTTTTTTTTTTTTTTAATAATATGAAATAGTTTTGAATATATTTAGGGCCAAGTAGGGTGTGTCTGTTTCTTGTAGAGATAACTATTATAAATTATCATGACCTTCTACATTATAGGTATTGTCAATGTGGACTCGCCATATGGTTCTGTAACACCTTCTTCAACACATTTGGGAAATTTTGCCTCAAACCTTTCAGGAGGTCAGATGTACGGACCTGGGGCACCCCTTGGAGGAGCACCCACAGCTGCTAACTTTAACAGACAGCATTTTTCCCCACTTAGTTTGTTGACTCCATGTTCATCAGCATCAAATGGTGAGTTTTATGCACTGTAATTCCATAAGAATCTGCATATATGTTTTCTTAAAAACAGCAGGTTTTAAACCTCATCATAATTTTAATACCATAAAAATGTAATGTGTACTCTTGGCATCTGTGGAATTCCAAAAAATTTTTTTAGTATTTAAATTATTAGAATCAACGTAGGTTATATCAAACCTAAAATATTGAAGTTTTTCTAAAAGGGATTATTAGTATTATTTATTTTTATTAGAGATAGGGTCTTACTATCTCCAGCCTGGAGTTTTGTCTAAAACTCCAGCCTGGAGTTTTGTCAAACTCCTGAACTCAAGCAATCCTCCTACCTCCCAAAGTGCTGGGATTTACAAGTGTGAGCTACCACTCTTGTCCTGAGGTATCATTTTTAGAGGGAAAAAAATTAATCCTTATATCTGTTACTAATTTATGTTTACTTTTAGTTGTGAGAATACAGCTTCCAAGGAGAAAGATTTCTACCCTTAAGTGTGAAAATTACATCCTTTTGGTTCTTCTTTAAATCTCATCTAGTATGGGCACGGTGGCTGTCTGCCTGTAATCCTACAACTTTGGGAGGTGGAGGCAGATGGATCACCTGAGGTCAGGAGTTCAAGACCAGCCTGGCCAACATGGCAAAAACCCATCTTACTAAAAATGCAAAAATTAGTTAGGTGTTGTGGTGTGCGCCTGTAATCCCAGCTACTTGGGGACTGAGGCAGGAGAATCACATGAACCGGGGAGGCAGAGGTTGCAGTGAGCCAAGATCATACCACTGTACTCCAGCCTGGGCAACAGAGCAAAAGAAAACAAAATCTCATCTGCTTAAACAACACAACTGATTTCACATTATCACATAATTACGAAGCAGTGATTAGATTTTTTTTTTTTTTTTTGGAGATGGAATTTCGCTCCTGTTGCCCGGGCTGGAGTGCAATGGCACAATCTCGGCTCACTGCAACCTCCACCTCCCAGGTTCAAGTGATTCTCCTGCCTCAGCTTCCACAGTAGCTGGGATTACAGGTGTACACCATCACGCCCAGCTAATTATTTGTATTTTTAGTAGAGTTGGGGTTTCATTATGTAGGCCACGCTGGTCTCAAACTCCTGACCTCAGGCAGTCCACCCACCTCAGCCCCCTAAAGTGCTAGGATTATAGGCGTCAGCCACGGCGCCTTTTTTTTTTTTTTTTTTTTTTTTTGATTTGAGACAAAGCTCACTCTGTCACCCAGGCTCGAATGCAATGGCATGGTCTCAGCTTACTACAACTTCCACCTCCCGCATTCAAGCGATTCTCTTGCCTCAGCCTCCCTAGTAGCTGGGACCACAGGTGTGTGCCACCACATCCACCTAATTTTTGTATTTTTAGTAGAGACAGGCTTTCACTATGTTGCTTAGGCTGGTCTCGAACTCCTGACCTTGTGATCTGCCTACCTTCCCTTCCCAAAGTGCTGGGATCACAGGCATGAGCCATCATGCCCAGCCTAGATTTTCAAACTGATGAAGATCAGTCAGCAATAGGGAATTTAACTCATGTTAAGACAATTCCATAGTAAGGTTAGATATGTTTGTTTTCGAGGTAAAGATGTGAAGTTGCTTATCTATTAAGGAAATTATAATAAGACTCAGTTTTTTTAAAAAAAAAACTGACAAATTGCTTCTAAGTAGCAATACTAGAATGGGTAATAGTTAACTGAATTAACTGAATAAAAGAGTAAAAAGTTTTAATTATTTTAGAGACACATATCAAAGTACATTGCCAGTTAAAGCATGAGGTAAGTTATGGCATGCAGTAAATTTATATCTTCATAGTTTTTCTTGTATTTGTCAAATAATGGCAGTCATATAGAATATTAATTATCCTTGCACAGCTCCCCAAGTGCTGGAATTACAGGTGTGTACCACTGCACCAGCCAGGTTAGGTTTTTAATTGATACTTTTGAATATATTGCTTTATTGTAGATACAGAATATCATTGAGGCCATTACATTTGCTTTTATTGTTGCCACATTCCAGTAACTATTTTGTTATAAAAAATTTTAGACCCAAAGGAAAGTGAAATAGTTCAAGGAATATCCATATTCCCTTCACTTAAATTTCCCAGTTATTTTGTTATATTTATTTTCTCTCTCTACCATCTTGTTGTGAACCATTCCTAAATAAGGTGCAGATACGACACTTTGGACCTAAAAACATGCATCACTTAAAGATTTTTTTAATGCAACCATGATACTATTATCAGATACCTAATAGGTTAACATGAATTCAGTAAAAATTATCAGTCTAGACCGGGCGCAGTGGCTCACATCTGTAATCCCTGCTCTTTGGGAGGCCGAGGCAGGTGGATCATGAGGTCAGGAGTTCGAGACTAGCCTGGCCAATATGGTGAAATCCCCTGTCTACTAAAAATATAATTACCCTGGCAGGGTGGCACATGCCTGTTGTCCCAGTTACTCAGGAGGCTGAGGCAGGAGAATTGCTTGAACCTGGAAGGTGGAGGTTGCAGTGAGCCGAGTTCGTGCCACTGCACTCCAGTCTGGGTGACAGAGAGAGACTCCATCTCAAAAAAAAAGAAAGAAAGAAAAAAGAAATCAGTCTGTGTATTCAGATATGTTTAATTAGCCCAAAACTTTTTTTTTTTTCCCTGAAACATAGTCTCACTCTGTCGCCCAGGCTGGAGTACGGTGGTGCAATCTCGGCTCACTGCAACTTCCGCTTCCCGGTTTCAAGTGATTCTCCTGCCTCAGCCTCCCAAGTAGCTGGGATTACAGGTGCCCAATACCACGCCTGGCTAATTTTTGTATTTTTTGCAGAGATGGGATTTTACCATATTGGCCAGGCTAGTCTTGAACTCCTGACCTTGTGATCCACCCAGCTTGGCCTCCCAAAGTGCTGGGAGGAATAAGCCACCGCACCCACCCTCAAAACATTTGTTAGAGATGTTTTTCTCTTGAACCAGGAACCACTCAAGGCTCACATAATTGCATTTGATTATGTCTCTCAGGTTTTGTAATTAATAATTTTAAACTTTCAAGAATACCACAAGGATCTGTTATATATGTTTTCCAGATTCACCAATTAAACTACATTGCTTTCTTTCTTCATCATGTATTCCTCTGTGTGTGTGTGTAAAACTATTTTATTCTGAACTGTTTTAGAGTTAGTTGTAGACATCAAGCCCTTTTGCCCCTAAATAAGTTAGTTTCCTAAGAATAAGAATATTCCCTTCCACAACTATGATGCAATGTTAAAATTTAGAAAAGTTTACATTTTATAATATTGTTATCTGTGGTTCATATTTACTTTTCATCAGTTATCACAATAATACTTTATTATTTTCTTTCATCCAAGATGTTAATTAGGACTGCAAGTTACACTTAATTCCCATATCTCTTTAGTCTCAAATAATCTGGAACTCTTCTCTGAGCCTTTCTTTAACTTTCAAAGAAAAACTCTTTGCTAGAATGACTTTTATTTTTATTTCCTACTGTTTGTTCCTGATTAAATTCAGGGTATGTTTAATAAACACTGAAGTAAAGTGTGAGAAAATTGCAGTGTTATTTTACTGTAGGAGCACTTTTTGTTTTCTTCTCTCGTCTCCTCTCTTTACTCTCTCATCTCTCCTTTCCTCCTCGTGAGGTCTCTCTCTGTCACCCAGGCTGGAATGCAGTGGTGTATGACCATAGCTCACTGCAGCCTCATTCAAACTCCTGGGTTCAAGCAGTCCTCTTGCCTCAGTCTCTCAAGTAGCTAGGACTACAGGCACTTGCCATAGCAACCAGCAAATGTTTTCATTTTATTTTTATGGTTTTTTTTTTTTTTTTTTTTTTGTTAAGAGGAGGTGTTACTATGTTGCCCAGACTGGTCTTGAACTCCTGGTGTCAAGAGATCCTCCCACTTTGGCCTCCCAAAATGCAGAGATGCAGAGATTACAGATGTGAGCCACAACGCTTGCCCACACCGCGCCCGCACGCGCCCACCGCCGGCCTTTTTTGTTTTTTGTTTTTTTTTAAGGCAAGGTCTGTCTCTCTTGTCCAGGCTGGAATCCAGTGGCACATCTTGGCTTACTGTAACCTCCACCTCTTGGGCCCAACCAATCTTCCTGTCTCAGTTTCCCAAGTAGCTAGTACTACAGGTGCGCACTACCACACCTGGCTAATTTTTTTATTTTTATATTTTGTAGAGATGGGGGTTTTACCATGTTGCCCTGGCTGGTCTCAAATTCCTGGGCTCAACTGATCTGCCTGCCTCTGCTGCCCAAAATGTTGGATTACAGGCGTGAGCCATCACACTCAGTTGCCCCACTTTTTCAATTTGTAAATCACATTACTCTTTCAATATTCATTCAGGATTCTTATCTTTTCTAAACTGAGGTGAATTTACCATGATATCCATGACATTTAAATATTTAGGGCACCTCATTTTATGGGCTACTTCCAAGTGCTGTACATGATTTTTTATTTGTAATTTTGCATTATTCTAAAAAAGGTTCCCAAAATTGTGTACGCTTAAGGCACCACAAAAACCTAGATCTGTCCCACCCTCTGAAACCTATTGTTTATGTAATATATAAGCTGATGTTTTTTTTTTTTTTTTTTTGAGACGGAGTTTTGCTCTTGTTACCCAGGCTGGAGTGCAATGGCCCGATCTCGGCTCACCGCAACCTCCACCTCCTGGGTTCAGGCAATTCTCCTGCCTCAGCCTCCTGAGTGGCTGGGATTACAGGCACGCGCCACCATGCCCAGCTAATTTTTTGTATTTTTAGTAGAGACGGGGTTTCAGCATGTTGACCAGGATGGTCTCGATCTCTCGACCTCGTGATCCACCCGCCTCGGCCTCCCAAAGTGCTGGGATTACAGGCTTGAGCCACCGCACCCGGCAAGCTGATGTTTTTAAATAACATGGCTCTGAATTAAATTTTGCTTTTTTTTCTAATTGAAGAAATTATAATAATTAGAGATGTGAAAATTATTTTAGTTAGGTTCTTTTTATGAAAAGAAATATAGAGACTGATCCAGGGAATCTCAAGAAAAATGGTGTTTATACAAGGCTATGCAGAACCATCTTCCAAATAGTCCAGGACTTAGGGGCAGCTTTTTTCTCTCCCTCAGAGGATTTATAGTCTTTCACTCATGGTCTGTTTCTTGTGAGTTTCTTGAATTCTGCTCTCTTTTCACCTAAACTTCTTCATAATCTTATCTTGCATATGGACATCAATGGTTCAACTTCATAGTTAATTAAACCAGTTAACCCTTCAATTGCCCATTCTTTGATGAGGAATATGATTGGCTCAGCTCATGTGTTCAAATCAGGCTATTTCAGTCAGATTACTGACTAGCCTAAAATGGATCATTCCTGGATGGGTGCATAACCTAATCCAATAGCTGTGCAAAGAGGAAGCAGAAAACAGGATCATCTTATAAAAACTATAGCTATAGGGGTGGCAGGATCTGTGCAGAGAGTAAATTTCTTAAATGGAGCAGGTCAGCAGGCAAGTCTAGTAATTCTGTTTATTAAAATAGAATGTGTAGGAGGCTGAGGTGGGAGGATGGCTTGAGGCCAGGAGTTTGAGGCTGCAGTGCACTGTGATTGTGCCTGTGAATAGCCACTGTACTCCAGTGTGGGCACCATAGTGAGACCATTTCTTAAAAAAACAAAACAATGTGCAAAGTTGTGTTATTTTGCTTTACTTTGGTTTTTGAAGGATACAGGAAATAAAAGGGAAACCAGAGTGAACCCAGAGGTTAAAGGAGGCTCCCAGAGATGAATCTAGGGGAAAGCAGGGTTCATTTGTTAATCCTTTTTTCCTTCCTGCCTGCCTGCCCTGACTGTGTCTTGATGTTAGTTGTTTTGGGTTGATTTTTCCTCGAAGTTTTAAATGTGGCCTTTCAATATGTAGTTAAAAAAACAACAACATGCTTTTGTGTTTACATGTCTGCGTCCTCCCTGTAGTTTTGTCTGTTTTCCACTGCATGTATAATTGCAGCATTTGTGGTGTTTTTTTAGTCTCTAGCTGAAATATTCTTTTACTTCTAATACTTTCCTGAGTTTTGTCATATTGTTTGTGTTTTACTAATTCTGAATGATGGTGTTCCTTCATGTCATTTTCTTTTAGCTCATTTTTGAATTTTAGGTTATAGCTTTCTTTCTGAAGTGCTTTTATTGTCCACAGAAATGCTATAGGTCTTTCTCTTTTATATAATAGGCTAATTTGGAGTTCAACTGCAGTTCTGTTGAATCTGCAGGTAACAGTTTTGATTTTCAAGCTTCAGACTCCTTTATTATTTAAACCATTTAAATTTAAATGTGCTTTAATATTTAAGCTTTTCACATAAAATATAATTTTGATTGTTTTTTTCAATAAGGTAGTGAGCTTAAATCACTAATGAATATTCTTAAATTAGGAACTACACCTTGTTTTGATAAGTAAAAAAGATTCTTATTAGTAAAAGTGTGTTCCGTGAAGTACTCACAAGATAAAACAGACTTAGGCAATGACTCCCCTGGAGTCATATGGTGGCTTATACCAGTAGTCCCAGCTGTTCAGGAGGTTGGGGTGGGAGGATTACTTGAGCCCAGGAGTTTGAGGGTACAGTGAGCTATGATCGTGCCTCTGCAGTTTAGCCTGGACAACAGAGCAAGACTCTGTCTCTAAAAATAAAATTAAATAAATAAATAAATAAATAAATAAATAATGGATGAATAACAAAGAAACATATTTCTTTTTCTTAAGCTAGGTTTTCTAAATTTATTAGATAGCTGAATCTCTTTGTTTTTTCATCGTAACATACCAAAAAGCAAGTATTCCCAAGAAATACGGTTTGGAGATTACCAGTACAGGCAGTGATTTTTAGCCATCTCCATTCTGTTGTTGTTTGTTTTTTAATTTAAATGTCTTATTGCTCTACATCTACTTAATGTCAAGGGTTAATTCATTTGTATATTATTTAGTTTAAATAGTTTAATACCTGTATAGTTGAACACTTTGCAGCAATGACATCATATTCTACCTTGAAGTCATGGAACTTTAGCCAAATGTATATGTATAATTTTTATTTAAGTATTATTTTTACATTTTGTTTTTCTGAGAATATATATTTTAAATGTCTCTTCAATTTAAGATTTGGTTTTATAAAATTACATGTTCTATAGATGACCTGTATTTTATTTCAAAATATCTCTTCTCTAGATTCTTCTGCACAGTCAGTATCCTCTGGAGTTCGTGCACCATCTCCTGCCCCATCTTCAGTACCGTTAGGGTCAGAAAAGCCCAGCAATGTGTCTCAGGACAGGAAAGTTCCAGTTCCTATTGGGACTGAACGTTCTGCACGTATCAGGCAAACTGGAACATCAGCTCCATCTGTTATTGGGAGCAATTTGTCTACATCAGTAGGGCATAGTGGCATCTGGTCCTTTGAAGGGATTGGTGGCAATCAAGGTAGGATATTCTATCCTGATCTCTAGAAATTAAGTTTATGCGTTTAACTATAATGTAAACAGTATTTAACTTTCATAGTCATTTCATTTTTTTTTTTTTTTTAAATGGAGTTTCGCTCTTGTTGCTCATGCTGGAGTACAATGGCACAATCTTGGCTCACTGCAACCTCCGCCTCCCGGATTCAAGCGATTCTCCTGCCTCAGCCTCCCAAGTAGCTGGGGTTACAGGCATGCACCACTATGCCCGGCTAATTTTTGTATTTTTAGTAGAGGCGTGTTTCACCCTGTTGGTCAGGTGGGTATCAAACTTCTGACCTCAAGTGACTCACCCGCCTCAGCCTCCCAAAATGCTGGCATTACAGGCATGAGCCACCATGCCCAGCCTCATAGTCATTTCCAAAAGATTTATATTCTTATTTTTTTGTTGTTGTCTTGAGAATCTAATCACTTCTTTAAGAGTTCTGTCCCCATGTGACGTTTCTCATTACATTTATTTATTACTGCTTTCTGAAAATACCTAATGCAAGCATGTTCTTTTCTTCCTTTCATCATATTAAGAACACATTAATATTTCCTTTCAGTCCCTTTAAGTTGTACTTCAATTTTTTTTTATAATACCAAGTTTTTAGATTATTTCATTAAACTATTATGTCACTACCTACAAACATGGAAATATATAAAAGTAGATCATTACATTGAAATAATCTACAGTTCAGTGTGGAAAATATTAGAAAAACAAAATATTTTCTGTTGATTTTAAATATTAACTATTTTTGTTTCTGCTTTGTTTGCCCTCAGACAAAGTAGACTGGTGTAACCCTGGGATGGGAAATCCTATGATCCACAGACCGATGTCTGATCCAGGAGTATTTTCACAACATCAAGCAATGGAGCGAGATAGTACAGGAATTGTAACTCCTTCTGGTACATTCCATCAGCACGTTCCTGCAGGCTACATGGACTTTCCCAAAGTTGGGGTAAAGTTCTGATTTTGTCCTAGTTTTTAAGGGAGGATTTTCTGACAAAATATTTTCAATATAATAGGCATATGTATAATCAAGCTAATGTTAAAATAAATTATATAATGGGTAATAATTTTTAGATATCTAAGATAAGTTGTACATTCCCAGGAGGAGGTTAAGTTTTAAATATCAATTTTAAGTCTATTGATTATATTGGGAAAAATTAACAATGACTTGGATGTTAATGTATGTGTTTTCCTTTGTTAAGGGTATGCCTTTTTCTGTGTATGGGAATGCAATGATTCCGCCAGTAGCACCTATCCCTGATGGTGCTGGAGGACCCATATTTAATGGCCCTCATGCTGCAGACCCTTCTTGGAACTCACTCATAAAGATGGTTTCGAGCTCCACGGAAAATAATGGCCCTCAAACGGTAAGGGTGATCATTCAGTGAACAAACATTTATTTTGTGTTTAAGAAATGGAAAGACAAATAGGATATAGATAACTCATGATAGCAAGAGAGTATGGTGAATATGGGCAGTTGAAGAAATTGAAGGAAATTTAATATAGCTGCAGTATAGCAGAGGGCTATGGGAAATGGTACCAAAGGCAGGTTTGGAGTTAAAATTATGAAAGATACTGTGTATTCTACTGGGTAGCAGATAGTAAATGAAAGATTTTAAGTTGCAAAGTGTTTATCATATGATTTTATACATTAAAGTTTACTAGTGGTATGAAAAGGCCATCTAGAGGTTATTTATTAAAGGTACTATAAATGAAAATTCACAGAAATGATTGTATATTTTAGCTTATTATATGTTAAATATCTTTGATTTATTTTTCTTCCACAACCACGAATCTGTAAATACTCAGGTAATGATTTTTTTTTTTTAAAAGGTTGTAAGTCAGATTCTGTTTGATGGATAAGAGGTAGGAAAATAATAGAAAAAAGGTTTTATCATTTTTTCCCACTAGTTCCTCGTATGTTGCAAACTGAAGAGTACCTCCTTAGTTTCTAAGAGTTTTAATAAAATATATGCTAAATATATATTTTGTAAAATACATGCTCTATATTCATAGGTGTGGACTGGACCCTGGGCACCTCACATGAACAGTGTGCATATGAACCAGCTTGGCTGATGAGGATCAGCTTGTTAGCCTGCAGATTCCTTTTCATTTGGAGGAAACCACCAGTGGCCGTAAAAAAAAAAAAAAATTATGCTCCCAAATCATTCTACTGATGTGCTTGACTGAAGTGTGTAGGCTTTTTGCAGAAGATCTTACTAACTAACTGACCTATTTTCTGTGATCATTTGTGACTGCCCATTCCCCATCATCATCCGTTTTACCTTAGTTAGCATTTTTCTTATCATTTTTCTTTTTTTCTTTCCCTCTTTCCCTTTGGACATAACTTTCTGTTGAAGCTGTTCTTTGGCTGGTTGGTTTTAGTACTGTAAACTGCTTTTGAGCAAACACGGAAATTTAGCAAAATTATGTAAACTTGATCCTGAAGTTTTAGAATGGCAAATAAATGTACAATTGTTTACATAACAGAAAAGGCTAAGCAGAAAGTAAATTTCAATATGTCAGTATAGAGGCTCTACTTTATGTAGACTTAAATTAATGTGAGATATGTACCTTCATATTCAGAAATCTGGATGTTTCCTTCATACATTAAACTATTAATAAGCATAACTTTTCTACTTGTGTAATTTAAGTATAAAGTAAAATAATGGGCATTATCATTGGATGTTTCCCCACATTGGCTTTTCAGATACCCATCTTGCTTGCTTTTCAGTTTATTTGTAGCAAGGCACATACAGAAGAAGAAATTTCTGGCTTTTCCATGTCATTTTATTACCTTTTCTCACTTTTAAAACTAATACACACTTATCTCTTCACTCTTTTTTTCTCCTTACCTTTACCACTAATACCAGTAAAATTACCTTGCTGATAGTGAAAAAGTTCTGTCAAGATTTTCACTGTAATGGCTGCTACAGAGAGATGGACCATCTTGATCATCACCAGTGGTTTCTTCTGATTATAAAATGTTTAGACTTTCTGAGAATTTAAAAAGCCACCACTGTTCCCAGTCAGCATATACAAGCTCTTAATATTCTGTTTATTAAACAATTCAATGTACTATTTTATATTGGATGATATTGATTCTTAACATTGGCTTTTCAGTCATCAACAGTCAACATAAAAATTTCAATTTTCAGTAATTTAGTGGAAAATATCTTATTTCTTTCTTCAATTTTAAAGGCTTTCTGCTTTTTACACTTGTATATTATCAGTGAAAAGGAACAGTTAACCTGAGCCAAGTAATAAAAGATATTTTGCATTTGTCATGAAGACAATTTATGGTAGATACATGAATACACAGATTACAATATAAAGTCTCAGTTTAACCTGTTTATATAAGATAGAGGGCCACACTAAACTACTCAGTGAGATATATATATTCCATCCACTTGAAACAATAAACAGTAATGTATCCAAGAAGATTATGTGTCCTACCCTGTCTCATCGAAAAATTAATTATATGGTTAAAATGTAAAAGAAAGTAAACATAAAGATCAATTAATGTATATATCAATTTTTCTTTTTAAAAAAATAGACATAAAATTTCACACTGGTAAAACATAAACACTAACTAAAATTCATATAAATCACCCAGAGTTGATGATATTAATATGGTTCCTTGGTTGTCAAGAAAATTCTTAAGTCTGAGTAAAGATTAAAGCCTGAGTAAAGAATAAAAAGATGACTTTTCAAGCATACCCAGATATTTGTAAACAGTACTACATTCATATCTTTTATTTTAAGAAGTGGTCTTAAAATATATCAATTTGTTTTTCCACCTATGTTTAATATGCCCAAATTTAAAGGGAGAGCTAAAAGACAGTCTACAAATAAATATATGAAATAAAATTATAGCACTACTAAAAAAGGGATATAATAATGTTATTTAACAAAGCATTTTATAAATGACTTACCACTATTCTAGACATAAATTTTTTTTTTCTCAATTCTTTCCTGTGTTAACTAGGGTTATTTTCTAGTTAAGATAATCCTGCTGGAGAAGAGATGCTATACAATATTTATTACAACACATGAGTTGTATTGTCTCACAATACTGAATTTCTTAAGATGGGGTATCTTATTAAAAAAGGAGGGGGAAAAACCCTATATTTTCTTTACTTCAGAACTGTGGGGCCAAGGGATGTAGATTAAAATGCTCCATATTTAGTTTCTGGGATTGGGCTTGTTTAGTACAATACCATGGTTTTAGAAGTCTGTACTAGGAACATTTTCCAAATACATTTTTTATATTTCAGATGTAATGCAGTGCACTTTTATTTGAACAATTAAAAAAAAATACGTGGTATGTGTATATGCAGACTACATCAGTCTTTTAAGAAATGATTTAATTCTTGGACATTACACTTGAGTTAGTTCACACCTTAAATCCCCAAATAGTTAATATCTCAATTACTCTATAATCACTTTATACCATCCATTCCCAACAAAATCCCACATTTCATTGCCTTTTCAACATACATTTTGACATACTCAACATGTTTACAAACGCTGACTTAAGTGCTTATAGGAAAGAAATTTCCCCTCCTACTTCCCATTACTGAAAAGTTGTTTTTATTAATACATGAAAAATAATTCTTTTGTAAATGACTATAATAATTTTTTTTTCTTTGGAAAAGGTATTAACTAATCCTGTCTTGTTCTTCACAAAAATAATAGTCCATCTGTATTTTGTAAAAATGTCGTACCCTATATTATTTTTAAAACAGTACAGAGTGTTGTACTAAATAGGAAAACCCAAAGTTATAAAATGTCTTCAGATCTAAATCCCATGTTGATGTTTTTCATAACATTCTTATTTCCACAGATCTGGCATTACAGAACATTTAAAAGGTACCAAAACATTGTTTTAAGTAACAGATTTTAAAACTAAGATTATTTCAGAATGATTAAAATAGCAAAGAAAAACCAAGTCCCTGCTTTTAAAACCACTATAAGCAGAGATTCAGTATTCCATTCTCAATATAGTCTTACTTTAGGTAAATCAATCTATGCAGATGTCTTACACTTACAATGTTTGCTGTCCCTGATACTAAATTCTATATGTTCCTTCATGTCTTTGGAAATACATACCCCATTGATAAATGGTTGCTTAAGTCATAGCATTTGATTAACTCAGGTGACTGGAATTTAAGATGGGAGCATCATCAGTGCTTTAATAAGTCTTGATGTGTTGTACACCTTGATTGCAAAAATCCGATCACTTGAATTTTGGGTAAGTGTAAAGGAAAATGTGCCACTGTGGCTTTAACAGA
This sequence comes from Saimiri boliviensis, assembly GCF_048565385.1. Lineage (NCBI taxonomy): Eukaryota > Metazoa > Chordata > Mammalia > Primates > Cebidae > Saimiri > Saimiri boliviensis. Next base: position 66,591,682 of record NC_133451.1, on the reverse strand, counting down.
ATACCTTTATAATGTAACATAATACAGACCTAGTATCTATGGTGTAGGAGGTTCCATATTATACTTTTAAATGAATTCACGCTTTTGAAAAACAAAAGCCAACTTTGCATGTTCTGTGCTTGAAAACCAATGATAAGAAAGATGGCAAGCAGATGTCTTTCAATAGAGAAAAAAGCCAATTCTAGATTAGGTAGCTTTGGTTTTGAGAAGTAATGCCTTAAATAAGAAAGAAAAACTGAAATCTTAACTGATTTTAAGAAATCACTAACAGCCGGGCGCGGTGGCTGAAGCCTGTAATCCCAGCACTTTGGGAGGCCGAGGCGGGTGGATCACGAGGTCAAGAGATCGAGACCATCCTGGTCAACATGGTGAAACCCCGTCTCTACTAAAACTACAAAAAATTAGCTGGGCATGGTGGGGCGTGCCTGTAATCCCAGCTACTCGGGAGGCTGAGGCAGGAGAATTGCCTGAACCCAGGAGTCGGAGGTTGTGGTGAGCGGAGATGGCGCCATTGCACTCCAGCCTGGGTAACAAGAGCGAAACTCCGCCTCAAAAAAAAAACAAAAAACGGTGGCTCAAGTCTGTAATCCCAGCACTTTGGGAGGCCGAGGCGGGTGGATCACGAGGTCAAGAGATCCAGACCATCCTGGTCAACATGGTGAAACCCCGTCTCTACTAAAAATACAAAAAATGAGCTGGGCATGGTGGCGCGTGCCTATAATCCCAGCTACTCAGGAGGGTGAGGCAGGAGAATTGCCTGAACTCAGGAGGCAGAGGTTGCGGTGAGCCGAGATCGCGCCATTGCACTCCAGCCTGGGTAACGAGCGAAACTCCATCTCGAAAAAAAGAAAAGAAAAGAAAAGAAATCACTAACAATTGCTCATGAAAACATTTCTTAAAGGTGTATGTATATACATATATATACACCCTAGTAGGCTACAGTCATTTAGTTTTTTGACAAACATTTCAGAAGGCATATTTGGGAAATGAGAAGCCTAAATGATTACATGATAATGATAGCCTATATTCAAATTTTGAGCACTTAATTCAGGCTACTACAACAAAAATACTACAGACCGAGGAGCTTAAACAACAGAAATTTATCTCACAGTTCTGAAAGGTACAATGTCTAATGTCAATATGCCAGCCTTTATGGTTTCTGGTGGGGGCCTTCTGTCTCATTTGCAGATGGCTTTCTCCTTTCTTAATGCAGGGCAAAAAAAGTCATCTTGCTTTTGTCTTTTCCTTTTTTTTTTTTTTCCTTTGTTTGAGACAAGATCTTGCTCTGTCACCCAGGCTGGAGTGCAGTGGCATGGCATGGCGTGATCACAGCTCACTGCAACCTCAAACTCAGGTTCATGTGATCCTCCCCTCCTAGCCTCCCAAAGCACAGGAATTTACAGGGATAAACCTTAATGCCCAGCCTTATTTCTTAAGAGGGCACAAATCCAATTTGAGAGCTCTACCCTTAAGACCAATTACTTCCCAAAGGCCCTACCTCCAAATACTGTCACATTGGGGTCTCAACAAAGAATCTTGGGAAGATAAAAACTCCATTCCTGTGTTCATGACCAATTTAGCAAGTTCCTGTCCAGTGTAGCAAGCTCCATTCCTGTGTTCCTACCATGATAGTTAGGAATTACAGAGACTGCAGAAGGAAAATGTAATATATAGTCTCTTCTTAAGGAATTTAAAGTTCAGAAATTAACTGACATAACACTAATATCAAAGACTGGAATAAGCTAATTATAAATGTTGAACTTTTAAAAATGTTTAAATACATTGCACAAGTTCATTTGCAAAGAGGATTGACAAATGATTTCAGTTGGTTCACTCAATAGTTGTATGGTCATTTTGTACTGTACTCTGAAACTCAAAAGATATAAGATAATCACAATGTTGTATAAACAGTACCTGTACATTAGTAGTAACACTTTCTTTTGCATTGGGCTTTAAAATTGACAAATACTTCCCCCAACATCCTCTACCAAGTAGGTAGCAAGTTCTAATCATCCTCATTATATGGATTAAGAAATGTGTTTATACACATATAGATGAAATTAGCAGAAGTTAAATATTTATAAATTTTATTTAGATCATAATATTCAAACTTAAGGAAACAGTTTTTTAAATGAGAATATAACATGAACACAATATGTAGCAAAAATGTGTTCCTACATTTAGCAGAAATTAAATATTCATAAATTTTATTTAGATCACAATATTCAAACTTAAGGAAATACTTTTTAAAAATGAGAATGTAACATGAATACAATTATGTAGCAAAAAATGTGTTCCTACACTGAAGTCCCATTTCTGACCCCTGATATAACCACAAAATTAAATCTTAGGGATTGCAGAACAGCTTACAGTTTTGTTTTGTTTTCTTAAGAGATGGGAGTCTTGCTTGCTCTGTCACCCAGGCTGGAGTGCACTAGCTCAATCATGACTCACTGCAGCCTTGGGCTCACGGGGCTCAAGCAATCCTCCTACCTTGACCTCCTGGTAGCTGGCACCACAGGTCCAAGCCACCACATCTGGCTAATTTTTGTATTTGTTGTAGAGATAAGGTTGGGCCATGTTGCCAAGATCAGCCCTTAAGGTATCCTCCCACCTCAGCCTCAGAAAGTGATGGGATTATAGGCGTGATCCACTGTGCCTAGCAAGAATAGCTTTAAAATTCAGTTCAGATTATGAGCAGTCTGAACAGTAGTCAGTAGCAACTGATGGCTTTTCTGTTAGCTTAATAAATGGATAAAGAAATAGATTGGTTGGTTCTTCTTTTAGAAGTTTATATATAGCATGTGTGCGTGTGTTTAAACACGTTTAAAAATTCATGTAAAAATTTATCAGTCAGTTTGGAAAGCAGATGGCTTCCAGAATCTTGAGAAAGTGACCTTGGTTAGGTGCACAATGAAGGGCAAATGATAGCTGCCGTTTGACATTACCCAACATTTGCTGGAGGCTTCTTTGACTAAATAAATATATAAAATCAATGTTTACTCCTCACAACATACTTTGTTCTGTAGTCTGGGGTGACCCTTCTGTGAGGAACCTCCTCTGTGTCATTCCAGTTTGTTGTTTCCAGGAACACAAAAGTAAAAACTATATAGTCCCCGGGCGCAGTGGCTCACGCCTGTAATCCCAGCACCTTGGGAGGCCGAGGCAGGCGGATCACGAGGTCAAGAGATCGAGAGCATCCTGGCCAATATGGTGAAACCTCGTCTCTAAAAAAAATAAAAATAAAAAATAGAAAAGAAATTTAAAAACTATATAGTCCATGCAGATTCAACGTATTCCTTTTGACTAAAAGACATCTAATGCTGAGTTCAGGCTCTTTAAAGCTTATAATGGATACAAGTAAATTCTAGTAAGGAATTCACCGCACTGCCATCGATACTGCCAAGTGATAGTTTCCCTTAAATCAAGACATGACACTTTATCTTACTATAAGCTTTTGCTGCTATTTATAATGGAACACAAAACATTGAAGAAATTCAGTTTGCAGGTGGTGTTCAAAATACTCACTGGAACGGATGGGCCATTTAATTAAATATACAAGAGGCTGAACTATGCGTCGTGCTTTAAGCATGCTTATTAACATTCAGGGTCAGCAAGAAACATGCGTCACTCTCCGGGCCGGCATTTCAGCAACGTGTTACTCTTTGGTATTATAATCTATCCTATTCTCTAGCGGAAGCACTCCAGTGCACGTAAAGAGGTTGGGGATCAGCTTCTGGTCACAAAAAAACATGGAGCACAGGTGACCACACTACAAATAACGATTAGCTTTAGTGAACTAGAATGGACAGTTACACGGTGAAGACGAACTTTAGACATGGCTACACCCACGTCTCTGCAGTCTGGTCCGGCCTCGGAGTAATTCCACCCCAGCAGCGGGAACGCTTTGCGCGTGCGCAGTAGGCCTGCCCAGTGCCAAGTGGGAAAGGCGGGACTTCCCTATCTCTTGCGTCATATCCACTGCGACGCAAGTCGTCACCGGCGTGAATGGGAAGGTCAGTCAGCGCTGCAGGCTGGCGTGCCTGCGCTTTTTGCCCGCTGTTCCTGACGCATGCGCCTGTCACCCTTGGTTGGTCCGTGCATGTCCGCTGAATTGTGAGGCCCTGGTTCTGGGCTCCGCTGTGGTGCAGAAATGCTCTGCCGGCTTGGCGGTCGGTGGCTGCGGCCACTCCCTGCCCTGCACCTTCGGGCGGGAGACCCGCCGCTTGCGCCGGTTCCTAGGAGCGGCGCCAGGCGCCCCACTCTCCCAGTGTGGGCAGTGGCACCAGTCTCTGCAGTAGACGGGAACGGCTGGTACGAGGCCCTGGCCACTTCTTCGCCGGTGCGGGTTGCGGAGGAAGTACTGCTCGGCGTGCACGCCACCACGGGACTGCCCTGGTGGGGCGGCATTCTGCTCTCCACCGTGGCCTTGCGGGGCGCAGTCACGCTGCCCTTGGCCGCCTACCAGCACTACATCCTGGCCAAGGTGAGGGGCGCCGAGCCGTGTGCGTGCCCTGCGCGGCAACCCCTGCAGTGGAAGAAAGTCGATATTCACTCAGGGCTTTCGATCCCGCGATATTGCCTGCTGCAGTGTTTAGTATTTAATCATCGTGCCTATTTTATTGTGACCATTTTAGCGTTTAAAAAAATTTAGCATTAGGTGTGTTGAATAAAATTTTGTACACATGAACCTGTCCTTTCGTTTTCCTTGCTGGGTTTGTGCTCCGAGCACAAGTGGTTACTAAAGTTCTCTCAGAGAATGGAATCAAAGCAGTCAGTGGCAGAAGAAATTGTCTTGACGAAACCTATAAAATTCATGTCTTAAAAGTTTTAATAGCCAGTATGTCTGCATACTATTAGCACTTTGCGAATTCGATTCCTATCCAAGCCTGACTAAGACTGTGTCTGCTTGGTCACAGTCACTTAACCTTTTAATGCTGAATCCTTTTTTCTGAGGAATCAGGATAGAAATACCTTCTTTGCCTACTTCACAACGTTATGAGAGCAAGTCAGATGATATGGGTTAAAGTGCTTGATTATTCAAATGGGATAGTTAAAAAATAGTGGCTTTCATGTCTTCAGGTTGTGAGCATTGGGGGAAAAAATCGGAAACAGAACAGGAACGGAATCAGCAGCAACATTAAGTCAGTGAGCTACTTTACAGGAAAAATTAACACAAGGCAGGAATAAATGCAGTTTTTATTTTTGATTTGTGTCTATCACAGTGCATTAAAGGTTCTTAAAAGACGGCAGTTTTCTCCGCTTACGTTACTAAGAAATCTAGAGATGGAACAGTAAAGTCCAGGGTGCAGTCCTCATGTAATACTTCTAACCCTGTGAAGTAGATGCTGTTATATATTTTATATGTGAGGGAACATGATTTTAGAGCTTACTTGCCCATGATCACATGGATAAGTATACATTTTGAATTTTTGAATGAGGACATTTTAAGCAAATTGACATCATGTATTTAGACTTAGGTTTCTTGACATGATCAATAAACTACATTTTTAAATGACTCAAGGGAATAGTGTGAAAAATTATGAGTGATTATGAATAAAGGTCCTTTATGTGCTCATAACAAAATCTGTTTTTTAGCTAGGTGGAAAATTTGCAGCCAGAAATAAAAGCTATTGCCAAGCATCTTAACCAAGAAGTTGCAGTTCGTGCAAGTCAGTTGGGGTGGTCCAAAAGAGTTGCCAGGTAAGCTAATTATATACATATAAGACCATACACACACATACATAATTATAATGTTAATTATAAGTTTGAGTATTCTATAGTTTTGGCAGTGAAGTGTTTCTTTTACATATATATATTATTATTATGTTTTTGGAGTATCGCTCTTGTTGCCCAGGCTGGAATGCAATGGCGCAATCTCTGCTCACCGCAACCTCCACCTCCTGGGTTCAAGCGATTCTCCTGCCTCAGCCCCCCGATTTGCTGGGATTACAGGCATGCGCCACTAAGCCCAGCTAATTTTGTATTTTTAGTGGAGACGGGGCTTCTCCATGGTGGTCAGGCTGGTCTCAAACTCCTAACCGCAAGTGATCTGCTGGTCTTGGTCTCTCAAAGTATTGGCATTACAGGAGTGAGCACTGCGCCCGGCCTACTCTTTTATACCTTAATAAGTTATTATGTGGCATGATAGTTTCATATGCTGGACTGAAGGCAAAGAAATACATAAAGAGACAGATAAGAAGAGCATGTTCCTATTCTTCAGGGATTCCAGCCTATTGAAAAAGACTTGTAATCAAATAATAATGTCAGTGAACTAACTACTATATAAAAATTATGTACAAGGCGGTGGATCATGAAGGAGAGTCAGGCAGGAAAGTCAAGATTATGTACAAGGAGCTAGATCATCAAGGAAGCACTGGCAGGATGAAGATACTTTGCCATTTCTGTTGTGATATTGGTCAACAAATGACACATATAATTTACAATCTTGACCTTTTAGAAAAGATACAGCAGGTAATAGCTTATAGGAAAGAAGAGGTAGAAAACATAAGTGCCCCAGTAGAAACACCTCGATTGCCAAGGTGTTCTCCATCTATTGTGGTTATTCTGTGCAGTTGCCTGCCTGAGTTCTTGGAAAGCCCCAATCTAAGGGTGCTTGGTTGTGCCCAAGTATGTCTGCATTCATTCACTGGGAACTTATAAGCTCTCCTGCTTCAATCAACCTAAGCTACGCGTTAATCAGTTTCCCAAATTCTAATCCTTACTAAACTGTGACAAATATTCTCCTTTTTACAGCAATGAAAAAAAGGGCTTTGTAGTATTAATCTATTTTATGTATGTATTGTTATCCATGTTTTTTTAATCTGTATAGGTATAAATTTTCCAACTATCTTTAATATGAGATTGTGTCCTATCTTTATTTAGTGTTAAAAAGACCTGACATTTAAAAAAATCATGGTGATTTTTATCTTCATTTGGTAAAAATTGAAAGTTGACAGACATATAGTTTTGAAATTTTACTGATCAAAGAAGTCGAAAGCTTCAGCCATAGGCCAAAAGAACCAAATTAATAGCTGCTTGCCTGGGTTACCAATGCAGCCTAGGTAAGACTGTGGCACCTTTTAAGCAGCACTGTCAGCATGGTTGGCCAGATACATCCTCACAGATGTTTCTTTCTGGGAAGAAGCGTGTCAGATGGACACTGTCAGATGGACAGCCAAAAAAGTGGGCTTTTCACGTAAATGATATGATACAATATTTCTAAAGGCATGCTGATGTGGAAGTCTGATTTGTTGGATGAACTAAAGTCATCCAGGGACCAGAATATGCAAGTGTCTAGAGGAGTAAAACAAGAGATAAAATTGGAAGAATAGGCAGATGTGAAATTATGAAGGACCTAGAATGCTTTTGTGTACTGTCTTATTATATACTATAATATGACTAAATTCAGAAAATCTATTGAATGCTTGCTTTGTACAAATTGTATGATACGGGAGGTTTAAAGATGAGTAAAATAGAACACTTCCCCCTCAAGAATACTTTAGTTTTTGGGTTTTTTTGTTTGTTTTGTTTTTGTTTTGCTTTTTGGAACGGGGTCCTGCTGTGTTGCCCAGGCTGGAGTACAGTGGCACAATTTCGGCTCACTGCAACCTCCTCCTCCTGGATTCAAGTGGTTTTTCTGCCTCAGCCTCTGAAGTAGTTGGGACTACAGGTGCATAGCACCACGCCGGGCTAATTTTTGTATTTTTAATAGAGACGGGGTTTCACCATATTGGTCAGGCTGATCAAACTCCTGACCTCATGATCCGCCCACCTTGGGCTCCCAAAGTGCTGGGATTACAGATGTGAGCCACCACGCCTGGCCATTTTTATTTGTTTTTTAACTCCTGTTCTCTTGGACCTGAAGGAAGACTAGTGTAGAACAGGCGTCCCCAGACTTTTTACACAGGGGGCCAGTTCACTGTCCTTCAGACCTTTGGAGGGCCACCACATACGGTGCTCCTCTCACTGACCACCAATGAAAGAGGTGCCCCTTCCTGAAGTGCAGGGGGGGGGGGGCGGATAAATGGCCTCAGGGGGCCGCATGCGGCCCGCGGGCCGTAGTTTGGGGACGCCTGGGGTAGAAAGCAAGATTTTAGGAAAGAAACAGTAGTAACTAATATGGTTAACAGAGAAACAGATTAAAAATGTCTTTGTGAGATAGTTAATTGAACAATGGAGACTATTTTGACAGGCCAAGAGCATACACAGTATTAAGGGATGAAAGTCATTAAGTTTGGCTGGAGTAGAGAGACTTGATTAAAATTTGCTTTTAGCTTTTATATTTCTAATATTAATTATAGTTATACTATATCAGTAGTGAAATTCACTGTTAAAGCCTAATCAGCCAAAGACCTTCACCAGAGACAAAGCCTGTAGTCTGACAATTTCAGATTGTTATGTAACTTGTGTACAATACTATAGGAATTTTGATAAAAGGACTTATTTGCCTGTTGTTTAGGCATCCCCTTAACATAGCTGTGACAGCTGAAACCCTTATACAAATCCTTTAGCTAATATCTACAGCAGGAGCTATTTATGCTTTGGGAATAAAGCGCAGTTCTTAGTCAAATGACATTTTCTCTTTTCCCTTTTTTTCCACTCATCTCAATGTAGGCTCACTTATCTAAAGAATATGAGGAGGCTAGTTTCAGAGATATATGTGCGAGATAACTGCCACCCTTTCAAAGCCACTGTGTTGGTTTGGATTCAGATTCCAGTATGGATCTTCATGTCTGTTGCTCTCCGGAATTTTAGCACAGGGGCAACACATTCAGAAGGTAATTATTTTAGAAGTCTTCTCCCAAATAAGTTCTCTAGCATTGTCTTTGTACTAAAAAAAACAAAAACAAAAAAACACATACTTTTCATAATTAGGATACATTTACTCTCTTCCTTATAAGGGTGTAGAACCTAAAGTCTTAAGTGTGAACGACTGATTGTGTTGAGAACAACATTTTGTATTGAGAAAAAATATATATATTGTGAGTGAAAAACCAAAATAAAATTAGTGCAGATCTTTCCAGTGAGGGATACCTTATTGGAATCGTTAGACTTCTTATTTATGTCTAATATATTTTTCTCTGCTGTTTTTAGGACTTCTATTGTTTTATTTGTAAAACTATTTCAGCAGGTTTTTCTGTTCCGGATCAGTTAGCTACTGGCGGGATTCTGTGGTTTCCTGACCTCACTGCACCGGACTCCACTTGGATTCTGCCTATCTCTGTTGGTGTCATCAATTTATTAATAGTGGAGGTCAGTGGTTTTAAATGAAATTTGTTTGCCATTTATTGGGGGTTTTGTTGCTGCTGTTCTAACATTAAATATATTTTTGTTTTGAGTTGGTGAAGATAGCTCTAACTTAGAAGTGAGATACCTTGGTTCCTGGTTCTAGGTCAGACATTGGCTTAGGCCTGTCCCTTAACCTCTCTGGGCCTCAAAACTCTCGAAATTAAAAGCACTGAATTAGTACATTTCCAAGTCTCTTTCAGCTTCAAAATTATATGATTCTGAATTTTGTGATTTGCTTTTGGTAAAAACAGTAATGAAGGTCCCCAATCTGATTATTAGAGTGGTGTTCCGTGTGGGTGTTTAATATTTGAATTTGTAGCGGGGAATACAATCAGGCGCTGACTGCCATTTTCTTGCTTTATGACCTTAGAAAAGTCATTGAATGTCTTTATAAGATGAAATGGGAAAAACATACATAGCAAATGTGACCTTTCAGTCATGTCTTTTTTTTTTTGAGACAGAGTTTTGCTCTTGTTGCCCAGGCTGGAGTACAATGGCGTGGTCTTGGCTCACTGCAACCTCCACCTCCCGAGTAGCTGGGATCACAGGCACATGCCACTACACTCGGCTAATTTTTGTATTTTTAGTAGAGTCAGGGTTTCACCATGTTGGTCAGGCTGGTCTTGAACTCCTGACCTCAGGTGATCCACCCACCTTAGTCTCCCAAAGCACTGGGATTTCAGGTGTGAGCACTGTGCTCAGCCCTCCCAGTCATGTCTTAACTCTTATCGCAGGCTGCTTTACTCAGCAGTTCTAGGAAACTGTGCATATAATTTCATAAATTGTTCTCAGACTCTGAGTAGAACAGACTGAACTGGAAGAAATCTTAAAAATGATTTATCTCAGTATAGATCTCCTAGACCTCATGACCACTGACCCCTGTTTGTGAAATCTAATATAACCCTTATTTTTTTCAGATAAGAACAATGAAGATGTTAGAGTATAAGGTCTTGAGTGAAAGTTTCTTGAGAAAAGACTCCACCTGTAGTCCAAATATGTTTCCCTAAGTGCATGTAGCACAGTCACTGTGGTTGATAGTCAGTAAATATTTGGTAGAAAGAAGGAAGTGATAAGCACAAGCTTATAGTGAATCAATGTCAATCCTCTAGTCTTTTCCTCTATATTATCTAAGGACTAATAAAAGTTAAGTGGGGCATGGTGGCGTGTGCCTCTAGTTCCAGCTACTCGGAGGCTGAGTCAGGAGGATTGCTTGAACCCAAGAGATGGAGGCTGCAGTGAGCTGTGATCCCATCACTATACTCCAGCCTCAGCAACAGGAGACCTCATCTCTAAAAGAAAAAAATGAAAGCTTATTCTTACTTAACATCCACTATGTGCTCATTGTTTTGTTTTGTTTTGTTTTTCTTGAGACAGAGTCTCACTCTGTTGCCCAGGCTGGAGCGCAGTGGTATGATCTCTATTCACTGCATCCTTCGTCTCCCAGGTTCAAGTGATTCTCCTGCCTCAGCCTCCTGAGTAGATGGGATGACAGGTGCCCACCACCTTGCCCAGCTAATTTTTTGTATTTTTAGTAGAGACGAGGTTTCACCATGTTGGCCAGGCTGGTCTGGAACTCCTGACCTCAAGTGGTCTGCTGCCCTAGCTTCCTAAAATGCTGGGATTACAGGTGTTAGCCACTGTGCCCGGCCGTAAGGCATCGTTATATGAATCAACTCATTTACTTCTTAGAATAACCCTGTAAACTAAATATTATCCTTTTTTAATATGGAGAAAGTGAGGCATAAAAATGTAAAACGACATAGTTTGGCTCTAGAATCATAATTATGCAGAAGTCTCTTTTCCCCCCTTCTTTTCTTTTTTGTGGAGACGATCTTACTCTGTCACTAGTACAGTGGTGTGATCTCAACTCACTGCAACCTGTGCCTCCTGGGCTCAAGCAATCCTCCCACCTCAGCCTTTTTCCCCGAGTAGCTGGGACTACAAACACATGCCACCATGCCCAGCTAATTTTTGTATTTTTTGTAGAGACTGTTTCATTGTGTTGCCTAGGCTGGTCTCAAACTCCTCAGATCAAACGATCAGCCTGCCTGGGCCTCCCACAGTGCTGGGATTACTGCCCCTGCACCCCCACCGCCACCCCCGCCATCCTTATGCGGAATTCTTAAGTGGAGCTTGAAGAATCCTATGACAATAGCTATCATATAAATCATTGCACTTGTGTTTTGGTACAAAGTGTCAAAAATCCTTCATTTAAGAATTTCACATAATTAGTAAGTGTTTTTTTTATTTTTTATTTTTTTAAGAGACAGGATCTTGTTCTGTTGCCCAGGCTGGAGTTTAGTGGCATGATCATAGCTCACTGTAGCCTCAAACTCCTGGGCTGGAGTGGTCCTTTCACCTAGGCCAGTTATTAAGAGTTTTAAAATGGATGACCAAACTGAGTGCAGTGGTTGGTGCATGCCTGTTATCCCAGCTACTTGGGAGGAGGAGGTGGGAGGATCACCGGAGCCCAGGAGTTTGAGAGTTTGAGATCAGCCTCAAAGTGGTCTGTTTGATAGCAAGACCCAGTCTCAAAATATAAAAAATGATCAGCCATAGAAATTAATCAGTGTTTTATATATATATATATATATATATATATATATATATATATATGTTTTTTGCTTTTATTAAAGTGTAGATGGAGGCCAGTCAAAAATCAGTTTATATGTTAAAGCTTGTCTGATTTAATATACATTTTAATAATCATTATACATGTATACGTTCTACCCCTTCAGATTTATGCTCTACAAAAAATTGGAATGTCTCGTTTTCAAACATATATTACATACTTTGTCCGTGCAGTGTCAGTGTTGATGATTCCAATTGCTGCAGCGATGCCCTCGGTGAGTAAACACCAACTTTGTGTGTAGCATGTGCTAAATCCTCTCTGACTTTAGCTTAGACTGGCTGGAAACCTGCCTGTTCTGTTGAACTTCCTCTGACTACCTGATCCCTTACTGAATCAGAGTTGCTGTAGTAACTAATCTGTCTCTATTTCTTGCCTTTTTAAAAAAAATCCTGCAAAATGTTTTACACAATACCATGAATATAGTATTTGTTCCATTTGACTACTTGGTATATTGAATTAGTTGTGCCTATGTAGACTGGACCAAGGAATTTGGCACTTATAAAAGAAACAAAACAAAGTGCTAAGACCGTTAGGGTTCATTTCTGGTATTATTTAATCTCGTAACAACTCTATGACGGTAAACTTGTCCCTGTATATACTGATTTAAACTTTATAGAAATAGAAAAAGAAATGGTTATGTTTGCAGTTAGGTCAGTCTTTTGCATGTTTCGCATGGATACTTTAGAAGTTTCTTTTTTTTTTTTTTTAAGACGGAGTTTCACTCTTGTTACCCAGGCTGGAGTGCGATGGCACGATCTCGGCTCACCACAACCTCCGCCTCCTGGGTTCAGGCAATTCTCCTGCCTCAGCCTCCTGAGTACCTGGGATTACAGGCACGCGCCACCATGCCCAGCTAATTTTGTTTTGTATTTTTAGTAGAGACAGGGTTTCACCATGTTGACCAGGATGGTCTCGATCTCTTGACCTCATGATCCACCCGCCTCGGCCTCCTAACGTGCTGGGATTACAGGCTTGAGCCACCGCACCTGGCCTTACTTTAGAAGTTTCTAAGGAGGCAAAAGCTATGTTAGATTTATCTCCATGTTTACTCAGAGCCAACACATAAAGTAGAATTCAGTTGTTGTTCATAGTTAGAGTGTATCGTATATAAAACGACTTCACAGTATTTTTTTTTTTTTTTTTTTTTGAGCTGGAGTTTGGCTCATCACTCCTTGCCCAGACTGGAGTGCAGTGGCGCAATCTTAGCTCACTGCCACCTCCACCTCCTGGGTTCAAGTGATTCTCCTGCCTCATCCTCCCTAATACCTGGGATTATATACACACACCACCATGCCTAGCTAGTTTTTGTATTTTTAGTAGAGACAGGGATTCGCTGTGTTGGCCAGGCTGGTCTCGAACTCCTGATCTCAGGTGATCCACCTGTCTTGGTCTTCCAAAGTGCTGGGATTACAGGTGTGAGCCACCATGCCTGGCCCACTGTGTTCTTTATAGGAATCTGAAACAATATGTTTTTGATATCAAAATGTATTTTTTAGGTTGTTACTGGACATGATACTATCATTAATCCTGTGCAGAATAAGTTTGCACTTCTCTAAAATAGATACCATAATGCCTATGAGAATTAATGAAATAAGTGCCTATTGTAGAACTTTTTACATAACAGTTGTAATGTTGTAAAATACCCTGTAAAAGTAGAACAGCACAGATTCACTGCATTTCCACAGAGAAATCATACCAGTTATAACTGAAGAACTGCCCCAAATTGAATAAAATACGAGCAGTGAAGTTTTAGTGAGGATTGAGTTCAAAATGAATAACAAGATATCTAAAACACAATGTCTTAATAAGCCAAAATTTGTCCTCTCAATTATAGGAAATCTGGTTAGGCAGCTGAGGGATGATGGGGCAAGTCCATGAAGATGAGAGACCCAGACTGCTGCTCTCTTTCTGATTTATTATCCACAGCCTGTGCTTTCAAGGCTACGCTATGGTCATGGCTGCTAGACCTTGTTATCATGCAGGAATAGTAAAGGGTGCCTCAAGTGCCATCAGCCCCTTTTAAGGAACCTTGCCAGATGTTCCACCAAACAGTTGTGTTTGCATCTTAGTTTTATGGCTACTCCTCGCTGCAAAAGAGACAAGGAAATAGAGTCCTTTTTTTTTTTTTCCAGATGACAGTGTACCCAACTAAAAATTAGGATTTTGTTACTAAGTAAGAGGGGAGATTGATACTTAGATGGCAACTTATAGTCTGCTATAGTTGGGCTCAGCTTGTTTTTTCTGCTGGTGGATAAGTCAGATGATGATGATGGCCAATATTTATTTAACATTGACTTTGTACTAAGCACTATTTTAAATGGTTTGCATATGTTACCCCATATAATTCTCCCAACAGTGCAGCGATAAAGGTACTATTATAATGTCCACTTGGTGAAGAGGAAACTGAGAAAAGAGAAGTTAAGTAACTCATCCAAGGCCACTTAGCTATAAGTGATAGAATCTTAACATACATCTAAGCAGTTTGGCTCCTCCTCTTAACTACTGTGGTAATCTGCCTTTGAGGATGTGCTGCTTTCTGCCCCTGAAGGCTGACTTTGGAACAAATGACAAACACAGGTGCCGAATGTGGACCATATACTTGCATACCACTCTATATGAATTATCTCATTTATTCCTCATAGCAATCCTCTGAGGTAGATACAGTTACTGTCTCTACTTTATAGCTGAGGAAACTGGAACAGAAGAAAAATAACTTACTCAAAGTCAAATAGATGGCAGATAGGAGTCAAACTCAAGCAGTTTGACTCCAGAACCCAGACTTAACAACTACATGGTTTTGTTTCTGGGGCCTGATTACCTTCTGATGCCAAAGAAAAGTCTGGAACAGGGGTAAGTTTAGGAGTATTTCGAGAGGTTGTAGAACTTAGTTATTGACCTAAATAAATAGTCACCCAGGGCCACAGACCAGTACCAGTCCATAGCCTGTTAGGAACCAGGCTGCACAGCAGGAGGTGAGTGGTGGGCAAGTGAGCCTTACCACCTGAGCTCTGCCTCCTGTCAGATCAGCAGCATTAGATTCTCATAGGAGCACAAACTCTATTGTGAATTGCACGTTTGAGGAATCTAGGTTGTGCACTCCTTATGTGAGTCTCATTCCTCATGATATGAGGAATGGAACAGTTTCATCCCCAAAATCTTCCTCCCATCTGTGGAAAAATTGGTCCCTAGTGCCAAAAAGGTTGGGGACTACTGGTCAAGATGGTAATACAAAAGAAAATTGAAGATAATCATGAGGCTGTCTCAGAAAAAGGCAAAGAAATACATTCCTGACTACACTGAGAAACTGGCTGTTGGGAAAAATTTGGATGATAGATGAGTATATGGGGAAAATGAGATCTAGGGAGGCTAAGTTTGCCATCATAAATGCCACACCTCCAGTATTCTACCTTCAGTATGTAAGTAGCTAGACAGGACTCTTGGTGAGAAAAAAGTATGCTCCATTGCCAAAGAAGGGAGATGAGATCTTTCTTGAGCCTCTGCCTAGGAGCTTCTCTCTTTTTACTTTCTACCCTAAATACTTCTCTTTTGCCTTTATTTTTGCTTTTTGGTCTGTCTGTAACCTTTTTTACCTGTCTATTAAGTCCATCACAGCAATCTGATAGCTGCTGCAAGTCTTGCTCAGTCTTGGCATACTTCTATTTGCAAAGATTGTCATTTTCTTTTTTATTGCCTGTGTCTGGACTGTGATGTCCTTGCAGACTTACAGATGCTAACATTTATGTCTTCTCTTTATAGTCACTTGTTCTCTACTGGTTATGCTCCAGTTTCATGGGCCTTTCACAGAACTTGCTGCTGCGTTCTCCTGGATTTCGCCACCTTTGCCGAATACCATCAACCAAGTCAGATTCAGAAACTCCTTATAAAGACCTATTTGTTGCCTTTTCTAGCAAGTTCATTTCAAGAAAGTGACATATTTTCCAATAATTTTGAAACAGTTGCAAGAGTCACTATCACCTTAATGTATTTAGACTTAGAAATTCAGGTATTATTTGATTTGCCTTTATTTAAAATTATGAACTTCATGAAATATTGTAGGTTAAGTTGTAATCCAGGCCAGGCATGGTGGCTCATGTGTGTAATCCCAGCACTTTGGGAGGCCAGGCTAGGTGGATCACCTGAGGTCAGAAGTTCGAAACCAGCCTGGCCAACGTGGTCAAATCCCATCTCTACTAAAAAATACAAAAAAAAATTAGCTGGATGTGATGCTGGGTCCCTGTAATCCCAGCTACTTGGGAGGCGAGGCAAGAGACTTGCTTGAACCTGGGAGACAGAGATTGCAGTGAGCTGAGATCGCCCTTTTGCACTCTAGCCTGGGCAACAAGAGCGAAACTCTGTCTCAAAAAAACAAAACAAACAAACAAAAAAGCTGTAAATCCAGATATATTTGACTGTAATTAAAATCTTTTAAATACTATAAATGCAGTATGTTTAATTGTGAAAGTATTAAACTAAAACCAAAGTGCCTGTCTCTGTTTATAAAGTTACAGTTTGTAAGGGCTGCCAGAACTTTGGAGGATAGTGTTAGTTGCTAAATGATGTCAAATTAAACTAAACAATACTGCATGTTACTGTTTTGTAAAGTGAGAGGATCAGTGAGATGATTTATTTTTTCTTTGTTGAGAAGAAGTCTAACTCTGTCTCCCAGGCTGCAGTGCAGTGACACAATCTCAGCTCACTGCAACCTCCAGCTCCTGGGTTCAAGCTGTTCTTCTGCCTCAGCCTCCAAGTAGCTGGGATTGCAAGTGCACACCATCACCCCCAGCTAATTTTTCTATTTTTAGTAGAGACAGGGTTTCACCATGTTGGGCAGGCTGGTCTGGAACTTCTGACCTCAAGTGATCTACCTGTGTTGGCCTCCCAAAGTGCTGGGATTACAAGTGTGAGCCACTGTGCCCAGCTTTTTTTTTTTTTTTTTTGAGACAGAGTTTTGCTCTTGTTACCCAGGCTGGAGTGCAATGGCGCGATCTTGGCTCACCGCAACCTCCGCCTCCTGGGTTCAAGCAATTCTCCTGCCTCAGCCTCCTGAGTAGCTGGGATTACAGGCATGCGCCACCATGCCCAGCTAATTTTTTGTATTTTTAGTAGAGACGGGGTTTCACCATGTTGACCAGGATGGTCTTGATCTCTTGACCTCGTGATCCACCCGCCTCGGCCTCCCAAAGTGTTGTGTTGGGATTACAGGCTTGAGCCACTGCACCCGGCTTTTTTTTTTTTTTTTTTTTTAAGAATCTCTGTCACCCAGCACCCAGGCTGGAATGCAGTGGCACAATCTCGGCTCACTGCAACCTCTGTCTCGTGTTCCAGCAGTTCTCCTACCTCACCGTCCTCAGTAGCTGGGACTATAGGCATATACCACCACGCCCAGTTAAGTTTTGTACTTTTAATAGAGACAGGGTTTGACCATGTTGGCCAGGTTGATCTCGAACTCCTGGCCTCAAGTGATCTGCCCACCTCAGCCTCCCAAAGTTCTGGAATTACAGGCGTGAGCCACTGCGCCCAGCTATTTCTTAATATTTTGGAGGCGGAGAGGATTTTAGACCTCTGTGAGCATCTAAACAAAGGCCATATATATGGTTTTCTCTTCAGAAGAATTTTAGGACTCACAACATGGGACTTCATTGATACTGGGAAGGTCTTCTGGCAACTCCTAGTTAATAAATTTTATTCTAATGGAGCATACATTGATGCTGAGTTAATGTGTGGTTGAAAAAGAAAAGGGGGCAACTTGAAATATATGCAGTAGAATAATCCATGCATAGAAGTACCTAACATGGTAGATGATATGCCTCCCACCCCTGCTTGGAAAGAATACAAAATGTGTACATTCCTTTTTCTATAATTTCTAAGAAGTCTGGAATATAGAGTGTAGCATTGTATACTGCTAGCACCCAAAGTAGAAAATCTTAAGCATTAAGTTTGTTTAGTCAAAGAAGAAAACCAGAAGGGCAGTTGCCTATAGAGGTGATTTTAAACTTCTTTATTTATAAGTATTAAGTACCCTCATAGGCTTAAACTACGATAGAGGTTTAATACCGGAAAAATGGACAGTTATTGTAAATTGTGGATCCAGTTATTTGCTTGTTTAATTTGTAAAGAGATAAAATTAGCTCTGGTTGAGATAGCAAGTATGACAGGTATTTGAGAAGGCTATAAATCATAAATTTTCATTTAGTTAAAATATGGGCCTGATTCTGGGAAACCCTATCATTCCATCTCAGTGTTTTATAGTAAAATAAAAACTAAAGTGAAATTCATTCATCATTTATTTGATTGATGTCTCTTAAATTTTAGTTTACCTACTTAATGAAGTTATGACGTTTTTCAGTATAAAAAATGTACAGTGTACAGAGGTAAGAGTTCTGGTTGTCGTGTTACTACAGTTCCCTGAGAATTTATTTTAGACATAGAAGATGGCAGTTAAGACTAGGTTCTTGGCCGGGCGCGGTGGCTGAAGCCTGTAATCCCAGCACTTTGGGAGGCTGAGGCGGGTGGATCACGAGGTCAAGAGATCGAGACCATCCTGGTCAACGTGGTGAAACCCCATCTCTACTAAAAATACAAAAAATTAGCTGGGCATGGTGGCTCGTGCCTGTAGTTCCAGCTACTCAGGAGGTTGAGGCAGGAGAATTGCCTGAACCCAGGAGGCGGAGGTTGCGGTGGGCCGAGATCGCGCCATTGCACTCCAGCCTGGGTAACAAGAGTGAAAAACTCCATCTCAAAAAAAAAAAAAAAAAAAAAAAAGGACTAGGTTCTCTTTTGGTAAATTCCTAGTCCTGATTTCTGGCTGCCCTATTGAGGCAATTGTGCTTCCCAGCCACATTGAAAGAATTGAAACATCCTCATTATTTGTGGATTTTGTATTTGTAAATTTGCCTGCTTGCTCAAATCTGTCCATAACCCCAGAACCAGTATTTTCACAAGTGCTTTTGAAGCCATTCACAGGCAAAAATTGAGTTACCTCCCAGCAGAAGTCAAACAAATGGCACCCTGCCTTCTAATTTCAGCTCTCATACTGTAAACATGTATCCTTTTTGAGTCTACTTGGTGCCATGTCTTCCTCATTTCTGTTCTATTTTGTTGGTGATTTCACTGTTTAAAATGCCATCAAAATGTCCTGCTGGAGTGCTAATGTTCCTAAACTCAAGAAGAGTGTGATGGGCCTTAAGGACAAAATAAGTGTCTTAGATAAGTTTCATTCTTGCTTGAGTTACAATGCTGTTGGCAGAGAATTCAGTGCTACTGAATCAACAATATGTTGTATTGATCAATTGACAACATCAAAGCTTGCAGAAACTTAACCCTGTATGTTTTCTACGAGCAGTGGTTTGGTATTCACTAATTCAGTGATTGTGGACTTTATGGAACATAAGTACCACAAATAACGCAAATTGACTCTATTTGCAAAAGGTACAATCAAGGATGCAGAGGCAGAAATGTGTGCACAGCTTGGGTCATAGTAAAAAGGGAAAAGAATTTGAGGAAAATTTTGGCAGTTACAAATTATCTCTGAAATAACTTTGCCTTTGCTGTGTGTTACTGTGTACTGACTCAGATATTTTTCTCATAATGGCATGAGGGAAATCAGTGTCCTTTCCCCACTGTGTTTGTCACTTTTGCTAAGATGCAAAAAATAAGGTTCTATCATACTGTGAAATACATGTTTGGTCTGTATCCCCAATCCCTGACATCCAGCAGAATCTGTCTGCCAAGTTGTGTCTTTTGTATGCTCATGTGATGACTGGTGGCTGGGGTCCCCAGCCTGACCAACATGGAGAAACCCCATTTCTACTAAAAATGCAAAATTAGTTGGGTGTGATGGCGCATGCCTGTAATCCCAGCTACCCCGGAGGCTGAGGAAGGAGAATCGCTTGAATTCAGGAGACGGAGGTTGCGGTGAGCCAAGATCATGCCATTGCACTCCAGACTGGGCAGCAAGAGCAAAACTCTGTCTCAAAAAAAAAAAAAAAGAAAAAAGAAAAAAAAGAAAGTCTCAGGATAGGGGCAGTTCTAGATCAGCCTGGGCAACATAGTGAGACCTTGTCTCTGCAAAAAAAAAGAAAGTAGGAAAAAACACCTTTGGTTTTTCCTATCTCCAGATACTCCCTTTTCAAATAAATGAATCTTCTTTCATGTGCCTATTTTGCCTTGTTTACTGTGAGTCCCTTGATTTCAAAATGTATGTTTGTATCTTTTTGCAAATGCGTATTGTGCTTAGATTCCTGTTGCTCTCCCACTGTCAAACTTGCAAACTTGAAATTTCATTTCAAATATATACAGGAAGTTTGAGAATACAGGGCCCTTCCTCCAAGATCCCAAAATAATTTCTGGTAAGTGGGAGGGGTGGGGTAGCTGGGATCTTGAGATAAACCCATGTGTAGAGAAATTATGGTATATTATTAACTGAAATGAAGCAGTTACCTGAGATTACCTAACTTCAGGACCATTCTCTGATTTTTTTCTTCAGGCAGTTTTTTTTTTTTTTTTTTTAGTAAAGAGCAAAAAAATCTTTATTGTATTTCAGAAAATTTCAAGTCTATGGTCTTATTTCTCCAGCAGTTTGCCATAGCCTGGAGCAGTTCCAGAGCCTGAATGAAGTCAGGGCTACTGAACAGGGGCTATACATGCTCTCAAGACCCCTTGATGTCTTGCTGTCTGGCCTGCCTATATCCCCTCAGTTGCTGAGGCTCTGCCCTGGGCCCTGCAGAGTTCAGGAAGGCTTTTGTCTCCTTAATGAGGACTGTAATGTTTGTATTACACTTGTTTTTCCTGTGGGTCTTATTTTTGTCTCTAGGCCAGATTGACTCTCTTAATGAATGCTTCTCATTTAAAGAGTCAGGAAGGGACTCACTCCTGGATCAGTTTATATTATTTATACCATTATGATACCTGAGCTTAAAGTATATTAATAAATAGAATTGGTGTATCTGAAATGATCCCAAATTAGTTTTCCCTGGGACCCTCAGGAGAGAAACCCTGAGCAAATCCTATCCTAGTCACATGTCCTAAGTGGGAAGATGAGGCTTACAAAGGAAAATCAACATTCTTAATTGCCACCCTCACAGATAATCCAGGAGAAGTTGCAAAGCCTCATTAAGAACCTTGAGGGGAAATCCAAACTTAGGGAGACTTTTCAGGTACCTTTAACAGCACTCGAGAGCTAAAGGCCAAACTTTCATGTGAGAACCACACATTCATCCGTCCAAACCCAAAGAATGGAATTGGAGACATAAAGAACAGTGGAAGCCCTGTGGTTTGTTACATCCTAAGGCTGGCTGACAGTACTTAGATATTATGTCTTGAAAATGGACCATTTAAAATGTTTTCTCACACTTCACATCTCAGAGGAGGTACAGAGTTCCTCCTAGACCACACTGGGAAAATTGTAGTTTGTGTGGGAAAGAAAAAAAAAAAAAAAAAAAAAACCTTGTTAACTTCTGTGTTAACAAGTTATTCCTATTTATTTTTTTTAATTGGATGCATGATCTGCACATATTCTTAAATCACCCTTATACCTTCGTATTTTATTCTTTTAAGAATCCCAGGAACCCCCCCTTTTTTTTTTAGGAGTCACTTTTAAAATTGCCTTTATGTCAGATTTAAGCCCCAGAAGCAGTAGAAATACATACCCTAGAAAAAAAGAATGTAGTTTGTTTTTTCCTCTGGATGTTAATTATGGCTACCACAGAATGCAAACTTTGGAATTTCAGGCATAACATTTGAAACCATGTGAGAATTTAGATTTCTGTATTAAAGCTAAATAAAGCTTCCTGTAAATATGATGTGAAACAGTGAGTTACCATCATAAACACTTGTGCTTTATGAGCTGGTTCAAGAGGAACTCAGATAACCTGGCAATTATGTGAATCTATAGCTTTTCCATTTAAACCTTATTAGTGTTGCCTTAACTTGTAATAATGGGTATTTTCTAGTTATCTCTTTTTTTTATATATATACTGTGATTGTATTTCATGAAATCATTTGACTTTGATAAGTTGGAATTTCCTAAAGCCACAGCATTAAAGTGATAGATAATTTTATCCAAAAGTTTCTGAAATTTTGTGGTTCTGTACTATGTATACAACTAAAATAAGAATATAAATTGATATAAAACTATAACTACTTATTATATATGTAAGAATTTGATCCATGTGCAATTTAAGCAAAGCCCTAAAGACCCTGAATTTACATGTATTCTGCTAATGATAAGGAATATGAAGATTCCAGAAATCTTGGTAACTCTTAAGAAAGTGAAGAACGAATCGTTGAACCTGGGAGGTGGAGGTGGCAGTGAGCCAAGATCACTCCACTGCACTCCAGC
The DNA here is from genome assembly GCF_048565385.1 of Saimiri boliviensis. NCBI lineage: Eukaryota > Metazoa > Chordata > Mammalia > Primates > Cebidae > Saimiri > Saimiri boliviensis. The sequence goes on along the minus strand of NC_133451.1, from coordinate 66,569,420 downwards.
CTGGGCAACAGAGTAAGACTTCGTCTCAAAAAATAAAAATTAAAAACTACTAGTCGGGTCAAGCTAATGCTAAGTGGGAGAATTCTTTAAATGGGTAAACCTTGGTGCTATGGTTTGATTTTTTTTTTTTTTTTTGAGACGGAGTTTGGCTCTTGTTGCCCAGGCTGGAGTGCAATGGCGCGATCTCAGCTCACCGCAACCTCCACCTCCTGGGTTCTGGCAATTCTCCTGCCTCAGCCTCCTGAGTAGCTGGGATTACAGGCACACTCCACCATGCCCAGCTAATTTTTTTTGTATTTTTAGTGGAGACGGGGTTTCACCATGTTGACCAGGATGGTCTCGATCTCTTGACCTCGTGATCCACCCGCCTCGGCCTCCCAAAGTGCTGGGATTACAGGCTTGAGCCACCGCACCTGGCCTTGGTGCTATGGTTTGAATGTCTCCTGCAAAACTCATGTTGAAACTTGATCCCCAGTGTGGCAGTATTGAGAGGCATGGGGCCATTACATGGTGATTGGATCATGAGGGCTGTCTTCTCATAAACTGATCGATTGACTTATGGATTAAGGGGTTATAATGGGAGCAGAGCTGGTGTCTTTATGAGAAGAGGAAGAGAGATGTGAGCTAGCACTTAAGCATGCACATCCCCCTCACCACGTGATACCATGCACTGCCTCAGGTCTCTTCAGGGTCCCCGCTAGCAAGAAGGCTCTCACTAGTTGTACCCCCTTGATCTTGGACTTCTCAGCCTCCTTAACTATAAGAAATAAAATAATTTTCTTTATAAGTTACCCAGTTTCAGGTAGTCTGTTATAAGCAACAGAAAGCAGACACTTAGTATAACAAAACAAGATTAAGTTGATCTGAGAACATTATAAAATTTAAAAGTTCATAGCTTAGAAAAAGCAAGATAAATCTTAAAAGCTTGCTCTTTGGAAAGCTTTGCTAAAGAATTTAGCAAATTTTAAGAACTGTTAGTATATGAAAGAATAGTTTAATCTTAATAGAAATTAAATCATAGGTAAATCAGCAAGAGAGCATGCATGTGAACTTTGTGTTTATGATTATGTATTCAGCATTCTAGATGGATCACATAATTGCAAAATAAAATTGTACAGAATTTTGATGACAGCCATTTGAGTGTTTTTTTATGTTTTTGAGTGGCACAATCTCGGCTCATTGCACTCTCTGCCTCCCAAGTTCAAGCAATTCTCCTGCCTCAGCCCCTTGAGTAGCTGGGACCACAGGCGTACACCACCACACCCAGCTAATTTTTGTATTTTTAGTAGAGACGGGGTTTCACCATGTTGACTAGGCTGGTCTCAAACTCCTGACCTCAAGTGATCTGCCCTGCTTGGCCCCAAAATGCTGGGATTACAGGCGTTAGCAACCGCGCTGGGCCTATTTGAATGTTTTATATCATCTCAGAGTAGACCTTTCTCTTTCACAGCACCTGAAAGCCATAATGTTCTAAGCACTTAGAATTGACAGCTGCTAGGATGCCAACAAATAAAGCAAACTGAAGCTGAGCTAAACTACCAGGTAAGGACTAACATAGCCACAGAGAGGGAGCTATTGGTTGACTCTTCAACAAATGCCTTGACTGAAAACTATTCGTGGAATAAAATCTAAAAGCAAAAGGAATTATTAGAAATTTTGAACTTTATGTAGTAATTATATTGCTGTTGTTAATGCAGTTTTTAAAAACTTTTAGTAAATAATGTTTATTAGGTATATTCGTTTGTGCTGCTTATTACCACCAAGAGAAATATATTACTGAAGAAATTTATTGGAGATATTTTACATCTTTTTCAAAAGTTTCTTTTAAGATTTTGGAAATTAGGATCAACCCAAAGCCTTTTGATAAACTAGTCTTTCCATCTGGCCTCAGAGATTGTCCCTGAGGAAAAGGATTCATTCCACCAAAAGAGGATCCTCCCTCTCCACAGTTCTCTAGCTGCATGCTCAGAAAGCCTAGTCTTCATATCTGTTTCAGCTGAGTCCCTCCACAATCCCAATAAATAACTGCATAAAAACGTTTTGATCCTGGTTGATTTACATCCATAGGAACCACAAGGTCGGCAGGGTGCAGTGGTTCACTGCCTGTAATCCCAGCACTTTGGGAGGCCGGGAGGGAGTAGATTATTTTAGGTCAGGAGTTCAAGATCAGCCTGGCAAAATGGCAAAACACCATCTCTACTAAAAATACAAAAATTAGCCAGGTGTGGTGGCACATGCCACCCAGCTACTTGGGAGGTTGAAGTAGGAGAATCACTTGAACCTGGGAGGCAGAGGTTGTAGTGAACTGAGATCGTGCATTTGCCTTCCAGCCTGGACAACAGGAGTGAGACCCTGTCTTTAAAAAAATGGAACCACAAGGTCTGGCTGATAGCACAAGAAAAGGAAAAACAAATGACGGGCAAAGAACAGCTGAAAATTTTTCAAGGGTTTTGTTATTCAACTATATGAAAAACTAAGGAAGCACTTTCCTAAGAGGCCTTGCCTACTTCTCAGAACACTAACTTTTTGCATGGCTGTGACTTGAACATAAGGGAGACATTGACACAACTTTCCCCAAAAAGTAACAGAGAGGACCTTGTTTTCTTGTGTTCTACCACTGACTACCTTCTTTACTGCCCAATGTATAGGTAACAGTTGCAAGGTACCCTTACCTTCAATTGCCTACTCCTGTATAGTATACAGTATACTGCTGGCTTTGTTTTTTTTTTTTTTTTTTTTTTGAGACGGAGTTTCACTCTTGTTACCCAGGCTGGAGTGCAATGGCGCAATCTCGGCTCACCACAACCTCCGCCTCCTGGGTTCAGGCAATTCTCCTGCCTCAGCCTCCTGAGTAGCTGGGATTACAGGCACGTGCCACCATGCCCAGCTAATTTTTTGTATTTTTAGTAGAGACGGGGTTTCACCATGTTGACCAGGTTGGTCTTGATCTCTTGACCTCCTGATCCACCGGCCTCAGCCTCCCAAAGTGCTGGGATTACAGGCTTGAGCCACCGTGCCCGGCTAACTGCTGGCTTTGTTTTATCAAATGAGGACCTCTGGTGTTTTAGAACAAAAGTATCAATGGAAAGACCTGAAATAAAAATCACTGGTTTAAGGAAGCAACCACAATTATTCTTATTGAATTATTCTAAGGCAACAAAAGAGAAATTTCTTTTCTTTTTTCTTTCTTTTTTTTTTTTTTTTTTTTTTTTTTTTGGAACACAGGTTTTTACTTGGTCACCCAGGCTGGAATGCTGTGGTGCCATTTTAGCTCACTGCAACTTTAAATTCCTGGGCTAAAGCAATCCTCCTGTCTCAGCTTCCTGAGTAGCTGAGACTACAGGTACATGCCACCATTCCCAGCTAATTTCTATAATTTTCTGTAGAGATGGAGTCTTGGCACATTGCTCAGGCTGGTTTTGAATTTCTGTTCTGGCCACCACACCTGGCCCAAATTTCTATCCTTGAAGATCTCTGCTAGAATTTTATTAAAAAGAGGCCGGGCGCGGTGGCTCAAGCTTGTAATCCCAGCACTTTGGGAGGCCGAGGCGGGTGGATCACGAGGTCGAGAGATCCAGACCATCCTGGTCAACATGGTGAAACCCCGTCTCTACTAAAAAATACAAAAAATTAGCTGGGCATGGTGGCGCGTGCCTGTAATCCCAGATACTCAGGAGGCTGAGGCAGGAGAATTGCCTGAAGCCAGGAGGCGGAGGTTGCGGTGAGCCGAGATCGCGCCATTGCACTCCAGCCTGGGTAAGAAGAGCGAAAACTCCGTCTCAAAAAAAAAAAAAAGCTACTTTGAAAAATGCCCAGTTTTTATCTTTTCTGTTTTGAGATTTCATAGGCATGCTTTTCTCTTTTTGTACCTCTGATGAGGCAATTATTACATTTGCTTTGCCTTAGCTTGGAATTGGGAAGGCAGTATTGCATTTAACTTAGCTTTGATTTTTGTCTTTTGACAAATTGCAACTCTGCAGGACAACATACAAATGGAATATGAAATATACCTAACTGTATTCATTTGATAGCAGCTGTATTTTTATATATCTGCATGTTCCAACTGTTGCACAATTAAAAATTTGAAGATTTTTTTTTCTGATTATAACCTTCTTCTGTGAAAGGGCCACATATGCAAAGCAGCCTACAAATGTGGAAGGAGCTGAGGAACCAAAGAACGAGGCAGACAAAACCAGTTTGCAGTAAAAAGTGATTTATTGGAGAACTTACAGAAGGCAGCATGGTCTTGGGCAGCAGCAAGACAGGTAGATCTCTGCGTCAGTACTCCCTAGACCCAGGGCTTTTATACCATAGAGAAAGAATGTACAGAGGAGCTACAGAGGTCCTCCTAGACCACACTGGGAAAATTGTAGTTTGTGTAAAAAAAAGAGTGCTCAAAAAAGCCTTGGTACCTTCTGTGTTTTGCTTCTATTTCTTTTTTTAATGGGATGCATAATCTGCTTATATTTTGTACCTATTTTTAAATCACCCTTATACCTTCATATTTTATTCTTTTAAGAATCCCAGGAATCACCTTTTTTTTTTTTTTTTTTTTTTTTTTCAGGGGTCACCTTTAAAATTGCCTTTATGTCAGATTTAAGTCCCAGAAGCAGTAGAAATGCCTAGAAAAAAATTGAAGAATATAGTTTATTTTTTCCTCTGAGTGTTAATTGCAGCTACTATGGAATGCAAACTTTGGAATTTCAGTCATAACATTTGAAACCATGCAAGAATTTAGATTTCTGTATTAAAGCTAAATAAAGCTTCATTAAGTATGATGTAAAACAGTGAGTTATCATCATAAACACTTGTGCTTTATGAGCTGGTTCAAGAAGAACCCAGATAACCTGGTAATTATGTGAACCTATAGATTTTTCCATTTGAACCTTCTTAGTATTTCTTAAACTTGTAATAATGGGTATTTTCTAGTTATCCCTTTACTTCTTTTTTCATATACTATGATTGTATTTTATGAAATCATTTGACTTCGATAAGTTGGAATTTCCTAAAGCCACAGCATTAAAGTGTTAGATAATTTTATTTATCCAAAAGTTCCTGGAATTTTGTGGTTCTGTAATGTAAATACAACTATAGAGACAAAGACAACCCTGCAGAACAGGTAAGAATGCTATGTGGTCATAGCCTATAATTTGTGTGATGACATCAAGGTTGCTTGTATCTAAAGGCAGGCATGTTCGTACACGAAGGACAGTAAATAAAATAGGACTCAGGAGGCATTTTTAGGACTGGGGTTAATTAGAAGTCAACATGACAGATTAGCATCCAAGATATGTCAGTTTTATTGCCACAAACTTCAGATTTCCTGGATTTTCAGTGAATGATGGACACCTCTGAGGGTGGACATGTTAAAAATATAAAATCTGTATCTATAGAGAGAATTTATAGCTTCTATGCTATTTAAAATTTATTTCATGGGCTGCTAAAGGAAAGAAATTCTCTTCTTACAAAGTTTATTATAGAAGTTTCCATTGTACTTATAATATTGTTTTCAAGTACAAATGTTAAATGTTCTATTTTGGGGTCCAAACAAAAACAAGTTCCCATTTAAAATTAAAATCACAACAAAATACAATTTTAAAATGAAATGTCTTCTTCTTCATCTTTATTTCTAATTCTCTCCCCAACAGAGACGAAGACTTTCAGGTGAATTATTGGAACTTATACTTCTATATTTATGTGATAATGTGTTTTTACTTAAAATGCGGTTCATTCTCATTATTTACAGATTATAGGAATGAGTTGTAGTGCTGTTGGCTGTGAGTTCCATGTTAATGAATCAATATATAGCTTTCTTCTATGTGTGTTTCTATTTGAAGCCAATATATTAATATATACATATATGCACATTTATATGTATAATACATATGTATATTTTATATACAGGCATCCCTTGTTACATTGCACTTTGCTTTCTTGTGTTTCATAGATATTGTGCATTTTACAAATTGAGGGATTGTGCCAACCCTGCTTCAAGCAGGTCTATCGGCCCCATTTTTTCCAACATGATGTGTTCACTTTGTGTCTCTGTGTCATATTTTGGTAATTTTTGTAATATTTCAAACTTTTTCATTGCTATTATATCTATTATGGTGACCTGTGATCAGAGAACTTAGGGTTTATTTTTTAATTTTCTTTTTAATAAACTGTATATGTATATATACTTCTTGTAGTGATGGGGCCTCCCTATATTACCCAGACTGGTCTCCAACTTGTGGCCTCAAGCAGTCCTCCCACCTCAGCACCCTAAAGTACTGGGATTACAGGCATGGGCCATCATGTCTAGCTTAATCAGTGATCCTTGACATTGCTATTATCATTGTCTTGTGGTGTCATGAAGCACACTGCTATAATACTAGTGAATTTAATCCATAAATTTTCCATGTGTTCTTACTGCTCCAGTACTGGCCATTCTCCTATTCCTTTCCCTCTCCTTGGGCTTCCCTATTCCCTGAGACATAACAATATTTAAATTAGGCCAATTAATAACCTTACATTGTTTAAGTGAAAGGAAGATTCACATATCCCTCATTTTAAATTGGATGGCGTGTCAAAACCCAAAATGGGCTGAAAGCTAGGCCTCTTGTGCCAAACAGCCACAATGTGAATGCAAAGGAAAGGTTCTTGAAGGACATTAAAAGTGCTACTCCAGTGAACACACAAATGATAGGAAAGCAAAACAGCCAGATTGCTGACATGGAGAAAGTTTTAATGCTCTGTATAGAAGATTAAACCAGCCACAACATTCCTGTAAACTAAAGCCTAATCCAGAGCAAGGCCCAACTCTCTCAATTTTGTGAAGACGGAGAGAGGTGAGAAAGCTGCAGAAAGAAAACTGTAGACCAGCAGAAGTTGATACCTGAGGTTTAAAGAAAGAGGTTGTCTCATAATATAATGGTGCAAGGTGGAGCAGCAAGTGCTAGTGTAGAAACTGCAGAAAGTTCTTCAGAAGTTCTAGCTAAGATAACTGATGAAAGTGGCTACACTGAACAAAAGATTTTCAATGTAGACAAAACAGTCTTCCAGCAGAAGAACATGCCATTTAGAATTTTGATATCTAGAGAAAAGAAGTCAATGCCTGGCTTCAGATCTTCAAAGGACAGGCTCACTCGTATTAAGGGCTACTACAGCTGAGACTTTCAGTTGAAGCCAATGTTCATGTACTATTCTGAAGATCCTAAGCCCTTAAGAATGATGCTGAATCCATTCTGCCTGTGCTCTGTAAGTGAAACAACAAAGCCTGGATGACAGCACATCTCTTTACAGCAGAGTATTTAAAACCCACTGTTGAGACCTAGTGCTCAGAAATAAAGGATTCCTAATGCTACTGCTCTTTGACAGCGTACCTGGTCGCCCCAGAGCTCTGGTGGAGATGACAAGGACATTAATGTTGTTTCATGCCTGCTAACACAGTATCCATTCTGTAGCCTATAGATCAAGGGGTAATTTCAATTTTAAGTCATACTTAAGAAATACATTTTGTAAGGCTATAGCTTCTGTAGGTAGTCATTCCTCTGATGGATCAGGGAAAAGTACATTGAAACCCTTCTGAAAAGAATTCACCAAAAGGAGCCTTTGTAATTAATGGGAGGTCCAAATATGAACATTAACAGAAGTTTGGAAGAAATTGATTCTAATCCTCATGGGTGGCTTTGAGAGATTCAAATTTCAGTAGAGGAATTTGCTGCAGAAATGATGCAGAAATTGCCACAGTCACCCCTACCTTCAGCAATCGCCACCCTGACGAATCAGCAGCCATCAGTATCAAGGCAAGACCCTCCACCAGCAAAAAGATTACAACTCACTAAAGGATCAGATGATTGTTAGCATTTTTTTTTTTTTTTTTTTTTTTAGACAGAGTTTCACTCTTGTTACCCAGGCTGGAGTGCAATGGCGCGATCTCGGCTCACCGCAACCTCCGCCTTCTGGCTTCAGGCAATTCTCCTGCCTCAGCCTCCTGAGTAGCTGGGATTACAGGCACGTGCCACCACGCCCAGCTAATTTTTTGTATTTTTAGTAGAGACGGGGTTTCACCATGTTGACCAGGATGGTCTCGATCTCTCGACCTCGTGATCCACCCGCCTCGGCCTCCCAAAGTGCTGGGATTAGAGGCTTGAGCCACCGCGCCCGGCCCTGATTGTTAGCATTTTTAAGCAGCATTTTTTTGTTTGTTTGTTTTTTGAAATGGTGTCTCACTCTGTCACCAGGCTGGAGTGCAGTAGTGCGATTTTGGTTCACTAAAACCTCTGCCTCCTGGGTTCAAGCGATTCTCTTGCCTCAGCTTCCCAAGTAGCTGCGATTACAGGCACACCCCACCACACTCAGCTAATTTTTGTATTTTTAGTATGAATGGGGTTTCACCGTGTTGACCAGGCTGACCTCAGGTGATCCACCCACCTTGGCCTCCCAAAGTGCTGGAATTATAGGCATGAGCCACTGTACCCAGCTGGTATTTTGTATTTTTTGTAATCAAAACAGGTCGTATAATAAAATTAAGTCATGTTAAAGCAAGACATATGATGAGATTTATTTGTTTTCCATCATTGAATGAGATTTAAAATGTGTTAAATGTTTCCTCAGAAGCGACCTGAGGAGGTGCTACCATGGCTTCAAGATGATTTGGGGATATTTCCTGGGAAGGAAAAAGCTACTGTCCCTATCCCTGACAACTGAAAAGGGGACCTTGCCAGGATTTATCCAGGATGTTTTTCTTACATAATCCGGTTACATGAGATTGATTGAACTCACCTACAGATGCACCTGCCAGCCCAACTTGACTGAAATATCAATAAGCATTTATTCACTTGTACATGAATAACACTTGCCCAATGGGCTGAAGGACCCACCCAGCCATACAGCATAATCTTGCCACTGATAGCACCAGTTCAATGCACCTGAAGGACCATGGACCAACCTGCTCAAACCTGATATTACTGGTGCTTGCATATGCTACCCAGGGACTCAAGGACTGGACCATTTGGCCCACCACTGCCTCCAATGGGCCCAAAGACCAGACCTTCCTGGTGTCCCTGTTCTCAGCAAGGCTTCACCATAGCCTCCAATGAATATCATAGCCCAAGCCACCGAACAACTCAAAAACAGCAATGCCGTTAATTAGAGCCAAAGAAATAAAACAGAGACCACACTACAGCATCTGTCTAGAAGTACCCCATCCAGTCAACACTATAGCTACATCTATAGAAAAGAAGTATTTCCCTAAAAAAAAAAATCCATAAAATTGGTAGAAGCCACTATTATTGCAGATGTGCAGATATCAATGTAAAGACACAGGCAAAATTAAAAATCAAGGAAACATGACACTTCCAAAGGAACACAAAAATTCTCCTGCAACAGATTGCAATGAAAAATAAATCTGTAAAATGCCTGGAAAGGAATTCAAAATAATGACATTATTGAAGAAGCTTGATGAGACAAATAAGTACTAAAATAGCATGTAGATCATCTAAGAAAGAGCATTGGAATTTTGCAGAGAAATGATGGAAAATACTTAAGGCAAGGAAGAAGAGAACGACAAGACAGCTTGTCCAACTGGGATCAGCGGGCAGCTTAGGTACCCTGTTAAGAAAAAAAAGAAATGACATTAGCAATACAAAGCTCTCTGTTTTCTGGGAAATATTCTAGAAAAACCATTTTATTATAGAAAATTAATCACTTGACTGTATTAACTAAGTATTAATGTCATAATATCTGGAGTTTTGAATCCAGCAAAATCAAGATATATGTGATGAGACATGAGACAATATGGCATGAGACAATTTGGCAAAAAGAGAAGCAGTTTTTCATACTGAAAATTTAAAATCCTGTAACTGCTGAGCCAATGCTTGGTGGTGCTAATGGTTGTGTTGGTGATAATGATAATGGTGGCATTGGTGGTGGTGGCTTTTTTAAATTTCAGAAATGGATATATTTCTAGAAGATACATCCTGTTCTTATCAGAGATAATACCAGAAAACAATGTTTCCTTCTCATGGAATCAGCGAATTAGTAGATTGTGAATAGTATCTCTTTATTTATTTTTTAAATTATTATTATACTTTAAGCTCTGGGGTACATGGGCAGAATGTGCAGGTTTGTTACATAGTTATACACATGCCATGGTGGTTTGCTGCATCCATCACCCCATCATCTACATTATGTATTTCTCCTGATGCTATCCCTTCCCTAGCCCCCACCTCCTGTAGGACATGATATGTGATGTTTCCCTTCCTGTGTCCATGTGTCCTCATTTTTCAACTCTCAATTATGAGTGAAAACATGCACTGTTTGGTTTTCTGTTCTTGTGTTAGTTTGCTGAGAATGATGGTTTCCAGCTTCATCCATGTCTCTACAAAGGACATGAACTCATCCTTTTTTATGGCTGCATAGTATTCCATGGTGTATGTGTACCACATTTTCTTTTTTCTTTTTTCTTTTTTTTTTTTTTTTGAGACGGAGTTTCGCTCTTGTTACCCAGGCTGGAGTGCAATGGCGCGATCTCGGCTCACCACAACCTCCACCTCCTGGGTTCAGGCAATTCTGCCTCAGCCTCCTGAGTAGCTGGGATTACAGGCACGTGCCACCATGCCCAGCTAATTTTTTGTATTTTTAGTAGAGACGGGGTTTCACCATGTTGACCAGGATGGTCTCGATCTCTCGACCTCGTGATCCACCCGCCTCAGCTTCCCAAAGTGCTGGGATTACAGGCTTGAGCCACCGCGCCCGGCCACATTTTCTTTATTCAGTCTATCATTGATAGGTATTCAGGTTGGTTCCAAGTCTTTGCTATGTGAACAATGCCACAGTAAACATATATGTGCGTATGTCTTTATAATAGAATGATTTATAATCCTTTCGGTATGTACAGTAATGGGATTGCTGAGTCAAATGGTATTTCTGGGTCTAGATCCTTGAGGAATTGCTACACTGTCTTCCACAATGGTTGAAAAGTGTACCTATTTCTCCACATCCTCTCCAGCATTTATTGTCTCCTGATTTTTTTATAACTTTTGTGCCATTTTTAATTATTTCATTTTGTTTATTTTATTTTTAATTTTTATATATTTTTTTAACTTTTTTTTTTTTTTTTTTAAAGACAGAGTTTCACCATATTGGTCAGGCTGGTCTTGAACTCCGAACCTCAGGTGATCTGCCTGCCTCAGCCTCCCAAAGTGCTGGGATTACAGGCGTGAGCCACCGCGGCTGGCCTGGGTGTCTCCTGATTTTTTAATGATTGTTATTTTAACTGGTGTGAGATGGTATCTCAATGTGGTTTTGATTTGCATTTCTCTAATGACCAGTGATGATGAGCTTTTTCTTCATATGTTTGTTGGCTGCATAAATGTCTCCTTTTGAGAAGTGTCTGTTGATATCCTTTGCTCACTTTTTTGATATATTTTTTTTTTCTTGTAAATTTGTTTACGTTCTTTGTAGGTTCTGGATATTAGCCCTTTGTCAGATGGGTAGATTGCAAAATTTTCTCCTATGCTGTAAGTTGCCTGTTCACACTAATGATAGTTTCTTTTGCTGTACAGAAGCTCTTTGGTTTAATTAGATCCCATTTGTCTATTTTGGCTTTTGTTGCCAATGCTTTTGATGTTTTAGTCATGAAGTCCTTGCCCATGCCTATGTCCTGAATGGTATTGCTTAGGTTTTCTTCTAGGGTTTTTATGGTTTTAGGTCTTACATTTAAATCTTTAATCCATCTTGAGTTAATTTTTGTATAAGGTGTAAGGAAGGGATCCAGTTTCAGTTTTCTGCATATGGCTAGCCAGTTTTCCCAACACCATTTGTTAAATAGGGAATCCCTTCCCCATTACTTGTTTTTGTCAGGAGTGTCAAAAATCAAATGTGTGGCATTATTTCTGAGGCCTCTGTTTTGTTCCATTGGTCTATATTTCTGTTTTGGTACCAGTACCATGCTGCTTTGATTTCTGTAGTCTTGTATTATTGTTTGAAGTCAGGTAGCATGATGCTTCCAGCTTTTTTTTTTTTTTTCTTTAAATTGTCTTGGCTCTGTGGGCTCTTTTTTGGTTCTATATGAAATTTAAGATTTCTTTTTCTAATTCTGTGAAGAAAGTCAGTGGTAACTTGATGGGGATAGCATTGAATCTATAAATTACTTTGGGCGTTATGGTCATTTTCACAATATTGATTTTTCCTGACCATGAGCATGGAATGTTTTTCCATTTGTTTGTGTCTCCTTGAAGCATTTATTCACATCCTTTGTTAGTTGTATTTCTAGGTATTTTATTCTCTTTGTAGCAATTGGGAGTTCACTTATGATTTGGCTCCCTGCCTATTTGTTTATAGGAATGCTTGTGATTTTTGCACATTGATTTTGTATCCTGAGACTTTGCTGAAGTTGCTTATCAGCTTAAGAAGATTTTGGGCTGAGACGATGAGGTCTTCTAAATATACAATCATGTCATCTGCAAATAGAGACAATTTGACTTCCTCTTTTCCTAATTCATTACCCTTTATTTCTTTTTCTTGCCAGATTGTCCTGGCCAGAACTTCCAATACTATGTCGATTATGAGTGGTGAGAGTGGGCATCTTTGTCTTGTGCTGGCTTTCAAAGGGAATGCTTCCAGTTTTTGCCTATTCAGTATGATATTGGCGGTGGGTTTTTCATAAATAGCTCTTATTGATTTGAGATACATTCCACTGATACCTAGTTTATTGAGAATTTTTAGCATAAAGGGCTGTTGAATTTTGTTGAAGGCCTCTGCTTCTATTGAGATAATCATGTTTTGTCTTTGATCCAGTTAATATAATGGACTATGTTTATAGATTTGCATATGTTGAACCAGCCTTGCATTCCAGGGATGAAGCTGACTTCATCATGATGGCAAAGCTTTTTGATGTGCTGTTGGATTTGGTTTGCCAGAATTTTATTGAGGATTTTCACATTGATATTCATCAGGGATATTTGCCTGAAATTTTCTTTCTTTCTTTTTTTTTTTTTTTTTTTTTTGAGATGGAGTTTCGCTCTTGTTACCCAGGCTGGAGTGCAATGGCGCGATCTCGGCTCACCGCAACCTCCGCCTCCTGGGTTCAGGCAATTCTCCTGTCTCAGCCTCCTGAGTAGCTGGGATTACAGGCACGCGCCAACATGCCCAGCTAATTTTTTGTATTTTTAGTAGAGACGGGGTTTCACCATGTTGACCAGGATGGTCTCGATCTCTTGACCTCATGATCCACCCGTCTCGGCCTCCCAAAGTGCTGTGATTACACGCTTGAGCCACCGCACCCGGCCGAGTTTTTGTTTTTTATTTTTCCCTCTCTCTTTCACTTTTTTTTTTCTTTCCCACTTTTTCTCACAATAAACAAAAGTTTTCTGTTAGATACTGTAGGTGACAGTGAGCCGACCTTCTCACATAGTGACAGGAAACTAATAGAGACTGTCCAACTTAACCCAGCAAACTTTTCCTTGGATTTTACTTGTCTTTAATTCCCCTAGTCTGGGGAAAAGAGCCCGGCTGCATCGACACTCATAATTTGAGGTAGCGGGGCTCTGGCAGGTATAAATCTAAACTCTATTCTAAATCAGTCCCAGTTCCCTCGGGTTTTTTCCAATACTTAGATGCTATTCCCCCACAGTTTGCCATTGCACACTCTCTTACACACACATCAGAAGTAGAAAAATGTGTCTCCCTATGCAGAGAAGGCCTTTGACAAAATTCAACAGCCCTTTATGCTAAAAACTCTCAATATACTAGGTATTGACGGAACGTATCTCAAAATAATAAAAGCTATTTATGACAAACCAACAGCCAATATCATACTGAATAGGCAAAAACTGGAAGCATTCCCTTTGAAATCTGGCACTAGACGAGGATGCCCTCTCTCACCACTCCTATTCAATATAGTATTGGAAGTTCTAGCCAGAGCAATTGGGGAAGTAAAAGAAATAAAGGGTATTAAAATAGGAAAGGAGGAAGTCAAATTGTCTCTATTTGCAGACGACATGATTGTGTATCTGGAAGACCCCATTGTCTCAGCCCAAAGTCTCCTGAAACTGATAAGCAACTTCAGCAAAGTCTCAGGATACAAAATTAATGTGCAAAAATCACAAGTGTTCCTATACACCAATAACAGACTTAAAGAGAGCCACATCAAGAACGAACTGACATTCACAATTGCCACAAAGAGAATACAATACCTGGGAATACAACTAACAAAGGAGGTAAAGGACCTCTTCAAGGAGAACTACAAGCCACTGCTCAATGAAATAAGAGAGGACACAAACAGATGGAGAAACATTCCATGTTCATGGTTAGGAAGAATCAATATCATGAAAATGGCCATACTGCCCAAAGTAATTTACCGATTCAACACTATCCCCATCAATCTACCAATGACCTTCTTCACAGAACTGGAAAAAACCACCTTAAACTGCATATGGAACCAAAAGAGAGCCTGCATAACCAAGTCAATTCTAAGCAAAAAGAACAAAGCTGGAGGCATCACACTACCTGACTTCAAACTATACTACAAGGCTACAGTAATCAAAACAGCATGGTACTGGTACCAAAACAGAGATATAGACCAATGGAACAGAACAGAGGCCTTGGAGGAAACACAACATATCTACAACTATCCGATCTTTGACAAACCTGACAAAAACAAGCAATGGGGAAAGGACTCCCTGTTTAATAAATGGTGTTGGGAAAACCGGCTAGCCATGTGCAGAAAGCAGAAACTGGACCCTTCCTGACACCTTACACCAAAATTAACTCCAGATTGATTAAAGACTTAAACATAAGACCTAACACCATAAAAACCAGAGAAGAAAATCTAGGCAAAACCATTCTGGACATAGGCATAGGCAAGGACTTCATGACTAAAACACCAAAAGCATTGGCAATAAAAGCCAAAATAGACAAATGGGACCTAATCAAACTCCACAGCTTCTTTACGGCTAAAGAAACAGTCATTAGAGTGAATCGGCAACCAACAGAATGGGAAAAAACTTTTGCAGTCTACCCATCTGACAAAGGGCTGATATACAAAATCTACAAAGAACTAAAACAGATTTACATGAAAAAAACAAGCCCATCCAAAAGTGGGCAAGGGACATGAACAGACACTTTACAAAAGAAGACATATGAGGCCAATAAGCATATGAAAAAATGCTCATCATCACTGGTCATTAGAGAAATACAAATCAAAACTACATTGAGATACCACCTCATGCCAGTTAGAATGGCAATCATTAAAAAATCTGGAGACAACAGATGCTGGAGAGGATGTGGAGAAATAGGAACACTTTTGCACTGTTGGTGGGAGTGTAAATTAGTTCAACCATTGTGGAAGACAGTGTGATGATTCCTCAAGGACCTAGACATAGAAATTCCATTTGACCCAGCAATCCCATTACTGGGTATATATCCAAAGGATTATAAATCGTTCTACTATAAGGACACATGCACACGAACGTTCATTGCAGCACTGTTTACAATAGCAAAGACCTGGAACCAACCCAAATGCCCATCGATGATAGACTGGACAGGGAAAAGGTGGCACATATACACCATGGAATACTGTGCAGCCATCAAAAATGATGAGTTTGTGTCCTTTGTAGGGACATGGATGAACCTGGAAACCATCATTCTCAGCAAACTGACACAAGAACAGAAAATCAAACACCACATGTTCTCACTCATAGGTGGGTGTTGAACAATGAGAATGCATGGACACAGGGAGGGGAGCATCACACACTGGGGCCTGTAGGGACAAATAGGAGAGGGACAGTGGGGGGTGGGGAGGTGGGGAGAGATAGCATGGGGAGCAATGCCATATATAGGTAATGGGGAGGAAGGCAGCACATCACAATGCCATGTGTGTACCTATGCAACAATCTTGCATTTCTTCACATGTACCCCCAAAACTAAAATGCAATAAAAAATGAAAGAAAAATGTGTCTCCCTGAAGAAAAGAACCCTCAACTCTCTCAGGAGTTCCTACCCCAGAACATGGGGCACTGGCAACTGCAAAAATTGCAACTAGATAACTAGTTGTGGTGCTGGCATCACGACTTAAAGTTAAGTCAGAGAAATAGCCGTGGCTGCTCTGTCCTTGTAGCTAATAATTTTAAAAAGAGCCTCAGCTGTTCCTTTTGCCATCCAGGTAATCTGCACTACTCCAGTGTGAAGCCAGGGTCTGGCTAATAATCCCTTTGCTGTCAATGATAAGCAACATCTGATGTCTTGTGTCCCCTTTCATGCTTCCTTTCTCTACCACCTTATATAACATTTTTGTTAGAAGTCTCTTTGTCCTCTCTTGTTAGGTGATCAAATACTTGGTATAAAGTTTCTCAATATTCTTTTTAGTCTTGCTTTAAGGTCACAAATCCATTGTACATCAAGGCAAATGCATTTTTGGCATTTAACCTATGTATCACCTTGAAGACAGAGGCAGTAAATTTCTATAACCCTCTTCTGTTTTATAGTTTCTGGTACATTTTATTCTTGCTCCATATTCTTACTCTCTACATTCTGCAGTTCAGATTCCTCCCACTTGGGAACCAGTTTGCCCTCCTAACAAAAATCTTTTCTACCTAGTATTATGCAACGTAGGCACCAATGCCTTTTCCCCTGATCATCACAGGCCATCACATTGGTTCTGTTGCAGCCACTGCGTGTGGTCAAGTTTTGCTGTACCAGCTGTGATGGGTCTTCCCTTTACAGAAGTGATCCAGACTTAAAAAAGAAATATTGGATAAATAATTTGTCCAATAATAGGGCTCTACTTGCCACTGTCTGTATATTATAGGAAAGCTTAGTAAAGGAACTGACCTATTGGGTTTGAAGAAGTCATGGTTTCAGTCTTCTTAATTTGTGCACCTACTCCACTGGCTATAAGGAGAAGATCACAAAATGATCCATACTATTTTCCCTCTTTCTCTCTGGATATCGTAAACCTCAAAACCACTTTCTTCTGGAGCCACTTTTCTTGTTACCATCTTGTGACTAGTTAGGCTGCCATGGTGGAATGTCCCTTAGCTTGGTTTCAGATGTGCTGGATACTCTGTTAGATACCTCTGGGAACACCGCAAGTGGAAGACCCCAAATATAGCTTGGTCATTCCACCTCTTAACTCGGAGGTAGAAGACTGTGGCAATCAGTTAGAGAAACAGTAAAAGAAAGGTGGGCATTTGTTCTGACATATATATTTTTTCCATTAGAAAACTTTATGCTTCTGCTGTTAATTGATACGGGAAAGCCCTACACCCTTTCTCAGTTGGAAAAACACATAACAGAGCTGTAAAGAAAGTCCATTTATTTCTTTACTTCAGGTTTGAACTATCATTTAACTCATAATATCCATAAGCGGGCATGAGAATTTAGCAAGGGCTTCCTTTACTACCCATCTTACTCTCCTTACTCATGTAGGGGGCTTTCATTTACAAACTCTCACAGGGCCCACAGGGCCATCCCCTTCATCGTAGAGCACCTCTTCTGGACTCTCCTCCTTCAGCCCTCCCACCATCCCTTGGTCTTCTTAACTCCTCTTTTTCTCATCCTAATCCCAGTCTACTTTGTTGCAGGGGTCCCTGGAATAATTGTTTTCTGTTTCCCAATAATTTTGCTGCTGGATAGGTCCAAAAGATAGGAAAGGAGGATAAAAGTGGCCTCTGAACTGAGAGTAGAAAACTCTTTTCAATAGCTCAGATGTTGTGAAGATTTATCTCCTGCTAACATACTCCTCTTCTTTTGTATATTATTATATTCAAAGACTGTCTTCTACCATGACAGAAATCCTCTTTCTATCACCTTAGATGTGGAACCTTTCAGCCTCCAGGAAGGTAGGAATGAAAGAGGAAAAAAAATTCATCTCATCCATGTTAAAAAAAACTGAATGGTAAATGTTAGCTCTCCTAACTTCCTGATACCAATTTACAAACTTCATTCATATCCACTGCCTTTTCCCCTCTTTCTCTCCTGGCACTTTTCTATTGTCCAGCATTAGTTATTTCTTCCTTTGATGGATCTTCCAGTAGGGACTTCTCTGCATTCCTTAACTTTATGCTTCTCCTCCATCATTCAACGCTCTTGAAATCTATATGTGTCCACTATTCCATGTCATTCTATCTCTCTTCTCTCATCTCTCTTCTCCTAGTCACAGCCATTCTATTTAAGTTGTCTATACTAGCTGTCTCCACTCTCTCATTTTTTATTTCCTTCCACTTCCTATCAGTTTGACTTCGGAACTGTGCTCTGGGTCACTCGTTTGCCTATCAGCTGTGTTTATTCTTCAGCTGTGTCTACTTAGTTCATTTACTCAGTTTTATTTCAGTTACATTTTTGCTTTAATTATTTCAAGCACTTCCTTTTTCACAACAGCCTGTTTTGCTACATGATATCCTTTTTAATTCTTCTGAAGATAGTAATTATGTTTCTTTTAAAGTCACTTTCACTTTGCTGTATTTATTGTATTTCCTTAGGAATTAGATCTTCTGGAATTAGATGGATGCTCATATTTCAAGGTGTTGGTTGTACTGATCTATTTGGTGATTCTGGTTATGCTTTTGTCTTTGGTTTAACTTTCTCTGCTAGCATCTGTTACTGTAGCAGCCTCCAGTACCCGCAGGGAACGGACGTGATGTGAGATGCAAGGATCCACAAGTCTCCTTGTATAGGTAGGTGCTCCTTGTTCCTTTTGGGTGTAGCTGGCTATCCAGGACACTGCTTTTTCTCTGCACTGCCCCGCCACCGCCCCCACCCCCCAACCCGCCGCCGCCTACACCAACCCAAGGGCTTCCATTCATTTTTCTTGTAGATAATAGAGAATTCTGTGGCTATTCTTTGTCATAACCAGGATAAAGTTGTTAAATGATCTCCAGAACAGCCTGACACTTGCTTCTGCCTATCAAACCCCCAAGCATAGATTGCCCTCAGAATTGTTCCTACCTTTCATCAAATTCCTTCCTTGAGTACATCTCGCTCATTTCTATCACATTGATGATGCCCTTCCTTGTCTTACAGTGTTGTTACAGATTTATCCCTTTAAAAAAAAAAATCTCTGTTTGGGCATGGTGGCTCATGCCTATAATCCCAAAACTTTGGGAAGCCAAGGCAATAGGATCCCTTGAGCAACTTCCCAACCACTCAGTGTCTGAACTGCTTTTTCCAGGCCTTTTCACATGTCTAGGAACACTGCTTCTCTCACTACTTTAATCATCCGTCAGCTGAAGTGTCACTTCTTCTGGGAACTTTTCCTTGTCCCTCACATGTCTGTTCCTCTGTGCAGCCATAGCTCTTGCACAATTCTACACAGCACACATGATGCTGTATTGTAACTACCTGTGGATGTGAATCCCCATTAGCACATACCCAATGTGGGGCACAAGGTTTTACCCAGTAGGCCTAACACTTAAAGTGTGCTTAGTAGGTTCTTGAATGAATAAAATAATAATAGTATCTATCACATACCTGTTAAACCGTACTTGTGTCAGCCCCTGTGCTGAGTGCTTCTCATGCTTCAGCTCATTTCCTTCTTCCTCCAGTTGACAAATAAGGACACTGAGTCTTAATGAGCTTAAATATCGTGCTTAAGGGTACATAGTAAATAGTAATAAGGAACTCAGTCTGAATTTGAATCCAAGTCTCTGATTTTAGCTAAATATTACTGAGTCCTAAAGTGGAGAAGGAGGGAGGAAGGCTGGTGGATGCAGAGGTTTATTAATCAATTTTGTGTGGGAATAGTAGATGGGATATATGGACCCTAGATATTTACTTATGGTTGTTTTACAATAACTTAAACCAAAGCATCTGAGTTGGTGCAAGTCACATTGAGAAAGCTGACACTACCAGATTTCTTTAAATATTGAAGGATCTACTTTTACAGATCCCACAGCTAGATAATGATAAAGATGGGGCAGGAACCTGGGACTTTAGTGTCTCTAGCCAACATGATTTCTGCCAAGCTGAGCTGCCTTCTAATTTAGGTTGCTTATACATTAGAAGTCCAGATATTTGTCAAACATAGTCCTGAGCTGTGGATTTAGTTATGCGCAGGAAGCTCATAGCTACTCATTATTTTCAACTCGCCCTTAACTTTCCATGGTGATTTGTAATACCTTGGTTATATACAGACAAGCCTTGGAATCTGAACTCTTTTTATTTACTTCAGTTAATGTTATGAAGATGAGATATGCAAAAGATTAATTTGAAACATCATGCAGATATGTTGCTCTTGCTGGGAGATAAAGCTGGCACATAAAGGCAGAACCTTCTGGAAACAAACTTCTTGTCCTTGACTGATAGCAGTTGGAACTGGAAGCATCTAATCTTACTTATTGCAGACACATTTTCTTTCTTTCTTTCTCTTTCTTTCTTTCCCTTTCTTTCTTTCTTTCTTTCTTTCTTTCTTTCTTTCTTTCTTTCTTTCTTTCTTTTCCTTCCTTCCTTCCTTCTTCTTCGTCTTTCTTTCTTTGTTCTTTTTCTTTTTTATTTTTTTTGATATGGGAGTCTTGCTCTGTCTCCCAGGCTGGAATACAGTGGCACAGTCTCAGTTCACTGCAACCTCTGCTTCTCAGGCTCAAGTGATTCTCCTGTTCAGCCTCCCAAGTAGCTAGGCATGCCATCACAACCAGCTATTTTTTTTGTATTTTCAGTATATACAGGGTTTTACCATGTTGGCCAGGCTGGTGTCGAACACCGGGCTTCAAGTGATCCACCCGCCTTGGCCTCCCAAAGTGCTGAGATTACAGGCATGAGCTACCATGCTCAGCCTGCAGATGTATTTTCATTGTCAAAATGGCATGTCATCTTTTTAGTTAAGGCTTGCCTGGAATTATTGTGGTTCTAGTTTAATTATCTACTGACCCTCCAAAGTAGAACTACAGCCTTAATGTTGTGCATCTTTCTTGTTGCATAGGGAGCAAGTGGAAGAACAAAGGTATTAACAAATGAGATGGTGAGGCAGGTAAGTCTACTGATTTGACAGGATATGTATATTTGCACATCTCCTTTTCATTTGGTCTTGCTCTGTCACCCTGGAAGCATTGAGATGTGGGAGTACTTTACTTGATTAACTAATTTTCAAGTCTGTGACTAGAGGGAGAACTCAGCTGGATTTTGAATTGACTTATTTAAGAGTTCTTTGAAATGAGAGTCAGACATGATTAAAGCCTCTAGGTGGTGCCTGTGACCTATATATGGAGAGGCAGAGATAGGACACTGTAGAGAATAGCCTGATTTTTCTTTTCTTTTCTTTTCTTTCTTTCTTTCTTTTTTCTTTTTTTTTTTTGTTATATGTTTTTAACTTCCCAATTTCTATGGGTGAGGCAGTGTTAAAGACCAAAATAGTGCATTTGGGGTCTGTAGTTATCCATTTCTCATTTTTTTCAATTTCCTTTTTTTTTTCTCTCTCTCTCCTTGGGCAGAGAACTTAGAAAGTTGATACAAGAGGATAAAACCTCAGGGGGAAATTAAGAATGTTTAAAACTTACAACTAGAAGTTTATGTTTTTAGGAGTGATGAAATTTCATGTACATATCAGCATATAATATTTGAGTAATAAGCAAACACAGGAGGCATTCTGTTAGAATTCTAATATCTTTCTCTGAAGATTTATATATAACCAGTCTGTTCCTCTACCTTTTAGCTCAAGAGTATAAAGAATGTCTACTGTTTTTAGTTTGCCAAGGTTAATTTGATCACTCAAGTGCTTTTTTCCAAGTTGACCTCATGTAGGGTTGGAACCAAGGTGCATGTCCTTGTATTAGGCTAAAAGGCAAGGCTAGAAGGACCTTGAGAAATCAGCAAGAACAGGAATTTTGAGGTCTCTGGTTTTCATGATCAATAACATTTCAAGCACAAAGAGTCTAATTACATCTTGAGTTAAGAGTCATTAAGCAAAGAACACATAAATCACATGGTCTGTAATTAACAGAGCCTGTAGTGAGGACCTGGTCAACCTGTCTCTATATTCCAACCTGCTATCTCCTCTTTCCGTAGGGGTTTTGGTAGCTCTTCAGTAATTTCATAGACTAAAAATTTGTGGGTCAGTTTAGGGTTGGTGACGTTTTTTTTACATAGTGAGACATTCAAGCCACCCTTAAAATCCAAACCATCAATCACATTACCAGTGCTTCATAAAAAAGAATATTTGAGCACCATATAGGTAAGAAATATTTAATCTTAAAATCAATGATAATCTTTTAATTTAGTAACTCAACTTTAGGTAAAACTTTGTTCATCTCACCAAGGACAAATGAACTCTTAGTTTGCTGGTGTCCCATGAGCAAGGAGCAGAGAACTGAGTTCTTATTAGTTTCAATAGGTAGAAACTAGGATAGTTCTCCAACATTCTTCTCTCTTTTCAGTGGTTGCTAGTGATGGATACACACAGAAACTAAGAGGGAGAATAAAACAGACCAAAATAGATTATTCCATAATGAAAATTTCAGTTCTTTATCACTGTGGCATTTTAGTTTTCTGAAAAATCTATTTTGTTTCTGAACCTTATTTAGAAATGTACCTGTAGTTATTCAAGGAAAATAATAATGTTTACTGATCCATGGCAGACATTATGCTAGATGTTTTTCATACTTGTTTAATCTTCACAACAACTCAGAAACAGCCTCAAGGAAAATTAGTTTTTTTGCCTAAGTCTCACAGTGATGAGGGAGGTCCATATGCCTGTTTTCCATGCCATTGATTTTCATGACGTTTCGTTTGGTATTTTTTTTAGCCCACAACTGACATCATATGATTATCATGATGTGTAGTATTTTTTTAGAAATATGTAATAGCATATTTTTATCATGTGGAATTAACCATCTTATTGCCTATCTATGTGTACAAATTCTCCTGAGTTCATTTTACCATAGCTGTTAAAGGAGGGGCTTTTTGAAAACACCAAGCAAAGAATTAGTGGAGGGGAAGAAATGAAAATGAGCTACATTTGCAGGCTGATCAATGTAGGGGCAGTGTAGAAGAATCCAAGCCAATGATGTATTTCTTTTTTTGGAACCATTCCCCGTGAAGAAAAATAGTTAAAATTCCCCAGGTAACCAATGTTCACTAATAGGACCACCAGGGGGCGATCAACACTGTCAGATTGTGGTGGTTCCTATTGCAGTAAAAGCACCACCGGTTTTTTGTAATTATACCTTTTCTCTCTTCCCATTTTCTTCTTCCTCAGAATGGGTACACTAGGCAGATATTTTGTTCTTTAATGTGTCTTGACTTTGAATGCTTTTATAGGATTCCACGGAAAATAAGTAGTTCTTGTATGAAGTTTAGCTATATATTATATATGAAGGATTGATTGAACTTGCTAGTAACCTTGACCATTTCTTTTTACGATAACTTTTCTAGAACCTTCCATGAAGATGATGCTGTAGGATAAATATGTTATAGAATGCTCCCTGCCTCCCATCTCCAATTCTCTCATTTTATTCAGTTCTAGTATATCATTTATAGCCAAACTTCAATTCCTTTCCTCTTAATGAAAAATTTCTGGCCCCTTGGCTCTCAGAGAACTTTCTTCTAAACTCTTACATCATTTTGGTGTCAATTCCCTACTCCCCACTTAGTCCTATATGACTTAACACCGTTCACTTTTCAAGTGTTTCTTTATTTCTTTCACAAGAGTAAAAGTTCTAGGGAGGACAAGCAATTGAAAATTTTCTCCCCAGTCCTCAGTAGTCTAGGGTTGAAACTGGGGTCTCAATGACAATAATAAAACATATTTTCAGGTTCTTTCCTCACTCAATTTGTAAAAACTACAGCTCCCTCAGGTTTTCTCAAACTAATGCTGTGTGTACGCCTTGGTTTTCTTCCATGCACTGGTTCCTCAGTCTGTGAGGCTGTCAGGATGGGTCAGCGCTTCTCTTCACCCCAGCAGTGAGGCAGGTGGCGCTCCTGCTGGACGGCTGGCTCCTGCCAGTGCTATCACCACCACCAGGGCTGCCCATCAAAGCTGGCTCCTCACCGGTGCCTTCTGCAGAGGTGGCCTCTTCGACCTCACTCCTCAGGTCTCTGTACCACAAAGGTGATCCAAAAGGGAGAATTTCATTATTAATCCTCACTTGTGCTGTGTTCTATAGCATGACACCATGCAATATTAACTTGTGGTCATAAAATCTTAGCGAATTTAGAAAAGTAGGAATTTTAATGTTGTGTATCTTTTATTTATCTTCCCCCCCCTTTAAAGCTATGTTTTAAATATTTTCTGATTTACAAAATAATTTCAAAGCCCTCAGTGAGAAATGTTATAATACAAAAATATCTCTCTGTGTCTGTTGTGGTATGAGTATATGTGTACATGTGTATGCCTGTGCGCATGTGTCTACACTTGATCTTAGGCACAAGCCTGAGATTTGGCATGTGTGTCTACACAAGATGTTTTGTTTTTGCCAAACAGCATGTTATTGTGTAATTTAAATAATTTATTTGGTAAAAGCCTGTGTTCACAAAATACGAACTCCTTCTGTTAAACATCCAAATCAAAATGGCTTGGGCACTGATCTGACAAAGAGGTACACAGTCCAGGCTTTTCCCTGGTTTCTTTGTTTCAGGTATCCTGAACACCTATACTCATACCTCCAGCACTTCTTGTTGCTCACCTGTGGCTGCCTTCTGTAACTCGAATGCAGCACCGAGGGCCACAGGCTGCATCTCTTAACTCCCAGCAGAGTTTGGCCTTGGACTCAGTTGCCCCTGGCACGTTCCTAATATCCTACTTGCTGTTGGTCGTCCTTGCTCCTGGTGAAAATATCTATGGATCTGCAATTTGAGGTTTGAAGGAGATACTTCTCACCGTGGTGCTTAGTTGAAGTGTCCACAGCAACATTGTCTGGTCCCATGTGGATAACTTTTGATTAATGTATTGATTCATTGATTTCTTCATTTTTTCTTTCATTCAGGGAAAATGTTCATTGAGTACTGCATGCCAGGCACAATGCTAGCAGCTGGACAGAACTTTACTTCATGAGTACCTCACAGGGCCTGGGTGTGAGGGGCTGAGATAAAACAGGTTCCAGCATTAGAGCCATGCTGATCCTGAAACCTGCATTCCCTTCAATGTCTTAAGCGCTGGATCTCAGTTCTGGTGATCGGCGGCATAATCTTTCTTATTTGGGTTTCCTTTTTTTTTTTTTTTTTTTAATTGCATTTTAGGTTTTGGGGTACATGTGATGAACATGCAAGATTGTTGCATAGGTACACACATGGCAGTGTGGTTTGCTGCCTTCCGTCCCCTCACCTGTATCTGTCATTTCTCCCCATGCTATCTCTTCCCACCTCCCCACCCCCCATCCCTCCCCTATTCCCCCCAACGGACCCCAGTGTGTAGTGCTCCCCTCCCTGTGTCCATGTGTTCTCATTGTTCAACACCCGCCTATGAGTGAGAATATACGGTGTTTGATTTTCTGCTCTTGTGTCAGTTTGCTGAGAATGATGGTTTCCAGGTTCATCCATGTCCCTACAAAGGACGTGAACTCATCGTTTTTGATGGCTGCGTAATATTCCATGGTGTATATGTACCACATTTTCCCTATCCAGTCTATCATCGTTGGGCATTTGGGTTGGTTCCAGGTCTTTGCTATTGTAAACAGTGCTGCAATGAACATTCGTGTGCACGTGTCCTTGTAGTAGAATGATTTATAATCCTTTGGATATATACCCAGTAATGGGATTGCTGGGTCAAATGGGATTTCTATTTTTAGGTCCTTGAGGAATCGCCACACTGTCTTCCACAATGGTTGAATTAATTTACATTCCCACCAACAGTGTAAAAGTGTTCCTATTTCTCCACATCCTCTCCAGCATCTGTTGTTTCCCGATTTTTTAATGATCGCCATTCTAACTGGTGTGAGATGGTATCTCAATGTGGTTTTGATTTGCATTTCTCTGATGACCAGTGATGATGAGCATTTTTTCATATGTTTGTTGGCCTCCTGTATGTCTTCTTTTGTAAAGTATCTGTTCATATCCTTCGCCCATTTTTGAATGGGCTTGTTTGTTTTTTTCTTGTAGATCTGCTTTAGTTCTTTGTAAATTCTGGATATCAGTCCCTTGTCAGATGGGTAGACTGCAAAAATTTTTTCCCATTCTGTTGGTTGCCGATTCACTCTACTGACTGTTTCTTTTGCCGTGCAGAAGCTGTGGAGTTTGATTAGGTCCCATTTGTCTATTTTGGCTTTTGTTGCCATTGCTTTTGGCGTTTTGGTCATGAAGTCCTTGCCTACACCTATGTCCTGAATGGTTTTGCCTAGATTTTCTTCTAAGGTTTTTATGGTATTAGGTCTGATGTTTAAGTCTTTAATCCATCTGGAGTTAATTTTGGTGTAAGGTGTCAGGAAGGGGTCCAGTTTCTGCTTTCTGCACATGGCTAGCCAGTTTTCCCAACACCATTCCTTTTTTTTTTTTTTTTGAGACGGAGTTTCACTCTTGTTACCCAGGCTGGAGTGCAATGGCGCGATCTCGGCTCACGGCAACCTCCGCCTCCTGGGTTCAGGCAATTCTCCTGCCTCAGCCTCCTGAGTAGCTGGGATTACAGGCATGTGCCACCATGCCCAGCTAATTTTTTGTATTTTTAGTAGAGACAGGGTTTCACCATGTTGACTAGGATGGTCTCGATCTCTCGACCTCGTGATCCACCCGCCTTGGCCTCCCAAAGTGCTGGGATTACAGGCTTGAGCCAACGCTCCTGGCTTATTTGGGTTTACTTATGGGACACAAATTTTTTGTTTATGTCTGCTTTGGTTCGGATATATCCACCCTTTCCCACCCTATTGAATCAGACAGATTTTTTACATCTTTGACTCTCAAGATTATGGGCCATTTCATTTCTTATCAAGAGGCACCATTTAGTGTATATACATTTACATAATCAGATGGCTCTATTTAACCCCACCAAATAGACCTAAGCTTTAAATGCAACTACTTTGTTGGAAAAGGTGATAATTCTTTTACCTATAGAATCTGAGCCCAGTTCAGCTGTAATATCTTATAATAACTATGTATATAATTTGGAATTCTTCCCTCCTCCTCCTTATTCCCTTCATCTTCTCAAACTTTATATATATGATAAATGCTAGCATATATCACTATTCATTGAAAAAGATCTTCAATACCCACATAATCATCCATTATGTGAATGCACTATAAATTATTTCTTCATATTATTGGATAATTTGTTTTTTGAAAATAAATTTTTGTTGTTCTATGAAATGCTGTGATGAGAAATCTTGGATATAAATGCCAGCCCACATTTGATTATTTCTTCAGGAATATTTTTTAGGAGTAGAATTACTGGCTCTTTTAAAATAAGACTTTTTTTCTACAGCAATTTATGAGAAGCTATTCCACCATATGTTTGTTAACAAAACTTTTAGCATTTATAATTTTGACATGGCAGATGCACTGCTTTAATTTTTACTTTTGTAATTACCGTTAAGACTGAGCATTTTAATATGCTTGTTGGGTTTTGTGTTTCTTTATTTCTATTCTTTTTATATTTATTTAGAAGCTTCCTTTATACAATCAACATAATGGCCTTGGGTTATAATTGTGCCAAGATTTCTTTCTTCATTGTGTGGTTTTTCAATTTTGGCTCTAACATTTTTGCTATGTGCAAACTTAAAACTTTTATACTTCCAAATATTTTCATATTTTTCTTTGTGATTTTCTAGCACTATCATTCTTATTTAAGTATCAGCAAAATATTTATATATTTTTTCCTATTAAATTGTTTTATCCTAAAACTACTTTAGGAACCTATAAAGTTTAAAATGCTTTATAAAATAGCTTCGTTTTTTTCTCCCAAATGTTTATCAGTTTACCTTACATCCTTTATTGACTAATGATAGACTTTCCCCATTGTTTTATGATGTCGGCTTTTTATAAATTAGGTTCTTCTATGAACTATGGTATTCTGGGTTTGTCTATATTGTTTTATTATTCTGCCGGTTCCTAGCCCAGTATAAAGTTGATTCAATTACTGAGATTTTAAAATAAATATTAATATTTGGTGAAAAAAGATAGCTTTATTACTGCATTAAAAATATTGTCTTTTCTATTTATAATTCCAAATAAACTTAGGATAATTTTATCCAATTGGAATTTTTCATTATGTCATTAAACCAGTATTGGTGGAGTCCTCTGTGCTAGATATTATTCCTGGTGCTGGGGAATGAATGAGATGTCACTGTGTACAAGGCAGATGGTCATCCCTCATGGGACCCACATTCTCTTTGAAGACACAGACAAGAGACAAAAACCGGAATAGATATACAGTGCAACGTCAGGTAGTGACAGCTGTGACAAAGAGAAAAAGTAGGATACAGAAAGAAAATGAGGAGGATGATACTAATGTTGTCCAAGAATGTTTCTTTGAAGAGGAGGCCTTTGAAAAAAGTGAGCGAGTGAGTGGGAAGGAGTAGCTACAGGCAGAGGAAACGCAGGTGCAGAGGTCTTAATGTGGTAGGGGGCCTGGTGATCTGGAGGAAAAGTGGGAGGCCCCGTGGCTGGAGGCGGTGTGGGGCGAGTAGGTGATGAGAGCAGAGATGTAGTCAGGGGTTGGGGGCCAGACAGTGCTGGATTTGGTAGGTCCTGAAAAATAACGTGGATTTTAGTTAGGTATTTTGATGAAGGTTGTGAAAAATTTGTGAATGAATTTGGGAAAAAATGAAGACAATATGTATCCCTAAACATGTTTTATTTTCTTTTACTCCCTCCTCTTTCTCCTTCTTCTTTACATTTTATAGTTAAAAAGAAGTGTAATCCCAGCATTTTGGGAGGCTGAGGTGGGCAGATCACTTGAGGTCAGGAGTTTGAAACAAGCCTGGCCAACGTGGCAAAACCTCGTCTCTACTAAAAAGATAAAAAATTAGCTGGATGTGGTGGTGGGCACCTGTAATCCCAGCCACTCAGGAGGCTGAGGCAGGAGAATCACTTGACCTTGGAAGGTGGAGATTGCAGTGAGCTGAGTGTGCCATTGCACTCCAGCCTGGGCAACAAGAGCGAAACTCCATCTCAGGAAAAACAAAAAAACAAAAAAACAAGTGTCTTGTTTTTTTATACGGGTCACTCACATTTTGTTTTTGGGTTATGTCTAGGAATTCTATATTTGCATAATGTTATTGTCAATGGAATATCTATCTATTTTATTTTCTAATATATTTTATGATATAGAAGAAAGTGTGAATGTTTACATATGTGACATCTGAATACTAAATTTGAAAGGATTTTTAATGAAATCTTTACCACTTTGGAGTAAACAATTTTAATTTTGTCTTCCAATATAATGACAGTTTGTCCTCTCCATTTGCATATCAAGAATGATATTGGATATCTTCACTTATTTCTTACTTATGGAAATCACTCTAAAGATTTACATTTAATGTCATTATTTTAGAATGTTTATTTACTTGCACACTAAAATTATTTCCTCTAGTTCTGGTTTTTAAAAGTTATTTACTTTTTCCCTAATGAATAGATTATTAATTTTCAAGTTCCTTTTAGTATCTTTGGAGATGATTATATGGTTTTTGTCCTTTGACTTATTTCTAGTATCAAGCAATTGTTACACTCCTGAAATCAATCCTACTTGATTATGGTAGATGTTTGTTTCAGTTGGCTGCTTAATTTGCTATATTCTTTTTCTTTTCTTTTCTGTTTTTTTTTTTTTTTTTTTGATTGAGTCACACACTGTTGCCCAGTATGTAGTGCAATGGTGTGATTTCAGCTCACTGCAACTTCTGCTTTCTGGGTTCAAGCAATTCTCCTGCCTCAGCCTCCTGAGTAGCTGGGATTACAAGTGCCTGCCACCACATCCAGCTAAGATTTTGTATTTTTAGTAGAGATGGGATTTCACCATGTTCGCCAGGCTAGTCTCGAACTCCTGACCTTGTGATGTGCCTGCTTTGGCCTCCCAAAGTGCTGAGATTACAGGTGTGGGCCACCTCTCCTAGCCAATTTGCTCTACTCTTATTTTATTTTGTCCTTTCAAATCTACATAAAGTTGATTTACAGCTTTTGTATTTTTAACACTTTTTGGCCACTTTTGCTATTTTTGGTTATGCTACCTTCATAAAATGAACTGAATTGCTTCCCAGTAAAACTGTCTGGTCCTAAATCTTTTATTGGAGAAAATTGGTTGATAACTTTCAATTTCTTTCAATTTTATCAATTTGTTCATGTTTGATATTTTTCTTGAGTCAGTTTTGACTACTGATATTTTCTTGTTAATGTTTTATTTCATTGAGATTTTGGAATTTATTAGCACAAACATGTATGCAGTAATTACCTAATTTCAGAAAAATTCCATTTCTTATTTTTCATTGTAAGGTCCTTCCTATCCCTGGGGCGTAAAAATAATACCATAGAGGCAGTATTGGAAGACTATTTGAGAGAGTGACATTGGATTCTACTTGTTTGCCCATCTCTCATCATCTACAAACAAATATGTGATGTGTGAAAGCGTGAATTTTTAGTCATAAATTATTATAGAAAAATAGGTAGTTGACATCATCAACTCTTTGTAGATGATGGCTCCTGTCTTCTACTTGTGACACAGCACCACAAATCCCCCCTCTGGTCCAGGAGTGGATTGTGGGCCCCAGGCCTGGCCATCAGGAGTGTCAGCCTCTGTAGTCACTGTGATAGGGGCAGACTCTGGTCATGTGGCCCTGGGTGACTCCCCCCAACAGAGCCTCCTCTGTAGGTGCAGGAACCTGGAACTGTTGTTAGGGTGGGTATGGTGGCCATGGTGGCTGGTCTGCTGGCCAGGTTCTTGAAGTGGCTCCCACTTCTTGCCCTGGGCCCCTGAAGTGCGACCCCAGCTCTGTACCCTGGGCCAGCTCCCATGCTCCAAGTGCAGGTGCAGCACTACCCTGCGTCTGGCTCTACCTCAGGGCCCCTCTCTTCCCACTACTCTCTGCCTAACCATGCTGCTCCCAAGCTGGTGGGTGACTTGGCCCCACCCCATTGCAGCAGCCCCCAGGGTAGTGAGCTCCCAGGGGCTCCCAGTGAGGGCTCAGGGAACTGTCTGCTCCTTTCCACACCCTCCCTGCAATGGCAATGGGCAAGAATGGTGATGTGGGGTTAGGGTCTGGAGCAGCAGAGGCTCTGGGCCTGGCGCCAGGTCCTGCCTGGCTCTGTAAGAGTAGGGGTGTCACAATTGGCTGCCTTGGGGATATGGGACAGGGGATGCAGGGCACAGGGGTCCTACTGCTGTCACTGCTGCTCCTGTCCCAGCAGCTACTCCAGGTGGCCCAGTACTGCCATCAGTAGTAAACAAAAAAGCAATCTGCAAGAATATTTCATTGTTATTGGAAGCAGAGAAATGGATATGCATGGTGAATTTGGCCTATGTTGCTCCTTGGTTATAGAGATTCCATGGAAATTGTGAATAAATGCTACCACTAATATTAATACTAATAGAAGTAATGATGATCGTGACTGCCATTAACTGAGCATCTAACTTGGTAATAGAGACTAGTAAACATTCTGTCTATGTTTTATTTATATTTCACAAGTACCCTATGAAGTAGACATCATTTGTCTTATCATGAACCAATGCCCCATTTTTAAAGATAATAAAGCTGGGTAAATTAGAGCACACCAAGAGTTGTATTTGCAAACAGATTGTAGGACTGCTCAGATGTCGTCAGCCCTGGCAACTGGTGGGATGGGCTTGGGGCTCTTGGGCTTGGGGCTGTTGGATTCCTAAGCTAGTTACCTTTGACCAAGTGCTACTTTGCCCCGATGTGCTGTACATGTATTATAATACTCTATGCCTAAGAAGATGTGAAAATTGACAAGCACATTAAATTACTCATCTAAGGTGACAGGGCTCGTATACAGCTCAATTAGGGATCTAAATAAAGGTCTATGTAATACTAAAGGCCATTTCTTTCCACTATACCTTACTGTCTTTGAAGATTTGAGGAGTGGTATTTCAGAAACGTCATGTCCTTCAGATGAAAGCTGAAAAAAGCAGCAAGAGTTGTTTAATTATGGAATATGGGTTTCATACAGAAGATGTAGATTCAAACACTTTAGTACCACTAGGGCTAGTACATGATGTAGACTAATATGGGATTAAGATTGAGGGCTCTGTTGCATGTAGAAATACTTCCTGGATTTAGAACCAGACTCCATCACTTACTAGCTGTTTGGCTTTGGGCAAATCACTCTGCCTTTTTGTGCTTTAGGTTTCTATTTTGTGAAATGGAGAATAATTTGTTTGTTGATTTGACAAATACTTATTGAAGGTCTTCTGTGTGTCAGATACTGTTGTAGGATCTGCAAATGCAGCAGTGAACAGTGTACGTGCTTTTTAAGTTTATCCAACTTGGAATTCATTGAGCTTTTTGGGTATATAGATTAAGTTTTTTAAAACTGAAATTTGAAAAGTTATTGGTCATTATTTCTTAACAATTTTTTGCGCCTTTCTCTTTCTTCTTTCCTTTTGGGTCTCCGATTATGTGTATGCAGGTAGCTTGATGGTTTTGTATTTCTTTGCCTTGGTAATCTCAATAGACCTACCTTTCCTGTTTTCTGATTCTATCCTTTGCCAGTTCTGCTGTGAAGAAGTGCTAGAGAGGAATGTTGAGATGAGCACTACTTTAGCTAGGGTGCCTATGGAATGCCTCTTTGAGGAGATGACATTTGAGTTATTACCTTGAGACAACTTGTGTATATCCAAGAAAAAGAACAGCAAGTGTGAAGTTGACCAATTTTACACAAGGAACAGAAAGAACATTGAGAGATATGAGGACAGAGACAGGGACAGATCATCTAGAGCCAGGAGGCCATGAAAAGTAGGTCTGGACTTTTTTTTTTTTTGGTTGCAAGGGGAAGACAATGAAGAGTTTTTAGTAGGACATGTTGGGATCTGATTTAGACTTGAAAAAAATCAGTTTGACCTTTGAAGAATAGCTGATCATCAGGGAGTAAGATTCAAGACAGGGAAACTATCAATGAGCATATTATAAAATACTCTAGATATGATAGTGGGTTGGGTTGGGAGCATAGGGAAGAGATGCTGTGGAGCAGCTGGGTTTGGAAGTAATGTTGATAGGATGGACTGATTGGTTGGATGTGAGGTGTGAGGTAAAGAAAGAAATTAAAGATGATTCCTAGGATTTAGGTGTAATCAATTGAATGAATTTCAGTGTCATTTATGGAGATGGAGTAGAGTTTGGGTATGAGCAGTACAGAACAACTTGAGAGATATGAGAATAAACTGTACTTTGTAAGTGTGAAAAAATGTTAAATGCATGTTTTACTTTTTTTCTGTGATAGTTTTTGATGCTTAGCCCATTTTTTGCTGAACTGAATAGTCAGCTGCCTCTCTTGTTAGTTAGCTCATTGTGCTTTCTATAGGAATGCCTAAATATATTACTCTTTGAGCTATGATGAATAAGCTTGCTTTTTTAATAAATACATTTTTTTTTCTAGGAAGTTGTATTTATTTATTTAGGTTTTGGTACAAGGTTACAACCAAGAAACATTCAAAGCCCTATTGTTGAGAAAGGGTGAAATTTTTCTCTTTGATTGAAAGTTAGAGACCTAGTGCTTCCCTTTGTCATGGTAAAATTTCTGTTTGCTGTAGATGGTGGGCTCTTGTCAGACTGAACTACAAACTATGCTTCCATGGGTTGGAGAAAGAGGTTGATTACTCCCTTGGTATCTTCATAAACCAGTGCATTTGGTGGAAATTTCTGTTTCTACCTGAGCCCTCTAGATGTGCAATGCAAATAAATGTTCTAATTCTGAGGTTTAATTAATTTATTTTTAAATGCACTGCCAATTGTTGTAAAACACCCTGCATCTGCAAATGAATCTTTATTATTTAGGCAGACTTGAATTTTTTTCACAGAGAAGTGGAAAGACTTAATTATAGTTTCAACACACATTGGCGTGGTTGGAGCAATTCAGAAAGATGTCAGAGGATTTTGAGAATTTAGGCCATGCTACTTATTCCATCTTAATAAGGTTGTGACTTGATGTTTATTTTACCAGCAAATATTCCCATAAGTACCAAGTAATTGGGCTTTATTCTATGACCTGAAGGCCAATATCTTGCACTTGGTGAAACCAACTGAAAAAGTGAATTCCAAAGATGGAATTTCTCCATGGAAAATGTGTTGCTTACAGCCTTTGGTATTCACACCTAAGGCCTCTTGGCAGCTGTTCTTTGGACAGCTGAAACAGGCATGGTGGTACATAAAGGCAGTTTCTATGGAAACCTGAACTCAAATGATACTGGGGCTTAGAAGATCAAAGGAAACATCCTGAATTGTTTGGAGAGCTGAATGAAGGTTTCAGAACTTTATTGTTCTCCTTAGAAAACACTACAGCCAAGGCTTTGGAATGTTTTCTTCTCCAGGTGCACTAGAACTGTGTGCACAACATAGAAGTTTGTAGTTTGTTGTGAATTTATCTGTTCTAATTATTTTACCAGCCCTTTTACAACATCCATCTCTGCCACAAAGAAAACTGTCATCTTCCATTTTTCCTTTCTCATCCTCATTTTAATAAATAGGTGAAACAATGAGGCACATGGAATATGCTAAGTTTGTAAATTTGGTAGCAGATAATGTTTCCTTCTTTTCACAAATCATGGGTAATCTATTCAGTGTACTATTCTTTTCATTCATTTTTCTTAATATATACAAGTGACTGTGTTGCCAGGTGTCATGCAGCTGAATTTTAGTTCTGCCTATAAGAAAGGCTTTGACTACAGTAGTGTTTCCTCACGTGAGTGCAGTCTTTAAACTGTTTCCTTGTTTAGTATTTATGACACAAACCCCATTATCAAAATGTTAGCAGAAATTAAAGTGGAAGAACATATTTCCTATACATATGTCTCTCCAAAAGTGTGTTTTCATTTTGTGGGTCTCGATTTAGACGTTTCTTCTGAAAAGCTCTCACTTTATAAAAGTCAAATCATCCTGACGAATGACAATGGGACATACTCTTGGCTGATGGACGTTGCCAAGATGACGAACCTGGATATACTGTATTTTTCTGTGGAGATTTACATTCTTGGTTTTGGGAGACATATTAGAGTCAGCTGGATGTATTATGGTGAGTCATGGCATTCAAAAAGCATCATATTGTCCACAAAGTAATGAAATGAAGACTGAGTGGCTTACACCAAGGTTTATGATTATAGTAATCTATGCATATGAAACATAGACAAAGACAGCAGTATAATTTGGAGAAGCTCTCTATGAAGCATT
Source organism: Saimiri boliviensis (assembly GCF_048565385.1). Lineage (NCBI taxonomy): Eukaryota > Metazoa > Chordata > Mammalia > Primates > Cebidae > Saimiri > Saimiri boliviensis. Next base: position 66,534,195 of record NC_133451.1, on the reverse strand, counting down.
TATTTAACTCTTCATAGCCTATATTTCTCAGACTTCCAGAACCAAAGTAATCAAACTACCTAGGCTATATTTACTAGAATGTAGTTTTTGAACTCTCTTGCAGGGAGAAGGTGATTCCTTTCCCCTCACAGGAACAACTTTTCTGCTTCTCCTCTTAGGGACATTTCCATTTTGTCCCAGCCACATGTCCGGGCTATATTATCTTTACTTCTCACTTCTGCTTTTCTTTCTAACCTCTGAAGAATCAGGTACACACTTGCAAGAATTTTCTCTCTTATATCGCTATTTCCCCTCACCACCAAGAAAGGACATTTGACTTTGGATTGTGATATTACTTTGGAATTTTAACTTTTCTACATGCAAAGCATTGTGTTTAAGTAGTGAATTACAACTACTGTTTAAGTCAAACTAGCAAACTGGCTGTTTGCCATTTAATACAGAGAATCATAGGATGAAAAGACATGGAAAGGACTTTGGAAAGCATTTATCAGTATTTTGCTATCATTTTGACTAAAGGACTTCTAACAGCAGAGGAAAAAGAGCATATTCACCAGATATTTGGGGGCACAGAGAAAGTTCTAACCAGAATGAGCATAATATGTCTTTGATATCTACTACTTTTTCTTTAAAAATCTTGTAATTTTGGAAAACTCCAAGTTATAATCTTACTTATTTTGCACCTAACACATGTGCATGTACCTTGAGAGATTTATATACTCCAATGCAAAAAACCCCACAATCTTGGAAATTGTGTTCTATGGTAGATGAGTGAACTGAGATATAGAAATATAAAGAGATGTGCTAAAGTTCACCATGGCAGAACCAGCCTGACAATTCAGGTCCAGTGACTGCCAGCTCAATGGGTTTCCCATCAAACTCTGCCATGTTTCAACCTGATGTCTTTTTCACATGAGTTTCTGAAAACAAAAGTTTCTGTAAGTCAGGAAATTTTTTGGAACCTGGTTGCCCCCATTTAACCTGGTTTCTGTAGTATGTAAGTGAAGCTGGAAAACTACTGTAACTACCAATACACATTTCTGATGGCAGCCTTGCTCACAAGGGGAATCGTATGAGGGAGTGTGTGTGTGTGTATGTGTGACAGAAGTGGGTGAATGAGGGTTGAATAGTGTTGGTGGCAGCAATGGTGGGTAACATTCAGCAGTAGATCATCATACTTTCTCATATTTTCCCATCTTCTGAAACCACTGCTCCTTCCTGAAAACCATTAGTTTGGTTTTGGCTTCAGGCTGCTGGAGAAAAGCATTATTTAGTGAGTGCTGCAGGGGCTGATTCTTGTGGAACTCATGAGAGTTAGATCTGGCTAATGTTAACATTTTCATAACGTTTTGGATTTTCAAGGCATTTTGTATTCTATTTGTGAGCTTGATCTAAATAGTCCTGTTCTCTATATCTGATATAAAATTAATGGATAAAAAGAAGAACTTTATTTGTTCCATATGGAAGATATAAAATATTTGAGTGACTGAATAGATGGATGAAATTTGGGGAATAACTGTTGCTCAAGTTTACATTGCCAATTTCAAGGGAGCCAACCTGTAACTCCAAAGACATATCCAATTCTTCAGCCTTCATATACAAGGAAAAACATTGTGCTATTCTAAACTAAATTGATGAGGAAAGAAAAGGTCATATTATATACCTTGAAAGACTCTAATACAAGTAAAATATATATTCTAGCCAACCAGACAGAAATAAGAAAAAATCTTTATTTCTTCCTTTCATAGATGAGATTAGAGAATCTTGGCTCTTCTCTTTGGTCAGATAAATTACTGATAGATATTGATTATATGAATACTTTCATAAAATAAGACTAACCTTCTACTTGATGCTAGCCCCTCAAGTTGGACATACAAAAATGACTGAGGTCAGTTGCGTGCCAAGTTTCTTATAGTCCACTGGAAATACAGCTGCATGGATAACTAATCACAGCATAATGTAATAAGCAATTAAGCAATTGATATAAACCAGAAGGAGGATTGTTTTAATCAATATTATCTTGGGGGAGGGAATGTTAAGGAGAGTTGCACTGAAAAGCTAAGTTGAAATGTTAGGGGATGTAATCATTTTTTTCCAGGTAAAAAGGGGGAAAGGCAGGGAAAGAAGAGAGGCAAAGGCAAGGTGATGGAAATAGGAAAGTGCCATGATCCCCAGGGGAAATGGCAGAGAGGAAAGATAAGCATAGGTCAGACTGAGACAGGTGTTCATGGTCTGAAAGGCGGATGAGTGTTCCAGCAAGAAATCACTTGATTGAATACGGGCTCTTTAAAATTCTGTCTCTGACAGGAGCTTGTAGAATTGACTGGGTGGTGGGTGGTAGGAAAAGACTGGGGAGAAGGGAATTAGTGTTATCTAAGTCTGAAATTCCTTTTTTTAAATACAGATTTTAAAATGCTAGTAACAATAAAGTCAGGCTTTAGAAAAGCTGATTTTATCTTTGATTGATAGGCAAGATAACACAAATAAAGAGAAAATGAAGTGGCATGCAACGAGAAGGAGAGGTGTTCCTGCAGGAATTACGTGAGAAAAGAATAAAAAGCCCTTTAAAATAAAACATTTAGAAATAGTGATTTGCTCAAGATTGTTGCAATGATGAAAACAGTCACAATAGGATCTCCTAGCCAACTACAGAAAAGTGAGGGCACAGAGAAGCCATATTCCTATTACAGATTCATTCCACATGATTTAATGTTAAGTAAAAAAGTATCCAGATATCAAACTTAAAAAAAAAATCATACCCCTTCCCCCACATACCCACAGCCTTCTCCATTATCAACAGCTGGCATCATAGTGGCACCTTTGTTACAAGCAATGAACCTACATTCATGCATTAATGATCACTCTGTCTTCATCTGCTTCTGGCTGTTAGAATACCATAGATTAAGTGGTTTACAAACAACAGGATTTTCTTTCTCTTTGTTGTGGAGGCTGGGAAGTCCGAGATCAAGGCGCTGGCAGATTTACTGCCTGGTGGGGACCCCTGTCTGGTTCATAGATAGTTGTCTTCTTGCTGTGTCCTCGCATAATGAAAGGGGTGACAGGGTTCCCTAGCATCTTTTATAAAGGCACTAATCCCAATTATGAGAGCTCCACCCTCATGACCTAATCAACTTTCAAAGGCCCCACCTCTTAATGCTATTGCCTTGGGGGTGATGATTTCAACACATGAATTTTGGGGGACATAAACATTAAGTCTACAGCATACCCAAAGTCTGTAACTTACATTAGGGTTTATGCTTGGTATTGCACATCCTATAAATTTTGACAAATGTATAATGACAGGTATACACCATTATTGTGTCCCACAGAAGAGTTTTACTGCTCTAAAAATCCTCTGCTCTGTAAAACTTAAATAACCGTAATTCAAAATCTATATGTGAATGTATAAAAGATTAGAATTAAATTCAGCAGCACATTTTAACAGTGTTGATACCTGCTTATAAATTCAGATTCCCTGCATGTGCAGATGGTGCTGCTTTTCTTCCCTAAAATCTGGCCTTTTATTAGATCACTCTAGGTTCATCTTTTATGTTTGTATTATTAGACCTAAATAATGGTAAAATGGAATTACTTAGGCTAGAAGATAGTTCTTTTTTTTTGCATGAAAATTTATAAATACGATTAGATATGTAGGGGAAGAGGCTCTACTTACCTTCATCTAAGACCAGTGAAATAAACGTGTTAGGGAGGTATACACAGCTCCAAAAGATTCATCTTCATATTGAGAAGCGATGCATGTTTGGAGCCCCAGGTGCTCATATCATCCATACTTTCAGACACACTGGCAGTGGTGTAAATGTGTTAAAAGTCCTGGCAGACCTGTTCTCTGCAAAGCTACCATGGTAATAATGACATGGTAGCGTGGAGTGTGCATAGATGTGAAGAACTGAGCTTTATAATTTGTTTTTAAATGTAGTTACCTCTGAGCAAACAAATTAATGATAGGATTTAAAGGGAGAAAATGCTCAGGGAAAGACATTCTAGTAAAAACTATCTGGCAATCTAAATAAGTAATGCCTGTTTCAGACTTCCTTGTTTTGTTCCTGTTAATTCTGGAAATACGTTGGCTTGAGCAAGAAAAAAATTAAAAATGAAATATTGTTTGATTGTGAATGAGATAAAACATTTCCATAGAATTCTTTAAATAGAAATTATAGCTCTGAAGATAGACAGTTGTAACATTACAGCTAGGATGAGCCAAGTTCATAGATAGTTTCAGAAAATAAAAGGCTGATATTTTAATTAAATCCAGAATTGGAAGATTAAAAAAAGGGAAATGATTGGTTGTGTATTGTGGGGTACAAGACTCATTCTAAGAATGCTTTTTCTTTTCCTCTTCACCACCCACTTTCCTGTGAATTACCTGTAGGCAAAACTGTCTTCTTAAAAACATTGGAATACCACATTTTGGAATAATTTTCATGTTTTTATACTGTTTAAATATGGACATGCTTGAGAAGGCAGAGAAGATTTAACTGTATGGAAATTTACATCCAGCTGTAGATTCAGCATCTTTTCCTCTTGGTATTTGGAGGCAGTGGTGAGAAGGAGCACAGCTTGGGGTAAATATGTGGATAGAAACATGAAAGGATTTCTTCGTCCCCTTTTCTTTAGTTGACTGAAGTCCATTACATACATGACTCAAGTGAAATATGCAGATTTCTCTTCTTTAGGTATTGTGCACAGTACCAATATGTATCCTATGCCTGAGATGCTTTTGTGTAAATAAGAAATGCTACTTAACCAAAATCAGTACATACAAACTAAACAGCAAATTTTCCAAGTTTCTCCATGGCATAGATTACCAATGCTACCTCTAATTTATTATTTACATAGTAAAAGTTTGTGAGAGTATGTGTGAGAGGGAGTAGAGGAGCCTAGAGAATCTTCCTGCTTACATCAAAGATGTTAGAATATCAGGAACTGTTAGCAGGACTTCTTTCTGCAAAGGAGTATCCAAGACTTCTGGAGAGAGCAAATTAACTAGGTAACTAACTAACTAGTCAGCTAATTAACCACACTGGACACTTGTGTTGTGTGTACCTTTCTGAATATATGCTACACTTAACAAAATTTACATAAAAAATTAATGGCAAGTACTTTGGAATTGGCAGGCACCCAGGTCACTGGGGTTTAAGCGATTGACCAATAAAGGGAGACAAATATTGATGGCTGGTTTCTGGCAGAAATATGACCCATATGTAGGAGCCTTAGCTGGAGATAGCTTATAGGTCCCAAAGCTTGGAATATTTTTTGATTGCTATTGGAGAGAAACATTTTTGAGGGCATCGTTGATAAATGTTCTCTAACATAACTATGGTTAAATGTGTCTTAAGTTTTATCAGGGAAGGAACCATAACAATTGAAATAAACTTTTTTTTTTTTTTAGTGCTCAAATACTTGAATCCACTTGGGGAGTGGATGCTTGTATGATGGAAAGAGACCTTCAGTAAAAGTGAAATATGAGCATTGCTTAACAAGTTGGCCAGCAATGGTAGAAGCATGACTGCTGGAAGAAAGAATAGAAATAACAGTGGCAATAACAGAATTGGTTGGAAGTATAATCCAGGGAGAAATGATCTTCCAGGACTCAGTGAGACACAAAAGTGTTATGGATTTTGAAGTTCAGGGCTCAGTGTCAAAACACCACTGTGATTCTTACTGACACCCTATAGCTTCCTCCTCTCTACATTATCCCTTCTCTCATAAGGGATGGGAAAATAGGTGTCATATTCTTATTGCCATTTGAATGTTCACCTCATCTTAGCTGTTTCCTAAACTGGAATGATTTCAGAAAATAAGGTTTATCTTTAAATTAAAATAAATGGTGTATAGATGGTGGACTTTGTTTAAAATATATCTTTGTGTAAATATAATTATGTAGGTATATTTAATCCTTTCTTGTGGCAATATTCAATACATGTATAGCTACTATACAACTAATTTATTTAGGACATCGTATTAAGTGCTGATTTGGGTACCAAGAAGTTAAGAACCAGTCTTAGCTCTCAAAAAAATTTAGTGAGAGAATTGACAAAAAAAATATTAATCTGCTTCTAGGTTTTCAGTTTTAGGACTAGGTGGTGGGTTTCTGGGATGAATTATTCAAGGTAGGCTAACTGTTGTAGAAAGAAAACAAAAGAAGTCCCAAATTGTACAGTTCATATATAACAATTTATTGCAGGTTAGTGAAAGTAGAAGGATCTATCCACTCCATGCAGGAATTTAGGGCCCTAGACTCCTTCCATTCTATGCCTCTACCATCACATTGGGCTTTGGAGTCCTCCATTAAATTCCCTACATCTGGGCTTCAGTTACAGACCAGCTCTGGAAGTGGCAAATGTCACTTGTAAGACATTCCAGTGGCCAGAGCTAAGCCCCATGACCCACTGACTACAAAGACTGAGAAATGTAGTCTTGCTGTTTGCCCAGAGGAAAATGAATTGGGATCAACATGACACATAGCATGGTCTCTGCCATTAGAAGGGTTTTGTTGGACGTTTTCTGATTTCTGGGAGCTAGAATTGAATTTGTTCATCAGATATTAAATTTCCCCTTTTAAATAAGAAATGGAACAAGGGAGTACAAACTTATGAAATACCTATGGTATATATTCATGATCTCAATTAGTCCTCAAACCGTCTACTTCAATGATTACATTTGTAGTTACAGAGGCTAGGAGAAGCTAAGCAGTTTGCTTGAAGCCACTCACTAGAGATTGGTAGGATAGGTATTTAGATCTGCAAGTCTGTTTCCAAGGCATTTGTTCTCTCATTATTCTCTATAGGAGGGAGATTAGATCAGGATGAATAAATATTTGTTGAATGAATGAAAAAGATAAAATAATTAAGATATTCCAAAAGACGAAAGTAAGCAATTCAGAAAAATAGAAGAACCATTAATGGAATTTAATAATTAAAAAAGGACAAAAATTATAAATGTATATGCTTAGAAATGTAAGAAGAAGGTGCTCAGTGTTTAGTTTGTAGTTATTTCCCATCTTGAACTTAGAGAGCAGTGATTTGTTCATTTTCTTGAACCATTCGCCCATTCAACAACTATTTAATGAAAACCAACCGTATGCAAATCATGAGATACAGTGATAATGAAGACAGTTACAGTTATTTCCTTCATGAAGCTTTCACACATGGGAGGGAGATAAATAATTGTTTTCAGGTAGCTTTTGTTGGATTTGGGCAGCCCTTTCTCTTTTATATATGCTGCAGTTTAAACCTGCCTAGTGATAGTTTTATTTTTTCTAGGCAGGGAAGAGAACTACTTCCTGAGAAGCGGTATTTTGGAAATTCCTTCTGTGGAGAAGCACAGTAATAAGAAAGTTGTTTCAGCCAGTACGGTGGCTCATGCCTGTAATCCCAGCACTTTGGGAGGCTGAGGCAGGCGGATCACCTGAGTTTGGGAGTTTGAGACCAGCCTGACCAACATGGTGAACCCCCCGCCTCTACTAAAAATATGAAATTCGCTGGGTGTGGTGGCACATGCCTGTAATCCCAGCTACTCAGAGGCTGAGGCAGGAGAATCGCTTGAACCCGGGAGGTAGAGGTTGCAGTGAGCCAAGATCGCACCATTGCACTCTAGTCTGGGCAACAAGAGCAGAACTCTGTCTCAAAAACAAACAAACAAACAAACAACAAAACAAAACAAAACAAAAAAGAAAGTTGTTTCTTATGGCTGAAGCCTTTTAAGCACCAGTCTGCTTTTCTAAAAATTATTGGATGGCTTCTCCCAAACACAACGGGGGCTCAATATTTAATTATAGTATACTAAATACACCTGATTTAAAGTATACAGGAGGATGTGTGTAGGTTATATGCAAATATGATACCATTTTATATAAGGGACTTATGCATCATGGATTCTGGTATCCATGGGGTGTGTCCTGGAACCAGTCCCCCATAGATACTACAGGGAGGACTATACTATTCCTTCCTGAAGTTTTCTTAAATATTAGTTTTGAAAATCACCTTTCTCCTGTTGCAATGCTAATCAGATGTACTTAATCTTTGTAAATTATTAAATCCCATCAAAATTTCTTGATTTTTTTCCAGGATTACTCACTTTGGTTTTTTTAAATGTAGTTAAATTATTATTTTTAGTCTTTTTTTTTGATCATTCAACAAATAATTATTCATCATGTCCTATATATCAGGCCGTATCCTAGGTGCTTGGGAACCATCTGTGAGCCAACTGGAAAAAGTCCGTGGTATTGACCTTTGTTTTTGCAGCAGGAGATAGTACAGAAAGTCAATAATGGTTAGAGAGAGGGCCACCTGAGAAGGTAACATTGGAGCCAAGACTTGAAGGAGATGAGGGAGTAGCCCAGTGGGTACCTTGGGGAAGAGAATTCCAGACAGCAGGAACACTCTTTGCAAAGGCCCTGAGACAGGTCCGACTTGACATATTTAAGGAACAGCAAGGAGGTGAGTGTGGTTGGAACCATGCCAGGGGAGATGAGCTCAGAACTGTGAAGCAGGCCAGACTGTGGATGCAGTGCAGACCATAGTAAAGGACTTGGCTTTTACTCTCAGGTAAATGAAAAATGACTGCAGGTTTTTTTTTTTTTAATCATAGTAGGGACATGGTCTTTTCCTCTGTTTTCTTTTGTTTGTGAGCTCTCTTGCTTTTGGATATTTTGGTTATATTTATAATTGTGTTATTAGTAGTCTCTAATCATGAGCAAGTTCAAATATCTATCTGGTATCCGTTATGTACAGAATGCAAAAGCAGAGACTGCTGCAGTTTAATTATGTAAACAAACAATTCTTCATTTGTGGATTCCATGTGTTCAAAGGATTTTAAGTTCTGACTGTCTGCCTTTGTATCTGACCCATTTGGTCTAAATATAAGCCTGGATACATATTTACAGAGAGCTGGTTTTAGTAACCAATCTTACAATGATTTGATGCTTGAACATTTTACAGCTTATCAGATACTATTTCTTCAAGATGGATTTCTGAACTTTTTCATTTTCCTCTTTGCCACAGAATGTATTCTTGTACCTGATGACTCCTCTAAACATGTTTGAAAATATGAGCAAGCTTGGATTTACCCACTTCTATTCTGTGAATGGATTGTGTGACACTCGCCTGCTATGAGAAAGTGTTCAATGTTTTCCAGTTAGGTTAGGAGGGTGATTTTTGTGTCTTGTCCTAGGTCTGGAGAGGTTGTTTCCCAGTTTGCCCTGCTTACTTGAGGTCATGGGCATGAACTTTGTGGAGTGCTGAATGTCTGACTTGCAACAATGGGCCCATCTGAGAAGTATCATTTAATAGGCTTCCATTTGCATGTAAAGAGGCTTGTTGTTAGTTACTTCTAATAATAGAAACAATTTTATTTGGCAGGTGATGAGGTGAAGTAGGTTTCTGACATAGCTATAAAAGCCTGAGAAAAAAGGGTGAGAGAAGCCTCGGTCTGCTCATCATACAGCAACTAAGGCAAGAGGAACAAAAGCACTCCTTTAATTGTCCACATGGTTCAGCTCTGTCACCAAGGGCTCCATTGAGACTCCAGGGTAATGAGACGATTCTGCTCCTTTTCCTTGTTGTCTGTGCCCATATCACTTTTCAGGCACTCAGTAGGGCTGCATCATGATTCTCATGGGCCTTAGGTACTACTGACTTTATTGGCCCCCTTCCGTTTTATAGAGGGGGTAAAATTATATTTTACCACTGTGTTGGTGTAAAGACAAATATATTTATATTACTTTTAAATTTTTATTATCTAAAATATTTTTTCACTTTGATCTTAAAAGAAATAAAAGAATTTTCCTTGACTTCTAAACATATTTCCTGGACTTCTAAACACTAGACACTATAATGGATAAGTTGGTCTTGAGTCTCTAGGGGGTGGCTGTAATTATGGAATAAGGCTGAGGATTCAGGAAACCTGGTCTCAACCAAGTATGAACTGATAATCGGTGAAAATCTGAGCTTTAGAAGACTCTAAAACAAGGATTAAGGTTGTATAGCTTGTTTAAAAAGTCTGAGTGGCTGGGCGTGGTGGCTCACACCTGTATTTTCAGCAATTTGGGAGGCCAAGGTGAGAGGTTCTCTTGAGGCTAGGAGTTTGTGACTATTCTAGGCAACATAGTGAGATCCTGTCTCTATAAAAATTAAAAAAAAAAAATTAAAACACCTGAGTCTTTTAACAACTGTGAAAGGAAAGAAAGTGGGGTTTTGCTGTTGCTTTTGTTGCTGTTGTTTTTGAGATGGAGTCTCACTGTGTTGCCCAGGCTGGAATGTAGTGGAAGATGTCAGCTAACTATAACCTCTGCCTCCCAGGTTCGAGTGATTCTTGTGCCTCAGCATCCCTAGTAGTAGTAGTTGGGACTACAGCCATGCACCACCATGCCTGTCTAATTTTCTTTTGTATTTTTACTAGAGACAGGGTTTTACCATGTTGGCCAAGCTGGTCTCAAACTCCTGACCTCAAACCATCTGCCCACCTAGGCCACCCAAAATGTGTGAGCCACCGTGCCCTGCCAAAAAGTGTTTTTGTTGGTGATGTTCATCTTTTATCCCATTGTTTGTTTTTACAGAATGGCTGCAAAGAATTTGTCTGTGGTGAAATATAACCACACAAAAATGATCAAGGGTTACACAGAAAGATTAGGAACCAAAGACTTGAACCAAAGACTTTCCTACCTCTACTATTGCAGCATGGCATATTTTAATTGGATAAATGACTCATTACATCAATGAATATTTACTGAGCACTTAGATGTTCAGGATATTCTGTGTGGTGTTAGGGTCCTAGTGAGCAAGATTGGCCTGCTACTTGACCTTAGAGTCATTAGTCCTGAGTTGTGGCGGGGACAATACGAGAGAGATGAGTGACCAGGTAGTTATAATACAGAGGGTTGCACCTGATCAAAGGGCAAACACAAGGGAAGGGTGTTTAACACAAATTTGCAAGGGATGGGAACAGATAAGACTTTCCAGAGTAACTGAAATTAGCATTGAGGCCTGGTAGGGTAAGTGGGAGTTAGTCAACTGACCTAAAAAGAAAAAGAGGAGGAAGAGAAGAAGGAGGAGGGGATGATAATCTCAAGCAGCCTGAAGAGAGCTAAAGGTGGGGTGGAAGGCAAGAACTGGGACAGCAGACAAACAGGATGCATTAAAAGAAGTACAAGCAGCTGGGCATGGATGGAGCATAGAGTGCATTTGGGAAGAAGAAGCTGTAGAATTAGGCAAACCCAGAAGCAGGGTTTTCAAAGCCATGGTGAGTGAGAGTTTGAACTTTAAGAGCAGGAGGGATCCCCTGTGGTGTTTTAAGCAGTGAGAGTGACATATTTATGTTTGCATTTAAGAAAATCCTTTTAGGAAGTATAACAAAGAGTAGCAGATTCAGGTGGGCCTGGCAGACATTTGCAACTGAGACCTTTGTGTTTATAAGAAGGAGTCAATGTAAACAGGGTTTGATATTGAATGCAGCCTATTCACATCTGGGTGTGATAACTCTATAAAATTGCTGCCCAATTTGGCTTTTCTTATGACCACATTCATGTAAGTTCCACATCTTAGTAGACATTTACCTTCTCTTCTTGTCCTTTTCCTCTGCCTTTAGTCCTTTAATCTTCCAAATTTTTGCCATAACTTCTATCCCTTTCTAGAAGAAATAGCCCAGGACCAACCTCCTGGTAAGACTGCATTGCGGCAGGAGACGTGGGACCAGCAGCCTCTGGCAGCACCTTGGTTTGGCTCTTGGATGAGAACCCTAGACAAAAATGTGCTGCAGTTTATTTGGGTATCACCTGATTTTTGAATTGGCCAAGAAATGCTACTGCCTTAGTAATTTGCAGAGAAAAGCAGATTGTTAGTAAGTTGTCACCATTCAGCCCCTAAAGCTGCCAAATTTGCCTCAAGCTGGACCAGAGGTAGTTCCATCTCTCAGGTTAATTTGGCGGAAAAAATTCCTGGAGTGGTGTGGAAGAGAAAGGTGGGTAGAAGTCTGAGGTGCAAGTCCTATAGCTGTTTCTTTTTTTAAAACATACACTCTCCATCTCCTCTAATTATAAAGTCATGCAATCCACAGATGTTGGCTTGGCAAGTGTGAACAAGGCAGTCAGAAAAATGAAGCAGCAGAGCATTCAGTGTGCCAGGTACCGGGGCATGAGTTTTCACGGAAGCAACACCTTCCCAGTTCACTGGTGAACAGTAAAAACATTTAACTCTCTGTGCTCTTTTTTTTTTATTTGGGGTTTTAGAAAACCATTGGATGGGAAAGTTGGGTTGGGCTGGTGAAAAGGGAGAAAGTACTGAAAGATGTTTTTCTATAGAACAGCTGGGCTCTCTGTACCAAGCTTATGCTTGGTTTGGGTTTTATACACTCACATTTGAAATACATAAAAGCTAGGTACCAGAAGAACTGAAAAGTCATCTGGTATAAAGATAGGAGCTGAACATGACCTCATGGGAAGAATGTTGCTCAGTGGAGACAAGTGGGAAACTTACATAGACGTAGGGGGCTGACACACTGTTCCTTTCCAGGGAAGGGCTGGAGGGGGACAGCATCCAAATGCTGGTAAAATGTTTTGAAGGGCAAAGCTAACATGGCCAAAGCATTTGGAATTTTTTGTTGGCTTCTTTCTACTGCCACATTTTCCAACTCCTTGGGCATAGGAAAGCTATCTTTATTTCTTTGCAGGCTGTTAATTCTCTAATACGTAGGCCTTTGTCTCATTGACTAAATCCAAGCCAAAGATGAGCAAATTCAAAATTTATTGTCTCACAGTTCTGTGAAGATTGAGTTTACACTGCCACAAGGCAATGAACTTCCAGAAGCTAGAAGAGAGGCTTGGAACAGGTCCTCCCCTAGTGCCTTCAGAAGGGCGTGGCCTGCTGACAACCTGATCTCAAACTTCTAGCCTCCAGAACCATGAGACCATAAATTCCTGTTATTGAAGCCATTCAGTTTGTGGGACTTTGGTGTGGCAGCCCTAGGAAACAAAAATACTACCTTAACGCCTTTAACAAAGTGTCACAGTCTGTCTCCAATGCTTTCTCTGTCTCTTTTTGCAAATACTTTTTTCTAGAGCATAAAGATAGCTAGTTCCGATGGAACTTGTCCATAGTATTGTTACCGGTGGTTATATTTCCATGCATGCACACACTGCATTTGTGGTTGGGGTGAGCTTTGTTACGTTATATAAAACTGAGTATTTCAAAATGATCTGTAACATGAGCTCCTAATGAATATGTTTTTTATTTTAAAATAAGGAGAAACTGATTTTTTATGAGACTTGAAAAAATACTTCTATATTTTAAGAGGGATTTGAAAGACAGTTAAATGTTCTTCACATTTAAATAGCTGTTAGACTAAGTGTAATTAGGCAACTTCAAGTAAACTACTTACCTCTCCAAATAACATGTATATTTCAAAATGGTTAGTAACTACAGTTTTCTGCTTACATCAAGGGTTGCTTTAAAAAAACAAACTAAAAAGTGTGAAAACCCTTTGTGAATTATAAAATACTGTGCACTTTTATTGACAGTCAAATTTATAATTGGTGCTTTATTTGTGATTTGTACTCTATTTCCTTTAAAAATAAATTTGAGACCTCTTATGATGAAATATTTAAACTCTAAGATAATTAAGATAGAAAACAAATTATAAAACCACTTAAAGGCAGGAGAGTACAAATATACCCCAAATCCTAAATTAAAATTGTGTGGCAGAGAGTGCCTTAGTAAACAGCTAGACTACCGTTCTTAGACTTCCTTGCAGATATGATGTGGTTATGTGACTGCATTCTAGTGAATGGAAGTGATGTGTGATACTTCCAGATCTGACGCATAAGCTTCTCACTGGGTGCTTCTTCATGCTGTAATCCATTCACAAAGCATGGAATGGTGGCATGAAAACCAAAATGATCTTGGAAGCCACATGTTGATTATGGCAGAGCTCTGTTAGCCTTGAGTAACTTTGAGGAGCTGATCCTTTCTCTCCTCCACAAGGCAACCATGAACATCTGACCTGGGCTGCATATGACAGTATCATGAACTTCTTCTACCACTACATTTGGGTTTGTTTGTTATAGCAGTTTAATCTATTTCTCTCTCTCTCTCTCTCTCTCTCTCTCTCTCTCTCTCTCTCTCTGTGTGTGTGTGTGTGTGTGTGAGACTTATCTCTGATAATATCACTGGGTGTTGTCAGAGCTGGGTCTGGGTATTCCTAAAAATCAGTTCCCCAATCCAATCCATTCAGGATAATTTTCAAATAGTTTTGATTCTGAGTTTGATCAGAAGATCATAATTACACATTCATTTTTCTACAATAGTTTTCTATGCCTGATGCAGTATTCATGAGGACTTAATGAGCTCTTAGTATGATAATCCTTTTAAAGCATTTTGCCCATAGTAAGGGCTCAATACATGATAGCTATTAATGTTATTTATAATATTCCATAATCCTCCATGTTCTGAAACTGTAATATTTTTGAGTGCCGAATCATAAGTTTCTTCTGCTCAAGTGCTGAAAAGTTCACAGTGACTAATAGCTGATATTTGTATATATGCAGCACTTATCATCATTGTATTTCCATTTGTGTGGATATTTGATTGATGTGTGTCTCCCTTGCTAGGCTATATCTCCATGAAAGCAAGTGCTCTGTCAGTTCTTCTTTATCATTGTATGCCCAGCACTTAAGAAAGTGCCTCATACACAGGGAACACTTAATAAATATTTGCTAAAATAATTTGTTCACTTATTTGAAAAATATTTCAGATACTGTGCTGGACATTAGAGATAGAAAGGTGTTTCAAAGAAAGTTTTCTCCCATCAATGAATGGAAGTCTAGTTGAAAAATCCTTATAAGAAGGGTATCTTGTAATCCCAGCACTTTGGGAGGCCGAGGCGGGTGGATCATGAGGTCGAGAGATCGAGACCATCCCGGTCAACATGGTGAAACCCCGTCTCTACTAAAAATACAAAAAACTAGCTGGGCGTGGTGGCGCGTGCCTGTAATCCCAGCTACTCAGGAGGCTGAGGCAGGAGAATTGCCTGAGCCCAGGAGGCGGTGGTTGTGGTGAGCCGAGATCGTGCCATTGCACTCCAGCCTGGGTAACAAGAGCGAAACTCCGTCTCAAAAAAAAAAAAAAAAAAAAGAAGGGTATCTAACCAATCAGGAGAGAGGGGATAGCTACAAAATGCTTTCCAGAGAAGATGACAGTTGAGCTAAACTTGAAATAGGCTAGAAAAAGAGAAAGAATAGTCTAAAAAGAACAAACACACACATACTCACACACATACAGACACACACACACACAAACACACACATACAAATGATAAAAATAAGAAAGTCTGTTTAATTGGAAAAGACTCTATGAGAAAGAGAGTAAGAGGAATAAGGTGAAAAAGTAAAGAGACATGGAACATGTATTGTGAGCCATATTAAAGATTTTATATTTAATTATGAAGGCAATCTGGAGACATTGAAGGGTTTGACACAAAGAGAATAACCTAAAAAACAAATGAGGTGGCTAGATCTCTAACGTGTCTTCCAGTTTTAGCTGTTTGATTCAGAAATATTGAAAGCTAAATTGAATATGCAAATACTTTGTGTGTGTGTGTGTGTGTGTGTGTATTTGAGTATTTCAAAACATGGAGGATTATGGAATACTATAAATAATATTCATAGCTATCATGTATTGAGCCCTTACTATGGGCAAAACACTTTAAAAGGATAAATGAATGTGTAATTATGATCTTCAGATCAAACTCAGAATCAAAACTATTTGAAAACTATCAAAAGTATCCCAAATGGATTGGGGAACTGATTTTCAGGAATGCCTTAGACCTAGCTCTGATAACACCCAGTGTTGCCTGGGAATTGACCTCTTTCTTCACAGAGAGAATGAAAAAAAAGCAGTGCTTCTCAGATCTCGGAAAACTTCACTCCAAATCAGTGGTACCACTGGCATCTGTATATTCTTGTGAGCACTAAGGGAGGCCTGGAAAAATGTATCTCTACCTGAGAGTTTACAGAATATAGAATACCCCTAGCTCTATTACTTATTATCTTTGCAACATAATCCCTCTAAATTCTAAACTTTCCCATCTGAAAAATAGGGACAATAATTGACTAGGGGTGTTATATAATCTACCTAAATTAAGTTACAGAAAAATAAAGAAACCTCTATTTTCATGAATATGAGAATGAAAGGCTCATAGAAACAATAAGAAAAAAATAGGTTTATAACTTTTGCTATCTAAATAAAAGAAGCACTCAGGTTTTCCAGGTGATTCATTTTGCCTCTTAATTATAGGTGAAATTGTGAATTTTATGATCATTCATTTATTCACAGATAGGAGTGAGGAGGTTACATAGGACATTGTTTTTTGCTCTGCAGAACAGTGAGGAAGATATACAAGCAAACATAGGATACAGTGTTAAGTACTATGATAGAGGATCTGTTAAATGTTATATAAATGCAAAGAAAGCAGGAACAAGATTTCCATGGATGATCAGGAATGACATTAATGAGGAGGTGGCATCTGACTTGGCCCTTTAATATGAGTGGAAATTCATGGAAAAGATAAAAGAGGTGTGATACAGTAGGCAGAAGTACAGAATGTCTAAGAGCTAGGTGGTGTTACTGGGCATATAGGAGAAGAGTAAAGAGTGGAATATGGTGGTCATAGAGGGCAGTGGGAGTAGCTGGGAAGGAAAGTAGACCACATCATGAAAGGCCTTATAGGTCATGAATAGACATTTATATATTATCATATAAAATATGAAATGAAGTTAATGAAGAAACTTGGGGCAGGAAAAGGACTTAAAAAGATTGGCATTTGCAAATGGTACAGTGGCAATAGAAAAGAATGAGTGCTTTCAAATGGATATTTACAAAATAAATTTAGCAGATAGAAGCTATGGGATGCGGCAGCAAAAATAATTTAGGTGAGAGGAAAGACTATAGTTATGCTTTCCAATAGGATAGTTACATGTAGCTATTTAAATTTAAACTAGTTAACACTAAATATATTGAAAATTCAGTCCTTCATTCACACTAGCTCCATTTCAAGTGCTCTGCAGCCACAGGTTAACCATACTGGATAACACAGATGCAGAACATTTCCATCATCACTGGAAGTTCTATTTGACAGTGTTGGACTAGAGAATTGCTCTTTTTAAATTTGGGCAGTGACCTAATCAAACTCCACAGCTTCTGCCTGGCAAAAGAAACAGTCAGTAGAGTGAATCAGCAACCAACAGAATAGGAAAAAATTTTTGCAGTCTACCCATCTGACAAAGTGCTGATATCCAGAATTTACAAAGAACTAAAACAGATCTACAAGAAAAAAACAAACAAGTCCATTCAAAAATGGGCGAAGGATATGAACAGATACTTTACAAAAGAAGACATACAGGAGGCCAACAAACATATGAAAAAATGCTTATCATCATTGGTCATTAGAGAAATGCAAATCAAAACCACATTGAGATACCATCTCACACCAGTTAGAATGGCGATCATTAAAAAATCTGGAAACAACAGATGCTGGAGACGATGTGGAGAAATAGGAACACTTTTACACTCTTGGTGGGAATGCAAATTAATTCAACTATTGTGGAAGACAGTGTGGTGATTCCTCAATGACCTAAAAATAGAAATCCCATTTGACCCAGCAATCCCATTACTGGGTATATATCCAAAGGATTATAAATCATTCTACTATAAGGACATGTGCACACAAATGTTCATTGCAGCACTGTTCACGATAGCAAAGACCTGGAACCAACCCAAATGCCCAACGATGATAGACTGGATAGGGAAAATGTGGTACATATATACCATGGAATATTACGCAGCCATCAAAAACGATCACGTCCTTTGTAGGGACATGGATGAACCTGGAACCCATCATTCTCAGCAAACTGACACAAGAGCAGAAAATCAAACACCACATGTTCTCACTCATAGGTGGGTGTTGATCAATGAGAACACATGGACACAGGGAGGGGAGCACTACACACTGGGGTCTGTTGGGGGGAAATGGGGGAGGGATAGGGGGTAGGGAGGTGGGAAGAGATAGCATGGGGAGAAATGACAGATACAGGCGAGGGGACAGAGGCAGAAAACAACACTGCCATGTGTGTACCTATGCAACAATCTTGCATGTTCTTCACATGTACCCCAAAACCTAAAATGCAATTAAAAAAAAATTGGGGCAGTGAATGACAATGGCATATCAGAATAGGGTGTTTAAGAAAAAATTTTGAAAGAAAAAAAGAAAGAACTTCTATTTGGAGACATTGAATCTGAGATGTGATTGGGAATCCAGTTGAAGATGTTGATTGAAGCTGTGAGAAATTGGGTTTGGAGCTCAAGAGAGAGGCAAGGATTAAAGCCAGATATTTCAAGAGTCTCCGACTTAAAAGCCGTGGAAATGGCTATAAGAAGAGGAACAGGAACACCCCATAGACCTCCCTCACTTAAAAGAGTGCAGAGGAATAGTAAGTATAGTATGTAAAAGCAATCCAGGGAGCAATCTGAAAAACCGTATAATAATTCTAAGAGTCAATAACAAATTAGGCAAAGATGTCCAAAGCTTTGAGCACCAAAACAGAATTTGTCCTTAAAAGACTACTTTGGCTTTGGAGGTCAGGAAGTCATTAGTAATCTTGCCTGGAGTAGTTGCACGAAGTGATGGGAGAAGAAGCCAAATTGCAGCAAGGCTAGGATGAAATTGGTGTGTGGGTGTGGGTAGGTGATATAGGAGATACAATCTCTGCCTCCTTCAGGAATTTTGGCTGTGGGGTAATTAGCTTGAGGGACAGGAAGGGATGAGGGAAAGTTTTCATTTTTTAGAAAGTATGAAATGTGAATTTTTTTCAACTTTAAGGAAAGAGTGGGTGGAGTGGAAAAGTCATACATGACCTCAGAGTAAAGGTATAATTACTGAGCCAAGTGTCAGAGATAGTGGAAGAAAAGATGAGTGAGCCTTGGAGAGGAAAAAAGACACTTTTGTTTCTCAGAGCCAGGATGGAAGGAGAGAATGATTAATACTTGGGGTGGAGGTAGAGAAATTTGGAACTGTTGACCTCTCAGTTTTGTCAGATAATGTTTTAAACTATGATTTATAGACTATACAGAAATACCATGTATATGGCTTATGTTGAACCCTGATGAGAGCTAAAGGCATGACACCAACATGTAACTCAATTCATATAATTTTGCAGTGTGGAAAGTTAATGAGGTCTAAATGGACAGTACTCCAGATTGGAATGACTTGATAGGACATTTTTTAGGCTAGCTTCTCACATGTTGGACTTCAGTAGAGCAAGTTAATAATTATCAGCTTAAAGTTGAACTTAGTGATAGGTAAGCACTAAGAAGGACAAAACAGATAAATAAATCCATACCTGGAAATGTTACAACCAAATTAAAGCTTCATATGACACCAATTAAAACCTGAAAAATGAACAATGGAGAAAGAATATTGCCTATGAAGGTAGGTACTTAGATGAGCTTAACGGAAGACTTCTCAATGGTAACACTAGACACTAGAGGTCAGAAGAAAGAAGAAAAACATTCTTTTTTTTCTTTTGAGATGGAAATTTGCTCTGTCGCCCAGGATGGAGTGCAATGGCATGATCTCGGTTCACTGCGACGTCTGCCTCCCGGGTTCAAGTGATTCTTCTGCATCAGCCTCCCAAATAGCTGAGATTACAGGCACACACCACCATGCCCAGCTAATTTTTTTGTGTGTGTTTTAGTAGAGATGAGGTTTCACTGTGTTTTCCACGCTGGTCTCAAACTTCTGAGCTCAGGCAATCCACCCTCCATGGCCTCCCAAAGTGCTAGGATTACAGGCATAAGCCACCGCGCCCAGCCAAAACATTCTTGAAATAATTTACTAGGTAGACATTCTCACTGAAAAAATTATACAAGGATGTACTTATAGGAATAAAAGCATTGAATGTAGAAGGGAATGATACGCAAGAAGCAATGCGACCAAAGAAATTGATGAACATGAAAATATATTATTAATACTAACCCTATAAAATAAAAATAATTCTGATTAAATTTAAGGAAAAACACAAAATGAAAATAAAATAATAGCCCATTATAACATGTAAAATAGAAGGGGTGTGATTGGGGTAAATTATATTGAAGACATTTTATTATTCAGGAAGAAGACAGATAAATTGTTTCTGATTTTAAGTCAAACTGGAAATTGCAAGAGTAACAACTAAAGTTATAGAAATAGAATATATGAAATTCAAGAAAATTCAAAATCTGAAAATAAAAAATATAAAAGAAAACAAACTAAACAACAGAATAGGAAGGAGAATTGTAGAGCAATTTTCACATTATGGCTTCTGGCTCTTTTTAATTTGAATGAAAAAATTTTCACTATGCAAATGGTACAGTGGCAATAGAAAACAATGAGTGCTTTCAAAAGGATATTTAAAAATTGAATAATTCTTTTAATTACAATTGAATAATTAATTCTTTCAATTACAATTGAATGATTCTGTGTATATGGCTTGAGGAAAAAGACAATATACAGTATTTTCCATGCCTACTAAAATGTCAATGCATATAGTGCTGTGTTCATGTACATAATATTAGTTCAGAGATGATATGATCATATAAATTCCAACAGATTAAGAGAAAACTATTAGAAGTAAAAGCAGAGTTTAGCAAAGTTTTGGGCACAGGACAACTTATAAAAAATCAATAGTATTTTCCTATATCAGTAATTACCAACTAGAAAATATAATAGAAATAATATGCTATTTATAATATTACTCCAAATGACTAAATTTCTAGAAATCCACCTCACAAAGAAAGCCAGTCTGTTTGTAGAGAAAATTTTAAAACACAGTTAAAAATATACAAGAGATTTTAAATAAACAGACTGACTTTTTTTTTTTTTTTTTTTTTTTTTGAGACGGAGTTTTGCTCTTGTTGCCCAGGCTGGAGTGCAATGGCGCGATCTCGGCTCACCGCAACCTCTGCCTCCTGGGTTCAGGCAATTCTCCTGCCTCAGCCACCTGAGTAGCTGGGATTACAGGCACGCGCCACCATGCCCAGCTAATTTTCAGTATTTTTAGTAGAGACGGGGTTTCACCATGTTGACCAGGATGGTCTCGATCTCTTGACCTTGTGATCCACCCGCCTCGGCCTCCCAAAGTGCTGGGATTACAGGCTTGAGCCACCGCGCCCGGCCTCAGACTGACTTAATATAGCAAAAACATCAATTTCCCTCAAACTAATCTATAAATTCAGTAAAATTCCAGTCAAACTTTTATCGATATCTTTTAAAGAATTTAAAAAACTCTTTCTAAAATTTGTTTGAAAAAATAAAAGTCCATGAATAGCTAAGCCATATTTGAAAGTGAAGAGAAAGAAGAGTGTTTACCATACCAGATATTAAGACGCTCAACAATAATATGGTTAAAAAACATATTAGTTAAGGAATGGACAAATAGATCAATGGAATAGAATGAAAAGCTCAGAAATTGAGCTGTATATTTGAAAAACTTGAAAAAAAAAAAGCTAACAAAGTAGCATATTAAAAATAGTGAAAGAATTAATTATTTTAGTGATATTAGGAAAATTCTTGCTTTATGAAGAAAAATAAGCTCAGATCCCTTCTTTACACTACATATAGAGGCAATTTGGTATGGATTAAAGACATTTCTGCAAGTTAAAAATTATGAAAGTAATTGAATATAATATTTCTGTGACCAAGGGTTGGTAAAAGGCCTTTTACATAAGAAACAAAAAATGCATAATAAGAAAAAAATATGTTCAGTTCGACCATATTAAAATGAAGAATTTCTTTTTGATAGACACCATACACAAAATTAAAAGATGAATGAAAACAGAAAAAAAGATAAAAAGATGCTACAATGTCTGAAACTCAAAATGGACTAATATATAGAAAGGCATCAAAAATTGGCTGAAGATATAAGAAGCAACCTAAAGAGGAACATCTGAATGGTTAATAAGTTCATAAAGAGAGCTCAAATGCTGTAGCCAGAGAAATTAAATTAAAGCTAGAGTGAGATGCCATGTTCAGGCTATCAGAACAGCAAGGGTTATAAATGTGAACAGGAAATATTAGTCAGGAAATGTGGTGATAATTTAATATTATCCTGTGGTGTGTGAGGTGGTATGTTCATTGTTGTTATGTCCTAGGGTCTAGCATATTCTTTGATGTTTATCCCAGAGAAATTCTTGTACAAGTCAATGAAAAATACTGTTAAGCAATGTTAAAATGTGAAATAATGTGTGTGTTAGAACTGACAAAAACATGAAATGTTTAGGAGAAAGTAGGGCAGGCTGGTCAGGTACCTGCAACATTGTTATCCTCTCTCTTGCGTTTGAGTCTTGAGAGAAGTCCATAGAAGCCATCTGAATAGGTCTAGGTTATATGTGCAGGTCTTTATGCAAATTGTGGCTTTTGGTTTGAGCCACATCTAACAAGGTGTGGAAGGAAAGAAACACAGGTGGAGGATGGTGTCTTGAGAAATGAACCTGAGGTGTTATGCCTGATTCCACAGTGCAGGAGATGTGAAAACAGTGAGAAGTAGAGACTTGGGCTCAGGGCAATGAGGCAGTAATGTATGGGGACTTCCTAAGAACAAGCCAATGGCTGGGGCCACTGACTTCAGCAGCGGGTGTCTGCACGATGCTCCTATAGGGCCAGGAGTGACCAGCCACATGTCAATGGAGGTCATCACAAATGCCTAGGGGTTAAACCTGACCTAACTACTTCACAGACCCAGTTACCAGGAGATGCATAAAAACCTACAGGTGAGAAAGTTAAGCAGTATTACTTAAAATCATGATTTCCCTCATACCAGCAGACAACATGTTAAAGAAGAGAAAGGGAAAGGGGAAGTATTTTAAGAAGACTGAGAACTTACTCAAAAGAAAGTTAACCTGAAAGAAAGGAAGATACAGAGATGTCTTTAATTGGCGTAAGAGTTAGATCAACTTTAAAATAAGAAGGTTTATTTTCCCCTTATATATCTTAGTGTAAAGTTTGAGGCATGACCTTGCCACATTGCCATATGAGTTTTTATTGCACCAATTAAGTGTGTGATCCAGGCAATTCTTTTTCATTCTTGACCTAAACAGATGGAAACCCAGTGGAGCCAAGGTACAGGACAGTTCAGAACTGGAAACACACCTTCCCAAGGAAACCAGAATCAGGAGACCATGGTATTTTTGTGTAATGGGCTCACTCACAATGCAGTAAACACGTCCTTGTGGGATAAAAGCAGGTTCTGTGACTTAATAGTCCTAACAAGCTGAGAACCTTGAGTCAGCTGCACTCAGGTGATTTCAGGACTCCACGGGAGGCTGGTAATTCCCCCTGTGCCCACACCTTTTCTTATCTGCAGATAGATGCTATTCTTTACTTTTCAATTCTTGGCTAAAGCCTTTCTTTCCCATCAAAATGCATGCATCATGATTTAACATTGATTTAAAGTAATTTTCTCACCTTCTTTTGTCACCAAATATTCTTTTAGTTATTTGAGCAGTAATGTCTACCAACAAAAATAATTTATTATAAGATAGTTGTTTTCTATTCTTGATTAATCAAATAAATAGAACAGTTCAAATTATAAGTTTTGGTCTTCCTGAGCTAGCTACTGCTGCTTTACTGAGCTCTTGGTATATTTGAAGCCAAAGCCTCCTCTAGCTCCAGTGTTCACAATTACCACTTCCAGGAACTCCAAAAAGGAGACATGGTGGACAGGAAGCTAGTACAGTGCAGTTTGGGGGAAGGAATATGAGTGGTTCCTAAATCAGTTAACAACCCAGCTTTTTATTGTCACCTAGTTTATTTGTTTAACTGAACCTCATTCATTTAAAAGCGTTAATATGACCTCCTGCACTGTTTTAGGGGAATTTAGATGATTACATTTACATAACAGTTTCTTGTGTTTCTGTGTTTATCCTTGTTATTCTACTTTCAGGAATTGTTTAAAAGAAAGTTATATAATATGTGGAAACATTTATGTCTATTGATCTATTAACTGCAGCATTATTTTAAGTGCAAAGAAAAAGAAGCAACGAGGTAGTTCTTTTTGACAATCTCTGATAACTCTCTGGCTCTACATTTCAAGTCTCAAAGTTTGACAGTTATCAGACTATGTCAACAGGGTTCACCCACAAATTTGAAAATCTTTTTTTGAGTAATTTTCCCCTTAATTTCATATAATTTTTCCTTGTCTATCCCATGCATCTTTTTAAGTGTGGCCATGTCTCTGTCTTATGTACTAAGTTCTGACTATATCAGACACTTACTGTGCTTTGGACTTCAGAATCTCTGTTGCTGTCAAGCCAGACAGTAGAATGATGACTAAGGCTCTCTCTCTCTCTTCCCCTTCCATCTCTCTTGTTCCCTCTCTACCCTTTTTACTTCTCAAATACACACAATCAAGTAAGCCTCACCCCACCCTTTAGTCTTGCCTTTATCTTCCCTATTCTCCATCTGTATTGTCTCACACTTAGTTTTCTCCCGTCTTATGTATAAACTAAAGGGTCTTTTAGCTTCATTCCCAGAACTCTTTGCTTCTGGCCCCATCTCCTTGATGTCCTGGAACCTGAAGGGCAGGAAGCAGTAAGAATGTGAGATCATAAATCTGTGGATTTCTTACTCAGAACAGGAATCTCCCTATGGTAAGAATAGAAGGACAAGGAAGATCAGCACTAGAGTGGGAGACTAGTCCTGGGTCTTTGGCATCTGACCACTGCCAGGATCCTTACTGGTATCATGATTCTAAGCATCTCACAAACTCCCAGCTTAGTAAGTGGTTTTCAATGGCTAACACATCTTTTGGGGTCACTTGAATCTATAGAGGGCTGTACCTTTTATTGTTTCTGAACTATTTTACGATTCTTAAAGTTGTAAAAAACTGATGGTAGTGCAAATGGTTTCTGCTCATAGAAATGCAAACAGATTTTGTCCAGTGATGATAAAATTTGTTCTGTCTTATCGAGGAGGCAAGCACAGCATTGCACCTATTAGCAAATTTGTTTCAGCATTCCTGATTAATTGACTATGTGTCTATTCTGTGAATTCTTCTTTGAACAGTTTTATAAGCTCTTATTGGTTCTTTCACTAATAAATAATTTAAACAAAAAACTTCGACACAGCCGGGTGCAGTGGCTCATGCCTGTAATCCCAGCACTTTGGGAGGCTAAGATGAGCAGATCACCTGAGGTCAAAAATTCAAGACCAGACTGGCCAACATGATGAAACCTTGTCTATGCTGAAAATACGAAAGTTAGCTGGGCATGGTGGTGGGCACCTGTAATCCCAGCTACTCAGGAGGCTGATGCAAGTGAATTGCTTGAACCTGGGAGGCAGAGGTTGCGGTAAGCCGTGCACCATTGCACTTTAGCCTGGGCAACAAGAGTGAAACTCCTTATCAAAAAACAAAAACAAAAACAAACAAAAAAAACCTTTGACACATGTTCATTTAAATGTAAATGAGGGTCATAATTTTGGTCTTAAAAATTATCCCTTTATAGTTTCATGGGTCTGACTGAGATACCACCTGGATCCACCTGACAAAACCAGGTCAATAGCACTGCTGGAGAAGTAAGCCTCATGAGCAGATGAAGCGCAGGTGTGGGCAGATCAAGCCCTCTTCTTGGCTTATAAAGTAAATTTTATAAACTCTTTCTCTAGGGTTTTTTTTTTTCCTGCTGATTTTATGTTCTGTTTTTGGTTTTGATTTGAGCAGGGCCAATAATTTATTCCTTCTTCTAGTGGCAACAATGATTGGTAAATTTGATTTTATGGTCTAATTATTTGGCACTATCTGTAAACAGATGATAGAAATCTATTTGCTATTGAGTGAGAGACACTAAAGAATTCAATCGAGCGTTTATTTGTCTATGTTCTTCGTCTATTTTGAACTAAAATCAAACATTCTTATTGAAGTCTCCTAACTTTTTATGGCAATATAGTTATTTGCATAGATTCAGTAAGAATCTGCCCTTCTTCTTCTTCTTTTTTTCTTTTTTAAAAATCAAAAACAAGATGGAGTTAGACAAATCAATTGTGTAGCCAAGGCTTTACCTGCAGTATTGTATTGGAGAATGAATGATTCTATTCTCAGTTAATCGTATATGACCAGTCACTTTAAGGTAGAAAGGGTAACTTTACTTTAGCCACCAAAACATATCTCCACTCTGCTTCCCCAAAACTGGCCTTATATCTGACTTTCAAGATTCCAGGTTTTCAGATGGCCAGGAAGATCACTTCCTCTCGGGTCAGCAACCTCACTAAATTTTGGAGACCTCAAGAAGAGAATAATTTGGCCAAATCTATAGATGCTGCTGTTTAAATATAATTAATACTTTTACAGCACTTATATAAATAACCAGACCAAAGTTATTGAGTCTTATTTCATAACAACAATATGAGAGTATTATGATCATAGGGAAGAAATATTCCAGGAAAATTTGTGAAAGAGATTAAAATGGATAAGAAGAGATTAGTAAAATTCCTTTCAGTGGGATGCTAGATGTCTCATGCATCCTTCTAGGTTATCTGATTCTATGAAAATTTGCATGTCATTGCCTTTGAGCTACTTTATAATACTTAGTTGTAGAAAACTGGTGGTAGTTCCTGTTCCTACAAATACAGTGAAATGGCTCACGTCTGTAATCCCAGCACTCTGGGAGGATGAGATAGGCAGATTTCTTGAACCTAGGAGTTTGAGACCAGCCTGGGTAACATGATGAAACTGTGTTTCTACAAAAAAATTAGCGAAGCATGGTGGTGCACAACTGTAGTTCCAACCACTTGGGAGGCTGAAGTGGGAGAATCACTTGAGCTCAGGAAAGTCAAGGATGCAGTGAACCATAATTATGCCACTGCACTCCAGCCTGAGCGATGAAATGAGACTCTGTTTTAAAAAAAAAAAAAGGTACAATTGATTTTACCTTATGCATCAATTAGCAAATTCATTTTAGTATTCCTGATTGCTTCTGTATCTATTTGAGTTGTCTTTTGAAGCATTTATTTTCATGTATTATTGATTCTATCATTAACAAATCAATTAAATATAATTTTGACATGTGTATTAGTCTGTTCTCACACTGCTATAATGAACTGCCTCAGCTGGGTTTGTAAAGGAAAGAGGTTTAATTGACTCACAGTTCCACACGACTAGGGATGCCTCAGGAAACTTACAATTACAGAGGAAGGTAAAATGGAAGCAAAGCACCTTCTTCACAAAGGAGCAGGAGGGAGAGTGAATGCAGAAGGAACTACCAAACACTTAGAAAACCATCAGATCTTGTGAGAACTCACTATCATGAGAACAGCATGGGGGAAACTGCCCCCGTGATCCAATTACTTCCACCTGATCTCTTCCTTGACATGTGGGGATTATGAGAATTATGGAGATTATTATTCAAGATGAGATTTGGGTGGGGACACAAAGCCTAACCATGTCAACATGTGTTAACATTATATGAGAGTTATAACTTGATATGAGAGTTATGATCTTACTCTTAAAAATTAACTCTACATAATCAGTGAGGAGGAGGAAGCTAAAATGTTTAATTTCTGATTCGTAGGATTGATTTTGCCCTAGTTTTATCTAATTTAGCTTCCTAAACAAGGAGACTCTAAATTAGAGTAAAAAGTAAATAAAGTTATTTGAGAAGTTTTGGCAAATCCATTGTTGAAATTTCTCTCAGAAATTGAGAAAGTGAAAGACTCTAAAGTGGGTAACAAATATTTTTCAAAGTGAGCTAGTTTCATATTTGTTGAACAAATATGTCTGTTGATAGATCATTAAAGAAATTTTAGTGATAGATCACTGTGTCAGTTTTATAGCACTTTTATAACAAAGTACCACAAACTGGGTTGCTTAAAACAACAGAAAGTAATTGTTTCACAGTTCGAGAGTGTAAAGTCTGAAATCAAGGTGTCAGCAGGGCTCCTTGAGTCTGTAGAGGAGAATCTTTGCTTACCTCTTTGGCTTCTGGTACTTGCTGGCAATCCTTGGTATTCCCCAATGGCTTGCACCATTCCAATCTCTGTCTTTGTCGTCACATGGCTATTGTGTATCTTCATGTCATTTTTTCCTCTGTGAGTGTCTGTGTCCAAATATCCCTCTTTTTTAAGAGCACCAGTCATATTGGATGAGAGGTGCACCCTACTTCAGTATGACCTCATCTTAACCAGTTATACCTGCAACAACTGTATTTCCAAATAAGGTCAGGTTCTGAGGTACTAGGGGTTACAACTTCAACATATGCATTTGGGTAGTGGGGAATACAATTCAACCATAACAAGGAGAAGTCAGAGTTCTGGTGGAAAGATATTACTGACTCAGCCAGAGAATTAATTGACCAAGAACCTTGATAATTTCAAATGTTCTTCTCTGTTTTCTTTTGGGTTCTGAGTCAATACAAATTGGGGGTTCAACTGTATCCCCAGCTATTCATCCCTGGTTGGAGAGCTGTGTAGGAGGTAGGTCCATCAGAAGTATAATTCTATTTCAGAGGTGGCTTGGTGTGTGGAACTCACCTGGTGTAAACGCAGTGGTAAAGTGTGGGTGAGCCAAATGGCGAGGTAGACAAGTCCAGATACAAATTGAAAAGGACCTTTCTGCTTTGGATTCACTTCCCAACACATCACAGAAAGCAATTCCTACTAGACCTGGGTAAAGCATCTTCTCTCCAAGCAGAATGTGACCCTCTCCTTCCAGAGTCACAGATTTATGAGTTTTCCTGTTGGTTTCTTTATTTTCGTCTCCCTAGTTGCCCAGAGGAAAATCAGGATAATTCTGAAAGTAGAACTTTCAACCCAAGCTCTTTTATTGCTCCTAGGTTTGTGGTTTTGAGTATTACTCATACATTTACACCCACAAAGAAAGCCTGAGCCGTTGAAATGTGGTCATTAATTAATCAATTAACCTAAGTAAATCCTTCCCTGTCAGACATTTCTTGTCTCATCTTTCCAGGGAGTTTGAGACCAGGTTTCCAATAATTTCTGATGATGAAGGATC
This sequence comes from Saimiri boliviensis, assembly GCF_048565385.1. NCBI lineage: Eukaryota > Metazoa > Chordata > Mammalia > Primates > Cebidae > Saimiri > Saimiri boliviensis. Next base: position 66,505,154 of record NC_133451.1, on the reverse strand, counting down.
ATCTGGCTTAGTACTCGCAGTAGAAAAGTTCATGGAAAGCTTAGGGTGTTAACCTCTTTCCTGGCGATGTTCCAGCTGGTTTTAAATCCGTCTGCTTGCTTTGGCTTTCCCACATTACCTCTTTATGTGGCTATTACAGGAAACTTCCTCTCGGTGTCCAATAAAATCCACCCCATCCCTTCTCAATCTTGCTACAAAAGGTTGGAAAAAAGCAGATGGTGATCTTACTTTAATTGAAGGCCACAGGCTAGATGGAGGCAATTAGGTACATGAACTTAGGAGTGGTCATTATTTTTCACACTGGACTGTTCCAGTGAGGAACAATCAAGACAGAGCTCCTCAGAATGTCCCTTTACCTAATGATCCCTCTGGAAGAAATATGAGTCCCATGATAATTTGAGGTTCACCTAGCAGTTTAAGAAAGGATTAGCAATTTGTGTGTGCTAAGGGTCAATGGCAAAAAGAAAGTTGTTCTTGAGTTGTGGGTGGTCAAATGTCCATGGAGCTATGGAATTGTCTAAATGCTATATATACAGCAATGAGGAAAAACACAAGGACATATTCTTGGCAGACAGCTGTACTAGTCATCCGGGCAAGTGCTGAGCGCTGATGAGGATGTTCAAATGTAGAGAGCACCACACTCAGAGCCCAGACATTGGGATTTTTGTCCCGGTTCTGCCATTGACCAGCTAGGGAACTAAGTGTAATCCCTTAGACTCTTTGAGACTCTGAATCTTAATCTCACTTGCTTTTATTTATTTATTTATTTATTTATTACTATTTACTCTGGTTGAAATAACTTTTCCACAGGTCTTTTTTATTGCTTGAAAGCTCTTTTGGCCAAAACTTTGTTAAAATTCACATATATGTATTTGGGTATTATTAGTAATATTATTGATAATGTTACTGGTATTGTGTAATGGGGGCAACGGTGATGGGCACCTTAATTTGAGTGCTTTATATATGTTACTTTCCTTAATCCTTATAATGATTGTATGAAAAGGTATTATCACTATTTACAGTTGGGAAACCAAACCTCAGGCAGGTTGTTAAAATGTCCAAGTGGAAATAGATAGTTAAAAAGCACCTCGCCAGTGTTAAAACCAGTGAAAATGGGACTCATATGAGTTTGAAGAATTGTAAAAGTAGGGTAAGTCTCTGAAGGAGTGTGCCAACAGGGGCTCCCTTTTTAAGGGACTTGGCAGGGGAAGGCATTTGGGGGCTAGAAGAGACTGCTGAGCATTTCAAAAAAAGCCAAAAGAAAAAAAGTTTAAAAGTACAGAAAAGGGGCCGGGCGCGGTGGCTCAAGCCTGTAATCCCAGCACTTTGGGAGGCCAAGGCGGGCGGATCACGAGGTCAAGAGATCGAGACCATCCTGGTCAACATGGTGAAACCCCGTCTCTACTAAAAATACAAAAAATTAGCTGGGCATGGTGGCGCGTGCCTGTAATCCCAGCTACTCAGGAGGCTGAGGCAGGAGAATTGCCTGAACCCAGGAGGCGGAGGTTGCGGTGAGCCGAGATCGTGCCATTGCACTCCAGCCTGGGTAACAAGAGCGAAACTCCGTCTCAAAAAAAAAAAAAAAAAAAAAAAAAAAAGTACAGAAAAGGAAGATACTAGAAATAAAATTTTATTTATTGTTTACATTGTTTTTCTTGCTTCCTTCATAATTATCAAAATAACACATGCACATTAAAGAAAAATCACACTGTACAGAAAAATGTAAGGACCTGAAATATATATATATATAGACTTTCTACCATAATTATTTTGTTATTGCATATTACCTTCTAGTTTTGATCTATTAAGTTATTCGATTTTTCTAAACTTGCAATCTGGTAAATAAATTATAAACATTTGTACATGTTATTAAATGATTTTCATCATTATCATTTTACATGGTGACATAATTCATCGTATTATGTATAGTAATTTATTTCCCCCTGGTTGAACATTGAGAGGCGTGCACTTTTGTGGATAATTTGAACTTGATTCTTCATAGATGGTACTTTGATGCATTAAATTTGGGGGCTCCCAAATTTAATACATTTTAGAGACAACCATCTTGAGTTTCATGGATATATAAATTTGTTAAAGATGAAGGTTACCCAATATCTATTCTACCAGCCATTTGTATAAGATGAATGTTAGAAAGTTGAAATTAGGTTTCCTTTAAAAAAAGTAAAAAGGATTGAAAATTACTTTTTGGATGTCAAGAAGAGTCAAAGAGATGTTTAAGGTAGTAGAGAGATTAGTGACAGTACTAGACAGTCTTCTAGATAAGGCATTCAGCATATTCTATGCAAAATGAAGCCAAAATTTCAGGTAGGAATGCAATAACTTTAAGAAAACTTTTCTTGGCATTATATATACTTTTTTTTTTACATATACTTTTCTATTCTACAAGGTTGAAAACAGTTAAAATTCTGAAGTATTGAGGCCACAGCTATAAAAAAAAATAAAGTTTTAAACCAGATTTGTGAGAAAAAGAAAATATGTGTTATGGTATGCTAAATGCTATTCTACACAGCACTTTTTCATGCTGGCAAATGTTCTACTTCTGCCAATATGAACAATTGTTTTTGCTGGCAAAAACAGTTTAAATAAAAACAGAAGCAAGCCACCATTTCTTAACACAGTAAAGCTGAACATTTCAAATATTTAATGGAAATTATTTACACAATATTTTCATTGTTATTTAAAGGAAGTAGTAGGAATTTCCTGAAAACTTGTGTTTATGACAAAAGTAAAGTGGTAATTAAACTGTAAGGGTATGTTTAAGTTAGAAGTATAATAAATAGGAGATGATTAGAAAGAAACAATATACTTACTTATGAAACATTATTATTGTTAGCTTTAACCTCCTCTGAGCCTTACAGACTAGGTAAGAGTCTGGAAAAGACAGGGTGAGTTGTCTACCAAATATTTATTCACTTTATGTTATTTAAGATAATGAATTCTTCTCAGTGCATCCATGGGCCCAGCTGAAGTACTTCTCCAGACTTGCTTGCAATTAGGAGTAACTACATGACATTTTCAGCTGATAAAATAATTGAGAAAAACTGCCAGATTTTACTTCTTTATGCTTTCTTCCTTCTTGTTCTTGCCTGAAAAACAGATAGTGAGGTTGAATGTATAGTCAACTTGAGACTGTCCCACAGCTAAGAGATTAAGTCCCACAATAAGAATGACAGAGTGACAAGGAAATAGGTCGTGCAGCACTGCTGCCACCATGACCCCACTGCACAGCTTTTCGCTGCACTTCTTTTTTATGGAAGACAAATTATGTGAGGCTGTTTGGTTAAGCCACTGTCATCAGATTTCTGTTACATACAGTACACATAACTCCCAAATGATGCATATCCCTTGACATATCCTCATTTTATATTCTGTATTTTTATTTATGAACTAGACATTATGGTAATGGCATGCTTAATGATTTTCTTCCTACAATCCTTTGAGCTATTATGTTAATGAATTAACATTTGTAAAATATTCCTTCTTCTCAATATTGCGTTTGATGACTATTAAGTTGTCTGACAATTGTGTGCATTTAATAAAATTCCTATATATTTCCAGATAACTGGAGAGTTGTTTTGACTCCAAATTGTTACATACACACACCCCACACACAGACACACACACACCCCACACAGAAATACACATTTCTTTATATAATAGTATGTATGTGCAAACATTCTATATATTTATAATGAATAGATAATGATACGTTATGTGTTTTTAAATAGTTGCTTGGTTTTTAAATACTCAGACATTAAAGGATTATTGTGTGAGAGTAATTACCACTATTTCCTTTCTAACTAGGATTTGTATTTTGTTGTGACAATGGACATTTATGTGTTGCAATGAACTCTATGATCTTAGGGAAACAAAAGAGAGCTGATGTAACTGAAAGGGAAATAAAGAATCTTAGTGACTTTAGATTTCCACCTGCAGTATTTTCCAGACCACCTGAACAAGCATTTTGTAAAAGCAAAACAAAAACACACAATATCTTAAGCTCAGATAACTTTGGGGAGTATAGCATGTTATATGATCTTTTTGGACCACAGGCATATTAAAGTTGCCTACAGTAGACAAATCTGTTTAATGTTTTAAAATTCAGCATTTCCAGTGTTATGTGATCATGAAACCCTTCTATTCAAATGATGTCTATTAACACACAGTGGAAATGCTGTTACATGATGCATATTCTGGTAAATTCTGCAATAGAGGGATGGGAAGCAAGAATTATCACCAATATTATTTAATGTTAATCTAAAATATCTAGTGTAATTATATGATAATCAGAAATAAGATGTATGGCTTCTGAAAAAAAATAAAATTTAAGACTTTAGAGAAGACAGAAATTTGTATTTTACCATGAGAAGGAGATATTTATCTAGTTTCTTATTTTGTCTCTGGCAGCCAGAATACCTATGACTTATTTTAAATTTAAATGTATTTATTTATTTTTAGAGATGGGGATCTCATCATATTGCCCAACCTGGTCTCAGACTCCTGGCCTCAAGGCATCCTCCCACTCTGGCCGCCCAAAGCACTGAGATTCCAGGCATGAGCCACTGTGTCCAGCCAATAACACCTATGTCAAAAACATAGGTGCTCAGTAAGTGCTTGTTGAAGGAAGGAGGGTTTGATGGAAGGAAGGGAGGGAGGAAGAGAGAAAGGGAATCTCTCCTGGGAAACCAGGACCTCAGAGAAACATCTTGGACAAGCTGCCCAAGAGCCGTGGTTTTATAAGCTTTCTACAGACTTGAACATGCCTCATAAATTGCTTTTTCTCCAAATTCTCATTATTTGAACTTTTGGTTTTTTGCTCTAATGATAGAAAGTATGTGTATTTGATAGCTATGAATCAGAATCCTTCTCAACATAGTACTCCAAGCAACTACTACCAATTGATTGCGGTAGGTAAGAGAGCTAAAACCTGATTTCCATCTCTAACATAAGCCTCTATCCTTTTTTCCTGGTCAAATAACTTAGCCTTATTTCATAATCACTAGCCTGATTTCTATAGCATTATCTGAAGACAAATTATCTGCTTTAAAAAAATCTCAACTATTGTTGTGATGATTTATTTTTAAATACCCCAAAATTATTTGATATTCTTCTTTTCAATAATTGGAAGATAATTCTCATTCCCTTGAGTGTGGGCTAGAGTAAGCTTAATGAATTTCTTCTAATGAAAATAATATAATGAAAGTGACAATGTGTGACTTTGAAGATGATATAACAGGCACTGTGGCTTACTGCTTACTTTCTCTTATCTTGTAATTCATTGTTTGGAAGAAGCTAGCTGACATGCAGGAGAAGAGCATGTGGCAACGACATGATGCCCCTGCCAGCTTCCTTCCATGTGAGTGATCCACCTAGATGTGGCTTCTCCAGCCCCAGTCAACCCTTCAAACGAGACTTTATCCACTGCCAACATCCTAACTGCAACTTTATGAGAGGATCTGAGCCAGGGCCATGCCAATAAGCCCTCTTGAATTCTTGACTCACAGAAACTGAATAATACACTTTTATTTATAAGTTTTAAACCACTAAGTTTTGGGGTAATTTTTAATGCATAAATGGATAAGCAATACTACTATATTAAAAGCTTTTAAAGAAATAGAGCTCATTTGCAGCCCCTTTCAAAGCCCACCTTCGTGACCAATTTTATTAACAAGGTATTGACGGACAATTAAGTATTGTCCAGAAATAAGATATTGTCCATCAATACCTTATTTATTCTTTCTTCCAAAGTGAAGTTAGAAAAATGTTTCAAATAAAGGGCCAAATAATAAACATTTTAGGCTTTGTGGACTACATGATATCTGTCAAAACTATTCAACTCTGCCATTGTAGCACAAAAGTAGCCACAGACAACATATAAATGAAGGAGCATGGTTCTGTGGCTCTGTTCTAATGAAAATGTACAGTAGTCCCCTCTGATCTGAAGGGGAGATATTCCAAGAGCCCCAGGGGATGTCTGAAACCATAGATTGTATTAACCCTATATATTATAGTTTATCCTGCACATACCTATGATAAAATTTAATCTATAAATTAGACATAGTAAGAGATGAACAATAACTAAAAATAGAATAATTATAACAGTATACTTCACAATTTCATCTATAGAAGACCCATTCTTACTGTAGATCTTAGCAACCTCAGCATACAATTTGTTTTCTTTCCTGAGTCCAGAACTGGTACCTTTTCTGGTAAAGGAAACATAAACACTTTACAGCTTATCTTTGGCATATCTGAATTGCCAGTATCACTACTCTTGTGCTTTGGGGCCATTATTAAGTTAAATAAGGGTTACTTGAACGAAATCATTGGGATACTACAAAATGGTCAGTTGATCTGATAACTGAGATGGCTACTAAGTAACTAATGACTGATGTAGCATCTACAGCACAGATACACTGGACAAAGGGATGATTCGCATCCTGGTCAGGATGAAGCAGGACAGCACGAGATTTCATCATACTACTGAGAAGAGCACACAATGTAAAACTTACGAATTGCTTACTTTTGGAATTTTTCATTTAATATTTTCCCAGCATGGTTGAATGTAGGGTAACTGAAACCATGGAAACTGCAACTGTGGATGAAGGGGTACTATTCTATTTATGGACACTGAAATTTGAGTTTCACATAATTTTCACATCAAGAAAATATTGTTATTCTTTTGATTTTCTTTTAACCACTTAAAAATGTGAAAACTATTCTTAACTTGGAGCTCACTTAAAACCAGGCAGTGGGCTCAATTTGGCTCACTGGTATAGCTTACCAATTCTTATACTAAATCAATAGATTTCTTGATCTTTAGCTGGCACATGGATGCCCAAAATAAAGGATACTTTTTCAGTCTATGGCCACATGACCTTGTTATGGTTAGTAGGATGTAGGTTGAAATGATATGTACAAATTTTCTTACAAGGAAGTGATGAACTCTCCCTTTTTTCCCCTTTTTTCTACTTCTCTTGCCTGAAATGAAGACCATCTTAGACCTTTCAGATGACAGAAATGTCCTTGGGATGGTGAAACAGATAGAAACAGCCAGAATTCTTGGCTCTGCCTGGTGCGTAGCTATACTGTTATGAGAGTCAGAAAGAAATTAGTCTTTCCTCTGTTTTTACATCCTTTTCACACATTATCAAATCTATATTCTAATAGTTCAACTGGTTAGTCTTTGGCTAACATCTCTTGTTAATGCCATGACAAGTTAATGTGTTGTAATTTCAAGAAGTGCTGTAGACAGTGGTTAACAGCTTTGTGTAAAGTTTTAAAAAATTTATTCTTGGTTACTAGCCAAGTCAGGATAGTTTGAGTATAGGAAACCTTTACCATTTTCTAAAAACCAGAATTTCTAAAAAGTTGCAGGTATTTGCCTTTGCTTCTGGGTGTTGATTTCCTGGGATTTGGAAATGAACAAACATGCCTTTTCTCCCTTTTCTCCCACCTCCACCACACTTCAATGAAGGAACGATATTAATTTGGGAAACATAAATAAACCACTTATTATAATCTCCAAGGAAGAATTAATTCACATTGTCCTTTGTGGAGCTTAATTATATACACGATTGGGTTTAAAAATTCATGCCCCCACCTCCCCAAGTATCTCATGGTCCTATGGGTGTTCATATTCATATGATAACAGAAAGAAATTGTAGTGATAATTGGCATATTTATCTTGTAAGTATTTCAAATTTTCCACAGTAGAACTTGGTGGTCCCAGACTGTGTGCCACAGTGAAAAAAGATTCCACAGCCTCAAAATCTGAAAACCACTTTGAGACTCATCAACCATCCCTTCGCAGCACCAGAGCATCAGACATTGTCCAAACACAATTGTTTGAGTTTTTGTGCTGACACAAAGTATTTCCCATTCATCTCTCTCCCCTTTTCTCTCCCTCTTTTTCTTCCTGCCAAAAACTCAACTTGCTTTAAGTAGGCACAGCCTTCCAAGTCCTGGCTGTTAGTGTCCCTGAGAGGTTTCAGAGAGAAGCAGTCTTGGCTGAGAGTTAGAGCTAGAGGCCAGCCAGTGAAGGGAACAATGTCTGGGTTTTGAGAACAGCTGGAGCTTTGGAGGGAGAAAAGCAGCTTGATGAATGAGGAAAGAATGTGCTTGTCACTTCAAGAGGCAAGAAACTTAGACTTCCCTCTTGCTTCTGCCAACAAGTGTTTATTGGAAAGGGCAGAGTGGTAGTGATGGCAGGTGACTTTTGGTTTGGATTTTATGGAATTTTTCATATTTATTTTACCTTTTCAAAGAGCAGATAAATGTACAAATCCCACACCATAACTATTTTGAATTCTGTTCATGTTTTTATTGGATATGAATGTTGTTCCTTAGAGTTATTTTTAAGAATGCCACCCCTGGCCCATTTTGAAACCCTGCTTGCTTTCCTTGCATGTAAGTTAATATTTGTTACAGGGATTTTGGAGAAAAGTATCAGAGGATATTAAATGAAAAGCAAAGGCCTTAGGGGGAAAGGATCCTATTCTGAGAGCATGAGCTGAATTTACGCTCGAGAAGAATGAGATGGCCTACTTAGACACAATAATTATGTTTTAGCTGAAATCAAAGGTAACCCTATGAAAATTCTGACAAAGTTGGACAAAAAAAGGTTTTAAGATATCACAGTTCTTAGTCATGTTTTGATTTCTCTCTGATTTTCCTAGATTCTTATGGCAATGGATAGAATAACAGAGACTATATTCCCTTTCTGAATTCTATTTGTTAGACTTGGAAAGTCTGACCTGATTTTAAGTATCACTTATAAAATGAACAGAAAGATCAATATTAGTATTCAAATAATAATAGATGTTAATATTTTAAGACCTCTTGCCTTTCTTTCTCGACTCTCAACATTGTTGCCTGTTTCAGGACTGGAACAAATATTCTTGAGTTCCAGCTGTGTGACAGGCCCTGTACTAGATTCTTTCCTTGTAAGAACCTGTCAAAAAGGAATTATTACACCATTTTAAATATGAAATACTTATGCACAGTGAAGGTCCTCATAAATTGTCTAGTATTCCTTGATATTCTATTAATGGTAACTTCAATGAATCCTGATTTAAACATGATTTGGATTCTAAAACCCATGCTATTTCTACTGCCCCATTTTATCTGTACAATAAAATATGGGTTGATTGTGTTTAAATTGAATTATCATTGAAAATTGGTTGATCAGAAGAAACCCATATATATTATTTAGTACTACTCTTTTGTTAGTGTATTGTGATTTTTTTAATAATGGGACTTCAATGCAAGGATGCAATGGACCGCAGAATCTTCAACCATATAGTCTCTTTGGACTTCCAAATTTCCAAGACAAAATTAATATTTCTGGAGAAAAAATAATTAATTTTTGAGAGTCTACTTTGTGTTATGTTGAGAATATTGAGAATGCATTTTAGGAATTGATAAAATTCTCAGGTCTTAGAGATCATGATTTTCCTTTGCTATATTTACTAACGCAGTAAAGTCAACACAAGTACTTCTTAAGGAGTGATTTAATCATTACAGAAGTGTAATAGGATTTCTTATAATCCAGGATACTTAATTTAACAAGACTGTTACTCCAATAAGCAATCTGGGTAATCAATATTTTTCTTTGTGAATTTCAGATGAAAAGTCAATTGTACTGTAATATAAAAGTCTCAATGGACTAATACTTGACAATAATACTGACCTCTTTCTCATAAAGATCAAATAAATGGAAGCTTTATTTTACAAATACTTTTAAAAATAAGATACATGTTGTAGAACCAATGCTTTCAATATAATACAACTTTGTTATTGTCAATTTAGTTAAAACATGTAAAAACTTTCCTCTCTTCATCAGCATGCTACTTGTCGAGCAAAGTGGATCAGAACAATGGTCTGGGGTGATACAAATTTACAGGTCCCAAATTGCTGTTGCCTTTATTGTCAACATTGAATACATCTTTATAAACATACCTTTATGTGTCTAAAATGAAAAATCTATTTACAGATATCCTCAGATATTTTAGTGATTCATTAAATAAGTTACTGAATGAAAGAATATTTATTAAGAGGTCATTTTAAATAGATTTTCTAGTTTGGGTGTGTTACTTCTAATAGTTTAAAGGTTCATATTTTTAATACTAAAGAACTAGATGGAAACAATGTCTGGGTATATTAGCTTGTCAACATACCAAGTCAGGGCTTATTTAAGACTCTGGGTGGCCACAGAAAATGGTCTGGCCCTCACTTTTTGGCCTAGAATCTTAGTTTTGTTACTGCTTGAATTCGTCCAGCATCAGGAAGACTAAACAAAGCTTGGCAGACAAATAAAAGCTTTATGTGTAGCAATTTAACAGATAAATTAACCACACAAGCGGCTAGAGACAGTCTGGTGAAGATCTGGCTTTCCATTTTACTAGATCTTGATCTTAGTCAAGTTATCTGACCTCTGTCAGTCTCAGTGTCATTATCTGAAAAATTAGGATAGTAATAGTACCTTACATGGTACTGTGAAGCTTAAATGAAATTTGGATATAGAACCAGTAATTAGACAGCTGACTGGGTTGGACACAGTGACTCACATCTATAATCCCAGCACTTTGGGTGACCTTAGTGGGAGAATTGCTTGAGTCCAGAAAGTTCAAGATCAGCCTGAGAAACATGGCAAGACCTCATCTCTACAAAAATTACAAAAAAAGAAATCAGCCAGGTGTGGTTGTGCATGTCAGTGGTCCCAACTACTCAGGAGGCTGAGGCAGGAGGATTGCTTGAGCCCATGAGGTTGAGGCTGCAGTGAGTCATGTTTGTGTCACTGTGCTCCAGCCCGAGTGACAGGGCAGGACTCTGTCTCAAAAACAAAAACAAAAACAAACCAAAATGAAACAACAACAACAAAGTTAGCTGTCTGGTTAATGAGGACAAAAGATTAGTTTACAGACAAATAAGCTTCTTTTTAAATTTTGCTTTTTGCTAGAATAAACTCATCTTAATATAAGTAACCTCTGGTTATCTTTGGAATAATTTTTTGACCCTTGCCCTTTGTCCCACCACCCCCACCCTTTTTGGAATCCCCAGTGTTTATTATTTTCATCTTTATGTCCATGTGTACCCACTGCTTAGCTCCCACTTATAAGTGAGAACATGTGTTATTTTATTTTCTGGTTCTGAGTTAGTTAGTTAGTTAGTTCACTTTAGCTTCATTTATGCTGCTCCGAAGGACATGAGTTCATTCTTTTTCATGGCTGGATGATACTAGTTTTATAGAATTAGTTAGGAAAAAATCATTCCTGCTAGACTTTCTGGAGTAGTTTCAGTGGGATTAGTACCAGCTCATTTTTGTATGTCTGGCATTCCATGATGTATATGTAGCACATTTTCTTTATCCAGTCAACTGTTGTTGTATACTTAGGTTAGTTCTATGACTTTGCTATTGTGAATAGTGCTGTAATGTGCATACACACACAGGTGTCATTTTTACATAATGATTTCTTTTCCTTTGGGTAGATACTCAGCAGTGGGATTGCTGGATCAAATGGTAGTTCTATTTTTAGTTCTTTAATAAATCTCGATACTGTTTTCCATAGAGGTTGAAATAATTTACATTGTCACCAAGAGTGTAAGTATTCCCTTTTCATTTTTTGACTTTTATTATTATTATTATATTTTTTAAAAGATACAAAATTGATTGCTTTTCATATTTTTAGTAGGTTTTCATTTTTCCAAAAATTGCACCAAGGTAAAGCAAAGCTCTAGTTGATGCAGGTGTGTTGTGTAGGCATTAGTAGTACTTCCATCACTATGCATTCATTGGAAAGTAGTGCAACCCTGAGAAAAGGATGGTGTATTAGTCTGTTTTCAAGCTGCTGATAAAGACATACCTGAGACTGGGCCATTGACAAAAGAAAGAGATTAGTGAGGTCGAGCAATTACAGTATTCCTATGTTTGTTGGCCCCTTGTATTTCTTTTTTTGAGAAATGCTTGATTGTGTCCTTTGCCCACTTTTTAATGGGGTTGTTTTGTCTTTGTTGAATTTGAGTCCCTTGTAGATTCTGGATATTGGTCTTTGTCAGTGGCATAATTTGCATTTTGATAGTTTGTTTACTCTGTCGATGATTTCTTTTGCTGTGCAGAGGTATTTTCTTTTTCTTTTATTTTTGGTATACTGAACTCCTATCTTTTGCTGTGCAGACTTTTTTTTTAAATTAAATCTTATTTCTCTATGTTTGATTTTGTTGTATTTGCTTTGGGCATCTTCATCATAAATTCTTTGCTTAGGCCAGCATCCAGAAGAGGTTTTCCTAAGTTTTCTTCTAGGATTTTTATAGTTTCAGGAGTTACATTTAAGTATTTAATCCATCTTGAGTTAATTTTTGTATCTGGTGAGAGACAGGGTTTCAGTTTTGTTTTTCTTCAGTTTTCCCAGCACTACTTATTGAATAGGATGTCCTTTCCCCGTTGTTTACTTTTGTAGACTTTATTGAAGATCAGTTGGTTATAGGTATGTAGCTTTGCTTCTGGGTTCCCTTTCTGTTCCATTCATCTATGTGTCTATTTTTGTACCAGTACCAGGCTGTTTTGTTATTATAGCTTTGTAGTATAATTTGAAGTCAGGCCATGTGACATCTCCAGATTTGTTCTTTTTGTTTAGGATTGCTTTGGCTATTTGGGCTCTTTTTTTGGTTCCATATGAACTTTAGAATTATTTTTCCTAATTATTGGAAAAATAAATTTGGTAATTTGATAGAAATTACATTCAATTTATATATTGCTTTGGGCTGTATGGTCATTTTAACAATACTGATTCTTCCAATCCATGAATGTAGAATTTTTTTTCATTTGTGTCATCTATGCTTTCTTTCATATGCATTTTGCAGTTCTCTTTGTAGAGATTCTTTCACCTCTTTGGCTAAATGTATTCCTAGGCCTTTTATTTTTGGCTATTGTAAATGGGATTGAGATCTTGATTTGGTTCTCAGTTTACCTATTATGGGTGTATAGAAATGCTACTGATTTTTGTATGTTGATCTTTTATACTGAAATTTTACTTAAGTTGTTTATCAAGTTTAAGAGTCTTTTGGAAGTGTATTTAAGCTTTTCCAGATATATAATTATGTCATCAGTGAATGGAAATAATTTTACTTCTTCTTTTCCAATTTGGCTATCTTTTATTTCTTTCTCTTTCCTTATTGCTTTGTCTAGGACTTCCAGTACTATGTTGAACAGGAGTGATGAGGGTGAGCATCCTTGTCTTGTTCTAGTTCTTAGGGGGAATGCTTTCAACTTTTCACCATTAAGCATGATGTTGGTGGTGGGTTTGTCATGTGACTCATTATTTTGAGATATGTTCCTTCAATGCCTAATTTGTTGAGAATGTCCATCAAGAATGGATGTTTGATTTTATCTAATGCTTCTTCTGCGTCTATTGAGATGATCATATGGTTTTTGTTTTTAGTTCTGTTCATGTGGTGACTCATGTTTATTGATATGTTCAAATATCCTTGCTTCCCAGGAATAAAGCTCACTTGATTGTGGCAACTTAACTTTTTGAAGTGCTTGTGGATTCAGTTTGCTAGTATTTTGTTGAGGATTTTTGCGTCTACGTTCAGGGATATTGTCCTGCAGTTTTCTTTCGTTGTTGTGTTTTTGCAAGATTTTGGTATCAGGCTGATACTAGTTTTGTAGAATGAGTTGGAAAAGAATCCTTCCTGCTAGATTTTTTTGGAATAGTTTCAGTGAGACTAGTACCAGCTCTTCTTTGTATGTCTGGTAATATTTGGCTGTGAATTTGTCTAGTTCTGGCTTTTAATTTTTGTTGTTGGAAGATTTTTTAAATTATTGATTTGATTCAGTAAGTGTTATTGGTATGTTCAGGATTTCTTTTTCTTCCTGGTTCAATCTTGGGAGATTGTATTTTTCCAGGAATTCATCCATTTCCTCTAGGTTTTCTAGTTTGTGCACATACAGGTGTTCATAGTAGCCTTCAATCTTATATCTGTGATATCAGTTGTAATGTTACCTTTATCACTTCTGATTGTACTTATTTGAATCTTCTCTCTTTTTTTGTTAATCTACCTAGTGGTTTATCCATCTCATTTATCCTTCAAATAATTAGTGTTTTGTTTTATTGATCTTTGTATTATTTTCTTGTCAGTCTCATTTAGTCCTGCACTGATCTATGTTAATGCTTTTTTTTCTTTTTTTTTTTTTTTTTTGCTAGCTTTGCCTTTGGCTTATTCTTGTTTTTCTAGTTCTTTGAGGTGTGACATTAGGTTGTTAATTTGAGATCTATTTTTTTGATGTAGGTATTTAATGCTATTAACATTTGTCTTAGCATTGCTTTTGCTGTATCACAGAGGTTTTGGTATGTTGTATTTGTCTCCATTTTCATTTGTTTTAAAACATTTTTTGATTTTTGCTGTAATTTTATTATTTGTCCAACAGTCATTCAGGAATAAGTTGTTGAGTTTCCATGTCTTATGTAATTTTGAGAGTTCCCCTTGATACTGATTTCCAATTTTATACAGCGTGGTCTGAATAAAAATACTTGATATGGCATCCATTTTTTTTACTCTTTTGAGACTTGCTTTATGGCTAAGAGTATGGTCAATTGGAGAATGTTCCATGCATAGATGAGAAGAATGTATATTCTGTGGTTGTTGGATATAATGAATGTTCTATAAATGTCTATTAGGTTTATTTTTTCTATAGTGCAGTTTAAATCCAGAGTTTCTTTGTGGATTTTCTATCTCAATAATCTGTTTAGTGATGTCAGTGAGGTGTTGAAGTGAGTTACTGTATTGCTATCAATCTGTTTTCTTAGATCTAGTAGTATATCTGTTTAGTGATGTCAGTGAGGTGTTGAAGTGAGTTACTGTATTGCTATCAATCTGTTTTCTTAGATCTAGTAGTATATCTGTTTAGTGATGTCAGTGAGGTGTTGAAGTGAGTTACTGTATTGCTATCAATCTGTTTTCTTAGATCTAGTAGTATTTGTTTTATGAATCTGGGTGTTCCAGTGTTGGGTGCATATATATTTAGAATAGTTACATTTTCTTGGTGTAGTTAACCCTTTATTATTATATAATGATCCTCTTCATCTTTTGTTTTTCAATTGTTCTTGGCTTGAAGTTTGTTTTATCTTATATGAAGTTGGCTACTCCTGCTTCCTTTTTTTTTTTCCATTTTCATAATGTATATTTTTCCACCTCTTTACTTTTAGTCTATAGTTGCCTTTAGCTACTATATTAGGTGGGTGTCTTGTAGGCAGCAGTTGATTGGGTCATGTTTCTCAAAGGCCTCGCCACCCAATTTGTCACTCTATATCTTTTAAGTAGAGCATGTAGGCCACTTACATTCAAGGTTAGCAATAATGTGAGGTTTTGTTCTTTCATAGTGTTATTACCCAGTTGCCTTGGAGTTTCAATTGCATAATTGCTTTATAGGCTCTATGAGCTCTGTACTTATGTGTCCTCTTATAATAGTGAGTATTGTCCTTTACTTTCCATGTTAGAACTCCTGTGAGGATTTCTCATGATTTAGTGGTGATGAATTCCCTTAACATTTGTTTGTCTGGGAAAGACTTTACTTCACCTTTATTTATGAACCTTAGTTTGGCAGAATACAAAATTCTTGGCTGGCATTTTCTTTTTCTTTAAGGAGGCTAAAAATATGCTCCCAATATCTTTTGACCTGACGGTTTTTTTCTGAGAAGTCCATTGTTAGTCTGATGGGATTTCATTTATGAATAATTAGACACTTCTCTCTTGACACTTAGAATTTTTTCTTTTATATTGACTTTGGATGGTCTGATGACTAAATGCTTTGGTGAGGTTCTCTGACAATGTATCTTCCAGGAGTTCTCTGAGCTTCTTATATCTTGATGCCTAAATACCTCCCAAGACCAGGGAAGTTTTCCTGATTTATTTCCTCAAATAAGTTTTTGTACTTTTCACTTTTTCATCTTCTTCCATTAGAACAAGTATAATTCACAGGTTTGGACACTTTACATAACCCCATATTTCACAAAGCTTTGTTCATTAAAAAGTTTTTCTTTATTTTTATCTGACTGGGTTAATTTGAAAGACCTGTTTTCCAGCTTGGAAACTCTTTCTTCCACTTAGTCTAGTCCACTGTTATAGATTTCAGCTATATTTTGCAATTCTTTCAATAAATTTTTTATTTCTAGAAATTGTTTGGTTTTTAAAAAGTGATAATCTGTCTCCTTTAATATCCTGAATTGTTTTGTTTTGTTTTGTTTTCTTTGTATTGGTTTTCAACTTTTCTTTTTTTTTTTTTTATTGCATTTTAGGTTTTGGGGTACATGTGATGAACATGCAAGATTGTTGCATAGGTACACACATGGCAGTGTGGTTCTCTGCCTTCCGTCCCCTCACCTGTATCTGTCATTTCTCCCCATGCTATCTCTTCCCACTTCCCCACCCCCTGCCCCTCCCTCATTTCCGCCCAACGGACCCCAGTGTGTAGTGCTCCCCTCCCTGTGTCCATGTGTTCTCATTGTTCAGCACCCGCCTATGAGTGAGAATATACGGTGTTTGATTTTCTGCTCTTGTGTCAGTTTGCTGAGAATGATGGTTTCCAGGTTCATCCATGTCCCTACAAAGGACGTGAACTCATCCTTTTTGATGGCTGCGTAATATTCCATGGTGTATATGTACCACATTTTCCCTATCCAGTCTATCATCGCTGGGCATTTGGGTTGGTTCCAGGTCTTTGCTATTGTAAACAGTGCTGCAATGAACATTCGTGTGCACGTGTCCTTGTAGTAGAATGATTTATAATCCTTTGGATATATACCCAGTAATGGGATTGCTGGGTCAAATGGGATTTCTATTTTTAGGTCCTTGAGGAATCGCCACACTGTCTTCCACAATGGTTGAACTAATTTACATTCCCACCAACAGTGTAGAAGTGTTCCTATTTCTCCACATCCTCTCCAGCATCTGTTGTTTCCCGATTTTTTAATGATCGCCATTCTAACTGGTGTGAGATGGTATCTCAATGTGGTTTTGATTTGCATTTCTCTGATGACCAGTGATGATGAACATTTTTTCATATGTTTGTTGGCCTCCTGTATGTCTTCTTTTGTAAAGTACCTGTTCATGTCCTTTGCCCATTTTTGAATGGGCTTGTTTGTTTTTTTCTTGTAGATCTGCTTTAGTTCTTTGTAAATTCTGGATATCAGCCCCTTGTCAGATGGGTAGGCTGCAAAAATTTTTTCCCATTCTGTTGGTTGCCGATTCACTCTACTGACTGTTTCTTTTGCCATGCAGAAGCTGTGGAGTTTGATTAGGTCCCATTTGTCTATTTTGGCTTTTGTTGCCATTGCTTTTGGCATTTTGGTCATGAAGTCCTTGCCTACACCTATGTCCTGAATGGTTTTGCCTAGATTTTCCTCTAAGGTTTTTATGGTGTTAGGTCTGATGTTTAAGTCTTTAATCCATCTGGAGTTAATTTTGGTGTAAGGTGTCAGGAAGGGGTCCTGTTTCTGCTTTCTGCACGTGGCTAGCCAGTTTTCCCAACACCATTTATTAAACAGGGAGTCCTTTCCCCATTGCTTGTTTTTGTCAGGTTTGTCAAAGATCAGATGGTTGTGGGTATGTTGTTTTTCCTGTGAGGCCTCTGTTCTGTTCCATTGGTCTATATCTCTGTTTCGGTACCAGTACCATGCTGTTTTGATTACTGTAGCCTTGTAGTATAGTTTGAAGTCCGGTAGTGTGATGCCTCCTGCTTTGTTCTTTTTGCTTAGAGTTGACTTGGCTATGCGGGCTCTCTTTTGGTTCCATATGAAGTTTAAGGTGTTTTTTTCCAGTTCTGTGAAGAAGGTCATTGGTAGCTTGATGGGAATAGCGTTGAATCTGTAAATTACTTTGGGCAGTATGGCCATTTTCACAATGTTGATTCTTCCTAACCATGAACATGGAATGTTTCTCCATCTGTTTGTATCCTCTCTTATTTCATTGAGCAATGGCTTGTAGTTCTCCTTGAAGAGGTCCTTGACGTTCCTTGTTAGTTGTATTCCTAGGTACTTTATTCTCTTTGTAGCAATTGTGAATGGCAGTTCGTTCTTGATTTGGCTCTCTTGAAGTCTATTACTGGTGTACAGGAATGCTTGTGATTTTTGCACGTTGATTTTGTATCCTGAGACTTTGCTGAAGTTGTTTATCAGTTTCAGGAGATTTTGGGCTGAGATGATGGGGTCTTCCAGATATACAATCATGTCATCTGCAAATAGAGACAATTTGATTTCCTCCTTTCCAATTTGAATACCCTTTATTTCTTTTTCTTGCCTGATTGCTCTGGCTAGAACTTCCAGTACTATATTGAATAGGAGTGGTGAGAGAGGGCATCCTTGTCTAGTGCCAGATTTCAAAGGGAATGCTTCCAGTTTTTGCCCATTCAGTATGATATTGGCTGTTGGTTTGTCGTAAATAGCTTTTATTGTTTTGAGATACGTTCCATCAATACCTAGTTTATTGAGGGTTTTTAGCATAAAGGGTTGTTGAATTTTGTCAAAAGCCTTCTCTGCGTCAATTGAGATAATCATGTGGTTTTTGTCTTTGGTTCTGTTTATGTGGTGAATTACGTTTATGGACTTGCGTATGTTGAACCAGCCTTGCATCCCCGGGATGAATCCTACTTGATCATGGTGGATGAGCTTTTTGATATGCTGTTGCAATCGGTTTGCCAGTATTTTATTGAAGATTTTTGCATCTATGTTCATCATGGATATTGGCCTGAAATTTTCTTTTCTTGTTGAGTCTCTGCCGGGTTTTGGTATCAGGATGATGTTTGTCTCGTAAAATGATTTGGGAAGGATTCCCTCTTTTTGGATTGTCTGGAATAGTTTCAGAAGGAATGGTATCAGCTCCTCTTTGTATGTCTGGTAGAATTCCGCTGTGAACCCATCTGGACCTGGGCTGTTTTTGGGTGGTAGGCTCTTTATTGCTGCCTCGACTTCAGACCATGTTATTGGTCTATTCAGGGTTTCGGCTTCTTCCAGGTTTAGGCTTGGGAGGATGCAGGTGTCCAGGAATTTATCCATTTCTTCCAGGTTTACTAATTTATGTGCATAGAGTTGTTTGTAATAATCTCTGATGATGGTTTGGATTTCTGTGGAATCTGTGGTGATATCCCCTTTATCGTTTTTTATTGCATCAATTTGGTTATTCTCTCTTTTCTTTTTTATTAATCTGGCTAGTGGTCTGTCTATTTTGTTGATCTTTTCAAAAAACCAGCTCCTGGATTTATTGATTTTTTGAAGAGTTTTTTGTGTCTCTATTTCCTTCAGTTCTGCTCTGATCTTAGATATTTCCTGTCTTCTGCTAGGTTTTGAGTTTTTTTGATCTTGCTCCTCTAGCTCTTTCAATTTTGATGATAGGGTGTCAATTTTCGACCTCTCCTTTCTTCTCATGTGGGCACTCATTGCTATATATTTTCCTCTAGAGACTGCTTTAAATGTGTCCCAGAGATTCTGGTATGTTGTGTCTTCGTTCTCATTGGTTTCTAAGAACATCTTTATTTCTGCCTTCATTTCATTGTTTATCCAGTCAACATTCAAGAGCAAGTTGTTCAGTTTCCATGAAGCTGTGTGATTCTGAGTTAGTTTCTGCATTCTGAGTTCTAACTCGATTGCACTGTGGTCTGAGAGACTGTTTGTTATGATTTCTGTTCTTTTGCATTTGCTGAGGAGTGATTTATTGCCAATTATGTGGTCAATTTTAGAGTAGGTGTGATGTGGTGCTGAGAAGAATGTATATTCTGTGGATTTGGGGTGGAGAGTTCTGTAAATGTCTATTAGGTTTGCTTGTTCCAGGTCTGAGTTCAGGTCCTGGATATCCTTGTTGATTTTCTGTCTGGATGATCTGTCTAATATTGACAGTGGGGTGTTAAAGTCTCCCACTATTATTGTGTGGGAGTCTAAGTCTCTTTGTAGGTCATTGAGAACTTGCCTTATGTATCTGGGTGCTCCTGTATTGGGTGCGTATATATTTAGGATCGTTAGCTCTTCTTGTTGCAGTGATCCTTTTACCATTATGTAATGTCCTTCTTTGTCTCTTTTGATCTTTGTTGCTTTAAAGTCTATTTTATCAGAGATGAGAGTTGCAACTCCTGCCTTTTTTTGCTCTCCATTTGCTTGGTAGATCTTCCTCCATCCCTTTATTTTGAGCCTTTGTGTATCCTTGCATGTAAGATGGGTTTCCTGGATACAGCACACTGATGGGTTTTGGCTTTTTATCCAGTTTGCCAGTCTGTGTCTTTTGATTGGGGCATTTAGGCCATTGACACTTAGGGATAGTATTGTTATGTGTGATTTTGATACTGTCATTTTGATGCTACCTGGCTGTTTTGTTGGTTAGTTGATGCAGATTCTTGATTGTGTTGATGCTCTTTTACCATTTGGTGTGTTTTTGGAGTGGCTGGTACTGGTTGTTCCTTTATAAGTGTAGAGCCTCTTTCAGGAGTTCTTGTAGAGCAGGTTTGGTGGTGATGAAATCTCTGAGTGCTTGCTTGTTCACAAAGGATTTTATATTTCCTTCACTTATGAAGCTTAGTTTGGCTGGATAGGAGATTCTGGGTTGAAAGTTCTTTTCTTTAAGGATGTTGAATATTGGCCCCCAATCTCTTCTGGCTTGTAGGGTTTCTGCTGAGAGATCTGCTGTGAGTCTAATGGGCTTCCCTTTGTGGGTAACCCGACCTTTCTCTCTGGCTGCCCTTAGCATTTTCTCTTTCATTTCAACCTTGGTGAATCTGACGATTATGTGCCTTGGGGTTGCTCTTCTTGCGGAATATCTTTGTGGTGTTCTCTGTATTTCCTGGATTTGAATATTGGTCTGCCTTGCTAGGTTAGGGAAGTTTTCCCGGATAATATCCTGAAGAGTATTTTCCAGCTTGGATTCATTCTCTTCATCACATTCAGGTACACCTATCAGACGTAGATTAGGTCTTTTCACATAGTCCCACATTTCTTGAAGATTTTGTTCATTCCTTTTTGCGCTTTTTTCTCTGTTCTTGCCTTCTCTTTTTATTTCATTGAGTTGATCTTCGACCTCTGATATCCTTTCTTCTGCTTGGTCAATTCGGCTGTTGAAGCTTGTGCATGCTTCACGAAGTTCTCGTGTTGCGTTTTTCAGCTCCATCAATTCACTTATACTCCTCTCTATGCTGTCCATTCTCGTCAGCAGTTCGTCCAATCTTTTTTCAAGGTTCCTATTTTCTTTGCGTGCGGTTAGAACATGTTCTTTTAGCTCGCTGTAGTTTCTTACTACCCACCTTCTGAAGTCTGATTCTGTCATTTCATCACTCTCCTTCTCCATCCAGTCTGGTTCCCTTGCTGGTGAGGAGTTGTGATCCCTTTTAGGAGGAGAGGTGTTCTGGTTTCGGGAGTTTTCATCCTTTTTACGCTGGTTTCTTCCCATTTTTGTGGGTTTATCCACCTGTTGTCTGTCTCTGTCCCAGGGAGTTGGAGCTTTATGAGTTTCCGTTGCACTACTGCCTTTTTTTAAATTTTTCTTTCAGGTCTGACCCACCCAGGTAGCAGCACACCTAGCCACTGCCTGCCCGCAGGGGCTTTGCTGAGCTGCTGTGGGCTCCGCCCAGCTGCCCTGAGCTCTTCCCTGTAGTCCTTTTTATATGGGAGTAGTTAGAACTGTCTGGGCAACGGTGGCCCCGCCTCTGTTATGGGGGACTCTCTCTGTTGTGGGAGGTTGCCTCGGCAACGGCGGGTTGCCTCGGCAAAGGCAGCCTGCCTCCGTAGTGGTGGAGAGTCTCAGTAATGGCGGAAGCCCCTCCTCCACCGAGCCGGGCCGTCCAGGTTCAGCTGTGCTTGGTTTGAAGGGCTCAACCCAGAGGGTTTCCAATTACTGTTTTTGTTTTGGTTGTTGTTGGGGGTGGAAGGCTGGGACCAACCGAGCCTGATCACCTGGCTCCCTGACTCCGAGTCTTTTCTTTTAAGTTGAACGACCCCGAGTTCCGGTCGCTTGTTGAAAAGGCGCCGGGATCTCCCGTACTGCGACTCACGGAGTCGGCTCGGACTGCGGCGCCGGCTCCTGGTGGATTTTCTGCCTAGGAATCTCCTGGCCTGACTCGCTATTTCAGATGAATGGCCCACTCTGCCGTCTCAGGGCTCTGCTCGTCAGCTAAGAGGGCTCCCAGACCAGTGGTTTTTGTACGGAGAACCGCAGCAACAGGGAGTGGTCACAGCAGCCGCGCGGGCGGAATCAGCCCCACAGGGGCCAAAACAGCCACACCGGCTGGGACTGCGACACTGGCGACCCCTCTGCCTGGGTATCTCCTGGTCTGTGGGCAATAAGAGTTCGTCTGTAAATGCGGTGTTCACTCACCCTCTGCACTTTCACTGGGAGCTGAAGTCCTGAGCTGTTCTTAGGCGGCCATCTTCCACACCACTCGGTTTTCAACTTTTCTTGAATATAATTGAGCTTTTTAAAAATCACTATTTAAAATTATTCAATATTGCAAAGATTTCATATTAGTTAGGATCCGTTGCTAAAAAGTGAGTGTGATCCTTTGAGGGTGTTTTTATATATGTCTATTCATACTTTTAAAGTTGTTTTTCTGGTTCATTCTCATCTGGGTAAGCTCTCTCTCCTTCTTATGCTTTGAATTTGCTTTCATTTGGATGAGGTTTTCCTCCCTTGAGGAGGTGTCTACAATGTATGTTGTGGTAGGGTCCTTTGGCTTTGGTTCTAGGTTCTTTCAGTGAACAGTATGTATAAGTTTCTTGATTGTAGATAGCATTTTTGGTGGCTTTCCCACATGCTGGTTGCAGTAGTGATGTACTGGGCATATGAGTAGGCTCACTGACTTCTTTGGGGCCAGGATGCAGAGGTCTCAGGAAACTTACCTTAGTCCACTGCTGTGTACTTGTGTCAGCAGATTTTCTATTGTGTTGTGCAGTTTAATTTCCACCCCCTGGGTGATGCTTATGAATAAGAGCTGGCTGCAGCCTATGCAGTTAGGTATATATTTGATCCTTGTTTACTGGGAGAAGTTGTCTCTTGCTTCAGGCAATGTATTTTTTTTTTTTTTTTTTTTTTTTTTTGAGACGGAGTTTCGCTCTTGTTACCCAGGCTGGAGTGCAATGGCACGATCTCGGCTCACTGCAACCTCCGCCTCCTGGGTTCAGGCAATTCTCCTGCCTCAGCCTCCTGAGTAGCTGGAATTACAGGCACATGCCACCATGCCCAGCTAATGTTTTGTATTTTTAGTAGAGACGGGGTTTCACCATGTTGACCAGGATGGTCTCGATCTCTTGACCTCGTGATCCACCCGCCTTGGCCTCCCAAAGTGCTGGGATTACAGGCTTGAGCCACCGCGCCCAGCCCAGGCAATGTATTGCATTAATTTTTATCAGTGGAATGCCATCATTGGGGCTGCTTACCCATCTTCTTCTCTGCAGGACCTGGCATGTGCTTCTCTCTTCCAGTAGGTTCCTGTTTTCCCTCTAAAGCAAACGGAGTTGATCTTTATACACTATTTTTCTATTCCAATTGGCTGAGGCATTCTAAACCATCATCTCAAAAAAAAGGGCAAATACTTTCAATATGGGATTTATAAAGGAAAATGTTAGGACCATCAGACCTAAAGTCTACATTTATCTAGCTACCATTGCATCTTCAATGACTAGCAAAGAATATGTCACATAGTTGGTACTCAATACATATTTATTGTATGAATGAATGAATAAATCACTGTAAAATGATATTAAAAATTTACCTATAGATGGAATCAGTGCTTCCCACTGTACAAAACCAACTTAAAGGCAGAGGGCAAGGAATCCCACTGATAGAGCCCACACAGATCAGCCCTTAATGGCACAGACCAGGATGGGGAGAGTGGATCTAGAAAGGAGAACTGAAAAAACTAACACTTGCAGTAAGAGTCACTGAAGTCATGAGGAGACAAGTGAGTAGTTGTATCTCTTATCTTATTTAGGGCCACATAAGAATGAGTGTTGATTACCATAAACATATGCCCCATATTTTTACTTTCACTTGTTGAACTTACATTGTGGTTATAATTTAGGGAGTTAAAATGTTATATAAAAAAACAATGATTTTGATTAGTGTACAGTGACAATACAGGTTAAACTTTAAGAAAAGACCTACCGAGTGCCAATAAGGTTAAACTTAAAGAAAAGCTGAAACTTGCCACACTGTGTATATCAGATGCCCTAGATTAAATGGCAAAGAAGAAAAGTAAAATTAAAAACATTGCCAGTTTAAGGAGCTGGGGAAATATGCTGTGCTGAAAGAAACCACCACACATTTGTAAACATAAATCAACTTTAAGACCTACTTTTCCTTGGACATAATGGTTGAATAATTAATTTTCTTTGTTGGACTGTTTTATGAGCATGATCAGAATACTTTCATCACTTAAAGCAACACTTGGTTATTTCGGGGATTATAATGAGTTTTCTCTGCTTCAGAATTGCTTGATGTTTCACATGTAATTTTTAAAGCAGGGAATAAATTTAATAACAATTTTATTTGTCTAGATTAATTCAATATTTAAAAATAAATGTTTATGCTTATGGATAATTTTTAAACAATAGTTTTGTGATTTATGGACTTTCCAGGAACTAGATGAAGTTTGTATGCATAGAATTTTGACATATTTTATTGAGGAATATACAAAATTAAGAAGTCAGCAGACAGAAGCACACATGAACACAGACAGGATCACAAGAAAGATACATGAGAAATAGATAAGGAAATAGCTTCAAGAAAAGGATATTTGAGGAATTATGTGGACAACACTGACTAATTGGGTCTTTGTCTTTACTAAGGGCTTGAAAAAAATGAACTTAATAAATATAATTTAATGTTATGCATATTAGATTCAAAAAGCAGTACCCTTAATAGCTCCAAATGCTTAATAGCAGTAGATAACCTTGGGCAGATTTCTTAATTCACCTGACCTTCAGTTTTCTCATATGAAGCATACAGATAATAGCAGCAATTATCTCACGAGGTGATTGGGAGGATTAAACGAGCTCAGCTTTGCACCCTGATGCACAGTAAATGTCCAACAAATACACATTTTTTTTTGTTGTTCAAAGTCAAGGACATTTAAATAATGGAGTAGATCATCAAAAAAGTAGATTTTTCCCTTCTTCCCTTGAGACCACTGGGACTGTGACAAGATCACCCCTCTCTGTAAATGGTATTTTTCTTCAGATGATCCGTTTATGTATATTTCTAGCCCACAATCCTAGAAGTAATGTATAAATAAGGAGCAGCTGCTGCAAAAATACTTTTTACTCTGTCAGTTCTGGCTTGCTCTCCCTGGGAAGGAATGCTATTCAAATTCCATGTTTGTCACTCCGCAGTGAATTGAAACCAGAGCCTGGCTGCTGATGGGGCTATACCGTGGTTTCCAATAGGAAGCCAACACCTGAGCTTATGTTGCCCACTTGTCTCTTGAAGTGAAGCCTGGAGACAGGGGAAATCGGTATCTCTTTGATATTTTCTCCAGAGCCAAGTGTAGCTAATCTGTACATGCAGGTGGAAGATCTGGGGAATGTTATTCCCCAGAAGAATAACTATCTGGAAATGGAGGACAAATTTTTTAGTTTTTTAATCCCTTGAATGAGGAAATTCTATTTTATAATGTTTTCTCACAGGAATCAGTCCTAGTCACCCACGCAGCACCTCACCCCTCGTTGGTTGCCCTTCCTTATCTCACTAACCTGCAACCACATACCCTCCCATGTTTTGGGGGATCACCTCTCAAATAAATTGCTTGCATTAAAAATCCTTATTTCAGAACCTGCATTTGGAGGAGCCAAGCTGAGGCAGGGTGTCAGTTTCTATCTTTCATGTTTTAAGGAGAACAAACATCACAGTGGAGATCACAGGAGATTTGAAGTGACTGGGAAAGATAGAATTTATGGGGAAATAAGAAGGTTGAATGTCCATTTTAATTATAACTGTATCATTGAATGCTAAGTGCCAAGAACTGGGCTAACCTCTGGGGATATAAACAATAGATCCTGTCTTGTAAAGACTCATATTCTTCTAGTAAAGAGAAGCAGCAGTTCATTCGTTATCATACTCCAAGGTGATCTGTAACTCAGCAAAGCTGAGTGCAAAGTGCTTTGGGAATACCAAGAGAGGAGCTCAGAAGGCTGATAGAGGTGTATTTCAAATGCACAAAACAAGTGATATTTGTGCTAAAGGAGAAGCAAAACTTTGGTGGGAATAGGGTTAGGAGAGAATTCTAGGCAGTGAAAACAACTTGCATAGAGGTCTGGAAATGTTTGTAGTGTTTGATTGGACAGTTCGAAGGAAGTTCATCTGGGGTGGAGAAGTGGCAGAAGATAAAGCTGAGAAAGAGGTAAGAGCCTGACTATAAGAACTCTTGCATCCTAAAATGTAGAACAGATGAGAGGAAGGAGAACTTGATGCATCAGAAAAAGGAAGTACATTGCCTCATCTCATCCTATTGCTTCCTTTCTTTTACTTTTTGAGACGAAGTCTCACTCTGTCTCCCAGGCTGGAGTGCAGTGGCACAATCTTAGCTTACTGCAGCCTCCGGTTCCCAGGTTCAAGGGATTCTCCTGCCTCAGCCTCCTGAGTAGCTGGGACTACAGGCAGCTACCACTATACCCGGATTATTTTTGTATCTTTAGTAGAGATGGGGTTTCACCATGTTGGCTAGCCTTGTCTCAAATTCCTGACCTCAATTGATCTGCCTGCCTCAGCCTCCCAAAGTGCTGGGATTACAGGTGTGAGCCACTGTGCCTGTTCATGCTTTCTTTCCTAAGTGTCTCCAGGGGAGGAGAAAAGGAGGAAGTAAGAGACTCTTAAGAGAGGCTGCATATTTTCAGCTACCAGTCATGAGTCATTACTACATCTTATACACTATGTGAAGCTCTTTACAAACGTTGTCCCATTTAACCCTCACATTAAGCCTGTGAGGTAGGACTATCGTTAGGCATTTTTACTGATGAGAACATTAAAACTTAGAGACTACCAAGAAAATGTTAAGGTCTAGAGCTCACATTTGCCTGATTTGAAAGCCTCTTAACCACTAAAGTATACTCCTTTTCTTTTGGAAGAAGCAAATGTGGAGTGAACAGAAGTTTCTGTGGTCATATTGCTTGGGTTGGGGGTGGCAATATGTGGAGGCCAGTGGAGCGAGAGGCCCATTTGCTGAGTTCTGCTTATTCAAGAGCTACTGAACTTAGAAGAAACCAGAAGGAGCAGTAGTCATGTTTTTTGTTTTTTTTGGTGAAATCTACATAAGGTATTTTGGACATGGGAAGTTTTAATTTTTGCTTTTGTTTTAATGAAATTTATTCTTAGCAACTACTAAATGCATTCAACAGAGGAAGAGAGAATAAAAAGTTGCTTAAGTTGCAACAATAGCAATACTGGTTCTATAGATTGAACGGGTTTCAGCCTGTAATTCATCAGTTCCTCCTGGAACCTCCATACAACATCATTATAATTCTATAGCACTTCGAAGTTCACCTTTTGCAAAATCCTTAGATAACTAAAATCCTAGCTTTTCTGCTATGCTCCCAGTATATCTGAACTATTTATTTGTTTTGAAGTTTAATATTTGTCTTCAGGACCTAATTACTTGAATGGAAAAGTTTGTCTTGAAATTATCTGCTAACACTTGGGGAAAAAGTTGGGTCTAATTGGTACTACTTTTTCATTTTTTTAAAAAAAATAAACACCTCTCTTAAATCCAGGTAAATGAAAAGTAAAATTGGTCTTATCCTTTGATAAATAAACAATGACACTCCAGACATATAAATGCTTTTGAGAATTTTAAGCGGCTTGCATTTTTATGCCATAGTGGAGTAGAACAGGGAGGGAGTAGAGGCAATATGGGAAATGAGATGAGACCTTTTAAACACATGACCAAAGCATTAATATAAATGCTCTATAAATTCTAGAATAATCAATTATTAATCTTCTTCTAGATGGCTTATCATATTTATAAAAGAAATCTAATATAGTCAGCATAAAAACATTTCAGATTTTCAAATAAAACATTTTTACAATAGATTTTAAAATATCCACATCTTTAGCTGCTACTAAAATCTACCATCCCAGAGTTATAGGAAAATCAGAGAATACAGAGACTGGATGTTTTCAGCAGAGATTGTTTAAGGTAGTGTCCTATAAGAAGCATTTAAGTCATTTGCCTGTCAGCTATTTTACTCAAGTCTTCCTTCTAGAACTGGAGCCATGTTTACTCTATAGCATAGACTTTAAATGGCCTCTGAGAAACAATCTGAAAGCTTAACTTGCTGCTCCTGATGATTGTTGATGGTAATTCCTCTTTAGGCTGAAGAGGGGAAAAAAATCTGATGCACTCATCTGAAAACTTTATTTTCTATGGGAATTTGCTTTGGCTAATGCTACTTTTAAGACCTGTTGGTTCACTCAAAGGTCAAGGAACATTTATGTAAGGGATCTTCAATAACATTCTTTCAGCTTGGCGAGCAGCAAATGCCCTGATGCCAGCTCTTTCCCCCTCATTTGAGTATTAAATTTGTGTATGGCTTCATTTGACTTCCCACCAAATAGTGAAACTGTTTTCAAAATATGCAGACAACATCATGTGAACTTAGAGACATTTATTTTACTTTCACTCCTTTTTTAATAATTTTCCTTCTTGGTTTATTAAAAGCACTGCTTTTGAAATGTTGACCATGACTGTGAAAATTTTTTAACCTGACAAGTCAGTTGGCTTTAACAATGCTCTCTAAAGGGATGTGTTTATCTGCATTTCCAAAGTGTGTTCTGCAAACTTTTAATTCTGATAGTTGGTTATTAGGATGGTACTAGGTGTCATTCAGTGAAAATGTGCTGTGGTTAAATAAGGTTAGGTGATGCTAGGAATGTGGAGATCAGAACACAGCTTGCTTTCTTCTACTTCAATTTGAAGTGACTTCACTCTTTTGAGCTAGGTATCGCTGGAGTCTGTGGGCCCTGGGCTGTGGTTGAGGCCTTACGCACTGTGGGATCCTTTTTTGGTGATAACTGGTATGGGGCCTTGTTGGATTATGGAGTGAAAACCAGGGGCAGTTAATCATGGGAAAGTCTTAAAGATATGGCCACTTTGATTCCAGGTGAGTGTGCTACGTCCCACCTTACTAAGTGTCCAGAGACCAAGAGACAGTGGATTGGCTAATTTGCCTCTGCCTTATCATTCAGGGTAGGAGATTGCAGAAATATTTTGCAGTGCCTGCCTGGTACCCTGCCTTTTCATCACAGACCCCATATCCTAACAACCCTTTGCCTCCAGTGTCCTTTATGCTACCTCAACATAAAATCTAAGTCCCAAATAAGCTACAAAGAAAGATAACAGCATACCCAAGAGTGTCCAGCCACCCCCAAGAGAAAAAACAGTTAACCCATCAGAAAATGTGCCATGGTAATAATATAGAAACAGAAGTACTGGGGAAGAGACAGATGAAAACTTGAATTAAATTATGAAAGTACTTAAGGAGATCAAAGTGCCATTCAGAAAATACTTATTGTAGCTTAAAAACATAACTTGAAAATTAATACATTCAGCACATGAAGTAATGGTCCCCGTTGAGACCCAAGTTAGTGGTCCCAAAGACCAAGTGCAAGAAATAATGTCAAACATAGAACAAAAGCTGTATGGAAATTATAAGAAATGATAACAGATTCAAGGGTAAATCCAGGAGATTAAAAATCTGGGCAATAAGTGAGGAGAAAAGAGAGCAGATACAGTGGAAACAATAAATAAACAAATTCTAGGGAAACATTTCTCAGGTTGAACCTAGTCATGAGTCTGCACATTCAAAGTACTCACAGGGATCCAGGCTGGACTGATGAGAAGAGACAATCATCCAGTTATTTGTAGGTAAAATTCTTAAAATCTAATATTAAAAAACTTTTTATAACCTTCCAGAAAGAGGGATTACATTATCTACTCAGAAAAAATGAATCATAATGTCACTGGAATACCCATCTGTAAACATAGGAAACTAAAAGATGATAGAATGACATCACAGAAAGAGGATAGCAACTCAAGAATTCCATATCCAACCAAGATATTAGTCACCTGAATATAGATATTCAAGGGTAGGTAACAACTGAGACAGTCCAGGTAAAATACAACTGAACCAAAGTTGAGAACTCAAACCAAAGAAAAGATAAAGTGAATAGAAAAAAATAATGAATAATGAGCCTTGCCTTACAAACATATTCATTCATTTAATCAACAAATATTTATTGAATGCCTAATATATGCCAAATGTTGACGATGGGGGTACTGCAGTGGATAAGATAGAGAAGAATTGAATTTTTATCAATGACTACAAAATGTCTGCAAATCAGCAACAGAATGTAATAATTGCTGAAACACAGGAAACATTTTATTGTAAATATTTAAATAAATACTAAAATATTTCAGCAAAACCTAAGTGAAGGACGTGGGGAAGATTGAATTCATTCTAGAAGCCCGGTGTGGTAAGAGAGGGAAATGACAGGCATTGGAGCTTGGGGATGTGGAACTGAGTGTTCCAAAAGAGCCCTTTTTCTATTGGAGGAGAGTGGCAAAGTAGTTGTTTTAATTGCAGATATCAACTGTGATGGGCAGAAATCTAAACATGGCCCAACTTCTCCTGCCCTAATCCCCAAGACAAGAAACAGTGATTATGACAGGATATAATGCCTATGATTATGTTATCTTAGATGGCAAAGGAATTTTGCAGATGTTAAGTAAGATTACTAATCAGTAGGCTTAGAATTAATCAAAAGGGCATTATCAGAGGAGGCCTAATATAATTACAAGAGCACTGTAAAAGTAGAGCTTTCTCTGGCTGGTGGCAGATGAGAAAGTCAGATGGATTCAAAACACAAGAAACATTTGATGTATCACTCATGGCTTTGAAGACTGAAGGGGACACATGCATGAACTAGTGAGTGTCCTCCAGTTGCTTAGAGCAATGTCTGGCCAACAGCCAGTAGATAAATGAAGACCTCAGTTCTAAAAATGCAAGGAACTAAAGACTCCCAGCAATCTGAATGAGCTTAGAAGTAGACCCTCCAGATAGGAGCCCAGTATGGCTGACACCTTGATTTTGGGGCTGTGAGACCCTAACACAGAGATTCCAGCTGACCCCACCCAGACCTCTGACATACAGAACTGTGAGGTAATAAATGTATATTATTTTATACTGTTGAATTTGTGGTAATTTGTTATATATCAAATAAAAACTAATATATCTGCATGACATATGCAAAAATGCTCAACATCACTAAGTATCAGGAAAATGCAAATTAAAACCACAATATTATACCACCTAATCCCTGCAAGAATGACCATAATCAAATAAATAAATAAATAAATAGATGTTGGCATAGATGTGGTAAAAAGGCAACACTTTTACACTCATGGTGGGAATGCAAACTAGTACAATGGAAAACAGTATGGAGATTCCTTAAAGAACTAAAAGTAGATCGCTATTTGATCTAGCAATCCTATTACTATGTATCTAACCAGAGGAAAATAAGTCATTGCAGGTATTGATTGACTTACGACCTATGCAACTTACGACCTTTCAACATTACAACCACAATCGCTAGCCATGACTGCTCCATGTCTGGCAGCGCAAGCGTTGCCCAGCTGGGCATACAACAGTGTGGACCAGCTTCTGGCAGCACTACCATCTCCGCATGCACCATTTCAACTGTTATCCCAGGCTCGGTACAGCAATTTGTGTTTTGTGTCTTGGATATTTTTCATCAAACCCCTCCCAAGATGTCTACCAAGAGGAAATTGTCTTTGTCTATGCCTCAGCCTGCCAAAAAGGAAAGAAAGGCCATCGATCTCGACACGAAAATGAAGGTAATTAAGCAGTACGAAGGAGGAAAGAAAGTGAATGTGATCGCATGTGATACGAAGTTATCACACTCGACTGTGTAGACGATTTTGAAAGATAAAGAATTCGTGAAGCTGTGAAAGGTTCTGCACCCATGCGATCAACAGCTATAACAAAGCAATGAAGTGGGCCCATCCACGAAATGGAGAAATTGCTGTATATTTGGATGGAGTCAGACTCTGAAGGAGCGTGCTGGAGAAGATTACAGTCAAGAATTTGTAGCAAGCACTGGCTGGTTCCAGAGATTCAAGAAAAGATTCCAAATGCATAGTGTTCGAGTGACTGGAGAAGCAGCGAGTGCAGATGAGGAAGGAGCAAGTAAGTTTCTTGATAGTCTGGATGACTTAATTACAGATGAGGGATATCTAGCAGAACAGATTTTCAATGTTGATAGACTTAAAAATGAAGAGCTAATCAAACTGGAAGATGAAAGAGTGGCGGAAGAAGAAAGAAGAGAAGCAGAGAAAGAAGAGGAAGAGCCAGAAAGAAAGTTCACCACTAAGGGATTATCAGACAGTTTATCTTTACTGAATAAACTTCTTATACATTTCGAAGCAATGGACCCAAACATTGAACGATTTGCAAGGACTGAACGGATGGCACATGATGTGTTTCGTCTGTATTGTGAAATTTATGAAGAAAAAAAGAAACATACAATTCAGACAAAGCTCACCATGTTTATGAAAAAACCAACTCCGGTAACCTCAACTGCTGCCTCAGATGACTACATCAACGATCCGCAGCCAAGCACCAGCAGCCAGTAAAATGTTTCATACATGTTTATATATTTTGATATGTTTTGCAATTGGGAAAATGTTTCCTATGGTATTTTTTACACCCGCATTTTGTATTTTTGTATGCACCTGTATTTTGTAATTTTGTATGTTTTGCAAATATTAAACCAGTTGTACTGGTAATGCAGTGTTTTACTTAAACCTGATGAATGTAAAAATGAGAAACAAAATGGTGTAGAGATGATACAAATGGCATAAAATGAACAAAGAAAATTATGATATATAACAATAATGAAAGAAAATTATGATAAATTTCGACTTAAAGATTTTTATAACATCATTTCGCAGTACTGTACATATAGCCTACTCAACTTATGACCAAATCATGTTACAACCAGTCTGTCTGAACCAATCGTGGTCATAAGTCAAGCACTAGCTGTATATCAGAAAGATACTTGCACACACCTTTATGGCAGCAAAATTTGCAATTGCAAAATTATGGAATCAGCCCAGATGCTCATCAATGAACAAGTAGATAAAGAAAATGTGAGATACACACACACACACACACACACACACACACACACACACACCATGGAATACTACTTATACTACTCAGCCATAAAAAGGAATGAAATAATGGTATTTCCAGCAATGTGGATGGAATTGAAAACTACTATTAAGTGAAGTAACTCAGGAGTGGAAAACCAAACATTATATGTTCTCACTTATATTTGGGAGCTAAGCTATGAGGATGCAAAAGCCTAAGAAAGATACCTTGGACTCTGGGGACTCAGGGAAAAGGTTTGGGGTGGTGAGGGATAAAAGACTACACATTGGGTACAGTATACACTCTTCAGGTGATGGGTGCACCAAAATCTCAGAAATCATCACAAGAACTTTTTCATGTAATTAAACACCACCTGTTCCTGAAAAACATTTTGAAATAAAAATGTTAAAAATTTAAAAAAAGTTGCAAAGAAAAAAAGGAAACTAATATATCAGCTTGTGAAAGTATTAATGAGACTTTATTTTTACATATTTTATGCTTTCAACTAATGACAATTTAATAATTTAAATTTAATAACAATTTGCAAACTAGTTTATAGTAAATAACAGATCTAAGCTGAAATAAACAAGAAAAATAATTTACTTACATGCATTAGTAGACTATACTGTGGTATACACTCTATAGAAGTATATACTTTCACATTAGGAATGCATATAGGTCATTACTCTTTAATTTGTTTATTCTTCTTCCTCAGTGTGACCCTTATTAAGGATGTTAACTCAAGTACAAAGTGGCCTTGAACTAAGTTAAGTGGGGCTTTTTCACCACAGACCTGTAATTAACATAGAAAAGTATGATGCCTTTTATAGCACTTTGCCTGGTTACTAAATTTTCTCATGCTTTATTACTGTAACCTTTTAGATTTGAACTATATATTTTATTATTTAAATTTTTGTCATGCCAGTTTCTTAGCATCTTCAGCTTTGTCCTCACTCATGGTTTATGTAGTTCTCAACTTTTACAAATGCAAATAAATCATCTTATTATTCCCATCTTTGGAAATATAGCATTTCTTAAACAATGCAGATACAACTTTTAGATTTACCTAATTTCATGGCTTCTTAATTAGAAAACATTGTAAAGTTTACAGAGCTTGAGGGACAGTGGAAAATAGCAAAAAGAATATTGTACTATATGAAAAGTAGGAGAAATGAGCTCAGTCTTCAAATTTTCATTACCTTGTACTGGGACCTTGGGCAGATCTTTTCCCTTTGCTTTCAGGATTTATCTTTTAACATCTGCAATTCAAGGGAATATTTTCATGCTGTAGAACCCTAGATCCCCCCTGGAAGTTCCAGATTTGCTCCAGTAATAAGAAGAAGTCAAGAGTCAAGCAGGTAGCTTTTGTATGCCTATTCCTGTTTTGTTTTGTTTTGAGACAGAGTCTTGTTCCGTCACCAGGCTGGAGTGCAATGGCACAGTCTCACCCCACTGCAACCTCTGACTCCCTGGTTCAAGTGATTCTCCTGCCTCAGCCTCCTGAGTAGCTGGGATTACAGGCATGTGCCACCACACCCAGCTAATTTTTGTATTTTTAGTAGAGACAGGGTTTCACCACGTTGGCCAGGATTGTCTCGATCTTCTGACCTGGTGATCCATCCACCTCAGCCCCCTAAAGTGCTGGGATTACAGGCATGAGCCACTGCACTGGCCATTCCTGTTTTAATTAGTGTAGTTCTTCTTTTATCTGTTTCATACAGCAGGGTTCTGTATCAATTTTCATTTCAAAAATAGCTGCATAGCTTTTACAAAATAAACACTGGGGGATTAGATGATTTCTAAGATTTATCCTGGTTCAAATAGAGGTTTCCTTCTCCACTTGCATTCTTTCTGAATTTAGTAACTGCATAAATTTAGGTAATAAGGAGAATATATAAATATATATATACACTGAATTATATATATTATTTGTTATTAATGTACTATGAACTAGTTTTAAAATTGTTATTAAATTTGAATTATGAATATTATTTATATATTACATATAAATTATTTATATAGTGTAATATATTTATACACTACAAATAAATTACTAGTATATTATTTATATATTATATTATTCTAATATATATTAGGATTCTCCTGAGAAACAGAACGAGTGAAAGCTTGGTAAATCCAGAATCTACAGGATAAGCTGGCAGATTGGAGATCCAGGAAAGAGTTGAAGTTCAAATCCAAATACAGTCGGCTGCAGATTCCTTGTTGCTCAGAGGAGGTATGCCTTTGTTCTATTAAGAGCTTCAACTGATTGGATAAGACCCACCCATATTTTGGAGGGTAATTTGTTTTAATCAAAATCTTTTGAATTAAATTTTAGTTTTTCCATAAAATACCTTCACAGAAACATCCAGAATAATGTTTGACCAAATATATGGGCACAATGGCCTGGCCAACTTGACACATAAAAATCAATCCTTGTATACTCTGAAGAAAAAAATAGAACACTGTACTTAGACAGTTACTCTTTTGCCAATAGACAATGCACAGGTACTATAAGATAAAATGTTGAGTGGATTTTATTTTGCAGAAGATAATAGAATTAGAAAATTAAAGTTTTGTTTGGATAAGAAGTAAAACATGCTATGTGTGGAGGTTAAACTTACTTTGGAGTTTAAAATGGCTTCTGATTTTTAAGTTAAATTGGTTGAAAAAAATCTCTCCCTTTTGAATAAATGCTGGGCATACTGTTATAGAGAAACATCTCCTCCCAAATGACACCTTCCACTCAGGAACTATCTCCACTGTCCTTAGAGATTCCTGGATTAACCAATGTCCTAATCCTCACTTAACCTTTGCTCCTTTCTACCTCTCTGCTTCCCCTATCTTCTTACTGTTTCCTTCTGTGATTCCTTCCATCTTGTTCATTTGTTGCTAATGTCTTCTGCAACTTTGGAATATTATGGTATTTTATAAGCAATAAATAAACATTCTTCTAGTAGATTGTTTTTATGTGACTTTTTAACATTTGTTCATTTAGTTATTGTTCTTAATGTAAAAGGAAAGGGCAAGGTAAACTCATTTTACACAACAGTGGAAAAATTAAGCAGATGTTCAATTTTACTGATAAGTATAATGGATAATAAAGATTCCCTTTCCTCTGAGGTCCAAATGAAATTTACATAATTTAGTAATGTATGTCACAGAATAGAGATAGTCTGTGTAATACTGTAGTTTCTCTTATAATAGGTTCCTCCCCCACAAAATGACATCTTATTTCTTATTTAATTATTTTGTTTTCTGTACCTTAAGACTTTTAGAGATAGCCAGATGCTACTATGCTGTTTAAAAAACCTGTTTCACTACGGAATGACGTGCATAACATATTTTCTTATAATGACACTGTACTGCCAAATACCCCAAGCAGCAACAACCATTTTTCAAGTCCTCCTAACAGCTCATTTGTATTCTTCCAACCTGATATCTTGCCTAAGAACTGCTTCTTACATTGGGCCAAGGTTATAACTGATTTATCTACTTTGCAGTCTCAGGAAGAGACTGATCCTTCATCTCCTGGAAAAGAGATGATAAATGAGACTTTCAATATTTTTTTTAAGACTGAAAAGGTGTGATATAAAGTTCTGGACAAGATAGTAAAAACTAACTAAAAACTAGGAAAAAGGAGTTGGTCAGGATGAGCAGTGAAGACAACAATCTGTTAAGCAATACTGCTGCCTCCATCTTTCAGGAGGTGGTCAAGGGCCAGCTCAAAACATCACCAGCTTTTGAGAAAGATTTCACAGCCTGGAAACCAACATGATTTAGGTCATTTTAGAAATGAGAATCATACTCAAAATAATCTTTGAGATTTTTCTAGTTGACTTTGAGATAGGCAAAAAAAAAAAAAAAAAAAAAAAAAAAATTGCCCATTTCCAGAGGATAAAGGAGAAAGCAACAAATTTTTAAAATGTGAATACAATAATTTCCCCTTAGTTATAACCCCCAGTAATGACTGAAACCTCAACTAGTACTGAACTCTCTATATATTATCTTTTTTCCTATACATACATACTTTTGATAAAGCTTACTTTATAAATTAGGCACAGCGAGAGATTATCAGCAATAACAATACAATATAACAATCATAATGATAGCAACAGGAGACAAATTCCTAGGTAGCCAGGGATGGTTTCCTGGGTTAAACCTGCTCTTCACACCAGGGACAGTTTAAAACCTGAAAAAAGCTGCCAGTTCCAGATACAGTCAACCAGAGTGAGAACTTTTATGCCCATCGTATCCACTCACTCTCAATTGGTTCTTTCTGGATGATGCCTTTTAACCAATTGAAGTCCTTTTTTCCTAGACTATTCATGGGCCAATGAGCATGCACTCCCCCTTTCTAAGCCCATAAAACCCCAGACTCAGCCTCACAGATGACTACCCACTTTCAAGGTCCCCTCTCACAGGACTATTGCTCATCCTTCTGTTGCTTAATAAAATTCTTCTCTGCCTTGCTCACTCTCCAGTGCCTACATACTTTATTCTCTTGGTCACCAGACAAGATCCTAGAACTCGCTGAGCTATAGGTGGTGGGAACAAAAGAGCTGTAATGCTCACAGAGCTGCAGGTGGTGGGAGTGAAGGAGCTGTAATCCTCCCTGTTGCTTGCCGAACTGTGAAAGTGAAAGATGTTCCTGGTCAGTTCGCTAAGCTGCAAGCAGTGGGAATGAAAGAGCTGTAACTCTCTCTCTTGCTTAGTGAGCCATGGGAACGAAGAGGCTGCTGGGCACCACTCCCTCCCTCTCACTGAGCAATGGGAGAGAAAGAGCTTTTGGACGCCATTCCCTCCTGCTTGCCCAACTACAAAAGCCACAACAATAACAATATGCCAGCATCACTACTTTTGCACTTTAGGGGTCACTATTAAATAAAATAAGGGTTACTTGAACACAAGCACTGTAATACTGCAGTAGTCGATCTGATGATTCAAGATGGCTACTGTAACTAACCAATGGGTAAAGTAGACAGTATACCCAACAGATGGGTGATTCATGTCTCAGGCAAGTTGGAGAGGGATGGCATGGGATTTCATCATGCTACTCAGGATAGGATGCACGTTAATGAATTGTTTATTTTTGGAAATTTCCATTTAATGTTTTCAGGTCTTTTCACATAATCCCATATTTCTTGGAGGCTTTGTTCATTTATTTTCACTCTTTTTTCTGATATTGCCTTCTTGCTTTATTTCATTGAGTTAATCTTCAATCTCTAATATCCTTTCTTCCACTTGATCAATTCAGTGACTGAAACTTGTGTATGCTTTGCTAAGTTATCGTGCTGTGTTTTTCAGCTCCATCAACTCATTTATGTTCTTCTCTGTGCTGTTTATTCTAGTTAGCATTTGTCTAACCTTTTTTCAAGGTTCTTAGCTTCCTTGTATTGTGTTAAAACATGCTCCTTTAGCCGGGAGAAGTTTGTTATCACACACCTTCTGAAGCCTGCTTCTGCCAATTCGTCAAACTCACTCTCCATCCAGTTTTGTTCCCTTGCTGGTGAGGGATTGTGATCCTTTGGAGGAGAAGAGGCATTCTGGCTTTTGGCGATTTCAGCCTTTCTGTGCTGGTTCCTTCCTATCTTCGTGGATTTATCTACCTTTGGTCTTTGAAGGTATCTACCTTTGGTCTTTGGTGACTTTTGGATGGAGTTTCTAAGTGGATGTTCTTTCTGTTGATGTTGAAGCTATTTCTTTCTGTTAGTTTTCCTTCTAACAGTCAGGCCACTCTGCTGCAGGTCTGCTGGAGTTTGCTGCAGTTCCACTCCAGACCCTGTTTACCTGGGAATCACCCATAGGGGCTACAGAACAGCAAGGATTACTGCCTGTTCCTTCCTCTGGTAGCTTTGTCCAAAAGGGTACGTGCCAGATGTCAACCAGGGCTCTCCTGTATAATGTGTCTCCCAGTTAGGATACATGGGGGTTGGGGAACACTTGAGGATGCAGCCTGTCCCTTAATGGAGCTCAAGCACTGTGCAGGGAGATCCATTGCTCCTTTCAGGGCTGCTGAGCAGGGACAGTTAAGTCTGCTGAAGCAGAAGCCACAACCGTCCCTTTTCCCAGGTGCTCTGTCCCAGGAAGGTGGGGGGCTTTGTAAGTCCCTAATGGGCTGCTGTCTTTTTTTCAAAGATGCCCTGCCCAGCAAGAAGGGAATCTACTTGTCAGTCTGCCTGCAAAGGCCTTGGTGAGCTGTGGTGCTAGGCTCTGCCCAGTTGCTGTGTAACCTTCCTGGTGGCTTTGTTTACACAGGCAATGTTGAAACCACCTACCAGAGCCTCAACAATGGCAGGTGCCCCTCCCCCCACCAAGTTTGAACATCCCAGGTTCAACTCAGACTGCTGTGCTGGCTGCAAGAATTTCAAGTGAGTGTATCTTAGCTTGCTGGTCTTCATGGGGGTAGGACCCACCAAGCCAGCTGACTTGGCTTCCTGGCTTCAGCAGACTTAACTGTCCCTGCTCAGCAGTCCTGAAAGACAATGAGCAGTTCCGCCTCGCTGGCTGTCCAGGTGCAACTCGACTAAAATGGCTGCCCAGTTTTGTGCTGGAAACTGGGGGTCTGGCGTTGCAGGTGCCAGAGGCAATCTCCTGTTCTGCAGGTGGTGTAGACCATGGGAAAAGCACAGTATCTGAGCTGGAGTGCTGGAGTGTCCAGGAAAGTCCCTAGTGGCTTCCCTCAGTTGGAAGAGAGAGTTCTCTAGCCCCTTGTGCCTCCCAGGTGAGGCGATGCCCCACCCTGCTTTAGCTTGCCCACCTTGGGCTGTTTCCAATGTCTAACCAGTCCCAATAAGATGAACCTGGTACCTCAGTTGAAAATGCGGAGATCACTCATCTTCTGGTGCACTCTCTCTGGGAATTGCAGACTTGAGCTGTTCCTATTCAGCCATCTTGGTGGAAGTCCCTCAAAACAATTGTTTTTACTGCATGAATTTGGATAACTAAATTTTAGGAACATAGGATCACACTGTAACACAATAGATTTTAATGTAACACTAATAGTTTATACAAAACTAGAAGAGACAGATGAGAGGGCTTGTGACTATTTGAACCATTTTTTTTAAACCTTGTGATTTTGTCTTTTAGCTTATTAACAATTCATTTCTTTTGACATTTAAAAAAAGTAGAATGTTTTTTCTTAGTTTAAAATTTATAACAAATAAGTACTTGAGCTTACTATTTGTTATCCACATAAAATTGAACATTACATTTTTTTATATTTGTATATTCAATCATATAGAATACACATAGAGTTGTACACCTACGTATATCAGTTATGGATGTTCTTTTCTTCACCCAAGAGTTCTACTTTTACACACTCAAATTATATTCATATTAGAGTTTCTTTCCTTTGCTTCCTCAGACAGCAGCACTCACATTGAAAGCTAAATGTGATTGAGAACATGTATAAAAATACAGTTGGCAAAGGTGCAAAGAAAAAAAGAGTGAAAGAAATTCTGTATCAGAGAAAGGGATATTTTATGTGCAGGAACTACAGAAGGCAATATGATGTTTGGTAGTATTTCTCCATCATTTGAAGGACTGTGATAAAATGTGTTAATCATTAAGGCAGACAAACTCTTTTTTGATATCTCATTCATATGTTATCTTTAAGTAAATCTGAAGCCACTACTTGTTATGCTAGTGATTTCCTCTCTACAATGGAGAAAAAAAGAATTACTATTTTTATTTATAGTATAGTGAAATCCTTGTCAGTGGGGCACATTGCATTCACTTGAGAACTATTTTACTGTTATTTCATAAATATTAACAATGTACTTTATCAGTTTTGAAAGGTTTCCAGTTAAAGGTTTAAAGTGTGGAGGGCTGAAGCTGAGGAGTGAAAAAGAAAAAATAAATAAGGTCTCAAAACTCACTTCAGTGCTAGCCAGAAAATTCTCTGTATTTTGAATTCTTCCTCTAGACAAAGAATTGAAGGAATTGTGGTATGTACTTTTAAAAATATTACTTAACTAAATAGAAAAAAAATATGGATTGCCTGTAATTTTTTTTTTTTTTTTTTTTTTTTTTTTTTTTTTTTTTTTTTGCGAGAGGGTCTTACTTTTTTGCTCAGGCTGGAGTGCAGTGGTGGGGTCACAGCTCATCACATCCTTGAACTCCTGGACTTTGAGCACTCCTCTCATCTCAGCCTACCAAGTACCTAGGACTACAGGTATGTGCTACCATGCCCTGTTAATTTAATTTTTTTTTTTTTTGGAGAGATGGGGTCTCCCTATGTTGTCCAGGCTAGTGTTGAACTCTTAGGCTCCAGCAATCTTTCCACCTCAGCCTCCCAAAGTGCTAGGGTTACAGGCATGAGCCACCAAGCACAATCCCATTTTTTTTCTTTTCTTTTCTTCTTTCTTTCTTTCTTTCTTTCTTTTCTTTTTTTTTGAGACATAGTCTCACTCTGTTGCCCAGGCTGGAGTGCAACGACAGTGATCTCAGCTCACTGCAACCTCCACCTCCCAGGTTCAAGTGATTTTCCTGCCTCAGCCCTGCTAGTAGCTGGGATTACATGTGCCCACCACTACACCCAGCTAATTTTTGTATTTTTAATAGAGATGGGTTTTACCATGTTGGCCGGGCTGGTCTGAACTCCTGACCCACGTGGCTCGGCCTCCCAAAGTTCTGGGATTACAGGTGTGAGCCACTGCAACCTGGCCCCACAATCCCATTTTATTTTAAAATATAAAGATGGAGTTCCAGTATTTAGAAAAAAAACTCTTCGTTCATCTTTATATTAAGCCCAATCAGTATATATCCATCATTTGTATTTCAAATTTTGTTACTCTTTTAAATACACCTCTTTACAGAACCATAAATTTGTCCATATATATCCTAAAAACTTCTGGCACAGAAATGCAACTGGCAGAGTCATTTATGAGGACAAAACTGTGAGCTCTTAAAGGCCACCATCCCTACTAGCACAGACTAAAAAAAAAAAAAAAGAGAGAAATCACTGTCTGTATCATCTTCATCTTTCTTCTTTCAGCATTACTAGCTTTAGAACATTCCTGTATCATCTTTATCTTACAACACTCCAGCCGTGAGATGTAGTAGGCCCTCAATACTTGTTTTAATTTAAAGAAACACATAAAT
Organism: Saimiri boliviensis; assembly: GCF_048565385.1. NCBI lineage: Eukaryota > Metazoa > Chordata > Mammalia > Primates > Cebidae > Saimiri > Saimiri boliviensis. The sequence continues at coordinate 66,462,837 of NC_133451.1, read as the reverse complement.
ACTGTCATTGAATACACAATGCATTATCTTATCTGATCTTCGAATCCCTGAGGTCACTACCATTTTAATCTCTGTTTTATTAGTGAAAAAATCTTGACCGGTGAGTTCATGTAGCTTGCCCAAGGTCATATAACCTGTGTATGCTACATTAACTTGTGTTTGTTACAGTGCTCTGAATAGGCATACTTTTTTAGAAGAAGGGGGAAAGTCAAAGTCTGCAGTGAGAGGGCTTTTTGAGATCTAGTGGTTTCGCTGTTGCAGCCTCATCATTGGTGTGTAAAAGGTGTTCAGCAGATTTGAAACAGATGTATGAATGCTCCAAGTTTCTGCTTTTGGCAGCAGATTTCTTTTTTTCTTTTTAAAACAAATATCCCAAATGAGAAAAGGAGAAAAAAAAAACTTGGAAATCTTTATTTTCTTTTGAGAAGCCTTTTGAATATATGGGAAAAGAAATTCTCAGCAATTCTAGGCGGGTGCTCATGCTGGTGACTGTTGATAGGTCCAAGTATACCGTTTCTTTTAACAATGACACCAACTTATTTTCTTTTAATTTTCTACTCAATTTTCTGTTCTATATTTAGATTTTTTTGGGTAACATTAAACTGTTTTTGAAGCAGTTTCTAAGGAAACCTCTTATGCAAGGCACTTAAGTCAACAATTAGAAAGTTGTTATGTGTAAATTAAGTGAAATAGGCTGTGTGCCTAGAGAGACAGATGGGAAGGGGCACTTTCAGAGATTTCAGCTAGTGTGGCCTATTTTTTTTCCCAACAGCCATCTGCAAAACAAGCTTTTCAAGGTCCCCAAGGATGTTCAAGGTCAAATTGTGTGAACAGTTTTTTAATTATCAAAATTTATGTAGTCATTTAATATCTTATTCCCCAAATAATACAAACACTGTGAATACTAATGTGCCTGTCTTGTTTCTAACAACCAAATGAACAGAATGTAGCATTTTACCTAAGTAAATAAACATTTAGTAAATACATAAAATAATACTATAAAAACACTTAATAGAATTCCTGGCATATAGCTATCACTCACCTTTACATATTTATGTTTTCTAGAGCTTCCATCTCCTTTATATTATACTTCACAATCTTCTCTAGGCAATATCATTTACTCCACAGTTTTTGTTTTGTTTTGTTTTGTTTTTAGAGACAGTGTCTTGCTCTGTCACCCAGGCTGGAGTGCAGTGGCGCCATCATAGCTCACTGTAGCCTTAATGTCTTCGGCTCAAGCAATCCTCTTGCCTCAGCCTCCTAAGCAGCTGAGACTACATGTGTGTACCACCATGCCTGGCTACTCCATGGTTTTAACTATCCTCTATATTCTGACAGTGTAATGGGCGCACTTAATTTACCTCAAAATAACCGAGAGATGATCTATGAGGAGTGATATTAAGTCCTGAAACTTTGAGCATGATGAGAGTGAGTTTTATTCCTAAAGGCCAGAGAACTGTACAACCACTGTAGAAAACTAAATGTTCTGGACAAGGCTATGTTGGTTTACATGAGGTATCTGAAACATGGCATTCCAAATAAATCCCCCACTTACAGCTGCCATCTTCACTTGTTTTGAAGTCCCATTCTCTCTGATTTGTTCTAGTAATATCCAGGCTTGACTGAGGCTCCATCTTCTATTGCCATTCACACAAGCCATTGACTAAACCACACTGTTTCTTCACAATGTTGGGAGGAAAATTCATCACCTCTAACTCCAATGCTACAAGCAGCTAAACTGGGACACATCCATATTATTCTGGGTCCCAATGTTAAATCTCTCTAATTGACATTTATATACTCAGCCATTATTCCCAAAGCAAAAATTAATAGTGCTCTCTTTCACTCTTAAAAATGTCTTTGTTTATAAGATAAATTCTATGATCACCTCCTTAAAGTTCATCCAAGTTCAAATGATACGGTGATTGGAGAGTGGGGATGCTAATTCCAGTCCCTTGATATGCTGGCACCTAGCCTCTCTCATTACAACTGAGGTCCTGGCATTGAGCCAAGGCCACCAGTTCAAGGCCAACTTTTCTGTTAACTTGAATGACTTCTTTAGAGCCGTTGGTGCACTTAGCAGATAGCTGGCCTCAGCTGGGAGCTCCTTGGTGCTGCAGAAATATTCTATTTGCAGTGAATCCAAAAAGCTGAGGGATAAGAAGGTCTCAATCTCTTTCATCCAGGAAAGCTCTCACTCTCCTAATGTGAATTTAAGCACCTTTTCTCTGGTATACATGAGTTATGCATACCAGATAGCATTACTTTGCCAAGCCTAGAAACTTTCCACTTTTACCTTCTATCATATATCACATGACTAAAACAGTCTACTGATATGATTCTGTTTGGATGAAGATCTGTCTAAGGTTACAGATCATCTCACTCAAAGATTTAGAAGCACCTCATAATTTTTAAATGGCAGCTTCTCTTGCTTTTATTTATGCATATCTATTTATATTATATATATACTCATTCATATTTATAAGCATAGAAGAATTTTGAAGATTATTCTTCAAATATTTATAAAAGCAATTTTTTTCTCCCAGTCAAACTAAAGAATAAAGAAACACATCAAAATCATCCTGGGTACATTTTTACCAGCAAGTATTTTTTGAGTGCCAGCAATATGCTAGCCACTGTATGTATAAAGTAACATAAGCAATAAAATAATTGAAATTTGAAAAAAAAATCTTTTTTTGTAGTTTGTGGCTCCCTAACTAAATTAATTGTGCATTCATCCTTTTCCTATGGAATATCATATTTATTTCCAGTATAGCCTATGTCACACTATATTATAGTCATTTGCTTCATTTTATTGCCACTACTAGATTGAAATCTCCTTGAAAGAAAACTCTGCCTCTTTATTTTTATAATGCCCAATGCTTGGCTTATCATAGGTGCTAATTATTTTTTTTCCTATGATGTTAATTTCTTAACTTTCCCTTATGTAAATCAATTTAGAGCTAAAATAACTTAGTGGAGTTGAAATCTGTGAGAAATGGCTTCAGCAGCAGGCTTAAAAAAAAAAAAAAAAAAAAAAAAAAAAAAGACTGTTTTAGAAATGATTGCCTAAGCTAAAGTGCCCAAAACAGAATTGAATATGAAATTACAGACCTTGATGTAAAATTAACTTCAAGCTCAGAGTCAGAGGACAATGTATATGTTTCAGAATGATTATAGCTTCCAGGAAACTTATCAGAGTTGACATACGATGACCTTTAAGTTTATTTGAGTAAGAACCATGTCTTACCATATCCATGTATTCTGTTTAGATAGTACCTTAAAGTAGATGCTAAATAAATGCTGTAGAAAAAATGGGTCTGCATTTATTACATAATTTACATTAAGTGTTCTACTAGAAGTAGTATTTATTTTAATGTTTAAAGCTTATTTAATAATAGAAAGGTATTGCTAATTATAAATAAAGTATATGCTTAGGAGTTAATGTTTCTTTATGAGCAGAGCAGTTATTAGGTGCTCAACACAGGCTATGACTGGCCTAGCAAAATTAGGCATTTTCCCTCCTACCATTTGTTAGTCTTTCTGTAATGCAGCTTCTATTTCTCTGCTGATGTTACTCATCACTACTTATATACCTGTCAATTTTACTCACTGTGGATCCCTCAAAGGACCCATGTGTGGCAGCTGAGGTTCTATCATTGAGCCAATGTCACCAGTCCTTGACTGTCTCTTTCAATACTATTTCTTCTGATACTTACTCAAACTTCAGGAGTCTCAGCTTCCTAGTGCATAAAGTGGTAAAAATAATACTTTCCCTCATAAGAATGTTGTGAAGATAAAATGAGTTAATGTATGAATAAACTACTTAATATCAACCAATTTTCTGCATATTTGAAGTCATCCCTTCCATAATAATCAAATAAGCCCTCTATCAGATAAAGTAGGAAACCCAATGCCTTTCTAATATTTAATGTGAATTCCCAAGAAAGATTCTAGTCTCCCCACATCTTGCACTTGGAATCCCTGCTCCAACGTTTTTAATACACCTTGCTCCCAATCTTAACTATACTGTTTCTTCTCTACCCCTGTTCTCATAGCTGCTTTTCTGTCTACCCTGGTGTATTAGTCAGGGTTCTCCAGAGAAAAAGAACCAGTAGGTTTTGATATTATGAGACTTATTATAAGGAATTGACCCATGGTTATGGAAGTAAAAAGTCCCACAATCTGACATCTGCAAGCTAGAGACCCAGGAAAGTAAATGTTATAAATTCTAGTCCAAGTCTGAAGGCCTAAGAATCATTTATAATGGTGTATGTCCCAGTCCAAGGAAAAGACTGATATCTCAGCTCAAGCAGTCAGGCAGAAAAAGAAAATTCACCTTACTTTTGCAGTTTTGTTCCATTTGGACTCTGAATGGATTAGATGATGCCCACCCATGTTGGGAAAGACTTTCTGTTTTACTCAGTTGACTAACTCATATTCTAATCTCTTCCAGAAACACTCTCACAGATGTACCAGTAATAATGTCTAACCAGATATCTGGACATCTTATTGCTCAGTCAAAATGACACATTAAATTCAACCATCACACTTGGTATGGACAGTTCCTTTTCCTTCATTCCTTTAAAGCACAATTCACACATTAGTGATGTGCTTAATAGATTTTCAATGGTTCCTTGGCAATTTTGGGATTATGAGGCAGAGGTGCTAATTGCCATGGAGAGCAGGAAACAGCACCTTCAGTATTTACCCTCACTTCTCAGAAATGCATCACTTTTGTCAGCTTTGAGGATTTTTGATTGCCTAGGTGTGTGTCTTCTTAGGTCCTGTTCTCTCGCCAGGCAGCTGAGTCCACAATCAGGAGTACTGCATGTGTGCATGTGTGTTGAGGGATGACAGGAGGGAAGGATGGCTTGCATTAAATGACCTCAGCCTTAGAAATTACCTCTGCTTTTGAATGCCCCTTTCAAATGCAAATCCTTGTTCTTGGATGTGTAGTCTCATAAACTTTCTCCAGTCCTCCTAGGTATTCTGTAAGTTCCCACTATCTATTTACAAAAATACTTTATTGAATATAATTTACATTCAATACACTTTACACATTTTAAGTTCATAGTTGATGAGTTTTGATAGATGCCTATGTGAAGACAAAGACAAAGATGGCTGACTGAAGGCCTCTGCCAATTGTACCCCTCCAGAGAAACACCAAATTTAACAACTATCTATACAAAAAAGCACCTTCATAAGAACCAAATGTCAGGTGAGCAATCATAGTACCTTTTTTTTTAACTTCATATTGCTGAAAGAGGCGCCAAAGAGGTTAGAAAAGATAGTTGTGGATTGCTGATGCCACCCCTCCCCCATCCTCTGGCAATGGTTACATGGAACAGAGAGAGAATCTTGTGCTTAGGGGAAGGAGACAGGGTGATTGCAGAACTTTGCTTTGAACTCAGTGCTGCCCTATTACAGTGGAAAGCAAAAGAAGGCTGAACTCAGCCAATGCCCATGGAGAGAGCATTTAGACGAGCCGTAGACCAAAGGGAATCACTGATCCCAGCAGTTAGAACTTAAGGTGCTGAAAGACTTGCTACTGTGCACTGAAGTGCTCTGGGGTTCTAAAAAAAAAATGTGAAAGGCAGTCTAGGCCACAAGGATTGCAATTTTGGGGCACGTTCTAGTGCTGTACTGGGCTCAGACTTGGGGAGCATGCAACCTAGGGAGAGAGCAGCTGGGGTGGCTTAAGGGAGTGATTGTACCACTCCTCCCACAACCCCAGACAGCACAGTTCACAACAACAAAAGTGACTCCTTCCTTCTGGTTGAGGAAAGAGGAGGGAAGAGTAAAGAGGACTTTTTATTGAATACTGGATACGAGCACAGTCATAGCAAGATAGGACACTAGACAGTTGTGAGGCCTCCATTTCTGGCCCTTGCTTCTGGATAACATTTGTGATATGCCCTGGGCCAGAAGGGAAACCGCTACTTTGAAGGGAAGGACCTAGTCCTGGCAAGATCCATTACCTGCTGACTAAAAAAACCTTGGGCACTGAATAACCAGCAGCATTATCCAGGTATTATGCATGGGCCTTGAGTGAAACTCTGAGGCATGTTGACTTCTGGTGAGACCCAGCACATTCCCAGCTGTGGTGACTATGGTGAGAAACTCCTTAAACTTGAGAAAAGCAGAGGGAAAAGTTAGGGGGGCTTTGTCTTACACCTTAGGTACCAGCCCAGCCACAGTGGTGTAGAGCACCAAGTGGGCTCTTGGGATCTCCAATTACAGGGTTTGGCTCTTGGATGGCATTTCTGGGCCTTCCCTAGGCCAGAAGGGAGCCCACTGTTGTGCAGGTGAGTCATAGGCCTGGCCACCTTTATCATATGCTGACTGAAGAACCTGTGGGCCTTTGAACATTGACAGTAGCTTAGCAGTATTCCCCATGGGGCTTAAGCAGTGGTGGCCATGGGGAGAGTGGTTGTGGAAAGGAAAGGGAAGAGTGGTTTCAGTGTGAGCTTAGTTACAGTGAGTGGAATACAAAGTAGATTTATACGTTTTTTGACTTCAATCTCTGGCTGCTGGATGGCATCTCTGGACCTACCCAGAATCTGAGGGAATGCACCATCCTGAAGGGAAGGACACAATTCTGGCTGGCTTTACCACCTGCTGATTGTAGAGCCCTAGGACCTTGAGCAAACATAGGCCAGGTAATAATTACAGCAGGCTTTGGCAAAACCCAGTGCTGCACTGACTTTAAATTTGATCCAGCACAGTCCCAGGGGTGGTGGTCACAGAAGTGCTTGTGTCACCCCAATCCCAGCTCCAGGTGGCTCATAACAAAGACATTCCATTTGTTTGAAAAAAAAAAGTAAGGGAAGAGAACAAGGGTCTTTGCCTAGTAATCCAGAGAATTCTTCTGGGTCTTATCTAAGACCATCAAGGCAGTACCTTCTAGAGTCTGCCAGAACCACAGTGTTGCTGGGCTTGGGGTCCCAACTAATGTAGACACAGCTTAGATCATAATACTCAAGTCCCTTCAAATACATGGACATCTTTCCCAAGAATTATGGCTACAGATAAGCCCAGACAGTGAAAACCACCGTGTATACCTAACTCTTTTTTTTTTTTTTTTTTTTTTTTTGAGACGGAGTTTCACTCTTGTTACCCAGGCTGGAGTGCAATGGCGCGATCTCGGCTCACCGCAACCTCCGCCTCCTGGGTTCAAGCAATTCTCCTGCCTCAGCCTCCTGAGTAGCTGGGATTACAGGCACGTGCCACCATGCCCAGCTAATTTTTTGTATTTTTAGTAGAAACGGGGTTTCACCATGTTGACCAAGATGGTCTCGATCTCTTGACCTTGTGATCCACCCGCCTCAGCCTCCCAAAGTGCTGGGATTACAGGCTTGAGCCACCGTGCCCAGCCTATACCTAACTCTTAAATGCCTAGACACTAACAAACATCCACAGCATCAAGAACTTCCAGGAAAATATGAGCTCAATAAATGAACTACATAAGGCACTAGGAACCAATCCTGGAGAAACAGAGATATAAGACCTTTCAGACAGAGAATTCAAAATAGCTGTTTTGAGGAAACTTAAAGAAATTAAAATCAACACAGAGAGGAAATGCATAATTCTATCACATACATTTAACAAAAAGATTAAAATAGTTAAAACAATCAAATAAATTCTGGAGTTGAAGAACACAATTTACATGGTGAAAAATGCATCAGTCTCTTAGTAGCAAAATTGATTAAGCAGAAGAAAGAATTTATGAACTTGAAGAAAGGCTATTTGAAATATAAATAGCCATATGAGACAAAATAAAAATAATGAAGCACAACTATGAGATCTAGAAAAAAGGCTCAAAAGGGCAAGTATAAGACTTATTGGCCTTAAAGACAAAGTAGATAAAGAGATAGGAGTAGAAATTTCATATAAATTTAGACATTTTAAATAAATAACAAAGAACTTTACAAACCTAGAGAAAAATATTAATATCTAGGTACAAGAAGGTTATGTAACACCAAGTGGATTTAACCCAAAGAAGACTACTTCAAGGCATTTATTAATCAAAGTCCTAAATATCATAGCTAAAGAAAGAATCCTAAAAGCAGCAAGAGAAAAAAAAGTAATCACATATAACGGAGGTCCAATATGTCTGGTAGCAGACTTTTCAGTGGAAATTTTACAGGCCAAGTGAAAGTGGCATGTAAGAGAGTGGCATACCTAAAATGTTGAAGCAAAAACCTGTTACCCTGAAATAGTATGTCTGGAGAAAATATCCTTCAAACATGAAGGAGAAATAAAGACTTTCCCAGACAAACAGAAGCATCAATACTAGTTCTATCCAACAAGAAATTATAAAAGGAGTACTTCTATCAGAAAGAAAAGGATGTGGCAATAAGTAATCACCTGAAGGTACAAAACTTACTAGGAAGTACACTGAAAAACACAGACTACTTCAACACTGCAACTGTGATATGTAAACTACTCTTGTCCTAACTAGATAAAATAAATGATGAACCAATCAAAAATAATAACTACAATTTTTCAAGACATAGTACAATAAAATATAAAGAAAAACAACAAAAACGTAAAAAGCAGGAGAAGGAAGTTAGAGCTATTTTTAGTTTTCTTTTTGCTTCTTTGTTTATGCAAACAGTGCTAAATTGTTATTATCTTAAAATAATGGGTTATATTATTTTCAAGCCTCATGGTAACCTCAAATCAAAAAGCATACAGTAGATGCACAAAAAATAAAAAGTGAGAAATTCAACCATACTACTAGAGAAAATCACCTTTGCTAAAATAAAGAGAAAAGAAGGAAAGAAGAAAAAGAAGATCAGAAAACAAATAAAATGGCAGGAGTAAGTCCTTATTTATCAATACACACATTGACTATAAAATGGAATAAATGTTCCAATTAAAAGACATAAAGTGGCTGAATGGACAAAGAAAAAAAAAAAAAGACCCAATTCTTGCCCACAAGAAACATACTTCACCTATAAAGACACACAAAGACTGAAAATAAAGGGATGGAAAAAGATATTCCATTCCAATGGAAACCAAAAAAGAGCAGGAATAACTATACATATCTGACAAAATAGATTTCAAGGCAAAAACTATAAGAGACAAACAAGGTTATTATATATGATGAAGGGGTCAATTCATCAAGAGGATTGAACAATTTTAAATATATATGTACCCAATATTGAAGCACCAAGATATATAAAGCCAGTAACATTAGAACTAAAGAGATAAAAGCCAATACAATAATAGCTGAAGACTTTATTCTACTACTTTCAGAATTAGACACATCTTCCACACGGAAAATCAACAACAACAAAAAATCAGACAATCTGCGATATAGACCAAATGGATCAAATAGATGTTTAGAGAATATTTTATCCAAAGGCTGCAGAATACACATTCTTCTTCTCAGCACATAAATAATTCTCAAAGATATATCATATGTTGTCACAAAACAAGTCTTAGAACATTTTCTAAAAACAAATTATATCAAGCATCTTCTCTGAGAACAGTGGAATAAAACTGAAAATCAATAAGAAGAGGAATTTTGGAAGCTATACAAACATATGGAACTTAAATTATATGCTCCTAAATGACCAGTGGGTCAATAAAGAAATTAAGAAGAAAACTGAAAAACTTTTGAAACAAGTGATAATGAAAACACAACATAATCAAACGTATGGGAAACAGTGAAAGCAATACTAAGAGGGAAGTTTATAGCTATAAGAACCTACATTAAAGAAAGGAAAACTTCAAATAAATGACCTAATAATGCATCTTAAATAGAAAATCAGGAGCAAACTGAACTCAAAATTACTGGAAGAAAAGAAATAATAAAGAGTAAAGCAGAAATAAGTGAAATTGAAATAAAAAAATACAAAACACCTCATGTTTTTACTCACAGGAGGGTGATGAACAATGAGAACACCTGGGCACAGGGAAGAGAACAACACTCACTGGGCAGGTGAGGGGACGGAGGGGAGGGGAGGGGAAGGACAGCAGGAGGGCATGGGGAGAATGGAAAGGGATAATGAGAGAGAAATGCCTGATGTAGGAGATGGGGTTGGGGAATGGAGACAGCAAACCATCATGGCACGTATGTACCTCTGCAATGGATGCAGGATGTGCACATGTACCCCAGAGCCCAAAGTAAAAAACAAAAACAAAAACAAAAAAAAAAAAAACACAACAAAATGTAAAGTTTATGTTGTTATTTTTATTTTATTTATTTATTTTATTTATTTTATTGCATTTTAGGTTTAAGGGTACATGTGAAGAACATGCAAGATTGTTGCATAAATACACATGTGGCAGTGTGATTTGCTGCCTTCCTCCCCATCACCCATATCTGGCATTTCTCCCCATGCTATCTCTCCCCAACTCCCCACCCTCCACCGTCCCTCCCCTATTTTTCCCGAACAGACCCCAGTGTGTAGTGCTCCCCTCCTTGTGTCCATGTGTTCTCATTGTTCAACACCCATCTATGAGTGAGAACATGCGGTGTTTGATCTTCTGCTCTTGTGTCAGTTTGCTGAGAATGATGGTTTCCAGGTTCATCCACGTCCCTGCAAAGGACACAAACTCATCCTTTTTGATGGCTGCACAGAATTCCATGGTGTATATGTGCCACCTTTCCCTGTCCAGTCTATCATCGATGGGCATTTGGGTTGGTTCCAGGTCTTTGTTATTGTAAACAGTGCTGCAATGAACGTTCGTGTGCATGTGTCTTTATAGTAGAACGATTTATAATCCTTTGGATATATACCCAGTAATGGGATTGCTGGGTCAAATGGAATTTCTATGTCTAGGTCCTTGAGGAATCATCACACTGTCTTCCACAATGGTTGAACTAATTTACACTCCCACCAACAGTGTAAAAGTGTTCCTATTTCTCCACATCCTCTCCAGCATCTGTTGTCTCTAGATTTTTTAATGATCGCCATTGTAACTGGCGTGAGGTGGTATCTCAATGTAGTTTTGATTTGTATTTCTCTAATGACCAGTGATGATGAGCATTTTTTCACGTTTGTTGACCTCATGTATGTCTTCCTTTGTAAAGTATCTGTTCATATCCTTTGCCCACTTTTCAATGGGCTTTTTTTTTTTTTTTTTTTTTTTTTTTGTAAATCTGTTTTAGTTTTTTGTAAATTCTGGATATCAGCCCTTTGTCAGATGGGTAAACTGCAAAATATTTTTCCCATTCTGTTGGTTGCCGATTCACTCTAATGACTGTTTCTTTAGCCGTAAAGAAGCTGTGGAGTTTGATTAGGTCCCATTTGGCTATTTTGGTTTTTGTTGCGAATGCTTTTGATGTTTCGGACATGAAGTCCTTGCCTATGCCTATGTCCTGAATGGTTTTGCCTAGATTTTCTTCTCGGGTTTTTATGGTGTTAGGTCTTATGTTTAAGTCTTTAATCCATCTGGAGTTAATTTTAGTGTAAGCTGTCAGGAAAGGGTCCAGTTTCTGCTTTCTGCACGTGGCTAGCCAGTTTTCCCAACACCATTTATTAAACAGGGACTCCTTTCCCCATTGCTTGTTTTTGTCAGGTTTGTCAAAGATCGGATAGTTGTAGATATGTTGTGTTGCCTCCAAGGCATTGTTCTGTTCCATTGGTCTATATCTCTGTTTTGATACCAGTACCAAGCTGTTTGATTACTGTAGCCTTGTAGTATAGTTAGAAGTCAGGTAGTGTGATGCCTCCAGCTTTGTTCTTTTTGCTTAGAATTGACTTGGTTATGCAGGCTCTCTTTTGGTTCCATATGAAGTTTAAGGTGTTTTTTTCCAGTTCTGTGAAGAAGGTCGTTGGTAGCTTGATGGGGATAGTGTTGAATCGGTAAATTACTTTGGGCAGTATGGCCATTTTCATGATATTGATTCTTCCTAACCATGAATATGGAATGTTTCTCCATCTGTTTGTGTCCTCTCTTATTTCATTGAGCAGTGGCTTGTAGTTCTCCTTGAAGAAGTCCTTTACATTCCTTGTTAGTTGTATTCCTAGGTATTTTACTCTCTTTGTGGCAATCGTGAATGGCAGTTCGTTCTTGAGTTGGCTCTCTTTAAGTCTGTTACTGGTGTATAGGAATGCATGTGAATTTTGCACATTGATTTTGAATCCTGAGACTTTGCTGAAGTTGCTTATCAGTTTCAGGATATTTTGGGCTGAGACGATGGGGTCTTCTAGATATACAATCATGTCGTCTCCAAGTAGAGACAATATGACTTTCTCCTTTCCTATTTGAATACCCTTTATTTCTTTTTCTTGCCTGATTGCTCTGGCTAGAACTTCCAATACTATAGTGAATAGGAGTGGTGAGAGAGGGCATCCTTGTCTAGTGCCAGATTTCAGAGGGAATGCTTCCAGTTTTTGCCCATTCAGTATGATATTGCCTGTTGGTTTGTCGTAAATAGCTTTTATTATTTTGAAATACATTCTGTCAATACCTAGCTTATTGATGGTTTTTAGCATAAAAGGCTGTTGAATTTTGTCAAAGGCCTTGTCTGCATCAATTGAGATAATCATGTGATTTTTGTCTTTGGTTCTGTTTATGTGGTGAATTACGTTTATAGACTTGAGTATGTTGAACCAGCCTTGCATCCCTGGGATGAAGCCTACTTCATCATGGTGGCTAAGCTTTTTTGATGTGCTGTTGCAATCGGCTTGCCAGTATTTTATTGAAGATTTTTGCATCTATGTTCATCATGGATATTAGCCTGAAGTTTTCTTTTCTTGTTGAGTCTCTGCTGCGTTTTAGTATCAGGATGATGTTGGTCTCATAAAATGATTTGGGAAGGATTCCCTCTTTTTGGTTTGTTTGGAATAGTTTCAGAAGGAATGGTACCAGCTCCTCCTTTTATGTCTGGTAGAATTCAGCTGTGAACCCATCTGGACCTGGGCTTTTTTGGGGTGTTAGGCTTTTCATTGCTGCCTCAACTTCAGACCTTGTTATGGGTCTGTTCAGGGTTTCAGCTTCTTCCAGGTTTAGGCTTGGGAGGATGCCAATGTCCAGGAATTTATCCATTTCTTCGAGGTTTACTAGTTTATGTGCATAGAGTTGTTTGTAATAATCTCTGATGATGGTTTGAATTTCTGTGGAATCTGTGGTGATATCCCCTTTATCATTTTTTATTGCATCAATTTGGTTATTCTCTCTTTTCTTTTTTATTAATCTGGCTAGTGGTCTATTTTGTTGATCTTTTCAAAAAACCAGCTCCTGGATTTATTGATTTTTTGAAGGGTTTTGTTTGTTTGTTTGTTTGTTTGTTTGTTTGTTTTTTGTGTCTCTATCTCCTTCAGTTCTGCTCTGATCTTAGCTATTTCTTGTCTTCTGCTAGGTTTTGAGTTTTTTTGATCTTGCTCCTCTAGCTCTTTCAATTTTGACGATAGGGTGTCAATTTTAGATCTCTCCTTGCTTCTCATGTGGGCACTTATTGCTATATATTTTTCTCTAGAGACTGCTTTAAATGTGTCCCAGAGATTCTGGTATGTTGTGTCTTCATTCTCGTTGGTTTTGAAGAACATCTTTATTTCTGCCTTTATTTCATTGTTTATCCAGTCAACGTTCAAGAGCAAGTTTTTCAATTTCCATGAAGGTGTGTGGTTCTGAGTTAGTTTTTGAATTCTGAGTTCTAACTTGATTGCACTGTGGTCTGAGAAACTGTTTGTTATGATTTCTGTTCTTTTGCATTTGCTGAGGAGTGATTTACTCCCAATTATGTGGTCAATTTTAGAGTAAGTGTGATGTGGTGCTGAGAAGAATGTATATTCTTTGAATTTGGGGTGGAGAGTTCTGGAAATGTCTATTAGGTTTGCTTGTTCCAGGTCTGAGTTTAAGTCCTGGATATCCTTGTTAATTTTCTGTCTGGTTGATCTGTCTAATATGGGTTGTTAAAGTCTCCCACTATTATTGTGTGGGAGTCTAAGTCTCTTTGTAAGTCATTAAGACCTTGCCTTATGTATCTGGGTGCTCCTGTATTGGATGCATAGATATTTAGGATTGTTAGCTTTTGTTGCATTGGTCCTTTTACCATCATGTAATGTCCTTCTTTGTCTCTTTTGATCTTTATTGCTTTAAAGTCTATTTTATCAGAGATAAGAATTGCAACTCCTGCTTTTTTTTGCTCTCCATTTGCCTGGTAAATCTTCCTCCATCCCTTTATTTTGTGTCTTTGTGTATTCTTGCATGTGAGATGGGTTTCCTGGATACAGCACACTGATGGGTTTTGGCTTTTTATCCAATTTGCCAGTCTGTGTCTTTTGATTGGGGCAATATTAACCCATTTACATTTAGGGTTAATATTATTATGTGTGAATTTGATACTGCCATTTTGGTGCTAGCTGGCTGTTTTGCCCATTAGTTGATGCAGATTCTTGATTGTGTTGATGCTCTTTACCATTTGGTATGTTTTTGGAGTGGCTGGTATGGTTGTTCCTTTATATGTGTAAAGCCTCTTTCAGGAGCTCTTGTAAAGCAGGCCTGGTGGTGACGAAATCTCTGAGTACTTGCTTGTTCGCAAAGGATTTTATTTTTCCTTCACTTATGAAGCTTAGTTTGGCTGGATAGGAGATTCTGGGTTGAAAGTTCTTTTCTTTAAGGATGTTGAATATTGGCCCCCAATCTCTTCTGGCTTGTAGGGTTTCTGCTGAGAGATCTGCTGTGAGTCTAATGGGCTTCCCTTTGTGGGTAACCCAACCTTTCTCTCTGGCTGCCCTTAGCATTTTCTCTTTCATTTCAACCCTGGTGAATCTGATGATTATGTGACTTGGGGTTGCTCTTCTTGAGGAATATCTTTGTGGTGTTCTCTGTATTTCCTGTATTTGAATATTGGTCTGCCTTGCTAGGTTGGGGAAGTTTTCCTGGATAATATTCTGAAGAGTATTTTCCAGCTTGGATTCATTCTCTTCATCACATTCAGGTACACCTATCAAACATAGATTAGGTCTTTTCACATAGTCCCACATTTCTTGGAGACTTTGTTCATTCCTTTTTACCCTTTTTTCTCTAATCATACCTTCTCTTTTTATTTCATTGAGTTGATCTTTGACCTCCGATATCCTTTCTTCTGCTTGGTCAACTCGGCTGTTGAACCTTGTGAATGCTTCACAAAGTTCTTGTGTTGTGTTTTTCAGCTCCATCAATTCACTTATATTCCTTTCTAATTTGTCCATTCTCGTTAGCATTATGTCAAATCTTTTTTCAAGGTTTTTAGTTTCTTTGCATTGGGTTAGAACATATTCTTTTAGTTCACAGAAGTTTCTTAATACCCACCTTCTGAAGTCTGATTCTATCATTTCATCACACTCGTTCTTCATCCAACCTTGTTCCCTTGCTGGTGAAGAGTTGTGATCCCTTTTAGGAGGAGAGGTGTTCTGATTTCAGGTGATTTCATCCTTTTTGTGCTGGTTTCTTCCCATCTTTATGGATTTATCTATGTGTCGTCTTTATAGTTGCTTACTTTCAGATTGGGTCTCTGAGTGGACATTCTGTTTGTTGATGATGAAGTTATTTCTGTTTCTCAGTTTTTCTTCTAACAGTCTGCCCCTCTGCTGTAGGACTGCCGAGGTCCATTCCAGGCCCTGCTTGCCTGGGGATCACCTGCAGCAGCTGCAGAACAGTAAGGGTTGCTACAAGTTTCTTCTTTTGCTATCTTTGTCCCAGAAGGATACCCACCAAATGTCAGTCTGATCTCTCCTTTATGAGGTGACTCTTTGGATATACAGGAGTCAGGGAGCTACTTGAGGACACAGTCTGTCCTTTATAGGGGCTCAAGTGCTGAGCTGTGAGCTCCATTATTCATTCAGAGCTGCCGGGCAGGTACGTTTAGGTCTGCTGCAGCAGAACTCACAAATTGCTTTTTGTTCTCAGGTGCTCAGTCCTGGGGGGTTAGGGCTTTATTTATGAGTTTCTGTTGTGCTGCTGCCTTTTTTTTTTCAGGGCTGCCCTGCCCAGCAAGGAGGCAGCCTGGTCTCTGTCTGCCTGCAGAGGCTTTGCTGAGCTGCTGTGGGCTCCGCCCAGCTGCTGTGTGAACTTCCCTGCCGTCTTGTTTATATGGGTGTAGTTAGAACTGCCTCGGCAATGGTGGCCCACCTCTGTATTGGCGGACTCTCCCTGTAATGGCAGGTTGCCTTGGCAACAGTGGGCAGTCTCAGCAATGGGGGGTTGCATTGGCAATGGCAGGCTGCCTCAGCAATGGCGTCCATAGCGGTGGAGTGCCTCGGTAATAGCAGACACTCCTCTCCCACAGAGCTGGACTGTCCTGGGTTCAGCTGCACTTGCTGTGAAACTCTCAATCCAGAGAGTTTCTGATTGCTGTTCTTTTGTGGGGGTGGGACCAGCTGAGCCTGATCACCTGGCTCCCTGCCTCAGAGCCTTTTTTTTTTTCTTCTTTTTTAGTTGAACAGTCAACTCTATCCCAGTCACCTGTTGAAATGGTGCCAGGATCTGTGTGGTTTCCCATGTGGCGACTCACTGTGCCAGCTTAAACAGTCCACTGAGATTCGTGGTGTTTTTTTGCCCAGGAATCTCCTGGCCTGACTCCCTGTTCAGTCCTCTCTTTAATCAGATGAATGGGTGACTTCCTGGGTCTCCAATTGCCAGTCAAAAGGGCATCCAGACCAGTGCATTTTGTATGGAGAACTGCCAGCTGGGGCACCAACAAAGCAGCTGTGTGGGGCAAAATAGCTGCGCAGACCAAAAGAACCACGCCGGCCACAACAGCTGAGCTGGTGACCCATGGGGCTCCTCCGCCTAGGAATCTCCTGGTCCATGGGCAATAAAATTGCAGTGCCCACTCACCCTCTGCACTTTCACTGGGAGCTGCAACTCCAAGCTGTTCCTAAATGGCCATCTTGGATCTTCCCCAGGTTCATGTTTTTAAAAGACAAAAAGTTTGACAAACCTTTAGCACGACTAAGAATAAAACAAAGAAGACCCAAATAAATAAAAATCACAGTGAAAAAGGAGACCTTACAAACTTTGCTACAGAAAATGAAAGGATTGTTAGTGCCTACTGTGAGCAACTATATGCCAATAAATTGGAAAACCTAGAATAAATGGATAAATTCCCAAACATGTAACCTACTAAGATTGAACCATTAAGAAATTTGAACCTGAATAGAGAAATAACAAGTAATGAGATCAATGCTATAATGAAGTCTCCTGGCGAAGAAAAACCCAGGTCTCAAGAGCTTCATTGCTGAATTCTACCAAACATTTAAAGAACAAATACCTATTTTACTCAAATGATTTTAAAAAATGAAGGAGGGGGAAATAATTTCAAACTAATTTTACATGGCTAGCACTACCTTAATACCTAAACCAGACAAAGACACATCAAAAACAAAGGACTGGCCAATATCCCTGATAAATATTGGTGCAAAACTCCTCAACAAAATACTAGCAAACTGAATTCAACAACACATTGAAAAGATTACTCATCATGATCAAGTAGGATTTATCGCATGGATGCAAGAATGGTTGCTGTACCCAAATCAATCAATGTGATATTTCATATCAACTGGATGTTGTACAAAAACCTTATGATTATTTCAATTAATTCTGAAAAAGCATTTGATAAAAATTATCATTTCTTTCTGATAAAAATCCTCATAGTACTGGGTATAGAGGGGACATACCTCAAAATAATAAAAGCCATATATGACAGGCCAACAACTAGTATTATACTGATTGGAGAAAATCTTAAAGCCTTTCCTCTAAGATTTGGAACTTGGCAAGGTTGCCACTGTTATTCAACATAGCACTACAAGCTCTAGCTAGAGCCATCAGATAAGAGAAGGAAATAAAAGGCATCCAAACACAAAAGATGAAGTTAAATTATTCTCACTTGCACATTATATAATCTTATATTTGGGAAAAAACCTAAAGACTCCACCAGAAAGCTATTAAAACTGATAATTCAGTAAAGTTGTTGAATACAAAATCAAAAGCATTTCTATATGCCAATGGCAAACAATCTGAAAAAGAAATCAAGAAAATCAAGAGAGTAATCCCATTTACAATAGCTACAAATCAAACAAAATACCTAGGAATTAAATTAACCAAAGAAATGAAAGATCTCTTTAAAGAAAAGTATAAAATATTAATGCACAAAATTGAAGAGGACACAAACAAGGAAAGATATTTCATGTTCATGGATTGAAAGAATAAATATTGTTAAAATGTTCGTACTACCCAAAGTGATCTACAAATTCATTGCAATCCCTATCAAAATACCAGTGACATTCTTTGTAGAAATAATAAAAAAGTTTTCAAATTCATATGAAACTACGAAAGACCCTCAAAAGTTTGTGGTACTTTTGTGTATATGTAGTACTACTCAGCCATAAAAATAATAAAATCATCTGGGTGCTGTGACTCTTGCCTGTAATCCCAGCACTTTGGAGGACAAGGCGGGCGGATCATGAGGTCACTTCAAGACTAGCCTGACCTATATGGTGAAACCCCATCTCTACTAAAAATACAAAAATTAGCCAGATCAACGAGATAATAGTCCTGTACTATCTATTGTCCAATGTCTGAAAATGATATATTTTGTCTGGTTTTCTAGTTTTTTAATGTGGGAGAATAAATCTGTCCCCTTCTGTTTATGGGTAGAGGCAAAAGTCCAAATAATAACATCATTTAAAAAATCAAGAGTTATAAGAAGATTAAGAACTTTTGGTTTGCTAAAATAGGAAAACAAAAAGAAAATATATATTTACTTTACCACATTTTATAAAAGAAAGGATTTTTAACAATAAAATTTTAAGAAAAACATATTCATTAGATAGGATAATCCCTTCTATTAAATAAATGAAATTTTATCAAAGTTTAAATTCTTTATTTTTCCTTCATTTAGTCACATATGAGTGGAGTTTACTTATGATGGTTCCAATCTGTTGATTTGTGGTCAGAAGCCACTGATTCAGGCCTTCTTTTCCTATGTCATTTTTATGGAAAAAGCACTAAGATTCAATACATTAATTTAAAAAGTGATATATATTTGGCAATATAGCCAAGGTTAAAACTCAGGTTTCTGGACACCTCATGTCATGCTCCTTTTTCTACATTGCCATGAAGTTTTCAATGTGTATCAACATGTTCAAGTCTAACTACTAGACATCCTAGAAATTATCTTCCCATTGAGGTACTACTTTTATTATTAATATTCTTTTACTTTTATTTCTATTGAGGTATTATATCTAGCAAAGCTACCTTTATTATTTTACTGAACCCACATTAGTTTCTAATCTGGGTTAAGTGAAACTACTTAAGAGTTCATGTTATTTTTAGCTTCCAGAAATTAGGAAATATGCACAATAAGGCAGTCAAAATAAGAATCCCAAGATGTCATAAAAAATTTAAACATAATCATACAGTATTTATTGAATTAAATTCCATTTGAATACTACTGAGTTGGTGACCATCAACCTTAAAGAAAATAATTTACAGAACAGGTATTCCAACTCTTAAATCAATGAGAAGTTACCTACAAAGATGACTTTATTTTATAAGGAACTTGAAATTTTTACTTAGTTGTCTTCAGGCAACTAAAATTTGTATTTTCTGAAACTAAATTTAAAATGTCTTTCTTGCCACTTCTCCTCTCATTTACTTGCTCATTGCAAGTAAATTTAGAAGTCATATTTGATTCTTCCTTCTCACTCAGCTTTCACATTCAACAATCTCTAAGTTTTGTTAACTTTACATTCATATATGTACCAAATCTTGTATCTCCATTACAAACTACTCTTATTTCTCACTTTTAGTTGAATTTAACCTATTGCCTGTCTTCCTCACATTTTTGTCTGCTCCTATTCTTTGCTCATCAGATGAGGAGATCTTTAAAAAATTCAAATCTGTTCATACAACTTTTGGGAGAGGTAATGATCCACACCAGACCTTTGATGGGCTCCTGACCAGCCTCTTTGATTTAGGTGGGCCATATGACTAGCCATCGACTGGAGGTAAAAGTGACATATGTTAATTTTATGCAGAAATATAGAAAAACTGGAGTCTGACTCATTGTCATAGTCTGTGTTGTGCTGCTACAACAAAATGCCATGCACTGGGTAATTTAAGAAGAACAGAAATTTATTTCTTATATATCTGGAGCCTGGGAAGTCCAAAATTAAAGAGCCAGCATCTAGAAAGGGCCTTCTTGTTATATTATACCATGGTAGAGGACAGAAGGGCAAGAGAGAAAACCCATTCTCAGGAACCCTTTTATTAAGGCATTAAATCCACCTATAAAAGTGAAACCATCATGGCCTAATCACCTCTCAAAGGCCCCACCTCTTAGTTCTGTTACAATGGCAACTAAATTTCAATGTGGGTTTTGGAGGGAATGAACATTTAAACCACAGCATTGACAAACAGCCTTTCCTCTGCTGTGGGTTCTTTAGAGTTTGAACATGTCAGATGGTGAAGCTATGACAGCGAAGTTTCCTTTAGCCTGGCTTTTTAAGTGACTGTATCGAACAGTCCTTATCAATCCACAATAGACATAGAGCATGAATGAGAAATAAACTTTTCTTTCCTTAAGTCACTAGGATTTGGGGGCTACTAAACATAACTCAGTCTATGCTAATTCTCATTGATTATGGCATTAATATATAGTCCTGAATTGCTAAGTGTAAAGTTTATTGCCAAGGTAAAATGAGGAAACTGAGGCAAGTATAATAAAATGAGAAGCTAATTTATTCAGTTCTCGGGTGAGGTTCTGTAGTCCAGGAAGGGGCCAAAGAAGTTGCACCTAGCTGTTCAGGGTGTGGGGTTTTATGGGGAGGGAAGGCAATTGATTGGCTATTGGAGAAACAAAGCAAAGGCAATTCTATTGGCTGTTGAGAAGCAGGAAGTGCATGGAGCTAGTTGCCATTGGTAGGTGGGTGGGACCTTGGGTAAGTGGGCCGGGTGGGGGACTAAGGGGCAGACTGCTATGGGGCAGGGTTTGGTGGTACTTCTTTAAAAAATTTTTCTGCAGGGTTTTTTAACAGCAGTCTGGGGGTTGGATGCATAGTTTAGTGCTGAGTGTGGGCTTGGGTATGGTATGCAGAGGTGGGTGCGGGGAAGCCGTGTGGTGAGGCCAGATAACGAGCTTGGGTGATGATGTAGTTATCAGGCACGGAGAGTGATGGATGTTTCCGTTTGACTTCTGGCAAGGCAACTGGCCTTACACTAAGAAAAAAAAGCCTTAAATTATTCTGATTATCTATATGCCCCTTTCCATCTTCATCACTATGTTCAGCCACACTTATTTTTCTCTTACTTAAATATTCTTTCCTCCTTGAGCTGCTGTGTATCCTGGCAACTTTGAGGGCAACTGAGTGTCATATTCTGTATACTGACAGTCACTGTGATTGTGCTAATGGATTGAGGTAATCATAACATGTCAGCACATATTGGGTAGAATTTTTACTGCGTAGTGTATTTTCCTCAGTTGGTACAGAAATAGCCTTGTTGAGCACTGAATTTATGTAAATAATTCCTGGGGGGTAGGTGGGAATCACAGTATAACATTATAACATTTGTTTTTAATAAACAAGAAAATCAGTTTGAGGTAGGTTTTTGTTGTTGTTGTTGTTGTTTTTGTTTTTAGACGCAGTCTCCCTCTGTTGACCAGACTGGAGTGCAGTGGTGTGATCATGGTTCATACAGCTCACTGCAACCTCTACCTCCCGGGTTCAAGCAATTCCCGAGTAGTTGGGATTATAGACACCTGCTGCCATGCCCAGTGAATTTTTGTATCTTCAGTAGAGATGGTGTTTCACCATGTTGGCCAGGCTGGTCTTGAACTCCTGACCTCATGTGATCCACCCGCCTCGGCCTCCCAAAGTGCCAGGATTACAGGCATGAGCCATTGCACCCAGCTGAGTAATTTTAAAAATAAAAATGTAATAAAAAATAATTCATTGGAAAGACATTCGGGTATCTCATAGAACCCAAGAGCATCTGGTCCTGTGGCCTATTGGACAAGGAATATAAAAAATTAATCTCTAACCCAGGCAATGATCTTTCTTTGTTTTTTTATTTGCTCACCATTTCTGTTTTTCTTCCCACTGGAATTATACGCTTCTTTGTGCACATGGAGGTAGAAGGCTACCCACTGTATAATTCTTCCTGAGCTCCTATGACGGAATGCCACACATTACATGATATAAACAACAGAAATTTACCTCTCACAGTTCTTGAGGTAGGAAAGCCTAAGATCAAGGTGACATCAGGGTTGGTTTCTGGTGAGGTCTCTCTTCCTGGCTTATAGAAGGCTGCCTTTTCATTGTGTCCTCATGTGGCCTCTTTGTGTGCATGTGGAGAGAGGAAAAAAAAAACTCTTCATTTTCTTAAAAGAACACCAGCCCTGAGATTAGGTTGTCACTTCTACAACTTCACTGAACCTTAATTACTGCCCCAAAAGACCCATTTCCAAAGACAGTCACATTAGAGGGTTAGAGTTTCAGCATATAAATTTTGAGTGGACATAATTCAGTCTATAACATCTTTACTTCTCAAAGTGGCATTATCTTGGTCTTTGTCATATGGAAGACGCTAAGCTAATTTTTATTTTATTTTATTTTTAGTAGAAACGGGTTTTTGCCATGTTGGCCAGGCTGGTCTCAAACTCCTGGCCTTGAGTGATCCACTGGCCTCAGCGGCCCAAAGTGCTGGGATTATGGGATTACATGCATGAGCCACCACATCTGATCTCATTTCTTCTTTATTTGAGATATATTTTTAAAGCATTTCATCTCACATAAAAAAACTGACTGGAAAGTCATGTAGTCATATTAATCACTCAATCAGATTAATTGTCTCAGGCATTAGCAGCATGATAGAATCTCTAACTTGGGGGCCAAATTAAAGAAGAGACCCTGTCTTTGCCTTGAAAAAATAAAAACAGAATGTGTGCATATAAGTGTAATTATTAGAAGGATTTGAATGGGTTGGATTATTTCAATATTATAAAGCCTGGTTGGGAATAGGAGCAGGTAATTGAGAGAACCTTCTTAGAGGATGGACAAGACTAGAGCAAGGAACAATTATGTAGGGGAAACCTGTGCATGTTAAACCCTCTCAGGGCCATTGTGGCATAGACAGGTAGACAGGAAACATTTTACGTTTTGTAGAAAAGGCAAAAATTCAGCACATCCTCTGTAAGGTTCAGAGGAAAAATAAAAATGACTCAGCAGGAATGACAGTGAGAATTAGGCAAAATAGTGGCAAGAGTTTTTACATGATTTCCTATGATTAAAAGGTCATCCTGGCCAGTGTCCTTGTGAGGCCCCTTCCTTTTTTCTTCACTATGGTGCCCAGAAAGCCAGAATTTGGTCCTTACCGAAAGCAAACAAACAAACAAGAATCACCAAGTTGAGGGAACAGCTTAAATGTCCATAGCATTAGGAATGAGTATTATCATTCTAATACATTTGAAAAGTAGTAAGATGAAGAAAAGCATCTCACATAGTGTCCTAGGAAAGACACACTAAAGTTGAATTAAGTGTGGAGATACGGAAACATAAAAAGTAAACTAAATTAAAATAGTTTTGAATCAAGAATATAAGGCTTTCCAAAATAACCTACTTTTTATGCTAATATATTTTTTGGAGAATTAAAAGTAGTATACGGCCACTGAAATTATTATAAAGTATATTGATTAATAGAGGATAAATGTAAGTCAAGCTGAAATGGATTCTACATGTATGTAAAAAATGAACAACTGCATTTTTTTAAATAAAAACAGCCCACTCCTGAGAATCACAGTTTATATTTCTGATGTATTTTGTGGAGCTGAACATTAACAACAATTTCATTCAGGATTTTGTCTTTGCCTTTTAATCATTAATTAATACAAGTTTGTCTATTCACCTAACAATACACCCCTGTGGAAAACAAACGTTTGTAGTATGGCCCTTATTATTCCCTTGGCAGCCAGGAAAACAAATTAGGTAGAAGGTGAGTCCCAGTGTTTCCAACTTCATCTCTTCTATGTGCAAAATGGTCTGGGTTTAATGGGAAAGATTTTTTCCCTAAAATCTTGGAAAAAGTTTACTTGCACTGAACCTCATGAAAGATTAGAGTTAGAGAAGAAAAAGAGATACATTTTAAGAATCTGAGTGAAAGAAGGTATAGATTTATTCAATTGTTGAATAGGGCATGTCGCATGTTTATAATGAGTTCTGTTATTTTGCCTTTCAGAGAGGTTGGACAAGTTCCTTGATAAGTAGGCAGACAATGGCATTAGTGAAATTAGTTTTGTGGACACTAAGCCCAGCTCTTGGTCTACCAATCTGTACATGCCTGTGCTTTTCCTCCTGTGTTAGTCTGTTTTCACACTGCTGAGGCAGAAGAATCACTTGAACCTGGGAGGCAGAGGTTGCAGTGAGCTGAGACAGTGGCACTGCACTCCAGTAAGGGTGACAGAGTGAGACCCTGTCAAAAAGAGAAATAAAGAAAGAGAGAGAGAGAGGAAGGAAGGAAGGAAGGAAGGAAGGAAGGAAGGAAGGAAAGAAGAAAGGGAGGGAGGGAGGGAGGGAGGGAAGAAGGGACGGAGGGAGGGGAAGGAAGAAAGACCTGATTGAGACTGGCGGAAAAAAGAGGTTTAATTGGATTTATAGTTTCACATGGCTGGGGAGGCCACAGAATCATGGCAGGAGGTGAAAGGCACTCTTACATGGCAGCAGCTAGAGAAAATGAGGAAGAAGCAAAAGTGGAAACTCCTGATAAACCCATCAGATCTCATGAGAATTATTCACTACCACGAGAATAGCACAGGAAAGACTGGACCCCATGATTCAATTACCTTATGCTGGGCCCCTCCCACAATGCATGGGATTTCTGTGAGATACAATTCAAGTTGAGATTTTGGTGGGGACACAGCCAAACTGTATTATAGATTTATTTCCCCTGGCCCCTCCAAATATCATGTCCTCACATTTTAAAATCAATCATGCCTTCCCAGCAGTGCCCCAAAATCTTAACTCATTTTAGCATTAACCCAAAAGTCCACAGGCCAATGTTCATCTGAGACAAAGCAAGCCACTCTGCCTATGAGCCTTTAAAATCAAAAGCAAGCTAGTTACTTCCTAAATACAATGGGAGTACAGGTAAATATAGCTGTTCCAAATGGGAGAAACTGGCCAAAACTAAGGGGTAACAGGCCCATGCAAGTCTGAAATCTAGTGGGGAAGTCAAATTTTAAAGCTCCAAAATGATCTCCTTTGACTTCAGGTCTCATATCCAGGTCACACTGATGCAGGAGATGGGCTCCCATGGTCTTGGACAGCTCCACCTCTGTGACTTTTCAGGGTATAGTCTCTCACCTGGCTGCTTTCATGGGCTGGCATTGGGTGTCTGCAGCATTTCCAGGTACACTGTCCAAGTTGTAGGTGGATATACCATTCTGGGTTCTGAAGGATGGTGGTCCTCTTCTCACAGCTTCACTAGGCAGTGCTCTGGTAGGAATTCAGTGTGGGGTTTCCAATCCCACATTTCCCTTTAGTCCTGCCCTAGCAGAGGTCCTCCATGAGGGCCCTGCCCCTTCAACAAGCTTTTGCCTGGACATCCAGGCCTTTCCATACATCTTCTGAAATTAGGTGTATGAAATCCAACCCCAAACCTCAATTCTTGACTTCTGTGCACTCACAGGCTCAACACCATGTGGAAGCTGCCTAAGTCTGGGGCTTCCACTCTCTGAAGCCACAGCCTGAGCTGTATATTGGCCCCTTTCAGCCATGGCTGGAATGGCTGGGACACAAGGCACCAAGTCCCTAGGCTACACACAACACAGGAAATCTGGGTCCAGCCCACAAAACCATGTTTTTTTTTTTAGGCATCTGGGCCGGTGATGAGAGGGGCCCTGAAGGCCTCTGATGTGGCCCGGAGACATTTTCCCCATGGTCTTGGAACTTAACATTAGGCTCCTTGCTACTTATGCAAATTTCTGCAGCCAACTTGACTTTTCCCTCAGAAAATGGGATTTTCCTTTCTATTGCATAGTCATGCTGTAAATTTTCCAAACTTATTCTCTGCTTCCCTTATAAAATGGAATGCCTTTAACAGCACCCAAATCACCTCTTGAATGCTTTGCTCCTTAGAAATTTCTTCCACCAGATATCCTAAATTATCTTTAAGTTCAAAGTTCCACAAATCTCTAGGGCAGGGGCAAAATGCCACCAGTCTCTTTGCTAAAGCATAACAAGGATCACCTTTACTCTAGTTTTTAACAAGTTCCTCATTTCCATCTGAGACCACCTCAGCCTGGTCCTTATTGTCCATATCGTTATCAGCATTTTGGGCAAAGCCATTCAATAAGTCTCTAGGAAGTTCCAAAGTTGCCCACATTTTCCTGTCTTCTTCTGAGCCCTCTAAAGTGTTCCAAACTCTGCCTGTTACCCCATTCCAAAGTTGCTTCCACATTTTCAGGTATATTTTCATTAATGCCCTAATCTATTGTTACCAATTTACTGTATTGGTCTGTTTTCACACTGATGATTAAAAAAAAAAAAAATACCTGAGACTGGGAAGAAAAATAGGTTTAATTGAACTTACAGTTTCACTGGGCTGAGGAGGCCTCAGAATCATGGTGAGAGGTGAAAGGTACTTCTTACATGGGCAGAAGAAAGAGAAAATAAGGAAGAAGCAGAAAAACCCATCAGACCTTCTAAGACTTACTCATTAACACGAGAATAGGAGAGGAAAGACTGGCCCCCATTATTCAATGATCTCACCCTGGGTTCCTCCTGCAACATGTGGGAATTCTGGGAGATACAATTCAAGTTGAGATTTGGGTGGGGACACAGCCAAATCATAGTACCCCCCCCCCATCTCAGGTATGCTTGTAATAGTTGGAAATTCTGGGATTGATTTATCTATGCTTCTCATAGCCAAAAACCAAATAGCATTCATATTTCATTGCCAGTGTGATCACAAGTCCAAGCTTTTACCAAAGATTCCAGTACATGAATCCAGAATTCATTACACATTTTTTTCTCATAAGGTATTATTTATGTGAATCTTTTGAAATTGGACAGCATAACTTTTAATTTAATCAAAAGCAATAGCAATACATCAAATGCTACTTGTGGGGCAGTGTCTGTATGAGAATAGTGGTCTTTTCAGGAAAAATTAAAAGTGTATTCTTAGGGATGGGCTGCCAATTCCTAACAATAAAATCAGACATTGGAGCAAACGAGTTCTGGGTAATAATGTAGCTTACAATGCCCTTTGACTTACAGATTGAAAGGTCCCAGTTCTGCGTAATGAGGAATGGAGAGAGAAGCTTGGCAAAAGACACAATACCAACCTGGGAAAATGACCGATTCATTATTTTAACCATTAAATTTATTTATTTATTGCTTAATATTATTATCATCCTGGTTAAAAACGAGGCAGAAATTCTTTTACGATCTTACTGGTCTGTTTACTGGTATATTATGTTCCTTTTGAACAATAAGGAAAATAAATCCAGGAAGGTGAAGTGTAGGGGAGATTATTTTTTTCTCCAAATTGGCAATTACAATACGCCAATTACCAATGGAATCCACAGCTCTTAGATTACTTTGGATTCTCATTGTGGGCTAAGAAGGAAGGTCAGGTAAGATACTTTACGACAAAGACTGACATTTAATAGAATTAGACCAAACCTTATCAGGAAGGGGAAGGCAGAGCTTGCAACAATTTCATTCCTAAAAGAATCTCTGCCTTGTTTTTAGCCATGATGATAATTATATTAGCCTTGATGATAATTATATGGAGCAAGAAATAATAAAGTCAATGGTTAAAATAATGACTTGGCCATTTTTCTATTACAATATGCCAATACAATACAATACAATATTGTCTTCTTTTGTCAAGCTTATCTCTCCATTCCCCATTACACAGTGGCTTTATCTTTCATGATAACGACTTTTTCTGTGTCACTTTCCCCTAAAGCTCTGAACACTAAGGATGAAACTAAAAATTGTATTTTGGTGGTAGTGTCAGTGACTCATTATTGTTCAATTTGTTATCCCTCCTAGGTAACATTTATAATTTAAATTTAACATTTATAATTTAAATTTATAATTTAACATTTATAATTTAAATGCTCCTCTTTTCCTAAACAGTGACCAATGAAAAGCAATTTAGGCTCTTCTTGGTGTTACTCTATCTACCACACCTTGACTCTAAGAAGATAGATTAAAACAGTTTTCTATATCTTAGAATTAATTGAACAGACATTTATTTATTAGAGACAAGGATTGCTTTGTCATTCAGGCTGGAGTGCAGGGGCATGATCATAGCTCACTGCTCTTTCAAACTCCTAGGCTCATGGAACCCTCCTGCTTCATCCTCCTGAGTAGTTGGAACTGCAGATGTACATCACCACACCAAAATAATTTTTAAAAAAGTTTTTTGTACGGTGGCTCAAGCCTGTAATCCCAGCACTTTGGGAGGCTGAGGCGGGTGGATCACGAGGTCAAGAGATCGAGACCATCCTGGTCAACATGGTGAAACCCCGTCTCTACTGAAAATACAAAAAAATTAGCTGGGCATGGTGGCGTGTGCCTGTAATCCCAGCTACTCAGGAGGCTGAGGCGGGAGAATTGCCTGAACCCAGGAGGCGGAGGTTGCGGTGAGCCGAGATCGCGCCATTGCACTCCAGCCTGGGTAACAAGAGAAAAACTCCTTTTCAAAAAAAAAAAAAAAAAGTTTTTTGTAGAGATAGATTTTCACCATCCTGCCCAGATGGTCTCTAACTCATGGGCTCAAGTGTTCCTTCAGCTTCACCTTCTCAAAGTGCTGGGATTACCAACATAAGCCACTACCCCTGGCCTCAACAGATATCTAATGAAAATCTGCTATTTGCCAGGGGTTATTCTAGCTGCAGGAATGCAAAGATAAAGAAAATACAACCTTTGCCTTCAGTGAGCCACTAAAGATATTGCTAGAACAAACACAGTCTTCGGAGCATGTAGGGCTTTTGGTGCAGTTTTCCTTTTCTTTTCTTTTTTAAAATTATACTGTAAGTTCTGGGGTACATGGGCAGAATGTGCAGATTTGTTACATAGGTACACATGTGCCATGGTGGCTTGCCGCATCCATCCCCCTGTCATCTACATTAGGTATTTCTACTAATGCTATCCCTCCCCTAGGCCCCCATACCCTGCTATCACTCCCCTAGTCCCCCACCCCTCGGTAGCTTCCAGTGTGTGATGTTCCCCTTCCTGTGTCCATGGTTCTCATTGTTCAACACCCACTTATTAGTGAGAACATGTGGTGTTTCGTTTTCTGTTCTTGTGTCAGTTTTCTGAGAATGATGGTTTCCAGCTTCATTCATCTCCCTGCAAAGGACATGAACTCATCCCTTTTTTCTGGCTGCATAGACTTCCATGGTGTATATGTATGTGCCACATTTTCTTTATCCAGTCTATCATTGATGGGCATTTGAGTTGGTTCCAAGTCTTTCCTATTGTAAACAGTGCCATAATAAACATACGTGTGCATGTGTCTTTATAATAGAATAATTTATAATCCTATGGGTATCTACCCAGTTATGGGATTGCTGGGTCAAATAGTATTTCTATTTCTAATGGTTGAGGTATCGGCACACTGTCTTTAAGTGGTTGAACTAATTTACACTCCCACTAACAGTGTAAAAGCGTTCCTATTTCTCCACATCCTCTCCAGCATCTGTTATTTCCTGATTTTTTAATGATTGCCATTCTAAGTGGCGTGAGATGGTATCTCATTGTGGTTTTGATTTACATTTCTCTAATGACCAGCGATGATGAGCTTTTCTTCACATTTGTTGGCTGCTTAAATATCTCCTTTTGAGAAGTGTCTGTTCATATCCTTTGCTACTTTTTGATGGGGTTGTTTTTTTCTTGTAAATTTGTTTAAGTTCTCTGCAGATTCTGCATATTAGCCCTTTGTCAGATGGGTAGATTGCAGTATTAGCCCTTTGTCAGATGGGTAGGTTTTTTTCCTGGTGTAGTTTTCTTAATGAAGCTGGCTCAAAGCTTTTATGGTGCCTAACATATAAGAAGCTTCCTAGAAATACTTTCAGAGTATTTGTAATTTTTTATTCCATCATCTTCCCAAGTTTCACTGCATTCAAGGTAGCTGCTGAAAACCTCTCTCATTTTATCAGCTACATTTATCTACTCATTAACTCACCTATTCTGCCTTCCCCAAATGGCTCAACCACTATTCTTGCTCACACTTCCAGAGCTCAGGAGTGCCCTCTTCTCTTCTATGCCCCTAAAGTGTGACTGTCCTCATTATGAACAGCCCTGGAGAAATCTAGGTCTTCTCCCATTCAGATTTATATCCTCATAAGCAGTTCTTCTCTTGAAATCATGATTGATTAAATGCCATATAGTTATTGCATACTACTACTAATATTATTAAATGAATAATCAATGTGTGACTATCATCATATCATGACAGGAACTATAGATAATGTGTAAATGAATGAATGTAGTTGTGTCACAAACAAAACTTTTCTTCCCTCAGAAAAACAGGTTATAATTTACTGACCCCTGATGTAAAGGCCTGTAGGCCATTGTAAGGACTACATTTTTTTTTGCCTCTGGGGACACAGGATACTTTTAGAGGGTTCAGGCCAGAAGAATCACATCATCTAACATTTAAAAAGAACCACTCTGGTTCTGGGTTGAGAATTGACTAAAGGGAAGCGAGGATTCAAGGAAGAGAACAGGTAGAGGGGATTATTGCAGAAGAGGATGGTGGCATGAAAGCAAGAAGTCATGGGATTCTGGAGACATTTACTGTATAGGATTTGCCGATGGATTGCATCTGGGGCTAGTAGGGGTGTGGGAGGGAATGGCCAGTTGGCAAGCAGTTAGATATTCCCATGAGGGGTGGTGCTGGCCTGAACTAAAGTGATGGTCTATTAGTTTTATGCAAAAAACTGACTGTACAGTTATGAAGCAGGGAAAAGGTGAAGATGGAGAGTTGTTCCCTGATACTATTTTTAAATAGGAAAACTATTGATCTGCCTCATTTCCTGCCTGTGAGTTTTTTTCTAGGCTGCTAAAGCAAACTGAGGAAACTAAAGAAAGAATATGAGGAGTCGTTAATAAAATCCCTTCCAGCTCTGCGGGTGCAAATTGTAGCCAGAGTTGTGAAAATCCTCCTGCCTGTAGGGGGTGATGGTTGCATGCCTAATAAAATAGAGGGTAGGCAAGTTAAGTTGATTCCTTGTCTTCATTGCACAGTTTAGTGTGGAGAGCAGAACCTTAACTATATTCCTAATGAGTTATCAACATATGTAATAAAATTTAAGATGCCTCTGATTTTGGATACATTAGTATTTTTTTACCCACTAAAAGAAAATCACAGCCAATTAAACTGATACACAATGCTTCTTATCACCTCAAGTGTGAGACAATTTCTGATTTTAGAGTTGCCAAAAATGGTAAAAAAAATTATCTTAAAATAAATGAAATGTAGATTGCTAAAAAAGAAAACACAACAACGTAAGCTGAAAATCAAATGAAAACAATGGCTTTTATGCTGAGTATCTTCATTACACCTTAGTGTTCTTTGGAGATCCACTCTAGTATTCACCATATATGAACTTTCACAATAACTAATATAACTTATAAAATATATTTTAATAAATGTACTGTTAAAATATAGTATGTATTTTACTAAACCTATTATTAGAACTTCAAAAGAGCATGTTGAATAATATCCCACCTTTTTACAATTAACTCAAAGTCTTGATAAATATCATTTGGCTTCCAAAACACTACTGTCCTTGTTTTACTCCTACAGAGAAGGCTGACTTTCTCATTTCTACAAGTTCTAAACTCATATCCAGTCTTTTCTTTCCACATGTGGTTCTCTAGTTTTACAGTTTATCACCAGCCAGAACCTTCTTCTTATTTCTCTCTTATATCTAATTATACTCTTGTCTCTTCCCATGGATGCCTAATGAGTATCTAGAGCTTGATATCTACAAATGGACATCTAATTTCTCCCCTAAACCGTCTTCCTCCTACAGTTATTTTTATTTCAGTAAATGGCATTTCCATTCTTCAGGTTGCTCAGGCTAAAAAATTTGGAGTCATCTTTGACTCCTCTCTTTCACCCCATATATACAAGTTATTCATAAACTCTTTTCATTTTACCTTCAAACAATATTCAGAATCCATCACTTCTCACCACCTCCACCATTATCACCATTATTTCTCACTTTAAGTTCAATAGCTTTTCCTTGCCTTCCTAAAACCCATTTTCTACATGGTGGTTACAAGAATCTCTTTAAAACGTGATCAGATTATGTCACCTCTCTTGTCAAAATTCTCCAGTGGCTTCACAACTCCTTCAGAGTAATCCAAAGTTTTTACCACGGTCTGCAAGGTCTCACATGAGGTTGGCCTCCACTTCCCCTCTGAGTTCATCTTCAATATTTCTTCCACTGTCTAACTCTGTTTCATCACTGACTTCTTCTGTGTGCTTCTAACACAGGCTGTCTTATCCGTGGCACTATTGACATATGCTTTGTTGTGCAGGAGTTTTTCTGTGCATTTTAGGATATTTGGTAGCATCCTCAGGCTTTCAGAGCATCTCTGAGTTGTGACAATCAAAAATATCTCCAGACACTGCCAGTGTCCTCCACGGGACAAAATTGTCCCACTTGAGAACCGTGCCTCTAACATAACAAGTATGGATATTCTTTAAGACTTTTGCACCATCTGTTTTCTCTGCCTAGAACACCCTTCTCCCAGATACTGCAAGACTTGCTCCCTCACTTAGGTCTCTGTTTCAAGTATCACCTTGAAACATGTCCATTCCCTATCAATTTTACATGATTTTATTTTTCTCTATTCCATTTACCATTACCTTATTATAGCTATTTTCTGTATCTAGGTGTTTCCTTTAATGTGGACATAATGCAACTGGGAAAAATTCTTGACTTTGTCTACTCCACCCCAGGGGATGGGGATGACTTATCTGGTTGGTAAATTTGATAGGAGCATGCTGGATATTTCTGTCTCAGTCCTCATTTTTTCTTTTAGAGGTGTGTTTTAGTGGAGGCCGCTCTGGTTTTAGTAGTCTCTGCTGCATGCATAAGTTTCCCTCAATCTGAGGTTCAATGGTATATTTTGGCCTTGGTAGCCACTCTCTTATTTAGTCTTTACCAATAATACAGGTGATATTTTGGGCTCTGTATGTGTTGCCACTCTTATATTTCAATTTGTTCCAGACTTCATCTGAAAGAAATGGAAAGTCAGTGATATTTACAAGAACCCCTGACACCTTAATGCTTGATTCTTTTTTTTTTTTTTTTTTTTTGAGACAAGGTCTCGCTCTGTTCCCAGACTGGAGCACAGTGGCACGATCTCGGCTCACTGCAACCTCCATCTCCTGGGTTCAAGCAATTCTCTGTCTCAGCCTCCCGAGTAGCTGGGATTACAGGCACCTGCCACCACGCCAGGTTAATTTTTGTATTTTTAGTAGAGACGGGGTTTCACCATCTTAGCCACACTGTTCTTGATCTCCTGACCTTGTGATCAACCTGCCTTGGCCTCCCAAAGTGCTGGGATTACAGGTGTGAGGCACTTCGCCCAGCCTCTTGATTCTTTGGGAAATAAAAGACTGGAAGTTAGTGGAAGTGCAATAATGCAGATTCTGCTGTGGTTAGTGTGCAGCTTTTGGTTTGGGATTTTATTATGTGGGGAGGGTATACTGACTTAGCTGTTTGTAGAGGATTATATTTGGACAGTTTTTAACTTCTGCAGCCTGGGAAAGAGGCTTTAAGCCTTAGGCCATGCCATATTTTGTCCTTGGTGATGACTGTATCACTGACAGATATTTCCATAGTGCCCTGTCTTTCTGCAGAGTCCAGGTGGCAGGTTCTGCACCTAGCAAGGGCACAGGGGCCTCTTGGCACATGGTGGCTGCATGGGTGGCCCTGGCAAAAATACCAAGTGAAGGTGCAGGAAGCATGGGCCTTCTGAAAGCACAGGCCTTGGCAGGCTGAGGACCTCAGCAGATCCATGGGGCTTCAGGTGAAGCTGCTGCAGCTCACAACACAGGTACAGCTTTGCCGCAGACGCTGTTAAGGTGAATATCTGAGGAAGGGGTGAGGTGCCCTTCCAAATACAGCCATTCTGGACATTTGTGAAGGAGACATACTCGCTGCCTTTAGGCAGCAAGGCAACTAAGTAAGTCCCATGTGTGCTACAGAACACTACAGGAGGCTTAGTATTTTGTTTCTTTTTGTTAGTGTCAGGCTTGGTAGGCAGTACAGAATTTGTTCCCAAATTCTGATTAGGATTCTCAAGGAAGATATTATACTGTAAAAGGTTAAGTTTGGATTTGTGTGTTCCCTCCACAGGATCAAGAGTTCTCTCTCACCTTGTGTTTTCAATTTAGTTATTGATCAGTTATTTAGTATGAGGGAGAAATCCTCTATAGGAGGCAGGTTTTTTAGGTCTAGGCAATTTCTTGACCAAAAGTAGAGGAAATAGGTGTTGTGGCCTAGGACCAAAAATGTCTGATTACAGCAGAGAGTGAACCTGATGACCCTAGATAGAGCCCATGCCCCCTTTGCTAATGGGGTGCCATAACCAAAGGCTCAAAAGGGAAGTAGAAATTAGATATGCACAGAGGAAAAATAAGGCTCCTTGACAAAGAACTGATGACTAGAGTTCACACCAATGCAGAATTTCACCCACATAAGAAGACAGCAAATTCTTAATGCCATTATGGAAAGAAGAAACAATACATAGGTGGATTCCTGTTCCCCTGTATCTTAAATGTTTAATGCCAAAATCAACCTCTCACTGGAAGATTTCTCTCAACTGAGGATACGATTCTAGGGCTTGCACTTTGGACACCAAATTTAGACTGACTGGCTTTCTGATAAAGCTATCTAGCCCCATTTGTAAGACTGACATTGAGTCACTGCAACACTAAGTATTTGGTCAAAAGATGTAATTTGGGATACTAGTTTTGGAGGGGTAAGGATTTATTTATCTTCTAAGTTAGTAAGTGCTGGCTGGTTCTGTCATATACTATGTGTCCAATTAACTTTTTGGACTCTGTAACAAGGTACATCAAAGTCTTGGCATTATGTTTCTGCAGCCCTGAGGCAACTACTCTCTTCTCTTAAGAGACAGCAAACACTGAAGCTGATTAAAGGTCCCTCAAATTCACTCAGGCATTAAGAATTCCTTTGGAGTAGAATAAGAAACTTTGGAGTAAGTTTTGGATCTGAATTTTGTTAAACTTTATCTTACATGGCAAAAGTATTTGATCCCATTGAATTTAAATACTTCTGGATGTTAAATTGAAAGGAGATTCAATATTTGAATATTAAATTTTTCTCTGCAATTACATAAGAGAACGGAGCTTATATCTGATTGTGGGGCGTCTCTCTAATCCAATACTTCTATTTCGTTTTTGGAGAGAGCTTCCTATTGAGCATTCAGCCTCCTGGCTCTGCATTCCGTAAGTCTTAACTTCCATAGTTCCGCATGAGATGTCCTTCCTTGTCTAGGCTTGTGTATGATTGGATGACAAAGTTTATCCAGTTTTGGAATTTGAAATTATGAGCTTAGTTACTTGTCAGTCACATCTTTGAAACTGGCCTCTTCAGTAATAAAGATGGTATCTTGACCTATTATCAGTCTTAATCTTTTGTCTTATTTTTCTGTTTGACTGGAACCAGAGCAGTTAAGAGAGGCATTATTTATTGAACTCCCTTACCAATACCCATACTTACCACTTTCTGATACAGTCTGTATTTTCCATCTATTTTATGTTTCCAGGATAAGAACTTCTTTTGTTCTCTGCTGTATCATCAGTGCCCAAGACTAACAGAAGGTAGGCTCTCAATAAATATTTGTTCAATGAGTACATCAATTATTATGTCATGATAAACAAGGGTAATGACCTCAGAGGTGACTGAGGTTTTCCTGCATTAAGTATTTCCATGTATAGTATGGATTGTTAATTTCCTTTCTCTCCTCATTCTTCAGGGTCCTATAAAGCTTTTACTTGTTCCCCACCATCTTATTTTATAGGCTTCTGGATGCTTAGAATAAATAGTTTAAAAATAACCTAAGAATTTTTCCTCAGCAATTTTTGCCTGAAATTAAAAAAAAAAAGAAAAAAGAAAAAACTGAACAAAACCAAACCAAAACTCCCACAAGACCACAAAAAGTAGATTAGCCTCTAGTGGAAAAAGGAGAAGAAAGTGCATTTGCTAGGTATATTTGTCTGGGACTTTGGATATTAACTCAGTTTTTTTTCCTTTTTTTTTTTTTTTTTTCTTTTGCTTTCTGACTTTTAGCTTATTTTGATGACTTAAATTTGCAGAATAAATGAAGTCTGGATAAATGAAGTTTTATGTTCATTATTCTGAATTTGAGAATGATTTGAAGTTGACAAGAAGGAGATTCTGTTTTGCATTCATCAAAGCCAATAAATAGCTAAATTATCCCATTTACAAGTTAGGCCTTAGTTTACATTGATTGGGCCGTGTCTTTCACATGTCCTCTTAACATGCTATTGGTCAGACTCAGATCCTTTCTTGCATTCTGGATTTGGACCCACTTGCACATTTTTTTATTCTTAGACACGTATTTCTTCAGTTTCTTTTCTATGTGGTCAGTTCGTAGTGATATTAGAGTTTTTAATTAGGAATAATTATGAGACAAAACCACAAACTTACGCTCCATTCTGTGTGTGTGTATGTATGCAAGTGTGTGTTGTA
Organism: Saimiri boliviensis; assembly: GCF_048565385.1. NCBI lineage: Eukaryota > Metazoa > Chordata > Mammalia > Primates > Cebidae > Saimiri > Saimiri boliviensis. Next base: position 66,426,122 of record NC_133451.1, on the reverse strand, counting down.
CGTAGGGGTTTTCCGTTCAGGTTCAGTTCAGAATAAAATTTTACATTGCTCTTTGTTGTTGCTATTGTCCCATATGCCTAAAGTTTCATGTGAAACCTCAGGAAAGGATATCTAGGATAGAATTATAGAAATACTCCATTTAGTGGTCTTGCCATCTTAATAGCATAATTCCGCAATAAACTTATTTGGAGTATTAAAATTACTTTTTCTCTCTCTCTCTCTTTTTTTTTTTTCTTCAAGTTTTCACATGCAGCACTGATACTAGGATTCTTTTAGTTAAAACCAAACCAACAGGAATAACCTGTGGTAGGCCGCTTGGGAGACCATCCTAATGACTCCCAGGCTCCTAGCATTCACACCCTGTAAGTGCCCTTCCTCTTGAGTGTGGGCTGGACTTAGCGACTTGCTTCTAAGGAGTAGAACGTAACAAAAGAGATGGGGGTCATATTATTGCAGACTGTGACCCCTGTCTGGCACTCTCGCACTTCTAGCTTGCTCCTCTCATGGAGCCAGCTGCCGCGTTATTAGCTGCTCACCCACCAAGGAACTAAATGCAGCCAGCAGGGAACAGAGGCCCTCAGGCCTGCAGAGAACAAGATGTTTCCAATAGGATTCTGCTTGGGAGTCCGCTCCCATGAAGCCTGAAGATGACTGCAGCACTGCTGACTCCTTGATTGCAATTTCCTGAGATTATCTTCAACTGGAGGAGCTAGCTGAGCCATGTTTGGATCCCAGAGGAATGGTGAGCTGACACAAGTCTGCTGTTTTAAGCCACCAAGGCCCAGGCGTCCCCAAACTACGGCCCGCGGGCCGCATGCGGCCCCCTGAGGCCATTTATCCGGCCCCCGGCCGCACTTCAGGAAGGGGCACCTCTTTCATTGGTGGTCAGTGAGAGGAGCACAGTATGTGGCGGCCCTCCAACGGTCTGAGGAACAGTGAACTGGCTCCCTGTGTAAAAAGTTTGGGGACGCCTGCACCAAGCTTTCGGGAAATTTGTCACTCAACAATAGATAACTAATACACATCCCAAATATATCAAGAAAAATCATTTTTAATAATTTATCAACTTACATCTTAGGATTTCATTCAATTTTAATTAAAAGCAAAGAACAAAAAAGTCAGTTGACTTCTGAAAGGATTTGTTATTGAGTCATTAGAATCGTTTAGTTTCTGTTTCCAGGAATGATATGCAAAAGGCTTTATGAAGATTTAACAAATAATTATTAGCAATATTTAATGAGCTATTTTAAATTTAGAAGCACCTTGTTTAACTCAATATATCCAATATACATAAAATGAAAAAATTAGAATACAAATTTTTTAGTATAGCATTCCCCCCCTTATACACAAGTGGTATGTTCCGAGACCCCCAGCAGATGCCTGAAACCTCAGATAGTACAGAACAGGATTACCAGCAGTTGGAACACATTTCTGTTCATGTCTTTTGCCCAGAAATGTAATGCCTTTTCAATCTTAGCTAAGTACTCATCATGCACTGTGGCCAAAACTTTTGTGGTTTGAGGTATGACGGTAAAACTAGCACAAATATCTTTTTCCTTTGTCACAATTTCATAGATAGAAGATTTTTTCTTACAGTAGATCTTAGCAACCTCACCATACAATTCATTTTCTTTCCTTAAGTCAAGAACTTTCACCTTTTTACTTAAAGGAAGCACTTCATGGCTTCTCTTGGTATATTCAATTGCCAGCATTATTACCTAGTCTTGTGCTCTGGGGCCATTATTAAGTAAAATAAAGGTTAGTTGAACACAAGCACTGCAGTTATCTTGAAAATTCATCTGAGAACCAATATGGTGTGAAAGGCAACTAAATATTGGGACGCCAAAATCACTAAGCCAAAGGGGAAAGTCAAGCAAAAAGCTGCATCAGACACACCTGTCTCCCATTTTATTCCTGAATAAGATAGCTGCAAAGATTTTTTAAAAGCTGCATACACCTCTCACAATTTGCTCACTAGAAAATTCCTTCTGGGCCCCCCGAGATATTTACCTTAAAGCCATTCTGTTGAATCTTACCCTGACAATGTAAATTGATAGTTGATCTTCACAGATCAGAAGGGCAGAACTCTAAGTCATCCTTCTGCTCACCTGAGACAGATGCATATCTGATTGCGTATCCTCTAATGTGAAAATGCAAATTCACTGAGCTAGTGGAAGGCAGAAGTGACTATTCTTCTACCTTCCTCACATATAAATTGTGTATTTGGTGAAAGGCCAAAGACTTAAAAAAAAATGTGACTGTTTGTCTCCTATCTACCCACACTTTTGACAATTTCTGCCTCTTTCCCCAATATCTGCCCTTTCCCCTTAAAATATTGAAAGCCTCAAAATCATCTTCAGAGAAAGGCACAGACCTGCTTCTGAGGTGGGTACCTTAACCTTGGCAAAATAAACTTTCTAAATTGCTTGAGACCTGTCTCAGATGTCTCAGATACTTTCTGATTTGTAACAGCTACTGTGATTAACTAATCAACAGGCAGAGAAGCCAGCACAGTTACACTGGACAGAGAGAGAATTCGCATCTCAGGCTGGAGTGAGACAGCGAGAGATTTCATCACACTACTCAGAATGGTAAGCAATTCAAAACTTATGAATTATATATTTCTGGAATTTTCCATTTAATTTTTTGGGCCCCAGTTGACCAAAGGTAACCGACTGCAGAAAGTGAAACTCTGGATAAGAGGGGTGCCTACAGTGTAACAGTTTTTCGATATTGTTTCTTTTATCTTTTCACATTGCTTTAAATATGCTTTTCTTAAAAACTTTGATGTGTGCAGATTTAGCCCAATTTATAGAATATATTTGCCAAAACCTAATTTGCAAAGTCATACTGATGTTCAAATTAAGCAAGTTGAATTGACTGTCAGAAAAAGCCTGACTTTATTTCAAAAATTCAAAGGTATTAAAATGTATTTACAGAATATTATGTAAATCACTGAGAAATAAATTATGGTGCTTGCTGTTATAGAAGTTATTTAAAAATTATTTTAGGCAAATAAAGAGGAAAGGGGGTCCTTGGGAAGTTTTTGTTTCTTTTAAAGCAGCTCCAGAAAAGTTTCTTGTCTAGCAGGAAAACCCCAGCTCTTACAGCCATGCTGGCAAGCTTTAATATGCACATACAGGCCATTAAAAACTGGGTCTGCCCAAACAAAGCAATTCCAGCCCTCTCCTTCCTGCCACTACATGTGCCTGGCAACATGGCTGTCACCACAAATCCCCACGTATGTAAAACATCATGGTGCCCTTTATTTGCATATTGCAAGGCTAGAGTAAGAGGGCCAGTTTTTTTACGGGCTACATAAATAACATACCTGTCAAACCAATCCGCTGGGTCCTATGCAACTCAAACATCGCCTTTTGCAGTGGTCCAACTGGCTGTTTGCCACCACACTCGGAGTTTCCTCTCTCAGCTTAAAGCCCTCCTCCTGGCCAAGCTGGTGGCTCACACCTGTAATCCCAGCACTTTTGGAGGCTGAGGGGGACGGTCAGGAGTTCAACACCAGCCTGGCTAACGTGGTGAAACTCCGTCTCTACTAAAAACACACCAAAAATTAGCTGGGCGTGGTGGTGTACATCTGTAGTCCCAGCTACTTGGGAGGCTGAGGCAGGAGAATTTCCTCTTTCCCTGGAGACGGAGGTTGCAGTGAGCCGAGAACGTGCGGCTGCACTCTAGCCTATGTGACAGAACACAACTCGGTCTCAAAAAGAAAAAAAAAAAAACCTTCTCCTTTCTTGCCTATTAAAGTCTCCGCTCCTTAAAACCACTCCAGGTGTCCATGTTGTTTTATCTAAATCAGTACAAAACCAAAAATCCTGGTGTTCCTCCAGGTATCAAAGCCATATTAATACTCTGTAAGATCCTATTTAAGAACCAGCTAGAAAGTGTGGAGTTTACTTTTGCCTCCAACAGCAAAAAGACAGATTGGCTATTCTGATGGAGGAGGTGTGTTTGTCAGGTGCTCACCTGGGAAGATGAACTCCAGGAAGAATTACTAAATTTGGTAATAGATAATGTTATTTTCCTTATCACCAGGGTCACCATGTGTGATTTTTCAGACTGAAGCTCAAATCTCTTTGGCATTTCTACCTTTGAGGGAAATAGAGTTGTCTAAAAATAATGCATTAATCCTTTTCGTAAAAAGAAATTTTTATTGCTACTCTATGGAGAAAGATAATCTGCATAGAATAGGAGGACATCCTCCAATGAAAATATAATTTTTTACTCATTGGATTGTAGGATTTAAGTGGAATGCTCTATGAGAAAATTCCTCGTGTAAGTTCTTAAACTTTGTTGGTACCATTTCTTTTTAAATGCATTGACTTAAGGATATTAGGCCATGGTGCGCATGTGAAAGTGATTGCAGCCAAGGGTTAGAATGTCTCAGAATCAAAAGATTTAAGCAAAGCTTTGCGGTTGCTAAGGATATTTCAGCTTCCTTAGATCAAAACAAACAAACAAAAATTACATGATGTCCAAATTGCAAGAGCCTAGACTTTGTTTCTCTAGAAAGAACAAAATACTGGCCCTTAAGATAACATAGAAGAGAAAGCTGGCTGAACCAATAGGCTGTTAAACTTTGGAATGAGCTACTAAGTGAGGTTGTGAAATCCCTTCTCTGGCTGCGTACAAAAGTAGAGGATTTTCTCATCTGTCTGGTATGTTAGGACAGAGATGGGATAGGGGTACAGGACATCTCAAGCTCCATTCAATTCTAAAACTGTCTAAGTTTTGCAGTGGAATGCACCGTGTTGGGTAATACAGAAATAAAAACATCTATCACGAAAGCATTTTAAAAATTAGAATTTGTAATTCTTAGAAAATTTCCCAGGAAGTTATCAGTAAAATATCTATAATGTATTATTACCCTTATTCATAATCTTTATTTTAAAATGATGACTACAGATGGTTGCTGACTTAATAGTTTGACCTATGACTTTTTGACTTTCAGAACATAATCCTATCATCAGTGGAGAAGCATCTGGACTTTTATGCCTTGCACAAATATAAATGCTTTTATATTTGTACATGTACACGACTTATATAGTGCATCTTGTAATTATTGTATACACAGATCTCTACTAGCCTTGTGCTCCTTCTTAGCAGGTGCTATGTCTTCTTTATATTCCTAGAACCTACACAGCCCTGGGACATAGTAGGGACTGAATGAACTTTTGATGGACCAACCTGACCTGGACAGACCTATCATGAGTCTGTTTCTACAACACTCTGTACTTTTTCGGGTAGAATTAATTTTACTCAAATTTTGATCATTGTCATTCCTACTTAACATTTAGTTAAATATTCAGAAACAGTGTATTTTCATGGAAAGACACAGACTCTGTTAGACTAAAAATCTGCCTTTGTATTGTTAGGTGTGTGACCTTGTGCAAGTTACTTAATGTTCCTGTAACCGGATGGCCGGACTGGCCGGACGCAGAGGAGAACAGAGAGGCGTCCCCAAGATGCTCCCAATTCCCTGATCGGGAGGGGGATGCACTCAGGTCCCTCCCTGTCCGATTCTTTTCTTGATGTGTCTGAGGTTCTTGGGCTCCCTGGCCCCAGGAATGGGGAAGAGGCCCTGGCGGCACGGTGAGCTTACTCTTCAAGTAAATATCGGACCCAAAAGTTTTGCAGATAAATAATAAATCACTTGCAGAGAGTGATTTATTAGTCAGATAGAGAAAGAAAAGTAGAAAGAACTCTCACGCTGTTGTGGGAGGGGATCCCAGAAACAGAAATCTGTGCAGGTAAGGTGCAGTGCAGTTTTAACTTTGAAGTTATTCCCACCTCATTCATGTTTTTGTCCAATAAGAGGAGTTCTTTCAAACTTCCTCTGGGGTGATTGATTGTTGATTCTGATGCCAGATTGGCTGCTTAGGCCCGCAACAGAGCCCCTCCATTCAGGGCTTTCAGTGGGCTTTCTGAACAAAGTAAGCTCCCCTGGAGTTTTACCTAGCCAGGGTGTAGGCAAGTTAGACAAAGAACTCTAGGTTCCCGGATGGAGATGTAGATGGAGGCATGGCTCCGGGAAGTTCTTGCCTTTGACACCACGCCCCTATTGGACCCAGGAATTGAAGTTAGCATAGTCCCTCATTCCCATGTCTCAATGTCTTCATCTGTAAAATGAAGATATTGACAGTACTCACCTCATGGGTGTTTGCAGAAGAAAAATTGTGATTTAGTAATGGTATGGTTTGAATGCGTGCTGTCTAAAATTCAAGTATTGAAACTTGGCCAATGTGATTGTATTAAGAGGTAGGGCTTTTAACAGATGATTAAGTCGTGAGGGCTCCTCCTTCAAAAATGGGATTAAGGCCTTTATGAAAGAGGCTTCATTCAGTGTTTGGCTTTCTTGCCTTTCTAGATTCTGTCATGTGAAGACGGTGCTCCTCTCCTCTGCACCAATCAGCAACATGGTGCCAGCTTGGAAGCAGAGAGCAGCTCTAACCAGATAACCAAATCAGTTGGCACCTTGATCTTAGATTTCCCAGTCTCCCGAGCTGTGAGAAAATTAATTTCTGTTATTTATAAATTACTCAATCTCCAGTATTGGTTATACTTGCACAAAACAGATGGACTAAGACAGATATCTAATGAGTTAGCCTAGTACCTTGCACACGGTAAGTGTTCAACAAATGATACCAATTCTTAATGTACTGTTTTAGCTTCACTAACTCCTAATACATATTCCTTGTGGGTGTGAAGCATGCAATACCAGTTGAATTAAAACAATTTAGGATTTGAGGGAGAAATATGTGATGACTGCAGTAGATAGACGTTTGTACTAGATGATCCCTAGTAAGTTAACATTTGACTTAGTATTTAATATGTTTTAATTCAGCATATTTTAATTACTTTTATCATCATAATTATTACTGCTTTAAAAATAAGGTGATTTTACCTAAATCCTCATCAGTCCTCTCTACATTCTAGAAGGTATGTACAACCTTATTTAAACCATATTTTTCCATGTAAATTTTCTGAAGTTGGTAACTCATGCTTTCATAAGGAGTCTATTCTCACAGGCTGGCATAGAATTTGACGATTTTGTTTCAGAGAACCATAATTGCTATAATATGTGAGATGCATTTATAATGTTATATAATTTTTAAAAATACTAATATGTATTTTCTCACAGTTATACTCTGGGAGTAATTTTAAAACAATTCTTGTTTTTAATATAGGAATAGTTTGTAGGAACTACTACTATTCATTAATCTGTAAAAGTTAAACAATCAAAGCTCTAGCATTTTCATGCCTCAAAGAACATTATAAACAAAAACTAGGATGGTGGGTGAGCTGGTCATTTGCCTATTTGCTCTCAGTTTCTGACTTTCCTTTGCCCATTTCATTGTTTGTGATGTTTTGAAAATGCTTTCTGAGTTTGGGCATAGAAGATTGGAGACTCGAGGACAAGAAGCCTGGATATATCTACCCCTCCCTTTTTCACTGCATTGGGGAGAGCCCCCTCTGGCAGTGGATATGTCTAGTCATAGTGATGGCTTTTGCAGGACTGGCCCTCTATCATTGTTCCAGCCATCCCTGGGCAGCCAACTCATGAAACCACCTCTTACTATTGCACCACTTTACTTTTGGGCTTGATCTTCTCACCTCCTTTTTTTTTTTTTTTTTTGTTCCATTGGGCCCAGAGGTGGTTATAGCCTTCTGCTGCTAATTTCTGGGTGTTTCAGCTCTTCCAAATACCTCTCAAGTATGTAAGTCTTTCTCTTGGCTTAACGGACATGCACTCTGACATTCACAAGAGGCAATTCAGGGATTTTAGCAATTTAAATAAGCAGAAACCTTTGTGTTTTTATTTATCTGTAGAAGGTACACAGCAGGCAATTCAGAGGTTTCTGAAATTTTTTTCCTTTGAGCGTGGGGAGTAATGTTTTATTTTTTAGATCACTTCTAAGGATTTAGGTGCTTTCGACAAGGATTTATGTGGCTGTAGCTCTTCCTTTATCAAAATTCCCTTGCCCCTTCTCTGTGGCTGAAAATTTGCATAACCATACTTTTATAGTTGATGGATAAAAGGACAGAGGAGAGAGAATGTAGACTCTGAACATCTCTCTTGTCAGCTCAGAAACTCTACTTCAACCTCAGGTGCTTCTAAGTTGATTTTTAACTTTCCTGGCATAAGAAGTAGCTTTTCTCAAAAAGGGGTGGGAGTTTCAGTGGACTGGTAAGAGAGCATTTTACACACTGAGGAGGGGACACATCATAGCTGTGAAAGATCTTTCTTCTCCTGGCCTGATCTGCTCTTTCACAAGGAAGTATATTAGAAGAATTGATTTATATCATGGGAATGTTATCAATCGTGAACTGCTCAGAGTGTTCTGGATATACCTTCTACTAATCTTAAGCAAATAAATTGCCAGAAGTAGTGGCCAAGAACAACAGGTTCTTGTTTACTGTTATCTGATTGATGCACTCCCAGGGGTTGGATTGAGTGCATTTGCTGCCTCCAGGATATATTTTTGATTACCTCTAATTCCTGTAGGCTCTTTTGAAAGAACACAAAGTCAGATAAGCCAGCAATGGTGATTTCAGCTGAGAAGGACTAATACCTTCCATTTAACAGTGGAATTCTTGACAAAATAGGATGCTTTTTGGAGATAACGGGCCAGGGGACCACATCTATTAATTCCCAAGATGCTCAAGATTTATAACCACATAAGTTCTTGCAGTAAAGGGAAACTCAACAACTACAACAACAACATTCTTCCAATTTTGAATGAGACAATATTTCCTGCCAATAACTTCCTTTCACATAATTGAAATTTATGGTTTGAGATAATTTTTTGAAGAGAAAAATAAATTGCTGCTAAATTCTGGCATAGGTCTTATTTTTTTTGGATATATTCTGTAAACATTCTTTTTTTTTTTTTTTTTTTTTGAGACGGAGTTTCGCTCTTGTTACCCAGGCTGGAGTGCAATGGCACGATCTCGGCTCACCGCAACCTCCGCCTCCCGGGTTCAGGCAATTCTCCTGCCTCAGCCTCCTGAGTAGCTGGGATTACAGGCATGCGCCACCATGCCCAGCTAATTTTTTGTATTTTTAGTAGAGACGGGGTTTCACCATGTTGACCAGGATGGTCTCGATCTCTCGACCTCGTGATCCACCCGCCTCGGCCTCCCAAAGTGCTGGGATTACAGGCTTGAGCCACCGCGCCCGGCTCTGTAAACATTCTTACAAAGATTATTTAGAAAATTCTTCACAACTTTTTATGTATATGTGTATTTTTACCATTTTCATTGCCAAAATTAACTAGCCAAGGGTCAATAGCTGTCTTTCAGTCTCAGTCTTTTCTGGTTTTGTTTTAAACATTTCTCTAGAATCTTATCTGGGAAAGCATTCCAAAAGAGCAGTGGTGGTATTATTGAATTCAAGGCTGAGAGCCTAAAGCTCAGATCAGTAAACATTTGCTTATGATCTAATTTGTGCCAGGCATTTGGGATATTTGAGATGAGTAAGGCAAGTCCGCAAGAGAGTGGGTTTTCAAATTTTAGCTTTTATCAGAATCACCTAGAGAAGTTGTTACACCATGGATGGCTGGGCCCCACTACCAGAGTTTCTGATTCAACAGGTCTAAAGTGAGGACCAAAAATTTGAATACCTAAGACTGTGCCAAGTGATATTGATACAGGCAATCTGTGGATCACAAAAAAATCTGAAAAATAGATGATTAAAGTGTGACATATATGCTTAAGAATTCACAAGGATACACAAGGTGGGATTGAGAATATAATGAAGTCAATTGTAGGAGGGAGGTGGTGATCAGGGAAAACTTCTGGCCAAGAGTGACACCTGAGCAGGATTTGGAAGTGTAGGTGGAATTCTGAGAGGAGCAATATGGGATGGAGAAGAAATTTTTGTTCAGTAGCAATGTATAGAAATGTACAAAGGGATGCCAGAGTGTGATTTATTCATTCATTCAACACATTTTAGATAACTATCAATTACATCCTGAGAATAAGGTGATGACTAATGTGTTGGCAGAAACTCTCACTAGCAGATGACGTGTCTGGAGCATGAGTAGCAGTGTGGAATGATAAGAGATGGACCTGGAAAAATGGTCCTGGAGGTCATTAGTGACTTGTTGATGACGTGTGCCATACTAAGGCGCTTGGATTTTGTAAATAATGCAGAGTATTTTGGTAAGATCACTCTGGCAGCAGCACAGGGGATTCATTTGAGGAAGTCAGAACATTCTAATAATGGGGTAAGAGAGACCAGTAAGGAGGCTATTGCAATGATCTGGGCAAGGGATGATAAAGGACCCGGCAAATTTTGTGAGTGAGCCATATAACATTTAATCACAGGTTTAATGAGTTTTTCCCCTCCATAAGCTCTCCACTTGTCTCTCTTTCCTATTACAATGATAATTGTTTAGATACTAGGTGTTAACTTTAGATCAAATGTTGTATGATTACACATGGGCTCAGTCAGTATGAAGGAAAGTTTACTCTTACGTGAACACCTAAGCAAGTAACAGGAAATAAGTTAGTCAATTAGGGAAATAAATTTGACTAGGTATTTCATGAATGTCTTAAAAGCCATCTTTAAATAAGTTATTTTCTGTTAAGCTCTTGTCTTTAAGTTTAGCCAGTGGCTTTACTGGCATTCTAAATTTAAAACTATCTTCAGATATTATGGAATAGTTTGGGTCATTGGTAAAATTTTATATAGAATACAGAACACAGAGCCTGTTTTTTCCTCTGCTAATCCCATGGAATATCCAATCAAGATGGATTTCTGTCCTCCAGAACTATGAGAAAATACATTTCTGTTGTTTAAAACACCTTATCTGTGGAACTTTGTTACTGCATCCCTGGCACAGCTAGGAAGCTGATTTTTCACCAACCAGGCTGATACAATTATTTTCATCTTGAGACACTATATGGAATTTTGATCTACAGACCTATGAAATAATAAATGGGAGTTTTAAGCTGATAAATTTGTGATAATCTGTTATGTAGTAATAGAAAACTACATAAACTATATAATAAAAAACCCCCACCAAGAAGTGGGCAAAGGATATGAACAGACACTTCTCAAAATAAGACACTTATGTGACCAACAAACATGAAAAAACGCTCATCCTCACTGGTCATTAGAGAAGTGCAAATCAAAACCACAGTGAGATACCATCTCACACCAGTTAGAATGATGATCATTAAAAAGTCAGGAGATAACAGATGCTGGAGAGGATGTGGAGAAATAGGAATAATTTTACACTGTTGATAGGGATGTAAATTAGTTCAACCATTGTGGAAGACAGTGTGGTGATTCCTCAAGGATTTAGAATTAGAAATACCATTTCTAGTTCTGGGTATATACCCAAAGGATTAGAAATCATTCTACTATAAAGACACTTGCACACATATGTTTATTGCAGCACTATTTACAATAGCAAAAACTTGGAACCAATCCAAATGCCCGTCAATGATAGATTGGATAAAGAAAATGTGGCACATATACACCATGGAATGCTATGCAGCCATTAAAAAAAATGAGTTTATGTCCTTTGCAGGGACATGGATGAAGCTGAAAACCATTCTCAGCAAACTAACACAAGAACAGAAAACCAAACACTGCATGTTCTCACTCATAAGTGGATGTTGAACAATGAGAACACATGGACACAGGGAGGGGAACATCACACACTGGGGCCTATTTGGGGTGCCTGTTTGGGGGGATACGGGGGGGGACATCACATACTGGGGCCTGTCTGGGGGTCAAGGGGAAGGAGAGCACTGGGACAAGTGCCTAATGCATGAGGGGCTTAAAAGCTAGATCATGGGTTGATGGGTACAGCAAATCAACATGGCACATGTATACCTATGTAACAAACCTTTACGTTCTGTACATGTATCCCAGAACTTAAAGTTTAATTTAAAAACACTTTATAATAAAGTAAATTATTAATTTATGAACCTGTCATTTAAAATAGAATTTTAGAATTCTATTTTAAGGTTTTTAAATCTTGAAAATGTCAATAAAAATTATTTACTTTAGGTGGAAATTTATCTGGTTTTAGAATTAATACACTTTTTCAAATTCAAGATATTTTGACATTTTTCTCTGTCATGTGAACAAAGGGAATACCTATACTATCATGCAATCTTTATTGCTACAAATCAAGTTTGTGCTCAGGCTTCTTATGGAAGGTGATGATGCTGAACCTAAATCCAACTTAAAATAAGTGGGTATTTAGGGGACAAAGGGTAATGGCTCCAGTGGGTAGAGATTTTTACTAGATAATTGTTCATTTTTGGGGGAATTAGATAAATATTTTCATTATCTTCTCAAAATATTTAAATATGTACATTTGAAACCTGATCTTTATATCTCAATTTCATATTTAATAGATAGCACTCTAGTTTCATTACAAATTAAATTGTTCAATGTAAAGAATTAAGGCTTAGAACTTATTAAGTAAGTTATGATGCACTTTTAAATGGTTTACATAAGTAATAAACTGATTATCTTTTTATTACATTTTTAATTGAAAAATAAAAATTATATGTGCTTATGGTATACAGTATGATACACACACATATTTTGGAATAGCTAAATTGAATTATTTAACATATCCATTACCTCACATACTTTTTTTGTGTGTGGTTAGAACACTTAAAATCGACTCCTGGTAATTTTCAAGCATACAATACATTGTTATTAACTATAGTCACCATGCTGTGCAATAGATCTCTTGAGCTTCTTCTTCCTGTCTGACGGAAATTTTGCATCCTTTTACTAACCATAGCCCCACACACCTTAACATTTAATTCTCTATAATTCAACACGTTTTAAATACTCTTTTCATCTAATTATTACATTTTAAAGATGAGCCCAGAATATTACAAACTGTTAAAAACAAGTTCTCGGATGGAGTGAAAATCCCAGGCATCCCAGAAATTGTAAAGTAGTTCAATGAGCTACATATCACCTATGACCCATAGCTTTCTGAAAAATCTCTCTCCATAACATCTCACGGTCATGAGGACAAAGTTCAGCTTTCCTAAGTGTCTGATCCACTACACTAAGTTAAAGATAAATTTGTAGTTTTAGAAATGAAAATGATCAAAGAACACATTTATTCATAGTACAAATTTCCACTGTGAAGGTGATAGATGGAGTCAAATGCCGAGTCTGTAAGACTGTGGAGAGGAATATTTGAGTTTTTGTCACATACTGCAATTTCCTCTGAATAATTTTGGAGCCTGAGTAAGCAAGTCACAGACATTTATCAAAATAGCATTCCTGTCTCATTTTTCCTAGGAAATGACTTCTTTTTTGACTTATATTTGGGAGTAACTGATTTTTTCATTTCCTGACCATTGTTCACTTACTCATTAGTTTGATAAATTTCACTTGGTTATTTCCATATATTTGTCCACTTTGTGAATTATTATGCATAATTTTTTCTTTTCTCATACTCTGCATTTTAAGTGCTTTCCTGATTGTGAACTCTTTTCACCAGATTTCAGGGAAGCAAAAGAAAAATAAATACATAAAATAAAAAATATAACTGGCTATTATAAGAACTAATGACAAATCTAGAGGAGGTTTGAGATAATAGCAGATCAAAATCATTGGCTTACCTTTGTTCATTGATGTATTATTATAACCTGAAATGGCACTTAGACAGCACATGGTATTTATTAAATAAATGAATGGGAATTCTGGATTACTTGTGGGCTTGTTTTCATTGTTGAGCCTAAATAGTTTCCCAGATGTATATTCGCTCATATTTTCTTTGTTGTAAATTTTGCATTCACATTCTTTGCCATTTTACTGATTAGTGGTTTTGTTAACCTGTAAAACATTATACACTTATAAAACAGTAAAAGTGTGCCAGAAATGTTGTAAATATTTCTTTAAATATATTGTTTATCATATTAGTCTTTAAATTACAGAACTGTTAGTTCATGTAAAATTTTTTTCACTTTCAATTCACAAAGACCTTCTCTATTCAGAGATCAGATATTCATCTATTTTTTCTTCATTTTAAATATATCATTTAAAAACAATATATTAATTTACTTGGCATTTATTTTGGTGTATGCTCTGTTTGACTTTAGGATCTAAATTGATTATTTACTGGTAAATCAGCTAATCTGTTTAGTTTTGAGGAATTTATTCTGTCTGTTTGAGCAGAGGGAAAATTTATTAAGTGGATAATGGGTAAGTCACAGAATTACCAAGAGGTTTGGAGTACCAGCATGGAGGCTATGCAGATAGTATGATCAAATACTATCCTGCAAATCTGTTCTCTATGAGCCTGTGCTGCAGTTCACACAGTGAATGCCACTGGCATTGAACACTGGATATTTAGTCACTTGGAGCCCAGGACACTCAATCTTGCTGCAGTAACCACTGCTGAAAGAATGAATTCTTTGTGCTCCTCTCTTTGATGTATTCTGCACTCAATTCAAGATCTGGGGCCAGTGTGTTATCTGCTAGAGTATAGGGCATACTTCAGACTCAGAAGAGATTGGGAAAGTAAATACCTGCATTTTTTAAAATTACACTTTAAGTTCGTGGGTATATGTGCAGAACATGCAGGTTTGATACATAGGTATACATGTGGCATGGTAGTTTGCTGCACCCATCAACCTGTCATCTACATTAGGTATTTCTCCTAATGCTATCCCTCCCCCAACCTCCCAACCCTGACAGGCCCCAATGTGTACTGTTCCCCTTCCTGTATCCATGTGTTCTCATTGTTCAACTCCCGCTTATGAATGAATACATGCAGTGTTTAGTTTTCTGTTCTTGCCTTAGTTTGCTGAGAATGATGTTTTCCAGCTTCTTTCATATTCTGCAAAGAATATGAACTCATCCTTTTCTATGGCTGCATAGTATTCCATGGTGTATATGTGCCACATTTGCTTTATCCAGTCTATCATTGATGGACATTTGGATTGGTTCCAAGTCTTTGATATTGTGAACAGTGCTGAAATAAACATACGTGTGCATGTGCCTTTATAGTAAAATGATTTATAATCCTTTGGGTATATATCCAATAATGGGACTGCAGGGTCAAATGGTATTTCTAGTTCTAGATACTTGAGGAATTGCCACACTGTCTTCCACAATGGTAGAACTAATTTACACTCCCACCAACAGTGTAAAAGTGTTCCTATTTCTCCACATCCTCTCCAGCATCTGTTGTTTCCTGACTTTTTGATGATCGTCATCCTAACTGTCATGACATAATATCTCATGGAAGTTTTGATTTTGCATTTCTCTAATGACCAGTGATAATGAGCTTTTTTTCATGTTTGTTGGCTGCGTAAATGTATCCTTTTGAGAAGTGTCTGTTCATATCTTTCGCCCACTTTTTGATGGAGTTATTTGTTTTTTTCTTGTAAATTTGTTTAAGTTCTTTGTAGATTCTGAATATTAGCCCTTTGTCAGATAGATAGATTGCAAAAATTATTTCACATTCAGTGAGTTGTCTGTTCACTCTGATGATAGTTTCTTTTGCTGTGAAGAAGCTGTTTAGTTTAATTAGATCCTATTTTTCTATTTTGGCTTTTGTTGCCATTGCTTTTAATGTTTTAGTCATGAAGTCTTTGCTCATACCTATGTCCTGATGGTATTTGCATAGGTTTTCTTCTAGGCTTTTTAATGGTTTTAGGTCTTATGTTTAAGTCTTTAATCCACCTTGAGTTAATTTTTGTATAAGTTGTAAGGAAGGGATCCAGTATTCTACATATGGCTAGCCACTTTTCCCAACATCATTTATTAAAAAGGGAATCCTTTCCCTACTGCTGCCAGGTTTGTCAAAGATAAAGATATTTGTAGATATATGGGGTTATTTCAGAGGCCTCTGTTCTGTTCCATTGGTCTATGTCTCTGTTTTGGTACCACTACTATGCTGTTTTGTTTACTGTAGCCTTGTAGTATAGTTTGAAGTCAGGAAGTATGATGCCTCCAGCTTTGTTCTTTTTGTTTAGGATTGTCTTGGGTATGCAGGCTTTTTTGGTTCCATATGAAATTTAAAGTAGTTTTTTCTAGTTCTGTGATGAAAGTCAAATGGTAGCTTGAGGGGATAGCATCAAATCTATAAATTATTTTGAGCAGTATTGCCATTTTCACAATATCAATTCTATCTATGAGCATGGAATGTTTTTCCATTTGTTTGTGTCCTCTCTTATTTCCTTGAGCAATGATTTGTAGTTCTCCTTGAAGAGGTCCTTCAAATCTCTTGTAAGTTGTATTCCTAGGTATTTTATTCTCTTTGTAGCAGTTGTGAATGGGAGTTCACTCATGATTTGGTTCTCTGTTTGTCTATTATTGGTATATAGGAATGCTTGTGATTTTTGCACATTGATTTTGTATCCTGAGACTTTGTTGAAGTTGCTTATCAGCTTAAGGAGTTTTTGAACTGCGACGATGTGGTTTTCTAAATAGTTTTCTAAATATACAGTCGTGTCATCTGCAAACAGAGACAATTTAACTTCCCCTTTTTCTAATTGAATACTCTTTATTTCTTTCTCTTGCCTGATTGCCCTGGTCAGGGCTTCCAATACTGTGTTTAATAGGAGTGGTGAGAGAGGGCATCCTTGTCTTGTGCAGATTTCCAAAGGGAATGCTTTCAGTTTTTGTGCATTCAGTATAATACTGGCTGTGGGTTTTAAATTGCTCTTATTATTTTGAGGTACATTCCATCAATGTGTGGTTTATTGAGAATTTTTAGCATGAAGGAGTGTTGAATTTTGTTGAAGGCTTTTTCTGCATCTATTGAGGTAATCATGTGGTTTTTGCCATTGGTTCTGTTTATGAAGGATTGCACTTATTGATTTGCATATGTTGAACAAGACTTGCATCCCAGGAATGAAACCAACTTGATTGTGGTGGATAAGCTTTTTAATGTGTTACGGGATTTGGTTTGCCTGTATTTTATTGAGGATTTTCGCATTGATGTTAATCAGGGATATTGGCCTAAAATTTTGTTTTTTTGTTGTGTCTCTGCCAGGTTTTGGTATCAGGATAATGCTGGCCTCATAAAATGTGTTACAGAGGAGTTCTTCTTTTCCTATTTTTGGGAATAGTTTCAGAAGGAATGGTTCCAGTTCTTCTTTGAAACTTTGGTAGAATTTGGTTGTGAATCCATCTGGTCCTGGGCTTTTTTTGGTTGGTAGGCTATTAACTCCTGCCTCAATTTCAGAATTTGTTATTGGTCTATTCAGGGATTTGGCTTTTTTTCTGGTTTAGTCTTGGGAGGGTGTATGTGTCCAGGAATTTATCTATGTCTTCTAGATTTTCTATTTTATTTGCATAGAGGTGTTTTTAGCATTCTCTGGTGGTAGTTTGTATTTCTGTGGGATTGGTGGTGATATCCCGTTTATCATTTTTTATTGCATCTGTTTGATTCTTCTCTCATTTCTCCATTAGCCTGGCTAGTGGTCTATCTATTTAGTTGATCTTTTCAAAATCCAGCTCCTGGATTCACTGATCTTTTGAAGGGATTTTTATGTCTCTATCTTCTTCAGTTCTGCTCTCATCTTTGTTTTTTCTTGTCTTCTGCTAGCTTTTGAATTTGTTTGCTCTTGCTTCTCTAGCTCTTTTAATTGTGATATTAGGGTGTTGATTTTAGGTCTTTCCTGCTTTCTCTTCTGGGCATTTAGTGCTATAAATTTTCCTCTACACAATGCTTTAAACGTGTTCCAGAGATTCTGGTACATTGTATCTTTTTCTCACTGGTTTCAAAGAACATCTTTATTTCTACCTTAATTTTGTTATTTACCCAGTAGTCATTCAGGAGCATGTTGTTCAGTTTCCATGCAGTTGTGCAGTTTTGAGTAAGTTTCTTAATCCTGAGTTCTAATTTAATTTCACTGTGGTCTGAGAGACTGTTTGTTATGATTTCTATGCTTTTGTATTTGCTGAGGAGTGTTTTACTTCCGATTATGTGGTCAATTTTAGAATAACTTTGATATGGTGCTGAGAAGAATGTATATTCTGTTGATTTGAGGTGATGAGTTCCGTATATTTCTATTAGGTCTGCTTGGTCCTGAGTTGAGTTCAAGTCCTGGATATCCTTGTTAATTTTCTGCCTCATTGATCTAATATCGACAGTGGGGTATTAAAGTCTCCCACTATTATTGTGTGGGAGTCTAAGTCTCTTTGTAGGTCTCTAAAAACTTGTTTTATGAATCTGGGTGCTCCTGTATTGGGTGTACATGAATTTAGGATAGTTAGCTCTTCTTGTGGCATTGATCCCTTTACCATTATGTATTACCCTTATTTGTTGCTTTTGATATTTGTTGATTTAAAGTCTTTTTTTATCAGCACCTAGGTTATCAACCCCTCCTTTTGTTTTACTTTCCATTTGTTTGGTAAATCTTCCTCCATGCCTTTATTTTGAGCTTATGTGTGCCTGTGCTCTTAAGATGAGTCTCCTGAATATAGCACACTAATGTGTCTTGACTTTTTATCCAATTAGCCAGTCTGTGTCTTTTAATTGGGGCATTTAGCCCATTCAGTTTAAGGTTAATATTGTTATGTGTGAATTTGATTCTGTCATTATGAAGCTAGCTGGTTATTTTGCCCATTAGTTGATGCAATTTCTTCATAGCATCAGTGGTCTTTATAATTTGGTGTGTTTTTGCAGTGGCTAGTACTGGTTGTTTCTTTCAATGTTTAGTGCTTCAGGAGCTCTTGTAAGGCAGGCCTGGTGGCGACAAAATCTCTAGCATTTGCTTGTCTGTAAAGGATTTTATTTCTCCTTCATTTATGAAGCTTATTTTAACTAGATATGAAATTCTGGGTTGAAAAATCTTTAAGGGTGTTGAACATTGTCCCCCACTCTTTTCTGGCTTGTAGGGTTTCTGCAGGAGATATGCCATTAGTCTAATGGGCTTCTCTTTGTGGGTAACTCTACCTTTCTCTCTGGCTGCCTTTAACATTTTTTCCTTCATTTTAAACTTGCTGAATCTGATGATCATGTGTCTTGGGGTTGTTCTTGAGGAGTATCTTTGTGGTGTTCTCTGTATCTCCTGAATTTGAAATGTTGGCCTGCCATGCTAGGTTGGGATGTTCTCCTGGGTAATATCCTGAAGAGTGTTTTCCAACTTGGTTCCATTCTCCTCATCACTTTCAGGTACGCCAATCAAACATAGATTTGGTCTTTTCACCTAGTCCCATATTTCTTGGAGGCTTTGTTTGTTTCTTTTTACTCTTTTTTCTCTAATCTTGTCTTCTCACTTCATTTCATTGAGTTTATCTTTAATCGCTGATATCTTTTTTTCTGCTCGCTCCATTTAGCTATTGATACCTGTGTATGCTTCATGAAGTTCTCAGCTCCATCAGGACATTTGTGTTCTTCTCTAAACTGGTTATTCTAGTTAGCAATATGTCTCCCTGTTTTTCAGAATTCGTAACTTCCTTGCATTGTGTTAGAACATGCTCTTTTAGCCCTGAAGAATTAGAACATGCTCCTTTAGCCCACTTCTGAAGCCTACTTCTGTCAATTTGCCAAATTCATTCTCTGTCCCATTTTGTTCCCTTGTTAGCAAGCAGTTGTGATCCTTTGGAGGAGAGAAGGTGTTCTGGTTTTTGTGTTTTTTTAGCTTTTTCATGCTGGTTTATCTGCATCTTCATTGATTTGTCTACCTTTGGTCTTCAGAATTAGTGACCTTAGATGGGGTCTCTGAGTGGATGTCTTTTTTGTTAATGTTTATACCATTCCCTTCTGTTTGTTAGTTTTCTTTGTAACAGTCAGCCCCCTCTGCTGTGGGTCTGCCAGAGTTTGCTGGAACATCCACTCCAGACCCTGTTTGCGTGGATATCATCAGTGGAGGCTGCAGAACAGCAAATATTGCTGCCTGTTTCTTCCTCTGGAAAATTCATCTCAGAGGGGCACCTGCCAGCCAGAGCTCTCCTATATGAGGTGTCTGTTGGTCCCTACTGGGAGGTGTTTCCTAGTCAGGATACATGGAGGTCAGGGACCTACTTGAGAAGGAAGTCTGGTCCTTATCAGAGCTCAAACACTGTACTGGGAGATCTGTTGCTCTCTTCAGAGCTGTCAGGCAGGCACATTAAGTCTGCTGAAGCTGTGCCCACAACTGCCCATTCCCCCTAGGTGCTCTGTCCCAGGGAGTTGCGGATTTTATCTTTA
This sequence comes from Saimiri boliviensis, assembly GCF_048565385.1. Classification (NCBI taxonomy): domain Eukaryota; kingdom Metazoa; phylum Chordata; class Mammalia; order Primates; family Cebidae; genus Saimiri; species Saimiri boliviensis. Next base: position 66,405,963 of record NC_133451.1, on the reverse strand, counting down.
AGTTGCTGACTGGGTCTGCTGCCATTTTTTTCAGAGATACCCTGCCCAGAAAGGAGAAATCTGGCTGCAGAGTCAGTCTGGCCACAGAAGCCTTGCTGAGCTGTGGGTGGCTGCACCCAGTTTGAACTTTGTGGCAGCTCTGTTTACTCCATGAGGGTAAAACTGCCTAATCAAGCTTCAGCAGTGGCAGATACCCCTCTTCCCACCATGCTCTAGTGTCCCAGGTTGACCTCAGACTGCTGTGCCGGTCGGAGAATTTCAAGCCAGTGGATCTTAGCTTGCTGGACTCTGGGGATGGGCCCCACTGAGCCAGGCACTGGAGGGAATCTTCGAGTCTGCTGGTTGCAAAAACCATGGGAAAAGTGCAGTATCTGGGCTGGAATGCACCATTTCTCCTGGTACAGTCTCTTATGGCTTCTCTTGGTTAGGAAAGGGAAATCCCCTGACCCCTTGTACTTCCTGGGTGAGGCGATGCCCCATCCTGTTTCAGATTGCTTTCTGTGGGCTGCACCCACTGTCCAACACAGTCCCAATGAGATTAACTGGGTACCTCAGTTGGAAATGCAGAAATCATCCACCTTTTGCATTGATCTCACTGGCAGCTGCAGAACACAGCTATTCCTGTTTGGCCATCTTGCCGCTCCCTATACCTGCATTTTTAATTATAATGGTGTTAGGTAGGTTTATCCTGTCTCCAAAACTCATGATGGATAAGGAGAATCTCTAAACATTAGGGTGGGATTCAAATGCTGAGATTATGTAGTTTTCTTTCTTGAAACTATGGATCAGTTCATCGTAATGTATGTTCAACATGCTTACAATAAACCCTTGGCTTGTGGGGAATATTGGGTTGTGGGAAATGGAAGGGGCCTTTGATATGAACACCTACTACCCCTGGTTTAGATAGAGTTAAAAATATAATCTTTGTAGTGTAACTGCTGAACATGAATTTTATCTTTGGCATATACTTGTCTGTGATCTTAAGTAAATTAATTAATACCTTTCTTAGCCTTAGTTTGTCTATCAGTTTGTGATGATTATAGTTAAAATGAGGGTGACACCCTTAGCATAGTACCTGACACAGAATGTGAACTTAATACATGTTATTATTATCATTATAGTCATTACACGGTCAGTTTCTACTGTAGCAAGCTATTGTCTCAAGTCATCTGCTTTGGCCCATTATATTTTAGTGAAAGATGAAGCCCTTATTATGAGCAGCTGGCACCAACTCAATAGATATCAGATTCAAAAGCCACATCTCTTAAAATGTTTTAACATCTGCGTAACCTCTTCATACCATAAAGGGGCCATGTTTTTGGAATTCAATATATACAGAAATATAAGTTACATCCTAATTCTGTGTGTTATTTTTAATTATGAAATTTTCTAACATACACAAAACTAGAAAGAAAAGTTTATTGAATCACTCTCTATATTTCACCCAGATTCAATAACTACCAGGATTTTGCCATATTTGCTTCACATAAGTTAAATGAATCCATTGCATTTGACTGGAGGTAAGCTCTGGAGGCTTTCATAGATATGTGTTCAATTTTTTTTTGTTAAGAATGCTTTGAAGGTAGACCTGGATGCTTCATGTTGTGTCACAGCAGGAAGCATACAACGTCTGGCCCCACTTTTATGGTGCTAAGATTGATCAATGTGTTTGGATGGTGACAACCTGATGCCTCGGTTATAAAATTACTCATGAATACTTTTATCTAATGATGTCCTCTATGGACATTCTTTCTCTGGCTCAAATATTTCATTAGGAGTTATGACATGGTGATTTTTCTAATGCCACCATTTCTTGAGCATTTATTAGTTGGAATTCTCTTATCATTTAGGACTATCTGGCTACTTTGAAATATAGGCAAATCAGGTAAAGGCAAAATAAATGCTTAATATTTTATTTTAATAATCAATCTTTAGAAGTAGGAGTTGGTTTCCTAGTTACTTTCAATGTTATCCAATAGGTTTTTGATCTAGGGAGTAAGAAAAAAATTCTTTGTCTATTTTACATGGGTTTCTACACAGTTGATATATTTCAGTCCATTGCATTCAAAAAATTTTTGATGCTCTGATTGTTCCATCTTTGGCTAATGGGAGCCCCTTCATATTGGCTTCTGTGTTCTTTTGTTGTGGCCTATTGGTTATGAGCTACATTGTACAGTATATCAAAATCCAGTGGGAAGTCATAAATTCTGAGTATATGGTAATTTTCAATAAATTACATAAAAGTATAAAATCATATAACTAAAAGAAATACACTCATAGTGATACATAACGGGCAAAAAATGTAACAAATTTACTGGGAAATTGAGTTCCTTACTAAACATGGAACACATTGTTACTGCATTTTAATGAATATTGTTGATCAAAAAGCAATCTATGAGATAAAAGAAATGTGAAAAGGTCTACATAGAACATGCAGATGAGAAAATATATCAATAAACATTGGTACAAATTAAATAGCAAAATAAAATACATTTACATGAATTTCTACACAAGCAGCAAAAGTATATGAAAATAAGTTATCTGATGAAATAATTAGTATAATAGATAAAGCAAAAAAATAATTTTTTTCATTATTATTATTTTTATTGTACTTTAGGTTCTGGGGTACATGTGCAGATCATGCAGGATTGTTGTATAAGTACACATATGGCAATGTGGTTTACTGTCTCCTTCGCACTGTCACCTGCATTTGGCATTTCTCCCTGTGTTATCCATCCCCGAAAATAATTTTGAAGCAATTACAATGTCATTCACATGCATATACTAAAGGCAAATATTCCAAGACCTATTAATGTTTTATTCAATTTGGGCTGCTATAACAAACTATTATAAACTGTGTAACTTATAAACAACAAAAATTTATTTCTCACAGTTCTGGAGCCTGAGAAGTCCAAGATCACTATATCAGTCCATTTGGTGTCCTGTAAGGGACCCCTTTCTGGTTTGCAGAGCCTGCTTTCTCATTGTATTCTAAACTGATAGAAGGAGTGAGCTAGAGCTTTGGAATCTCTTTCAGAAGGGTACTAATCCCGTTAACTTTGAAAGACCCCACCTCCTAATACTAATATTAGTGATTTTGTTTCAACATATGAATTTTAGGAGGACACAAACATTTGGACCATGGCAATTGAGCGAGCTATTTTATTGAGTATTAGTCAACGGTTCAAACAGAAAATTGAAGAATACTAATGGAAATTTGTGTTCAGAAGATCACGCTATGTAACAAACAGCAAACATTAAAATTTTTAAAATCTTCAAAACCTAGAACACACTCATCTTCAAAAGTATCTAGATTCTCAATCACAAAGCTTGATAATACGTCATATCCAGAAATTCCATGGCATTTGTTCTCTTTATTACTGGCATTTATTTCACTAGAAATTAAGTCATAACTATTTTCAAACTATTCTTTTGTAAATACTATTACTTGTGCTTATCTGAAAAATCTATACTGATGAACTTGAGTCTAATTTTATAGTAATACCATATTATCTTAAGTGATGAATTACAGGAATAATAAATAATAAACCTAAGTATAAGGCGATTAAACCCCAATCTCATTCTTATTTGTTGTTTGATTTGTGGCTTGCTATTTTTGATAAAAACAATAATGTAAATTTCCCAAATAATGTGAATTTCTTTCTTTGCTGTGATCTTCTATATTGTGCTGTTTCATTTCTAGATGTAATATTATCACTAGATATTGTCATTTCAAAATTAGTAGATTATTAGTCCTAGATAATCGTCCAAAACCTGATAGCTATATGTGGGTCTTCTAACTACAATATGGGCTTTTTGCATGCAGTTAAGTTTGCAATCTTTTTTGTCATTATTGAAAGAACTGTGTCTGAATGCAGGAAGATGAAGTTGCTTTCCTCATAATATTCAGATACCCTGAATATTATGGGGTAGTCATATATACTCTAGGAACATACACATTATGCAATGAGTTCAAACTTATGTGTTCCCCAGTACCGTATCTAAAACACCCCCTTTAAATTAATGAAGAAGGCTTCAAAATTATTACACATTCAGGGCCTAGTTCTGAACCTGCAACATGTCCTAAGTGTTTAGGACTTCCTCATGCTCAGTGCATCTTTGTAAACATGGAATTCAAGGAAGATTCAATGATTAATCAACTTTGATGCAAGTTGACTTTTCTCAAATTATCATACTGTATCTCAGGGACAATGAATTAAAGCAATTTATCAATTTTCTGTCTGTGGAGCCTACATTACTTTGGTTCTCAACTTCCTTTTCCATGGAATCTAAAAATACATAACTTTTTCTTGGAAATATTATTTTGATCTATAAAAAATATGGCTGAAAGACATTCAATGGCTTTTTATGAAGATGTGTTCATATGCACTCTTTGGATGGCAATATCATGCAAAAACTGATGACTTCTGAGCAGAAAAAAATGAAAACAAATTCAAATTGTGCAAATAAAATAAAAAAGTAATTTTCTTTCTTCTCAGTAGTTGTTTCCAAAAATAAGACTCTGTTGTTTGGCTTAGTGGAGTGGACTTTGACATAGAAATATTTAAATCATCTTTGACCTCAAGTTGATTATTAATATTTGCTTTTTTAAAAGGCAAAATGTCTGAAAGTCCTAACTTACAGATGTGTATAAAAACAAACAGAATCAAAGCTACTAAATTTGCTTTGCCCAGTCAGAGCGAGCAGATATTAGAGCATGAGGACTGAATAAGGCTTCTTACATTGAATTTGGGTCACTTCATTTCCTTAGTTCTCAAAGCAATGGGGTCATCTTTAATAAAATTTCTACTACTAACGTCATGTCATCAAGGAATGAATTGAAAATGCTCATTTCAAGGTCTAAGAAGCTGAAAAAATCTTCAGAAGAGGTCTACAGAGTTTCTGTTTCTTTAAAGATTGCCTGCTGAGATATTGATGATGATTAGTCAGTTTTAACATCATCTTGTGAAGCACTTCCATTGGCATCCTGGTGAAAAAAAAAATTGCTTGGGATTTTTCAGGAGCAAGGCTTTGGATCAGAAGATTTACCTTATGCACATGGCCAAAAATACTTGCCAAGTTAAATGAAGCAGTGAATGAGTATCTCTCTTTTAAATTCTTCTGACTGGGTTTTTTTTTGTTTTTTTTGTTTTTGTTTGTTTGTTTGTTTTTTTAATTTTCCTCTGAAATTTACTCAAATGCATTGACTTGTTCTCTGGAATGCCAATTAGTGTTCACATAACAGAATAAAATTTTACTCTTATTCCACTTTTTGAAAAAATTTCTTAAAAAGTTGTTGATTCAAATATCAAGCTCTGATGAAGTTGACAATTTTTACAGCAGCAGAAAACATTTCTTTGAGTGTTGTTGGCCAAGTCTTTGGTACCAATGCAAGCCAATTTGTATAGCAATGCATTCCAGTGTCATGGGTTGCTTCTTTCTTCATCAAAGCAACAAAACTAGATGTATTGCCAAGCATCACAGGTGCTCTATTTTGCACAAAATGCCAGAATTTTCTTTCAGCTGCAGTTTTGCTTGGCAAAGAAACAATGTTGAGAGCTCTTGGAGTTTCTAAAATGGGCTCACAAAATAGGAATTTCTACAAGAGCTCATTTGCCCTTAAAGATGTAAATAGTTTTATCTGCTTTAGTGCTGAAGGGAAATGAGTTTTCTACCATGATTTGATTCAAGACATTAGGAGAAATGTCAGTGATTGGATAACAGAATTTTACAGTGACATACTTTTGATTTCAGTTCTTTGGTCCACAAATCAGTGCTACAATTTGTATGGCACATGTGTCAATAGTCTCTCTAATCCTGCTATGAAAGTAAGTTGGTCAATTAACCTGTCAGTATAATCGATAGCCTTGTAGGTTGCTTCTAGACAAGCTTTGGGTGTTGGAGTCAAATTAATATTTCTGTAAAACAGCCTCATTTTTGTAATAAAAATTCCCTGAGTCCTATATACCTTCAGGATGAACATAATGGATAACTGTTAGCTTCTTTTGCTAAGCACCTCTGTTGGGAATAACCTTGGCACATAGGACCACTGAACTTATATGCTCCCTCAAGTTAGGTGCTGAACATAAACCAGAGGATACATAAATGTCACTTCCTTCTCTCTTTCTCTCCCTCTCTTCCTATTTTTAGTCAGGGCCAATGATTATTATCATCATCATCATCATTATAACAATAGCATCATGTTTTGTGGGTTCTTACTCTGTGTTAGGTTCAACACTTTAGGTTAGACACTATTTTTATTTCCATTTTGCAGACGAGGAAATTGAGGCACAGAAATAAAGTAATTTGTCAAAATCATATAGATAGTGAGTTCATATTTTTATATAGGTAGTCTGGCTCTTAAACTGCATTCCTAACCTGTCTGCAAAACCATTTTCTTGTTATGTATATCAGCATACTCAGGTCCCTATATGTATTTGGAATAAACGTTGTAATTTTACTTTAAAAGATTTTTTTTATCACAAAATAATTTTCAAAATAACAGCAAGGTAAGAAATATTTTTATTCTTGGTAAGGCTGTTTCATGGACCACAGATTAAAAATTTGTACCATAACAACTTTTTCCTCCAAAATAGTCTTCCTTGTCAACTGGCTGTTGTTGAGGCATTGGACTCTTAACACTGTTTAGGGATAATGAGTTTAAACTTCCAAAAACCATAGTTGATTACAAATACATTCTCACTGTTTGCAATAGGTGCTGTATTACTTCGTTCTCATGCAGCTATGAAGAACTTCCAGAGACTTGGTAATTTATTAAGAAAAGTTTTTTTGATCATTTCTTTTTATTATATATATTTTTTAAGTTCTGAGATACAAGTGTAGAATGTGCAGGTTGTTACATAGGTATACATGTGCCATGGTGGTTTGCTGCACCCATCAACCCATTATCTACATTAGGTATTTCTCCTAATGCCATCCCTTCCCTTGTTCCCCACACCCTGACAGGCCCCAGTGTGTGATATTCCTCTCCCTTTGCCCATATGTTCTTATTATTCAACTCCCACTTATGAGTGAGAACATGCAGTGTTTGGTTTTCTGTTCTTGTGTTAGTTTGCTGAGAATGATGGTTCCCAGCTTCATCCATGTCCCTGTAAAGGACATGAACTCATCCTTTTTTGTGGCTGCATAGTATTTTATGGTGTATATGTACCACATTTTCTTTATCCAGTCTATTATGGATGGGCATTTGTGTTCGTTCCAAGTCTTTTCTATTGTGAACAGTGCTGCAGTTAATATACATGTGCATGTGTCTTTGTGTTAGAATCATTTATAATCCTTTGGGTTTAGAACCAGTAATAGGATTGCTGTGTCAAATGGTATTTCTAGTTCTAGATCCCTGATGAGTCACTACACTGTCTTCCAAAATGGTCGAACTAATTTACACTCCCACCAAGAGTGTAAAAGTGCCCCTATTTCTCTATGTCTTCTCCAGTATCTGTTGTTTCCTGACATTCTGGTGATCACCATTCTAAGTGGCATGAGATGATATCTCATTGTGGTTTTGACTTGCATTCTCTAATGACCAGTGATAGTCAGCTTTTTGCATATGTTTGTTGGCCACATAAATGTCTTCTTTTGAGAAGTGTCTGTCCATATCCTTTGCCCACTTTTTGATGGAGTTTTTTGTTTTTTTCTTGTAAATTTGTTTAAGACTCTAGATATTAGCCTTTTGTCATATGGATAGATTGTGAAAATTTTCTCCCATTCTGTAGGTTGCCTGTTCACTCTAATGATAGGTTTTTTTTTTTTTTTTTTTTTTTTTCCTGTACAGAGCTCTTTAGTAAGATCCCATCCAGCAATTTTGACTTTTTCTGCAATTGTTTTTGGTGCTTTAGACATGAAGTCTTTGCCCAAGCGTATGTCCTGAATGGTATTGTGTAGCTTTTCTTCTAGAGTTTGTATGGTTTTAAGTCTTATGTTTAAGTCTCTAATCCATCTGGGGTTCATTTTTTTATAAGACAAGGAAAGGATCCAGTTCTGGTATTCTACATATGGCTAGCCAGTTTTCCCAACACTGTTTATTAAATAAGGAATCCTTTCCCTTTTGCTTGTTTTTGTCAGGTTTGTCAAAGATCAGATAGTTGTATGGTGTTATTTCTGAGGCCTCTGTTCTATCCCATTGGTCTATATATCTGTTTTGGTACCAGTACCATGCTGTTTTGGTTACTGTAGGCTTGTAGTATAGTTTGAAGTCAAGTAGCACGATGCCTCCTCCAGCTTTGTTCTTTTTGCTTAGAATTGTCTTGGCTATACAGGCTCTTTTTTGGTTCCATATAAAATTTAAAGTAATTTTCTTCTAATTCTGTGAGGAAAGTCAATAGTAGCTTGATGGGAATAGCCTTGAATCTATACATTACTTTGAGAGGTATAGTCATATTCATGAGATTGATTCTTCCTATCCATGAGGATGGAACGTTTTTCCATTTGTTTGTGTCCTCTCTTATTTCTTTGAGCAGTGGTTTGTAGTTCTCCTTGAAGAGGTCCTTCATATCCCTTGTAAGTTGTATTCCTAGGTATTTTATTCTCTTTGTAGCAATTGTGAATGGGAGTTCACTCATGATTTGGCTCCCTGTCTATTGGTGTATAGGAATGCTTGTGATTTTTGCACATTGATTTTGTATCCTGAGACTTTGTTGAAGTTGCTTATCAGCTTAAGGAGATTTTGGGCTGAGACGATGGGGTTTCCTAAATATGCAATTTTGTCACCTGTAAACAGAGACAATTTAACTTTCTCTTTTTCTATTTGAATACCCTTTATTTCTTTCTCTTGCCCGATTTCCCTGGCCAGAACTTCCAATACTATGTTTAATAGGATTGGTGACAGAGGGCAACCTTGTCTTGTGCCGGTTTTCAAAGGGAATGCTTCCAGCTTTTATCCATTCAATATACTATTGGCTGTGCATTTGTCATGAGTAGCTCCTGTTATTTTCAGATATGTTCTGTCAGTATCTAGTTTATTGAATTTTTAGTATGAAATGGTGTTGAATTTTGTCAAAAGTCTTTTCTGTATCTATTGAGATAATCATGTGGTTTTTGTCATTTGTTCTGTTTATGTCATAAATTATGTTTATTGATTTGTGTATGTTGAACCAGCCATGCATTTCAGGAATGAAGCCAACTTGATCGTGGTGGATAAGCTTTTTTAATGTGCTGCTGGATTCAATTTGCTAGTATTTTATTGAGAATTTTCATATTAAAGTTCATCATGGATATTGGCCTGAAATTTGTTGTTGTTGTGTGTCTCTGCCAGGTTTTGGTATCAAGATGATGCTGAACTCATAAAATGAGTTAGGAAGGAGTCTCTCTTTTTCTATTGTTTCCAGACAATCCCAATAGTTCCAATAGTTTCAGAAGGAATGATACCAGCTCCTCTCTGTACCTCTGGTAGAATTTGGCTGTGAATCTCTCTGGTCCTGGCTTTATTTTGGTTGGTAGGCTATTAATTCCTGCCTCAATTTCAGAGCTTCTTATTGGTCTATTCAGGGATTTGACTTCTTCCTGGTTTAGTCTTGGGAGCATATATGTGCCTGGGAATTTATCCATTTATCCTAGATTTTCTAATTTATTTGCATAGAGGTGTTTATAGTATTCTCTGCTGGTAGTTTGTATTTCTGTGGGATCAGTGGTGATATCTTCTTTATTACTTTTTATTGTTTCTCTTTGATTCTTCTCTCCCTCTTTTTTTAAAAAAATTAGTCTGGCTAGCAGTCTATCTATATGCTGAGCAAGAGGGGGAAAAACCCCTTATAAAACCATCATATCTCATGGTCTGATGGTGTTATACTGCCACTCACTATCACAAGAATAGCAGCACTAGATCCCTCCTATGACACATGAGTATTATGGGAACTACAATTCAAGATGAGATTTGAATGGGAACACCACCAAACCATGTCATTCCACCCCTGGCCCTTGCCAAATTTTATGTCCTCACATTTCAAAACATAATTATGCCTTCCAAATAGTTGCCCAATGTCATAACTCATTTGAGCATTAACCCAAAGGTTGAAGTCCAAAGTCTCATCTGAGACAAGGCAAGTCCCTTCTTCCTATGAGCCTTAAAATCAATAATAGTAAGTTGGTTATTTCCCAGATAAAATATAATTACAGGTATTGGGTAAATACACCCATTCCAAAAGGGAGAAGTTATCCAAAATAAAAAGGCTATAGGCCCCATGCAAGTCCAAAATTCAATAGGACAATTATTAAACCTTAACATTCAAAAATGATCTCTTTTGACTCCATGTCTCACATCCAGATCATGCTGATGTGAGATGTGGGCTCCTATGGCCTTGGACAACTCTGCCCTGTGGCCTCACCATGTAGTGCCCCCATTCTGGCTGCTTTTACAGGCTGACACTGTGTACCTACAGCTTTTACAGGTGCATGATAGAAGCTGTCGGTGGATCTACCATTCTGGGGTCTGGAGGATGATGACCATCTTCTCACAGCCCCACTAGGCAGTGCCCCAGTGGGGACTCTGTGTGAGACTTCCAACCCCAAATTTTCCTTCCCCACTGCCCAAGCAGAAGTTCTCCATGAGAGCTCCACCCCTGCACCAAACTTCTTTCTGGACATCCAGGTGTTTCCATATATCCTCTGAAATCTAGGTGGAGGTTCCCAAACCTTAATTCTTCACTTATGTATACCCAGTGTCCCAATACCACATGGAAGCTGCAAAGGCTTGAGGTTTGTATCCTCTGAGGCAACTGCCTGAGCTGTATGTTGGCCCCTTTTAGCCATGGCTAGAGCTGGAACACTGGGATGCAGGACATCATGTCCAGAGGCTGCATAGAGAAGGGGAGCACTGGGCCTAGCCCACAAAATAATTTTCTCTTTTTACACTTCCAGGCCTGTAATGGGAGGGGCTGCTGTGAAGGTCTCTGACATGCCCTGGTGACATTTTCCACATTGTCTTGGTGATTAACATACGTCTCCTTATTACTTATGCAAATATTTGCAGCAGGCTTGACTCTATACTCAGAAAATTGGTTTTTCTTTTCTATTGCTTTGTCAGGCTACACGTTTTCTAAACTTTTATGCTCTGCTTCCTCTTAAATGTTTGGCTGCTTGGAAATTTATTCCATCTGTTCAAAGATCCACAGATCTTTAGGGCAGGGGCAAATGCTGCCAGTCTCTTTGCTAAAACATAGCAAGAAATCAACTTTATTCCACTTCCCAACGAGTTCCTTATCTCCATCTGAGAGTCCACCTCAGCCTGGACTTCGTTGTTCATATCTCTATCAGCATTTTGGTCAAAGCTATTCAACAAGTCTCTAGGAAGTTCTAACCTTTTCCATATTTCCCTATTTTCTTCTGAGCCCTCCAAATTGTTCCATACTCAGCCTGTTACCTAGTTCCAAAGTTGCTTCCATATTTTGGAGTATTCTTATAGCAGCACCCTACTCCTGGTACCAATTTACTATATTAGTCTGTTTTTATGCTTCCATATTTTGGAATATTCTTATAGCAGCACCCTACTCCTGGTACCAATTTACTATATTAGTCTGTTTTTATGCTTCTATAAAAAAGCTTTTTGAGACTGGGTAATTCATAAAGGAAAGGGGTTTAATTGACTCACAGTTCCACATGACTGGGAAGGCCTCTGGAAACTTACAATCATGGTGAAAGAAGAAGAAAATATATTTTTCTTCTCATGGTGGCAAGAGAGAGAAGAAGTGCCAAGCAAAAGGGAGAAAAGCCCCTTATAAAATTATCAGATCTCATGAGAACTCACTCACTGTCATTAGTATAGCAGCATGAGGGTAACTGCCCCCATGATTCAATTACCTTCCACTGGATCCCTCCCATAAGATATGGGGATTATTGGAACTACAATTCAAGATGAGATTTAGGTGGAGACACAGCCAAACTATATCAGATGCTTTGTAATGTTAGTCACAATATTGCCTTTCTGACATTCATGATTTTCTTTTAAATGTTTTATTTAAAGAAAGTCAGCCCTAGAATTCTGCATCTTAGAATGAGAAACTGGGAACCTTTTTGATAAACACAATTGCATACAGCTATGCTTGCCTCTTTCTGTCTAGGAATAAATCCAAATATATCTTCACAACTCTTTTGACTAGAACCATATAAATAAGTGATGTTTGCTGGAAATATATATTTTTTATTGTAATGATAACAGCATGTACTCATTTAGGTTCATCTAAATTAAATAAATCCCTATAAATAACTTTTGTATTTAGAGGGATTTAAATACCTCCCACCTCTTCTAAATTTTTTAAATTAGCTAATACAAATTAATAATGATCTTTCATGAATTTCAGGTTGGTAGAACTGTGATGTTTAAAACAATGTTTTATCTTTTCTTTTATTGGCATTGGCTGATGCTCATTTCAAATCGAATTTCATAGTTTTTGGACATTAATCTAGAAGAAATAAAATGTCCAGAACTAAATTGTTGATTTTACCACACTTCTGCTTCTCCTATGGTCTGGGCCATCTAAGCTGATTACTTTTTTTTTTTTACTATCTACATGTAATCTGTTACCAAATTCTGCTGCCTCCGTGCTTCAAGCTGTCCCCAGAATCTTTTTCTGACTATCTCCACCACTATCTCTTGTTACTTATTCACTAATGTATTTTGACTGACTTAAGTTAGTCAATTTAAGTCATTTAAATTTAAAGTAGGTTCTCTGTTCCCACCTTTGCATCCCACACTTTCTTCTCCACCCAGCAGCAGAATCATGCTTTTATAATGTAAGTTGTATCATGTCGTTCCTTTGCTCAAAACCTTCTAATGGCTTCAGACCTAATTTAGGATAAAATCCAACCTTTGTGGCCAGAGTTTATATGGTCTTGTCCCTGGCTACTCTCTAAATTAGCCAGATTCCCCCTTCAGTGCAACTGCATAAAAAATGATTCTCCAAATTTCTATAGCTCAATATCACACATTTGTTTTTTCATTTACAGGTTTATAGGTCAGCTGAGGCAGCTCTGCTGCATGCTGCAATGTGGCTTTGTCTCTATTCTACAGCCCTCATTCTGGGACCATTGTCTTCCTAGGGCACTTTTTTTTTTTTTTTTTTTTTAATAGCAAGGGCACTAGAGACAAAGCCAAACCATGGATGCCCCTTATGGCTTCTGATTGAGACATACTGGCTAACACTCTTATGACCTCTTATCATGTTTCTTCTCTTAATTGTCTTAGCTAATTGATTTAATATAGGTATATAGTAGGCCTTGAAATCAGGCAGTGTGATTTCTTCCACTTTATTCTTAATTTTCAAAATACTTAGGCTATTCTTGTTTCTTTGTTTTTTCATACAAATTTTAAGGTAAAATTTTCATAGAAATTGCATTGAACCTATGTATCAGTTAAAGGAGAACTGACATCTTTGTTATGTATGTGTCAATGTATCGTGTACTAAAACATCTAATCCACGATGATCTTTCTTTTATTAGCATTTTATGGTTTTCAGCATATAGATTCTATGGTGAGATTTATAAGCTTCGTTTTCTCTGGAGTCACTGCATGGTATTGTTCCCAGTTTTATTTCAAGTGTTTGGAAGCTTATTTCTTAAACCTTTGTTATATTCTTTAGGCTTTATTTTTAGTTCTGATTATTTATTTTTTAAATAATATGATCATACAATAAAGTCTGTGTAATTTTTACCCTTTTGAATTTAGTTAGGTAATTGTTTTGGCCAACTACCTCATAGTTTTAAATATGCTCTGACGGCAAAGAAGGATAATGTTTATAGAATATAAAAATTGAATCTGATCAATTTTTAATTCAACATTATCACTTTCATTACTAAAATTCTTTAGGTTCTTAGACATTGTTCTACTTAGTTTTTTCCCATACAATTTATCAAATAATAAGCATTATAGATTCAAGTACCTAATTCAAATTAGTTTTTTTCTGCTATTATTGGGAATTTAGAATAGAAATTGCTAATAAAATGCCACTTTTGTTCAGATGTCTTCAAAAGTTGAGACCATTAGCTCTATTTCTTAACTAAGAGATTTTTTTCTAAGAAGCTTCTAGGTTCAATTCATCTAGATGGCAAAGATTTATGTCAATTTCCCTCCCCCCAAAAAAGCCCAACCCTCGATTTATTGTGCAATTGGACTTAGATCTATTGTTATTGGGCTTACGCAAAGACCTTATTATGTTATAATAAGGCTGGATTAGAAGATGCAGCCTGAAAACACAATTGTTCCAACAGAACAGGATGAACTTTTTCACCTCCTTGTAGATAGTGAAGCAGGAATCCCTTGAGCATCCCCTTAGTACTTAGCTGCTCCTTGCTCTTTCTCAGGTGCCATGGGGTTGACAATACAGTGACTTTATCAAGCTTGACTCTAGGGTTAACTCATATTGGATTCTTAATCACTAGCTGGTTCAACCAAAACTGACATGTGTTTCCTTTGCTCAGGGATGAAAATGTAGGTCTCCTCTGTCAGCTTTGTTCTCCTATTTGCTCCTCTTCATATTCCCATAAGCTTTTTCTTTCTAAGTGGCTATTCTCCCGATTGATTGCCACACAACTACCTTCTGGCAATGCTGTTCCTTATTAGCAAACTTATGTGTAATCTCTTCTCAGAATGCTGGAAAGGAGAAAGTTTTTGTTTTTTGGCTTTTTTTTTTTTTTTTTTTTTTTTTTTTTTTTTTGTAATCAGTGAGGTTACTTCAAATGTATTCTGTATAAATACATACACACCAAAGCTTCATATTAGCCATTTATGAACTCATGAGAAGGTCCCATCAATTCTAGTCATTTTTGTAATAAGGAATGAGTTTTCTAACCAGAGAAGGGCCCTGTTTCTCAGTATAAAGAACTATCAAAGGAAGACTCAGTAAAAATTGCTCAGAGCCGTATGATTCCTCTGTACAATATCGATTTGAAAACCACATTCTTACCTACTTTCATCTTTTCTTGTGACGTGGGTTAGTGTGCACTACAGCATTAGAAAGTGAAACAGCCCTCACTTTCTGTGTTGTTCTTAGCACAGCTGAGGAGCTGAGTCCACTACCATTTATGTGTTAGTGAACATATTTACTGGAATACACTTGCTTGGATGGGCAAAATTAAAAGTGGCCAGGGGTCAGTTCTGTAGACCACCCTCCAACATGATTATAATCAGGAGCTATCTTACACTCCTGTCATCTTACTTCAGAGCATTTGCCTTTGCATTCTCTTTTTTGACTGGAATCTAATAACTGGATGCTGGTTAGCTGATACCTTTACCAAAACTAACTTTGGTCTGACTTTACACATTCCCTTGCACAGAAACTGAACATTTGTCATCTTTGCTGAAATGGTGCTTAATGATTAACCAGCCCCTCTTTGGAACTCTACTCTCTTGGTTTTCATTTACACTACTTTGTAGACCATTTTTCTCCTAAACATTGGTGGTTATTGGGGTTTAGAGAACGATAATCATGTCTGTTTCCAGTGTGGGTTCTGAGCCAGTGGAATAGTAGACACAGGAGACAGATAGAGATCAACATATCAGCAATATTATAATAAGGCTGGATTAGAAGATGCAGCCTGAGAACACAATCGTTCCGACAGAACAGGATGAACTTTTTCACCTACTTATAGGTAGTGAAGTAGGAATCCCGTGAACGTCCCCTTGCAGGGCACAGCCTGGCTCAGCAGCTTCCTGCAAGGGAAGTAAGAAAATATACTTATTCTATAGGCCATGTAGTCTAAAGGTGAACAGGGATTGAACCCTGGGCTATACTTAAACATAGCTCATTCTTCTGTTTTACTGATCTGATAAATCACTCTGTCTTCCTGGAAGGCCTTTCTGAAAGTGTGTGAGAAATATATTTTTAGCTTTGCAGATTATCAAGCCTGAGATGCAAATATCCTGTAGATATATAATTAATTAATTCCCCTCTTTGATCCACAAAGAGTAAGTCATCAGTTCGTCATACACTGCTAATGATGGTTACCCTTTCTACCTGTATATTTATATCTAAGCCTTAATGATTGGTCCCTTAGAGCTTTCATACTTAAGTAATTCTCATTCTAGACTTTTATTCTGAAATGTTACAAACTTTTTTTAAAAAAAGACATTGGGTTAATTCTATATGTTTCTTTCATTTTTAAAAATTGAAAAATAAAAATTATGTATACTTATCCACAACATGTTGTATTGAAAAATATACATGCAGAAAGGCTGAATTGAGCTAATGAGCATATGCATTATTTCGCACACTTATCATTTTTTGTGGTGAGAAAACTTAAAACTTTCAGAAATTTTTGAGAATACTATATAGAGAGAGTATTTCGAATCCACATGAATCTGAAGGTTAGTTTGGAAGGAGTATTCTGAAATCTGAAAAATTCGTGTTATAATATGTGTGTGTGTGTGTGTATGTGTGTGTGCATAGTATTATATATATATATATATATATATATATATATATATATATATAATCATTAAAAGTACATTTTTTTGAGACAGAGTCTTGCTCTGTCACTCAGGCTGGAGTGCAATGGCATGATCTCAGCTCACTGCAACCTCTGCCTTCCAAATCCAAGGATTCTCCCAGCTCAGTCTCCCGAGTAGCTGGGACCTCAGGCACGCACTGCCACACCTGGCCAATTTTTGGATTATTAGTAGAGATGGTATTTTGCTATTTTGACTAGGCTGGTCTCGAACTTCTGGCCTCAGGAGATCCACCTGTCTCTGTTTCCCAAAGGGCTGGGAGTACATGTGTGAGTCACCATGCCTACCTAGAATACAATATTAACCATAGTCACTGTGTATAATACATCTCTTGAACTTATTTCTATAAATACTTTTTAGGCTTAGCAAACAGATACTTTGCGAGACTATATCTTAAGCTTAGGAAGTATGCATTCTCTAAAGATGAATATGTATTAGAAATACAATAAATATGATGTTTTTCAATTTTTTATAAAATTATGCCTTACTTTCCTAATGACTCTTGTGTTAGGATTTCTAATGAAAATAGAATCTCATCAGGCCTCAGAACATTAGTGCTAATGGGCCCTTGTATTTGCATGAATCTGAAGGTTAGTTTGCCAAGAGTGCTCTGAAATCTGGAAGATTTGTGCTTCTGAGTAGAAAGTCTGATAAAAATTCTAAGATCTTTTTTAGTATTCTCAGATGAGTCTCTGTTGTGTAGGAAAGGATTCTGAATGGGCCCCATCTCCAAGACTGAGAAACTGAATTAACTTTTAACCTCTTTGCTTGTAGGTGTATATATATTTTTTAGACTTCAAACTTGAGCCCATCCATTGATGGGTAGGTCCTTGGCTGTTTCCTCCATATTGGAAATGACCTTCCATGAGTGAGATTCTTCTGTTGACAGGCAGCAAGGGGGAGACTCGTTTTGTATTCCATAAAAAGGACAGACAATAAGCATTTTATGCAGCTTAGGCCTGGAAGGCAGGAAGTACCCAGAGGATGAATCAACATTCAATGAGCTTGTCCTATGTAATGAGAATGATCCAAGCCATGTGGGGAGATACAGAACACTCTATTATAGCTAGTGCTCGACTTACGACCACAATTGGTTCAGACAGACTGGTTGTAACATGATTTGGTCGTAAGTTGAGTAGGCTATATGTACAGTACTGTGAAATGATGTTATAAAAATCTTTAAGTCATATTTTATCATAATTTTCTTTCATTATTGTCATATATCATAATTTTCTTTGTTCATTTTACGCCATTTGTATCATCTCTACACCATTTTGTTTCTTATTTTTACATTTGTCAGGTTTAAGTAAAACACGGCATTACCAGTACAACTGGTTTAATATTTGCAAAACATACAAAATTACAAAATACAGGTGCATACAAAAATATAAAATACAGGTGTAAAAAATACCATAGGAAACATTTTCCCAATTGCAAAACATATCAAAATACATAAACATGTATGAAACATTTTATTGGCCTCTGGTGCTTGGCTGCAGATCATTGATGTTGTCATCTGAGGCAGCAGTTGGGGTTACCGGAGTTGGTTTTTCATAAACATGGTGAGCTTTGTCTGAATTGTATGTTTCTTTTTTTCTTCATAAATTTCACGATATGGACGAAACACATCGTGTGCCATCCGTTCAATCCTTGCAAATCATTGATGTTTGGGTCCATTGCTTCAAAATGTATAAGAAGTTTATTCAGTAAAGATAAACCGTCTGATAATTCCTGAGTGGTGAACTTTCTTTCTGGCTCCTCCTCTTCTTTCTCTGCTTCTCTTCTTTCTTTTTCTGCCACTCTTTCTTCTTCCAGTTCGATTAGCTCTTCATTTGTAATTTAATCAACATTGAAAATCTGTTCTGCTAGATATCCCTCATCTGTAATTAAGTCATCCAGACTGTCAACAAACTTATGTGCTCCTTCCTCATCTGCACTCGCTGCTTCTCCAGTCACTCGAACACTATGCATTTGGAATCTTTTCTTGAATCTCTGGAACCAGCCAGTGCTTGCTACAAACTCTTGACTGTAATCTTCTCTAGCATGCTCCTTCAGAGTCTTAAATAGACTTCTTGCCTTCATCTGCACAGTAAAAAGACTTAATAGTGTCCGTTTTTGAATTTGATCTTCCTTCCAAATATATAGCAATTTCTCCATTTCGTGGATGGGCCTGCTTCACTGCTTTGTTATAACTGTTGATCGCATGGGTGCAGAACCTTTCACAGCTCCACAAATTCTTTCTTTATCTTTCAAAATCATCTACACAGTCGAGTGTGATAACTTCATATCACGTGTGATCACATTCACTTTCTTTCCTCCTTCATACTGCTTAATTACCTTCATTTTCTTCTCAAGATCAATGGCCTTTCTTTCCTTCTTGGCAGGCTGAGGTGTAGACAAAATTTCCTCTTAGTAGACACCTTGGGAGGGGTTTGATGAAAAATATCCAAGACACAAAACACAAATTGCTGTACCAAGTCTGGGATAACAGTTGAAATGGTGCAGGTGGAGATGGTAGTGCTGCCAGTAGCTGGTCCGCACTGTCATATGCCCAGCTGGGCAACGTTTGTGCTGCCAGATGCGGAGCAGTCGTGGCTAGTGATTCTGGTCGTAAAGTTGAATGGTCGTAAGTTGCGTAGGTCGTAAGTTGATCAATACCTGTAGTTAATATTTTCCTCTTCTTGTCATACGCCTCTTGTTTTCTGCGGGAAAACTTAGCATGGAAAGAGAAATTCATGTGGGGCATTGCATTACTGTGTCAAGTAATATTCTCAGTAGTGGCTTAATGTTTCCAGAACACATAGGTCATTCATTTGCAACCCCCCTCAACTTCTGTGGTACTCAGGATTTTCCCTTTCTACATTCATGCATGCTTTACAGATGAGCAATAAGAACAGATAACCTATCTGAGTGTCTCTTTTACTCTCTTAGTGGTTGGAAAAATACCTGCAGTTGTTAGGACTTAGCTTGATTTTTCCAGTTTCTGACCTAAATCCAAAGTCTATATTTTACTCATTTGCTAGATTCTCTAATAGGTTGTACAACTTCTTTTTCCCACTCTTTTCCCAAAAAACCCATTAGAACATTGACATAGAGATATAACCATTTACTGATTTCTTCATTCATTTATTCATTCATTCATTCAGCTGTAGTTACTGAGTAATTATATATATGTCCAAGCAACAGGATTACATGGATGTGTAAGATATGGTTCCTCACTTTGAGATATCAATTATACAATAAGGGAAACAGACATATAAACTAGAAGCCACGGGACAATCTGATGTGAGTGTTAACAGAGGCATGTACAAAGGTAAAGGAATCAGCTGCCTCAGGATGAGAAGGAAAAAGTGAAACATTTTGGCCGTGTCTTAAATAACATATAGGGAGTTTGCCAAGTGGAAGGGGAACCTAGGTAAAATAAAATGTGCTCCGGAGTTGTGTAATTATTTAGCCTGTGAGAGCATTCTTTATTTAGGGCTAGATAAGTAATGTGTTTAATTTAGAAATTCATAAGCATGGAATGGCAGGTTTTCTTCCCAGTGGAATGAGATCTCCAGAGCAAAGGAAAGGGAAGAATTGTTCTTATCCAGGGAAACATTGCAAAGTCAAGTGTGCTAAAGATAATTCCACATGTAATCAATTTGAATACTTATTTTTCCATGTTAAGTTTTTTATCAAGTTCTAATTTAAAATTACATCAGGTTCCAATATTCCTTTGGTTGTGTATATATTGTTGCTCTAAGACACCATGACTAGCATAGTCTTGGTTTGGACATATCTCTATTTGAGTTTTCTTTCCTTCCTCAAGGAATATATACTGAGTGCAAGCAGTCAGACCAAAACTTCTGATGTGGTCAAGAACAAGGACTGGGTGAGCCAAGAGTGAAGGGGAAAGGGATGTTAGAAGAGTCTGTGGTCAAACCAACAGCATACTTAGCCCCATTACCACAAATGATTGCTGAATTCTTTACGGTAGGGGAACTGAGGTAAATGAGTGCTCTTGTACTCAACAGACCACACTGGAGACTTGTGTGGCCACTAGCCTCCATCTGTGTTGGACAGACTAGCAACCCAGGGAACAGAGGAAGCTGGAATGCTGTGCTGGCTTTCTTTGTACAATGAATTTGTTGCTGTTGTTGTTTGAATTGTTTTTATGATAAATATCTCCCATTTCTGGTATTTCTTTCTATTTTCCTGTTGAAATTGAAATCTTCTATGCAAGTATGTAAGTCATTGGGTGAGCTTACTGTTTACCACTGCTATAAGATCCTGTAATTAATATTTTTGATAGTGAATAAAGTGGATCACATACACACTTGCATGGTAACTTTCTCTTTGTTCTAAATGAGTCAGTTGAGATGGGAACATAATATATCAGAGTATTCATGAGTTGATTCTACTCTAGAAAAGATGCTGGCACATTACTTTGGTAATATGAGCAACAAAAATTTCTATAAAGTTATTTTTTAGCCTTTCCATTCTCTATACCTCTAAGCACATTTTTATTGACCTTGCATGCCTTTAAGGACACCCTATAATTCCCCTGTTTCTGTAACCTACAGTTGAAAATCACTCTCAATAATTCATGGCACTTTTTATTTAACAAATGGTATGTTCTGGCAGTTATTGCTTTTCTCTCTATTAAAGCAACCATTGTTTCTATACTTGTTGTGAACACCTAAAAAAGAGAAAGGGAAAATGGGAATCAAAGCATTTTGTAAGACCAGTGATATAACATGCTTCAGGAATCAGGATCAGATGAGATATTCTAAGAAGAACTCTATGTTATTAACTCAATTCTTACAACAACTTTAACCCCCAATGTGTAACTCCTAATTTCAAGATGAGGAAATTGAAATGCAGAGATTTTTAAGTATCTTGCCAAGACCCACCGGAGTTGCTGAATATTGAGCTAAGACACTCCAGACTCTCAACCATCATGCTACATATCGTTTTTTATTTTAGTGGGAAAAAAAAACCTCTTTCCTTGACTGAATTTAAGTGGAGAAAAATGAATTACCTTATAAAATATATATTTAATTCTTTTGATTTTATAAAGGGGCTGAGTTAAATATGCTTATAGCTACTAAGTTTCAAAGATAATGAAGTCAGGGGGTTGTACTCTGCGGTGAACTAAGCAACTGTATTGACACCCAAATGACTAACACTTGGTTACACGTTGTATCTGGTACTGACCACAGTTAACAGGCCCCTGTTAACTCAGGAGTTTAGACATTTAGTCTTTGCACATTAACAGGATCCGCCTATAAATTAGAAGTGATGTGAAATAATACAATAAGAGTGGCTATCATAACTCCCATAGAAAGAGAGTATTGAATGGTAAATAATAAAGGATGCTTAGGTTAAAACACTCTGACACTGTTGTGGTATTAAAAGTCCTTTAACTTCTCTGTGCCTTAGTTTCTTCATGTAAAACAAGGATAAGAACTGCACCAATATCATTTAGTTATTGTGAGGATTAAATTATACACTGTATACAAACCACATTCAAAATACCTGGTGCATAGTACAAGCCTTGAGTGAATGTTAGCCATTATTACTGTATTCTTGAGAATATGTATTACGGATTGCTTTTTGTCTTACTTAGGCTGTGAGTGAATTCAACCATTAGCAACTTATTAATGAGTCAATTTTTTATACTGGTTATCAATACTCAACTAATTAAGTTGAGGTGATAGTTGATGTTGTATGTATGTGTTTACAGAGTGAATTACCATGATGGGTATCTTATAATGCAATTAAAAAGGTGTATCTCCTCACATGAAATTCTATGAATAGCTGAATTTATAACAAGGCCAGAAAAAAAATCAAGTTAATATATGTATAGCGGAAAAATAAGATTACTTTGAGAAAACAGTTTTTCTTATGTAAAATGTTTGTCCAAGGCTAGTCTAGTTCCAGTCACCTCCAACTTTAATGATTTTAGTCTATATTCAACTACACAGACATTTTGAGCTAAAGATATTTTGGCTTAGATAACTATAACAATTTATAGACCTTTCAACTCTTCTCTGAACTGTCCCAAAAAAATATACTTCTAGTTGTGCTAGTAACATGTCAACAATCTCTGAGAAATGTAACAAGCTTGTTTGTCTGCTAAATCCCTTAATTAGAAGTGGATTAGAAATGACTGTCCTAGAAAAGACTGCAATGTTCCATATTTTTTGCATTGGTAATCAGTCCACTGTAAAACTTCAGAGGCAATTTCAAATGCTGCATATTTTACCTATTAACATTTACAAATGATTACTAAATGAATAAATGAATGAAAAGAATAAAAGGATTTTGTATGCCACAAGTGTATTCTGAAAAGGCTAGTCAGTCTCCTGAAAACTCATACTGCTAATAGAAAGTATTAAAAATAATAAACTTTTATAGAATTCTTTCTTTATTATACTTCTATGACTTTTAGTGGAATGCAAAGCACATGTAACTTATTAGAATCTTTGGGCCTTAGTTCACTGATTTTTTTCTCTTATATTAGGAAGCCACCCTAGTACACAGGCAAGGGGTACAACTCCTATTTCCCTGAATGTCCCAGAATTACTTTTATATAACAGATAGATTCATAGCTGCTGGCCAAATTATAGGAAAGCATCTGGGATACAAAATTTTTCTGTGCAAAATCGAGCCATATCTTGGGGGTAAGAATGGGCTGGTCCCTTGAAGGATGTCACGGACTTGGAATGTGCACCACATGCTCTCCTGGGGTGGCGTAAAGACTTCTTTCCAGGCCCCACTATTGTTGTGTTTGTTCACATTCTAACTGTTGCCATCTTATGGGTGTGGAGTACATGTGCTAATTTGGAGAAGAAAGAAACCAAGAAATCATTCACACCACCTCAGCTCATGTTCTGTAAACAATGTTGTCCTTAAAAAGAGGGTTGATGGCTAAGTTGTGCCTAATGGGATTTGTAATGGAGAACGTATCCTTCCAATCCAATTCTTTTTGTGTGTTCTTTAGTAGACAAAACAGAAAAATGACTTTTTCCTCAATGCTAAACTATTTAATTGTATATGTAACACTTACATATAACACTGATAGCTTTATTTTTTTCTTCTCCTTCCCTCCCTCTCTTCCTTCTTTCCTTCCTTCCTTCCTTCCTTCCTTGATAGGGTCTCCTGTCATTCAGGTTGGGATGCAGTGGTTTGATCCTAGCTAACTGAAACCTCCTAACTTCTAGACTTAAGTGATCGCCCTGCCTTGGCCTCTCAAAGAGCTGGGATTACGGGTATGAATCATAGTGCCTGGCTCTTGTTTCTAATAATCATCTACAAAAAGGATAGAAGCCTAAAGATGTGATTGAGTGAATGAGGAAACCGATTTTGTTGCTTGCACTCAGGGAACTAGGGAGCTAGGAATATTATTTGGGTTTTTTATTCTTTTTTTTTTTTTTTTTTTTTTTTTGAGACGGAGTTTCGCTCTTGTTACCCAGGCTGGAGTGCAATGGCGCGATCTCGGCTCACCGCAACCTCCGCCTCCTGGGTTCAGGCAATTCTCCTGCCTCAGCCTCCTGAGTAGCTGGGATTACAGGCACATGCCACCATGCCCAGCTAATTTTTTGTATTTTTTGTAGAGACGGGGTTTCACCATGTTGACCAGGATGGTCTCGATCTCTCGACCTCGTGATCCACCCACCTCAGCCTCCCAAAGTGCTGGGATTACAAGCTTGAGCCACCGCGCCTGGCCAGTTTTTTTCTTTTTTTAAAATAAATCTATGTGCACAAGTAGGGAAAAAGTGTCTACTTGCAATCATAAGGAATTATAATGCCTCTTACCATGGCTAGTGGTATACTATCACTTTGTATCACACTATCAAAATGGAGTGACAAGAAGGATCCTAGAGAGAAAAAAACAAGAAAACAGATAAACACCTAACAATGGTCTGCCTCCTTTGTGCCAGGCACTGTGCTAAGTAAGCACCTTTATCTTCTCTTTCCATATATCCTCAGCATAGAAGTATATTATCTTTCTCATACATAGTTGATATATTAGCAGTACTGGATTTATTTTTTCCAGGTCAGTTCAGAAAATATTTTTATGGGCTATAAATTATTGTCCTATGTAGTAGAGAAGCTTCTACCAACCAAATTTTACACATGAAGGTAATGGAGCTAAGAAAGATTGAGTAAATTCCTGGAAATTCCATAGCTAGCATTTGATTCTGAGAGTCTGAAATACAAATGGCAATGCCAGACTATGTATAAAAATAGAACTCTGACTCACAACCTGCAGCAAGCCGCTCAGGAAGCCAACCCACTATCTGTAGTTATGTAAACTTATGAAAATTTACTTATAAATTGTCTTCTAAGAGTTTTATAGTTTTAGCTCTTACTTTTAGGTCTATGAAATTTTTGAGTTAATTTTTATGTATGGTATTAGGAAGAGGTTCAATATTTTCTTTTTTGCATGTGAATATATGGTTCTCTAACATAATTTGTTGAAGGAAATATTTTTCCTCATCAAATTGTCTTGATACTTTTGTTGAAAAATCAGTGGACTATAAATGTAATGTCTTATTTCTGTACTCTTAGTGTATTCCTTTGGTCTACCTTATTTTGGCAACACATCTGTCTATATGTCCAACCTTATTTTGGACTACAGCTCTTTATTATTATAGCTTTGTAGTAAGTTTTGACATTGGTAAGTATGTGCCCTCCAAATAAATTCAAGTTTTCTTTTGACTATTCTGGGTACCTTAAATTTCCATATAAATTTTAGGATCAGCTTGTCAATTTCTGCAACAACAACAACAACAACAACAACAACAACAACAACAACAACAAAACCATTTTGGTGAATGTTGATGTCTTAACAATGTTAAGTTTTCTAATACATGAACTTGGTCTCTCTTTCCATTTATTTAGGTTTCCTTTAATATCTATCAGCAGTGTTTTCTAGTTTTCAGAGCATAAGTTTTACAGTTATTTTGTTAAACTTATTCCTTAGACTTTTTTTCTATGATGCCATTATAAATGGAATTATTTTCTTAATTTCACTTTTGGGTTGTTCATTGCTACTGTTTAGAAATCCAGTTGATTTCTGTACATTAATCCTGTATCCTAAAAACTTGCTGGCTTGCCGGTTGGTTCTAATTGTTTTTTGAAAAATTCGTTAGAATTCATATATAAGATCATGTCATGACTGTATATGATGTATACAAGCTATGCTACTTCGTTTCAAATCTGGATTTATTTGCCTTGCCGAATTGCCCTGGTTGGTTAGAACCTCCTGTAGAATGCTGGCTAGAAGTGGTAAGAACAGACATCCTTGTTTTGTTCCTGAACATAAGGTGAAAACATTGTCTTTTACCATTTTGTATGATGTTAGCTCTGGGTTTTGTTTTGATACTTTTTTAAAAATTTTATTTTAGGTTCTTGAGTACATATGAAGGTTTGCTACATAGGGGTAACTCATGTCACAGGGGTTTGTTGTATAGATGATTTCGTCACTCAGGTATTAAGCCCAGGACCCAATAGTTATCTTTTTTGTTCCTCTCCCTTCTCCCAACCTCCACCCTCAAGTAGACCCAAGTGTCTGTTGTTTCCTTTTTGCATTAGTAAGTTCTCATCATATAGCTCCCACTTATCAGTGAGAATATGTGGTATTTGGCTTTCTGTTTCTGCATTCGTTTGCTAAGGATAACAGCCTCTAGCTCCACCCATGTTCCCTCAAACCACATGATCTTGTTCTTTTGTATGGCTGCATAGTAGTTCATGGTTTATATGTAAGATATTTTATTTATCTACTCTGTCATTGATGGGCAATTAGGTTGATTCCCTGTCTTTGCTATTGTGAATAGTGCTGCAATGAACATTTGCATACATGAGTCTTTATGGTAGAATTGTTTATATTTCTCTGGGCATAGTGTTCCCTTTTCTCTGCAACCTTGCCAGTATCTTTTATTTTTGACTTTTTAATAATAGTCATTCTGACTGGTGTGAGATGATATCTCATTGTGGTTTTGATTTGTATTTCTCTAATGATGAATGATATTGAGCTTATTTTCATAAGTTTGTTGGCCACGTGTATATCTTCTGAGAAGTGTCTGTTTATGTCCTTTGCCCACTTTTTAATTTTTTTTTTTCTCTGTTGTCAATTTGTTTAAGTTACTTACATATGCTGGATATGAGACCTTTGTCACATGCACAGTTTGCAAATAATTTTTCCCATTCTATATGTTGTCTGTTTACTCTGTTGACAGTTTCTTTCACTGTGCAGAAACTCTTAAGTTTAATTGGATCCCACTTGTCAAATTTTGTTTTTGTTGTGATTGCTTTTTGTGTCTTTGTTGTGAAATATTTGTGCACTTCTATATCCAGGATGGTATTGCCTAGGTTATCTTCTGAGTTTTTATGATTTTGAGTTTCACATTTAAGGCTTTAATTCATCGAGTTATTTTTCTATGGAATAGGGAAGGGGACTGAGTTTAATCTTATGCATATAGGTAGCCAGTTATCCCAGTACCATTTATTGAATAGGAATCTTTTCCCCATTGCTTATTTTTCTCAGCTTTCTTGAAGATTAGATACTCACAGATGTGCAGCCTTACTTCTGGGGTCTCTATTCTGTTTCATTGGTCTATATGCCTGTTTTTGTACCAGTATCATGCTGTTTGTGTTACTGTAGCCTTGTAGTGTAGTTTGAAGTTCGGTAACATGATGCCTCCAGCTTTGTTCATTTTGCTTAGGATTTCATAGGCTATTCAGGCTCCTTTTTGATTCCATATGAATTTTAAAATAGTTTTTTTCCTAGGTTTTTGAATAAGGTCATTGGTAGCTTGTTAGGAGTAGCATTGAATCTGTAAATTGCTTTGGGCAGTATAGCCATTTTAATAATATTGATTCTTCCTATTCACAGACATGGGATGTTTTACCATTTGTTTGTGTCTCCTCTGATTTCTTTGAGCAGTTTTGTAATTCTCATTATAAAAATATTTCATTCTCTTGTTAGCTGTATTCCTAGGTATTCTTTTCCTTTTGTGGCAATTGTTAATGAGATTACCTTTCTGATTTGGCTCGCAGTTTGACTATTGTTGCTGTATAGAAATGCTGGTGATTTTTGTACATGGATTTTGTATACTGCAACTTTGCTGAAGTTGTTTATCAGAAAAAAGAGGTTTGAATCATGTCACCTGCAAACAGAGATGGTATAGTTTTCTGTCTTCCTATTTGGATGCCCTTTATTTCTTTCTCTTGCCTAGTTGCTCTGACTGGGATTTCCAAGACTATGTTGAATAGAAGTGGTGAGAGAGGGCAGCTTTGTGCCAGTTTTCAAGGGGAATACTTCTAGCTTTTGCCCATTCAGCATAATGTTGGGTGAGGGTTTGTCATAGATGGCTCTTATTACGTTGAGGTGTATTCCTTCAATATCTAGTTTATTGAGAGTTTTTAACATAAAGCAGTGTTGAATTTTATTGAAAGGCTTTTCTGCATCTGTTGAGATAATCATGTGGTTTTTGTCTTTAATTCTATTTATGTGATGAATCAAATTTATTGATTCGTGTATGTTGAACCAACCTTGCATCCCAGGGATGAAGCCTATTTGATTATGGTGGAGTAGCTATTCAGTGTGCTGCTAGAATTGGTTTGCAAGTATTTTGTTGATAATTTCTGTATTGAAGTTCGTCAAGAATAATGGCCTGAAGTTTTCTTTTTTTGGTTGTGTCTCTGCCAGATTTTGATACCAAGATGAAATCTCATAGAATTAGTTGGGGAGGAGTCTCTCCTCAATTTTTTTGAATAATTTCTGTATAAATGGTATCATCTCTTCCTTGTACCTCTAGCAAAATTAGTCTGTGAATTTATCAGGTCCTAGACTTCTTTGGTTGGCAGGCTATAACTGATTTAATTTTGGAACTTGTTTTTGATTTGTTTAGGAAATTGATTTCTTCCTGGTGCAGTCTTGGAAGAGTATATGTGTTCAGGAATTTATTCATGTCTTCTAGGTTTTCTGATGGTTGTTTTTATTTCTGTGAAGTTAGTAGTAACATTCCCTTCATCATTTCTAATTGTGTTTATTTGGATCTTCTCTCTTTTCTTCTTTATTATTCTAGCTAATTTTTAAAATCTTATTTTTTTCCAGAAAATTAATGCCTGGATTAACTGATCTTTTGAATTGTTTTTCATGTCTCAATTCCCTTCAGTTAATCTCTGATTTTGGTTATTTCTTATCTTCTGCTAGCATTGGGGTTGATTTGTTCTTGCCTGTCTAATTCTTTCAGTCATGATCTTAAATTAATTTGATTAATTAATTAGTTAATTTGAGATCTTTCTAACCTTTTGAAATGAGCATTTAGTGATATGAATTTCCCTCTTAATACTGCCTTGGCTGTGTCAGCTCTGGGTTTTTTATAGATTGTTTTTCTCACGTTGAGAAAGTTCTCTTTTATTTCCTAATTGAGTTTATGTATTTTTAATCATTAAACCCTATTAGACTTTGTCAAATGCTTCATCTGCATTTGTGGAGATGATCGTCAAGTCTTTGTTTTTTACTCATATATATAATGTTGTATCAATTGATTTCTTGATGTTAAAAAACTCTTGCATTCCTGGCAGAAATTCTACTTGGTCATGGTAAATGTCTTGCAGTTTTCAATGTGCTGGTAATTTGTTGAAAATTTTTGCATCTTTATTAATGACATGTATTGATCTGTAGTTTTCTTTCCTGGTGATGTCTTCATCTGAATTTGTCTCAGTTACTACTGGCCTTATAGAATAAGCTGAGAATTACTTCCTCCTCTTCTAATTTTTAGATGACTTTGTGAAGAATTAGTATTAAATATCTGGTAGAATTCATCAGTAAAGGCATCAGGGTTGAGCTTCTCTATGTGAGAAGTTTTTTTTAAAAAAATTACTAATTAAATTTCTTTATTTGTTATAGGCCTATTCAGGTCTTTCTCTTTCTTTCTTCAGGTATTTTGTAGCTTATACCCTTCTAGGAATTTATCCATTGCCTCTAAGTTATCTAATTTATTGGAATATAATTTTATACTATTTCATTACAGTCTTTGTTTCTATAAAATTAGTAATTTAGTAATTTGATTCTTCTGCTTTTTTCCTTGATCAGTGTAAGTTTTCAGTTTTCTTTTTTTTTTTTTCTGCCTTTTTTTTTTTCACTTTTTTCCTTCACTTTTCATTTTTTTTACTTTTTGGCAACCCCGTTCTCAGTGATTGGGCAGCCTTTCTAGGTGCCTTACCACTATAAGTCCATTGTGAAATATATTTACTTGGATCTTCCCAAGGAAGGCCATCTACCTACAAACTGAACTCTAGAAGATTTTAGCAAAGACTGAGGATATAGCT
This sequence comes from Saimiri boliviensis, assembly GCF_048565385.1. Taxonomy (NCBI): domain Eukaryota; kingdom Metazoa; phylum Chordata; class Mammalia; order Primates; family Cebidae; genus Saimiri; species Saimiri boliviensis. The sequence goes on along the minus strand of NC_133451.1, from coordinate 66,376,181 downwards.
TTATGAATTGAGAGTATATAAAACATTTAATAGATGATATGCAGTCATTTCCACGTGAATAACTTGATGTTACTGAGATGAATTTACTTGATTAAAGAGAGTGGAGTAAGAAGAAATTGAATTACTCCTTGTCATGTGCTGTTTAAGGAGTTCTTTAGAGCATATAAGAGGTCTTAAAACCAAAAGTAAATCTGGAACTCCTGGTTTGGATAAATACTTCTATTGTCGACACACTCCCATGGCTTATCAACTTGCAAAATGATGAGGAGGGGCATTCAAATAGAAGGGCAAGCTGGCAAAGTATTGGCAATGCATATTAGTTATGCATTGCTGTATAACAAGCTATGCTAAAACTCAGTAGTTTAAATCTTATTATTTTTCATGAATCCTTAAGTCAACTTATCTGAGCTGAGCTCAGCCAGACGACAATTTTGTTGGTCTTCAATCGGGTCATTTTTATGACTGCATTTGGCTGGAGGGGGCTGTGCTCCATGTCTCTCTTATTATTCTCCTGCCATGTCCAGCACCTGGGCCTAACATGTTCTCATAATGATAGAAGGGTTACAAGAGAGAAATTGGAAATATGCATGGCTTCTTGAAATCTAGGTTTGGAACTGGCTACCGTAACTTCTATCTCATTTTCTTGGCCAAAGTAAGTCACATTAGGCATGGAAATTTACTATGCTTTACTATGAGGAACTGCAAAATTACATAATAGGAAAGGTGAAAATGTAAGATTAATAGCATAATCAACCTATTATAGGGAAGAGAGGGAGGGGGAAGTTAAGAGAGCTTCCCCAGTTGGGTTGTAAGTTGAGTTTCATTTTTGTTAGATTGGAAAAGAAAGGAACAAACTTTTGTAAAATATACTAATTCTGTCTTGCTGAGAGAGTGCATGCAATGTGGAAAACTAGAAAAGCACGTGATGTAGCTCACCAGTCATCCTGCAAGTTAGCAGACTGATTCTTACTATACAATATGTATCCTTTCATGATAATGAAGGCTTATTTTGTGCTTTCTTACATAGGCATCTTTTGTATGGGCATAGAATAGTTCACTCTGGAAAACAAATAACTAAGCAGTTCTAATTCTTGAGAGGTTTAATCTTTACTTTTCTCAGGAATGTGCGCAATCAGCAAGTTTTGTTTGTATTTAAAATGGAGAGGATTCTAGTGAAGTTGACTTGTTAACTTCTACCTTAAAACTGTGGAACTTTGTCTCTGGAATTATTATATGTGAATGGATTCCTACATTTTACAATGGAAAAGCATGAAATCATAGCCGGCTTGGCTACTACTATTATTCATTTAGCAGATTTTATTCTTTTAACAGTTAAACTTCCATTATGCTTTACTATTTGTTACATACCACTTTTATGTGTTTCATAGTTTTATGCATTTTGCAGTTAACTATTTGAAAGGGCATTCAGTCCTGAAACTAAGAGTGATTTACCATTCTTGTACTTTTGTCTTTAAATGCTTTGTGTATTTTGTTTCAAAGACAATAATAGATTCTAGTATTAAACAAGACTAATAACACACTTTATTTTCTTGCTCCCAGTGTCAAGATTGTAAATATGGGTGTGCATGCTTGCATGTTCGAGTATAAGTCTTTGCTATTGTGAATAGTGCCACAGTAAACTTATGTGTGCATATGTCTTTATAGTAGAATGATTTATAATCCTTTGAGTATATAACCAGTAATGGGATTGCTGGGTCAAATGGTATGTCTGGTTCTAGATCCTTCAGGAATTGCTATACTGTCTTCCACAATGGTTGAAGTAAAATACACTCCCACCAACTGTGTAAAAGTGTTCCTATTTCTCCACATCCTCCCCAGCCAGTATCTGGGGACTCATATTTCCTGACTTTTTAATGATCACCATTCTAACTGGCGTGAGATGATATCACATCATGGTTTTGATTTGCATTTCATTAATGACCAGTGATGATGAGCTTTTTTTCATGTTTGTTGACCACATAGATGTCTTCTTTTGAGAAGTGTCTGTTCATATCCTTGCCCAATTTTTGATGAGGTTATTTGTTTTTTTCTTATAAATTTGTTTACATTCTTTGTAGACTCTAGATATTAGTCCTTTGTCAGATGGATGGTTTGTAAAAGTTTTCTCCCGTTGTATAAGATGCCTGCTCACTATGATGATAGTTTCTTTTGCTATGCAGAAGCTCTTTAGTTTAATTAGATTCCATCTGTCAATTTTGGCTTTTGTTGCCATTGCTTTTGGTGCTTCAGTTATGAGTTCTTTGCCCATTCCTATATCCTGAATGATATTGCCTAGGTTTTCTTTGAGGGTTTTTAGAACCATAAATACCATTTGACCCACCAATCCCATTACTGGGTATATACCAAAAGGATTATAAGTCATTTTACTATAAAGACACATGCACATGTATGTTTATTACAGCACTATTCCCAATAGGAAAGACTTGGAACCAACCCAAATGCCCATTAATGATAGACTGGATAAAGAAAATGTAGCACATATACACCATGGAATACTATACAGCTGTGATAAAGAATAAGTACAGGTCCTTTTCAGGGCATTGGATGAAGATAGAAACCATCATTCTCAGCAAACTAACACAGGAACAGAAAACCAAGACCGCATATTCTCACTCATAAGTAGGAGTTGAACAGTGAGCACATGGACACAGGGCAATGAATATTACATACTGGAGCCTGTTGGGGGTGAGGTCTAGGGGAGGGATAGCATGAGAAAAAATACCTAATGTAGATGACAGGTTGATGGGTGCAACAAACCACTATCACACCCATATGTATGTAACAAACCTACATGTTCTGCACATGTATCCCAGAACTTAAAGAATAATTAAAAAAAAAAATCCTAGAATGTGTACTTAAAAATATGTGTTGTTTATTGAAGAAAGAAATCCAATCTTTTCTGAATAAGAATTTTGGGCTGGGCGTGGCAAAATGGTGAAACTCTGTCTGTACTAAAATATAAAAATTAGCCAGGCATGGTGGTGGGTGCCTCTAATTCCAGCTGCTCAGGAGGCTGAGGTACGAGAATCACTTGAACCTGGGAGATGGAGGTTGCAGTAAGCAAAGATCGCACCACTGCAGTCCAACCTGGGCTACAGAGTGAGACTCCTCGGTCTCAAAAAAAAAATTGTATTTGTTTCATGAAAAATTAATTTGTGAGTTTTGTAATAAATCACTCCCATTTATTTTTTTTATAGTCTCATTTATAAATTTTATCTAGTCTCATTTTTCACTTTACTCTCCACCCTTTACTTGACTTGTAAAAAATTTCATTTGTTTAAGTTTTTTGTAATGGTAGTATATTCACATGATTCTCTGACCCAGGAACAATCAAAATTTAACTTTCTTGGATTACCTTTCAGGAATATTTTAAGAAATACAAGCAAATACATATGTGCATTTATCTCTCTTGTATTCTTCATCACTAATAATATATTTGTGCACAATGTCTCAACTTTCTTTCATTAAGAAAACTCTTGGAAATCATTTCATGTCAATATATGGTTTCCATATCCTTTTTTTCAGAGCTTATCATCCCAGTGTTTAAACCAGTTTTCAATTAATAGACAGCTAATAATCAATAACTTTGCATTTAAATGAACTTATGACTGTTATTTAAATTATGCTTGCTCTCAGCACTGTGGAGCATGACAAGACTATTACAGATTCTGAAATGAGTAATATTACAAAGATACTTAAAACACTATAATAAGAATTTGGGTTTAGATATTCTGGCATGTGTTTTAAAAATAATTGTCATTATTTTACAGTTTATATCTTATTTTGCTCATAATACAATGAATTTTTTTCCATGTGTCCTATCCATAAATAAAGACACATGAGAAGAAAACTTTTATTTTTGTTTTCTGTCTGCTTTTCTTGTGGGATATGAACTATTTCTGCCTTTTTAAAAATAGCTTCCAAATTGCTAATTAAATTCTGTGAAGTGCATTTAGTTATGTCATCTCTCCCATTTTATTGGAGAGCAAACTGAGATTCAGAGAGACTGAATGAATTGCATGTGTCATAGACCTAGCAACTGACAGAGCCAGGACATGAATCCTGTTCATAAACTAAAATAAATTAGTACTATGTTTTTTTCTCCCATGAATGACTACAGAGTGTGTCTTATAGTGTGATAATAGTATCTAGATGTATATAAAATGTGATAATGAATGTAGAATCTGATTTGATGAGATATCAAACTTGGACAAAGCAATGTCCAAAGCAAATCCAGAATCCAATTAGAGAATAATGAGGTTAATAGAATCCAATTAATACTGGAAGAAATTAGGAACACAGATGATCTTGAGTATAGTAATTCTGAAATCATTATTTCTCTGTTTCATAGAATGTCAGGGTCTATAATCTTTCAGCCTGTGTCAGACACTAATACTCTCTCCCTAAATTGGTTAGGTGATTTGACTTTACAACAACTTTGGATTAAGAATACACATGATGAAATAAGTCAGGCCTGTAACATTAGTACTTTTGTATTAAGTTCAGGATAATATGTGTTTGTCAGTGAAAGTGTTTGCTGTGTTTAAGAGAACCTGATAACTTTGTGATTTGAAGTTTTAAATAAGTATATTAATATTTTAAAAGTATTGAAATAGAAATTCATTTAATCTAGTTAATAATGTATTAATTTAAAAAGAGTTATCTAAGTGCTTTGTGAAGTTTTGACTTGTTAAAATGTCAAGTCTCTCCTGTCTGATACTTTTATAAAAATATGTCATAATATGGGTTTCTTTTCATGCATTACACTAAGAACTTACTAGGTTCAGTTTAGCATCTTTCTGAGAAATTTTCTTGAATTTCTTCTGTTGTTTTTATTCTTCTGTTTCTTTGTCTCTTATTTGAATGTTGAATCTCTTCTACTTCTCATTGGTTTTTATCTTGTTTTTGTATTTTCTTTCCTTTGTCTTTTTTACCTACTTTCTGAGAACTTTCCTCTAATTTACTCTTCAACTCCTCTCTTGAGTTTTTCATTCGTTATCGTATTTTTGATTTCCAAGGATTCCTTTCTATTTTCTGAATTGAGAATCATCATGATATTATTTCATGACTGTCAATTCTTCTCTTAGCTCTTAGAGGACATTAACGATATTTGATTAGTTCGGGGTCTCTATTTCCTCTATAACTTATTTTTGTTTGTTTGGCTTCTGTCTTTCACATTAGAGACCTTCCTTAAAATGTCTTATGAATTTTGGCTCTTGGTCAAATATTTTGGCTGTGTGTGAAGCATTAAAGTGCCGACTGAAAGTTTTTTGTAAGTGGATAGGGCTTGTTGATTTGGGTTCCATTGTCACGTGACCTAGCTGCAACATTTCAATGGAGAACCTCCAATGTAAGTATTTGTAGGCCTTTTTCTTATGGGTAGGCAATTTCCTCAGAGAAATTGGACTCTTACCTGGATAGCATAATTCTTACTGCCAACAACCAGCATGACCTCTGCCTGGTGTGCCTCAGCCTGATAGAACTTTCCAGAGGAAAATCCCTCAGTCTTATGTGGAAGAGAGTTGTGAAGAGGATTGCACTCGTGATTTAATTGTTTCTTATATTTTCAACAAATATTTTTGCTTTTAGTAATACCTCTACCTTGTCATCCAGAGATATCTGGGTGCCACAGAGTCCTGAGCCTTCTGGGAGCCATGGTTTCCTTCTTGGATCTATCTACTTTCTTGGGTCTATTAAGGCAGTAACCACTTGTTTATCTTTTTCTTGCTTTTGCTATAGATTCCTATTCCATTCTTTTGGTCTTTTATTAACTTACTGTATGACTGATCCAGAATTTGGCAGTTCAGACCATCAGGTGTCCACTGATTTTCTCTGTAAACCAGGCAGGGACTTTTCCTCAGTGATTCACTACTCTGGTTTCTAAATGTGGAGGCAATGTGCCTTTCCTTTTCCAGAAGTATTTTAAGAACCAGTAAAAGTGTTGTTGAAAGAGATTCCACATGCTGGATGGAAGCATACCCTAAGCACTGAGCATGGCTGTAATAAAATAACCATGGATTGTATGTCAAAAGCCACTTTCACTTTATATTTCAGTATTCGTTATTTATGTAACATCATTTTATAGTAAGAATATAAAGTTTAGCAGGGGAAAAAACATGTAGCTTCAGTGATGAGTTTATTCATGTATTAGCAATTTGAGGTAGATATTTATTTTTGCCTGAGTCAATAATTGTGGAATTACTTTTTGTTGTTGTTTGATTACTCAAGTTACTTTCCTTCTCTGTTGTTTCAAATTATATTTTGCCTTAATTCAGGAAAAATTTTTAAAAACTTTAAGAATATATAGGTTAAGCTTTGGAAATCAATTACAATAAATTCAACAACTATTCTATAAGCACTTATTGAGTAAAAGTTGACTTTCCACTTGTGAAAAGGAATATAAAATCTCCATTAAACTACAGGAAGATAAGGAAACATTCAGAGATCAATGTAATTTAAGGCAGAATACTAGAAGTAACATGAATCATGTGCAAGGAGACTGGTATACGAATTCAGAAATGGTAGAATTCACAAGACAATTATTCATATTTAAGAGGAAGATACTTTCAGCTTATATTATAGTTGGGATCAGCAAATCAATAACCCAAATATGAATTAGTAGAGGTATTAGGTCACCTTTTAAATTCTATGTGTTCTTTGGTTCTTGGCTTCTTGGGACCTGTGGTAAATTTATCCTCTGATTTGTAGGTCAGGCAGGAAATAAGAGGTGTGAGAGCTGCAATTTCTTCCTTTCCAGCTTTCCCAGTGTAGCACTGTTTCTTGACCTCATGGAAACTATGCAGACAACAGTCTTGAGACATCATAAAGCTGCATGTCTGAAAAAAATGTATAGGTAAAATGTTGGCGATTGTTGAAGCTGGCTGACGGTTCACGAAGGCTCTTTGTATGATCCATCTCTGCTCTTTTTGATATTTGAAAATTTCCATAATGGAAAAAAAAAGGAGCCACAAGATACCTGAGTGTTCATCATGAGGGAGTTCATTTTGTTCTATTAACTACTATACCAGGCCGGAAGCTGCCTGTGCAACTCATAGGAAGAGAATAGAATTTGCTTCCTTCTCCATGTGAAGCTCTAGGATATGGCATGGTCCTTCTGAGAGTTAACTGAAATCTCTCGCCCCTACAGGTAGGAGACTATGGGTAGTTGGTGCTTCATTGTCTCAGTTTAAGTTTACCCGTAGAGTTAGTGTCATGCAGCCTGGAAAGTATTAGATTGGAAACCAGAGTATTTGATTTCCAAGTCCAACTCTGTCACTTACCAGAATTTTGGAGGACAGGACACACTGTTTTTTATTGAACTCTCATTCTGGGACAGCATTTATTGAAAATACTGAGCTCCAAACAGTGGTCATATATTACCTCATATGTAACATCTATGTAGATATCACCACTACCTACCTCATTTGGGTTGTTTTGTGACTCAAGAAAGATAACGCATGTAAATAACTTAGAAGTCTTTAAATCTCAGAGTTTCTAAATATATAAGATATTATAAAGATTAGCACTAGCATGTATGGCTTATTAAAAGTTGACTATTTAAAAATACCTAATAATAGAAACTTGTGTTTTAAAATAATTGACATCACATCCTTAAGTTTCCACATGGGCTTACTGAAAAGGCTTCCTTTAGAAGTCTTGTATCAGTAGGTATGAATAACTACTGATTAAATCATTGTATATTCTAATCAAAGCATCATTACATATATAGATAATGGAGTAAACTAGAAGTTTTCTTAGTTTTCATTTTACAGAATTATAAGGCGTTCTTGAATTTGTGTATGATACATAATTCTTGTGTCATAGGTCTTGGCAGAAGTGCCTGGATTACTCAATGATTTTTTTTTTTTTTCCCAAAAATGAAAGGAAGAGGAGGAAGCCAGCTGCAGCTTTGACACTTGTAATTGTATCCCAGGGAATAGCAATAGTTACATACGGGCTGTTTAAGTTGAAAGGAACATCAGTCATGCAAATTTCACATCAATTGAAAATAAAAGAAAGGAGAGAAATGTTTGTCAAATGTAAGAGGGTCACATTATGTAGAATAAATTATTTCTAATAGTCTATGAAAATATAGCTAACAAGCTATGTGAAATAAAAAAATTAAAGTATTTGATATAAAGTTGAAATGATACTTCAGTACTAAATTGGGATCATTTCCATTTAGCAATTCAGGAAAATCTGGTAACACTCTGGGTGGTGTGTGCAGCAGTTCTTAGTGAAAATTTTAATCCCTGTTTGGAAAAATATCAGTTGTAATGATGTGCCTCTTCAACATAAATTGGCTGTGGATCCTAAGATTCTGAAGCCATATAAGCCCACATCGATGTGAGGTGATTATTTGAGGACATTCCACTGGGCTCTGGGATTGAGTGTGATGGTAGCCTGACTTTGTAAACCAGTTTTATACATCTCATCATACAATCTTTTGTTTGTTTTTCTGCTTAAAAACATAATAGTACTCTTCTAATTTTATAAGCTTATCTAGTTGAGCTGAAAATATCACACGTCTGTAATCTGAAAGAAATTTTCTTAATCATGGAGGAAATTAGGTAATAATACAAATGAAATCAGAACTAATTTCAGACAAGGCAAATCTAGTGCAGCTCCATGGTTCCCTCAAGGTCGCCCAGCTCATTAGCATAAGAGGATTGGACTGCAGCCTCTGCAGGCCTCATTTTTCTTCTCTGCTGCATGAAGACTGAAGTTCTTTTTAGCTGTAAAATACTGCAGCCCACATTGCAAAGCTCACTTTCTTCTTATTGCTTTAAGATTTTATTTTAAGAGAACCAGTTTTGAAAGAAGTTGTAATTATGCTGTATTTTCTATAAAATGATGCTTTCTTTTTATAACTTAGTAAAATAGGTTAGAAAGGCTGGTCATTAATTTTGGAAGATAGAATGTATAGCAAAATTTCTGTGTGTTTCTAGAATACAGTAGCTAATTAGATAATGCACTGTAAGTAAAAAACTGCTTTAGTGGTGCCATCAAATATCTAATTTATGCAAGACTAAAGAGAACTAAACAGTTTATCATAGAAAAGTACAGTGGTTTAGGAGTATCCATTCTCATTCTATAGACAAAGACTTTGCAACTTTGGAAAATCACTTAAATGCTAATAGATTTAGTTTCTTCATTTGGAAAAGGAGAGTCTTGAATTGGTTGACTTTAATGTTCCTTCTAGTTCTATGATTCTGGACTTTTGAGACTTGTCTCAAATCAGACACTGTGACTTGATACATATTAGTGGTACATTCGTTCTGCATTATTGTAGAACAAAAGATTATTTTTTATTTTAGAACTTATTAGTGACATCTTTATATTTAAAGTTGACATCAGACTCTTTTTAAAAGTGACTCTGTAGAATACATCTGAATATATTTCTCTCACATATGTTTTGTCAAGGGCCTCTTTCACGCTGCTGTTTCTCCTTGAATCTATTGGACCAGAGAAGTACCTCTTGAGCTGCTAGGGATTCTCTTTTGAAATTGGGAACAATGGTAAATCTTCAGTCTACAGTTCTATGTTATATAAGTGCTTTTTAATAAACTAAAATATTTACATAAACTATTTTGGGCAGGATGCAGCAAATCAAATTTTATAACCTGAGAGCTTAAATTCAGATATGTTTACTTTCACCTATAAGTTTAGAATAGGACACCAAACAGAAGCAAATACTAAAATACCTCCAGATGCCTACAAGAACAGGAGAGGAAGACTCAAAGACAGACACACACACACACACACACACACACGCACACGCGCGCGCGCACACACACACACACACACACATGCACACTCCACTACAATAAATAAATAAAAAGGAAAACACTAGCTTTTGCCCAAAGTTATAAGTATAACTTCCCAAAAAGGAAGGAGCCAGGCAGCTCATGATTTCTCAGCAATCATGGCATATTTTTCAGCAAGGCAATCATGGCATATTTTCAATCATTTCTCAGCAAGAATGGCATGTTGGCTAGCATCTGTTTGGTTGTTAGTACTCAGGCTGTGCTGGTCTTTTTTGTTATTACCTCATGATCTGTGGAAAGGATTTCCTAGACTTGAATGGTAAGCTATAGCCATTCTGCAAATTTTGTGTTTATTGATTTTCTCCTGCAATCATCAGAAACAGGTTAGAGTTACCAAAACTATCACTCAGATGAATAAGATTCTCAAATATAACTAAGCAAACAATCAAGAATCACCATGTATTTAAGGGAAGAGCTGCCCAACACGGAAAGGCTAATATTGAGGCAGTGGAGCTAATGGAAGAATAAGAAAATTTATAGGCATAATTGATATTCTCAGATTTGAATGGCTATTGCATTCCTAAAAGACAAACAGCCTGAACATAGAGAGACCCTATCTCTACAAAAAGTTAGAAATGCTGGGCATGGCATGTACCTGCAGTCGCCGCCAGTCAGGAGACTGAGGTAGGAAGATTGCTTGAACCAGGGAGATTGATGCTTCAGTGAGCTGTGATATCATGCCACTGTACTTCAGCCTAGTCCACAGAGTGAGACCCTGTCTCAAATATATACGTACATACATACATATGTACAACCAGTCCCTTAAAGGGAGGAAAATGTAGTTGGAGTTTTTGTAAGTAACCATTACAAGACATTTCAAATGATATGCTGAATAGCTGAAAGGACAGCGCTGAAAATCCAATTAGTATACTGAAAGATGAAGTGAGTCATTCACATAGGAAGCAATGCAAAATTATAAAGGGTTAATTAGAAATTATGTTAGTTTCATATTGCTGCTGTAACAAATTATCACAAATGTCCTGGCTTAAAACAACCCAAATTTATTATCTTATACTTTTAGGGGTCAGAATCTTAAAGTCAAGGTGTTAGCAGGACTCTGTTCCTTCTGGAGACTCTGGAAGAGAATCTTTTTTCGCCTTTTCCAGCTTCTGGAGGCCAGCTGCATTCGTTGGTCTGTGGCCCTTTCCTCTGTCTTTGAATCCAGCAGTGAAGCAGTTTCTAGTCTTCTTCTCCTTTATCTCTCTGATCTCTGCTTCTGTTGTCATATATCCTTTGACTCTGATACCCCTATTGCCTTCTCATAAAAATCCTTTTGATTACATTGGGTCTACCCAGATAATTCTAGATAATCGTCCCATTTCAATATCCTTAACTTAGTGACAGCTGCAAAATCCCTTTTATTGTGTAAGGTTAACATATTTACAGTCTCTGGATAGTGGTATGTGACTATACTGGTGGGCAAGGGCTGGGCTTTATTCTGCCAACTACAGAAAGTATGAGGAAAAAAAAAGTTAAATAAAATGCAGATCCTGAATACCCATAACTATTAAATAGAAATGCCCTGGGAAAGTAAGGAGAAAACAAATGGGAGAAAATGATCGATTAAATGAGAAAAGAACATTTACTAGAGCTCAAGAAATCAATAAGTCTCCAGGTTTCGAAGACCATGTGTTATTAAACAGGAAGTATAGAAAGAGAGTCACAGCTAGACATCAGTGAAATTTCAAATCTCCGAGGATAAAGAGAAATGTCCAAAAGCTTTTATAGATAAACATTTACATGCAAATAAATGAAAATCAGATTGCTATTAAACTTTTTAAAGTGATACCGACTACAGTAAACAATGGAATAACATCTTCAGAATTCTGAACGTCTTCAGAATTCTGAGACAAAATTACTATAAACTTTGAATCCTATTCCCAGCCAAAGTAGAATTCAAGAGTGAAGACTAAGGATATTTTTGGATGTGTCAAAGACAATTCCACTCATTGCCCCTCCCTATTTGAGAGAATCCTAGTAAAAGCAAAAAGAAGTAAAGTAAATGGCAAAGGACACAAGTAAAAACACTGATCAAAGATGCTAGCAAAACTAATTGTTAAGTCTAAATAATTGAGGAATATGTTAAAAAGTAAAAACAATCTGAAAGTTACACTACAAATGATTCTAACATGAGCGTTGGCAGACGGTGGGGTGGTTTGAGTAGGGCAGGAGGAAAGTTTAGAAGCCATTAATTTTTTTGTCTTGTTGTGGATGAACAAATATCTTAATGTAGTTTATCTTTAAGTTTTCTTGATTAAACGTTTTAAAATAAAAATAAAAATTGGATTGTAATATTATGTGTTAGTATGTTTTGAAACAGATATTCTTATACACAGTTGGAAGGTATATATTTTTGTCTACTTTTTAAGTGGGCAATTTGGTAGCTTCTTTCGAGGTTTGAAATGAATAAACCCTTTGCCCTAGAAATTTCATCTCTAAAAATCAGTTCTACAGAAGTGTTTCTCTATCTGCAAAATGATTTGCAAGAATGCATATGTGGCATTATTTATAACAGTCAAAAATAGAAAATAATCTAAACTCATAGGAATGAATTAGATTAATTATGAACAACTATGCTCTGATTTAAAAAATTAAGTAGTTACAAGTATTTGCAGACATAGAAATATTATCAAGTCATATTTTTGAGGAAAAGAAGTTATGAAGGGCAGCTATAATTCTATTTATTGTAAATGATCCTGAAAATATGTATATATTCACAAATACATAATACATAATTGTATGCAGTTACAAAATTGTGTGTGAAAGGATATAAACCAAAATGCTAATAATTATTATCCTTGGAAGGAGATTTTATCTGGCAGAATATTTGCTTTTAATTTCTATGTATATTATCTTACAATAATATGCATTATGCACATTACTTATATAACATTAAAAAATTTAAAAAAGCAAATAGCAAAATCTCCTTAAATACCACACTCAAGGACAATTACTGTCAACAGCTTGGTGAGTATAATCCGGACCTCTTGATTATACATATGGGTATGGAGATGTATTTAATTTTCCATAAAAAGTATATGGCTACATTTTAAAATTATTCTTAATTTTTCAGATATAATTATAGATACATATGTAATTGGGAAAAATAGAGAGATTGCATATTAACTTTTCCTCGTTTATCTCAATGGCAGAATCTTGTAAATATACCATCTATGATATTGACACTGATAGTCAAGCTACAGAACATTTATATCTTGACAGACATCCCTCATGCTTCCCTTTTACTTCCCTCCCACCTCGTACCCCTCCTGGTAACCCTAATATGCTTGCTATTTCTATGATTTTATCATTTCAAGAATGTTATATGAATGGAAAATACAGTATGTAACCTTTGGGATGGACTTTTTCACTGGGAATAATTCTCTAGAGATTTGTCCAGATTGTTCTTACATGTATCAACAGTTTATTCCTTTTTATTGTTCATCAATGACATGGACATACCACAGTTTGTATAATCAGTCACTTGTTGAAGGACTGGATCATTTCCAGTTTTTGGCTAATGATAATAATTTTGCCACAAACATTTGTATGTAGGTGTCTTTATAATCATATTCTCTGGAATAAATACCAAGTAGTGCAATTGCTAGGTCTTACAGTAATTGCATGTTTAGGTTTTTTAAAAAACTGTCAAACCATTTTCCAGAGTGACTGTACTGTTTTACATCACATCTTCCTTCCAATTTGCATGCCTTTTATTTATTTATATTGTTTTAGTGCATTGACTTCCATCACTATATTGAATAAGCATGCTGAGAGCAGAAATCCTTGTCTTGCTCTTGGTCTAGAGGTAAGTAATTCAGTTTTTCACCATTAAATATCATGTTAGCTGTAGAATTTGGTAGATTTTTAAAAATCAAGTTAGGGAAATTATCCTGTATTTCTGTACTTATAAGAGTTAAAAAATGATAATTTGGTGTTAAACTTTGCTAAATACTTCTGAATTAACTGATGTGATTTTTCTTCTTCAGTCTGTTAATATGATGGATTATACTGATTGATTCTCAACCACTTAGCCAGCCTTGCATTTCTGAAATAGATTTCATTTGAATATGGTGTTTAATCATTTTATAGATTGCTTAACTTCTAATAACATTTTGTTAGAATTTCCTGTCTATACTGATGAGAAATATTGGTCTATAGTTTTCTTTCTTTTTGTTTTTAAACACTGTCTCTTTTTTGAGTGAGGCTCTTAATCCTGAGTTCTAATTTGATTGCACTGTGGTTTGAGAGACTGTTATGATTTCCATTCTTTTGCATTTGCTGAGGAGTGTTTTACTTCCAATTATGTGGTCCATTTTAGAAGAAGTATGATGTGGTGCTGAGAAAAAATGTATATTCTGTGGTTTTGGGGTGCAGAGTTCTGTAGATGTCTCATAGGTCCACTTGGTTCAGATCTGAGTTGAAGTCCTAGATATCCTTGTTATTTTTCTGTCTCATTGATCTGCCTAGTATTGACAGTGGGGTGTTAAAGTCTCCCACTATTTTTGTGTGAAAGTCTAAGTCTCTTTGTAGGTCATTAAGCACTTGCTTTATGTATCTGGGTACTCCTGTATTGGGTGCATATATATTTAGGATAGTTAGCTCTTCTTGTTGCATCAATTCCTTTACCATTATGTAATGCCCTTCTTTGTCTCTTTTTATCTTTTTGGTTTAAAGTCTGTTTTATCAGAGATTAGGATTGCACCCCTGCTTTTTTTTTTTTTTTTTCTCTCCATTTGCTTGATAAATCTTCCTCCATCCCTTTATTTTGAGGCTGTGTGTGTCCTTGCATGTGAGATGGGCTTCCTGGATACAGTGCACTGGTGGGTCTTGACTTTTTATCCAATTTGCCAGTCTGTGTCTTCTGATTGGGGCATTTAGGCCATTTACATTTAAGTTTAATATTGTTATGTGTGAATTTTATCCTGCCATTTTGATGCTAGCTGGTTGTTTTGCCCATTAGTTGACGTAGTTTGTGCATAAAGTTGATGTCATTACAGTTTGGTATGTTTTTGCAGTGGCTGGTACTGGTTGTTCTTTTTCATGTTTAATGCTTCTTCCTTCAGGAGCTTTTGTAGGGCAGGCCTGGTGGTGATGAAACTCTCAGCAGTTGCTTGCCTGTAAAGGATTTTATTTCTCCTTTGCTTTTGAAGCTTAGTTTGGCTGAATATAAAATTCTGGGTTGAAAATTCTTTTCTTTTAGAATGTTGAATATTGGCTCCCACTCTGTTCTGGCAAAAGCAGTGGCAACAAAAGCCAAAATAGACAAATGGAATCTAATTAAACATAAGAGCTTCTGCACAGCAAAAGAAACTATCAATAGAGTGAAACCACAGCCAACAGAATGGGAAAAAATTTTTTTGCAGTCTACCCATCTGACAAAGAGCTAATATTCAGAATTTATGAAAACTCAAACAAATTTACAAGAAAAAAACCAAACAACCCCATTAAAAAGTGGGCAAAGGATATGAACAGACACTTGTCAGAAGAAGACATTTATGAAGCCAACAAACATGAAAAAAAGCTCATCATCACTGGTCATTAGAGAAATGCAAATCAAAACCACATTGACATACCACCCCATGCCAGTTAGAAAGGTGATTATTGAAAAATCAGGAGAAAACATGCTAGAGTGGATGTGGAGAAATAGGAATGCTTTTACACTGTTGGTGAGAGTGTAAAGTAATTCGACCATGTGGAAGACAGTGTGGCTATCTGTCAAAGATCTGGAAATATAAATACCATTTGACCCAGCAATCCTATTTAGGTATATGCCCAAAGGATTATAAATCATTCTATTGTAAATACACATGCACACATATGTTCACTAAAGCACTGTTCACAATAGCAAAAACTTGGAACCAACCTAAATGCTGATCAATGATAGACTGGATAAAGAAAATGTGTCACGTATGCACCATGGAATACTATACAGCCATAAAAAAGGATGAGTTCATGTCCTTTACAGGGACATGGATTATGCCAATTATATTTTGATGGTTTTATGGTGTTGTTGAGTTCTATATCCTTGCTGATTTTTTCTCTAGTTTTGTTTGCTTGTTTGTTTTTGAGACAGGTTCTTGCTCTGTCACCCAGGCTGGAATACAGAGCCATGCTCAGGCTCTGCAGCCTCAACCTCCAGGGCACAAGCCATCCTCCCACCACAGCCTCCTTAGTAGCTGGGATTACAGGCCTGCGCCACTACAGCTGGCTGGTTTATATATATATTTGTACACATGGTCCTTCACCTTGTTGTTCAGACTGGTCTCAAACTCCTGAGCTCAAGCAATCCTCCCACTTCAGCTTCCCAAGCTGCTGGAGTTACAGGCAGAGCCACCACACCTGGCCCTTTCGTGTAGTTGTTCTAATACTTGTTGGTAGTGGAATTATGAGGTTTCCGATTGTCTAATTGTGGATTTATCTATGATGCCTTTTTCTATCAGCTTTTGCTTCACAGACTTTGCAACTGTGCTATTTGGTGCATTGATACTTAAGATTCTTACGTCATCGTGGTGGATTTCCCCTTTTGTTATTATATAATTCCCCTCTCTAGCTCTGGGAATCTATTTTCTCTGAAGTCTACTTTATTTAATCCTAATACAGACCCTCTTGCTTTACTTTGATGTTTGCATAAAATAAATTTTTCTATTCTTTTATTTTAAACCTGCCCATATCATTACATTTGAAATGATTTTCTTATAAAGAACATTTGATTAAATCAATGCCTTTTAGTTGATATATTTAGACCATTGATATTAATGTAATTATTAATCTGTCAGGTCTTAATTCTGCCTTTTTTTTTTTGTTTTGTATGTGATTTCTGTTTTTTTTTCTTTTACTCTCTCTGTCTTCTGTGTGATACTGAAAGGTTTTATTCAATGTCATTTTTATTTATCCATAGTGTTTTTGAGTGTTTCTCTTTGTATAGCTTTTTAGCGACTGCTCTAAGTATTATATTATATAAAAGCACAACCTACTGGTGTTTATATGAGCTTCAATGAAGTATAGTGAACTTATGTCCATTTATGTCCCTTTCTCTTCCTTTATTTGTAATATAATTGCATTACATATTTTCTCTACATATGTTTAGAAACATTTCAAATAGTATTATAATTTTTGCTTCCATCAAGGAGAAGCAAAGATTGTTGTATTTGGTCATATTTTGCTTACTGTGTTCATTCTTTTCAGATGTTCCAGGGTTTCCCCTTTTAGCATTTCCTTTATGTTTAGTGCACTTCCTTCAGCAATTCTCTTAGGATAGGTCTAGTAGGGACAAATTCTCTTACTTTCCCTTCATTTGATGATGTATTGATTTCATATTCATTTCCGATGCATATTTTTGCTGGGTGTGATTCGTTTACTAGTTCTTTTCTCTCAGTTTGTGAGAAGTATTATGCTCCTTCCTTCTGTTCTTCATGGTGTCTGATGAGAAATCTGCTGTCATTCTATGTGAGGTTTTTTTTTCCTATACATAAGCAGCCATTTCTCTCTCACTACTTTGTAGATTTTTTTGTGTGTTTAGATTTCAGATGTGTCTTGGTGTGGATTTTCTTGGGTTTGTCCTGTTTGAGATTCACTCAGCTTCTTAAATCTATAGGTTTACATTTCTGGCTAAATTTGGAAATTTCCAGTCATTATTTCTTCAAGTATTATTTCAGCCCTACCTTTTTTCTTCTCTCCTTTTGGAACTTTGTCAGACAATTGTAACTTCCTTGCCTTCCTGGTATTGGCATCTATTAATTGTCCTTTCATTTAGGTTGAGATTTTCCCAGTTCCTCTTGTAATGAGTAATTTTTTATTGAAACCTAGACATTTCTGTATTATGTTGTGAGGCACAGTATCTAATTGTTACCTTCTGTTTTAATTGACGTTTTTGGATAATACTCTGGCAGCAGAAGGGTGCTGCCACCTCATCATGACTTCACACATATGGAAATAGAAGTTCAGGTTCCCCACTTGGCCTCTGTTGATACCCAACAAATGGTAGTGCACTTCTGCCTGCTGGACAAATTCTCTTCTTTTGAGAATTCTCTCTTCATGTCTTTGGCCTATTTTTCGATGGGATTGTTTGTTTTTGTCTTGCTGATTTGTTTGAGTTCCTTGTAGATTTGCTCATTTTTTTTTTCATACAAATTTTGCGATTTTTTTCTTCTATGAAGAATGATGGTGGTATTTTGATGGAAATTGCATGGAATTTGTAGATTGCTTCTTGCACTATGGTCATTTTCCCAATATTGATTCTACTCATGGGATGTGTTTCTATTTGTTTATGTTGTCTATGATTTCTTTCAGCAGTGTTTTGTAGCTTTCCTTGTAGAGCCTTTTTCTTTTCTTGCTTAACTATAAGTGTTTTATTTCTTTTGCAACAAAAGGGGTTGAGTTCTTGATTTGATTCTCTGCTTCATTGCTGTTGGTGTATAGCAGGGCTACTGATTTGTGTATATTAATTTTGTATCCTGAAACTTTGCTGAATTTACTTACCAGTTCTAGGAGCTTTTTGGATGCGACATTAGGATTGTCTAGGTATACAATCATACCGTCAGCACACAGTGACAGTTTGATTTTCTCTTTACCGATTTGGATGCCTTTTATTTCTCTCTCTTGTCTGCTCTGGCTAGGACTTGCAGTACTATGTGGAATAGAGGTGGTGAAAGTGGGCATCCTTGTCTTGTTCCATTTCTCAGGGGGAATGCTTTTGGCTTTTCTTCATTCAGTATTATGTTGGCTGTGAGTTTGTTATAGATGGCTTTTATTACCTTAAGGTATGTCCTTTCTATGCTGATTTTTCTGAGGATTTTAATCATAAAGTGATGCTGGATTTTGCCAAATGATTTTTCTGCATTTATTAAGATGATTATGTGATTTTTGTTTTTAATTCTGTTTATGTTGTATATCACATTTATTGACTTGAGGATGTTAAACCTTCTCTGCATCCAGGGTATGAAACCCACTTGATGATTGCAGATTATCTTTGTGATATGCTGTTGGATTCAGTTAACTAGTATTGTATTGAGGATTTTTGCATCAATATGCATCAGATATATTACTCTGAAGTTTTCTGTTTTTGTTATGTTTTTTTCCTAGTTTGGGTATTAGGGTGATACTGGCTTCACAGAATGATTTAGGGAGGATGTGGTGTTTCTTTATCTTTTGTAATAGTGTCAATAGGATTGGTACCCATTTTTTCTTTGAAGGTCTAATAGAATTCAGCTGTGAATTCATCTGGTCCGAGACTTTTTAGGGGGTAACTTTTTAATTACCATTTTAATCTTGCTGCTTACTATTGGTCTGCTCAGAGATTTTATGTCTTCCTGGTTTAATCTAGGAAGATTGCCTATTTCTTTCCAGGAATCTATCTGTCTTTTGTCGGTGTTCTAGTTTGTGCACATAAAGGTGTTCATAGTGGCCTTGAATTATCTTTTGTATTCGTATGGTATTGATTGTGATATTTCCCTTTTTGTTTCTAATTGAACTTATTTGAATCTCTGCCTTCTTTACTGGGTTAATTTCACTAATGGTCTGTCAGTTTTCTTTCTTTTTTTGAGATGAAATCTCACTCTGTCACCGAGGCTAGAGTGCAATGGTGCAATCTCAGCTCATTGCAACTTCCATCTCCCAGGTTTAAGCGATTCTCCTGCCTCAGCCTCCTGAGTAGCTGGGATTACAGGCGAGTGCCTCCATGCCCATCTAATTTTTGTATTTTTAGTAGAGACAGGGTTTCACCATGTTGGTCAGGCTGGTCTTGAGCTCCTGACCTTGCGATCCGTCACCTGCCTCAGCCTCCCAAAGTGCTGGGATTACAAGTGTGAGCCACCACCCCTGGTCTCAATTTTCTTTATTTTTTCAAATTACCACCTTTTAATTTCATTTATCTTTTGTTTGTTTGTTTGTTTAAATTTCATTTAGTTCTGCTCCGATCTTAGTTATTTCTTTTCTCTTGCTCAGTTTGGGTCTGGTTTGTTCTTCTTTCTCTAGCTACTTCGGATGTGATCTTAGATTGTCTATTTGTACTCTTCCAGACTTTTTGTTGTAGGTATTTAATGCTAATGAACTTGCCTTAGCACCACCTTTGCTGTATCTCATAGGTTTTGATAGGTTGTGTCATTATTATTAGCTAGTTGAAAGAATTTTTAAATTTCCATCTAAATTTTGTTGTTGACCCAGTGATTTTTTAGGAGCAGGTTATTTAATTTCCATATATTTGCATGGTTTTGAGTATTCCTTTTGGCATTGATTTAGAATTTTTTTCCACAGTGGCCTGAGAGAGTACTATAATTTTGATTCTTTTAAATTTGTTGAGACTTGTTTTGTGGCCTACCACATGTTTCTTTGAGAGTGTTGAATAAAATGTATACTCTACAGTTATTGGGTAGAATGTTCTGTAAATACCAGTCAAGTCCATTTTTTCTAGGTAATAGGTTTAAGTCCATTTTTTCTTTGTTGACTTTCTGTCTTGGTGACCTATCTAGTGCTATCAGTGAAGTATTAAAGTCCTCTACTATCATTGTGTTACTGTCTATCTCATTTTTTAGGTCAAGTAGTAATTGTTTTATAAATTTGTGAGATCCAGTGTTAGGTGCAAATATATTTAGTATTGCGATATTTTTCTGTTGGACTAGTTTTTTAATGACTACATAATATCCCTCTTTGCCTTTTTTAACAGCTGTTCCTTTAAAGTTTGTTTTGTCTGATATTAAACTAGCTATTTCTGCTCACTTTTGGTGTCCATTTGCATGGAATATCTTTTTCCACCCTTTTACCTTAAGTTTATGTGATTAATTATGTGTCAGGTGAGTCTCTTGAAGACAGAAGCTACTTAGTTGGTGAATTCTTATCCATTCTGCCATTCTGTATCTTCTAAGTGGAGCATTTAGGCCATTTACATTTAACGTTTATATTGAGATGTAAGATACTGTTGTATTCATCATGCTGCTTGTTGCCTGAATACCTTATTATTTTTTTTGTTTTTTTTTTAATCCATTGTGGTGTTGTTTTATAGGTCCTATGAGATTTATGTTTTAAGGAGATTCTATTTTGGTGTATTTTGAGTATTTGTTTCAAGATTTAGAGCTCCTTTTTGTAGTGCTGGCTTGGTAGTGGTGAATTCTTTCAGCATTTATTTGTCTGAAAAAGACTGCACCTTTTCTTCATTTATGAAACTTGAGTTTTGCTGGACACAAAATTCTTGGCTGATAATTGCTTGATTTAAGGAAGATAAAGGTAGGACACCAATTTTTTCTAGCTTGTAGGATTTCTGCTGAGAAATCTGTTGTTAACCTGATAAATTTCCCTTTTTAGGTTACCTGATGCTTTTGTCTCTGAGCTCGTAATAGTCTTTCCTTCATCTTGACTTCAGATAACCTGATGACTATTTACCTAGGTGATAATCTTTTTGTGATGAATTTACCAGATGTTCTTTGAGCTTCTTGTATTTGGATGTCTAGATCTCTAGTAGACCAGGGAGGTTTTTCTTGATTATTCCTCAAGTATGTTTTCCAACCTTTACAATTCTCTTCTTCCTCAGGAACACCAATTACTCTTCTGTTTGGATGTTTAGTCCCAAGCTTCTTGGAGGCTTTGTTAATTAAAAAAATTTTTTTTTCTTATCTTTGTCAGATTGAGTTAATTTAAAAGCCTTGTTTTTAAGCTCTTTTAAGTTTTTTCTTCCATTTGTTTGATTCTGTTGCTGAGCCTTTCTAGTGCATTTTGTAATTCTTTAAGTGTGTCCTTCATTTCCAGAAGTTGTGATTGTTTTTTATTTATGATATCTATTTCATTGGAGATTTTTCCATTCATATCCTATACCATTTTTTAAATTTCTTTAAGATGGACTTTACCTTTCTCTGGTGCCTCCTTGATTGGCTTAATAGTTGACCTTCTGAATTCTTTTTCTGGCAATTCAAAGATTTCATCTTGGTTTGAATCCATTGCTGGTGAGCTAGTGTGACTTTTTGGAGTCTTAAAGATCATTGTTTTGTCATATTACCAGAATTGTTTTTCTGGTTCCTTCTCCTTTGGGTTGAATATGTCAGAGGGAAGATCTGGGACTCAAGGACTGCTGTTCAGATTCTTTTATCCCACGGGATGCTCCCTTGATGCTGTTTCCTCTAGTGATGGAGCTTCCTGAGAGCAGAATTATTTGGAATTCCTAGGTACCGGGCTTCAGGTTGGCACTGTAGAGTGTCTGCAAAGAGTTCTGGGGTGTGATCTGTCTTTAGTTCTCTCCACTGTGGATATCAGCACCTGCTCTGGTAGAGGTAGCAGGGGAATGAAGTGGACTCTGTAAGGCTTCTTGATTACATTTTTGTTAAGTACACTGGTTTTGTGTTGGTTGGTCTCCAGCCAGGAGATGGCACTTTCAAGAGTGCATCAGTTGCAGTAGTATAGGGAGGCCCAGGCAGTGGGCATGGCCATAGAGCTCCCAACAGATTTTTTTTTTTTTTTTTTTTGTCTTTTGCTACCAGGGCAGGTAGAGAAAGAGCATCATTTGGAAGCAGGGTTACATGTGTCTAAGCTCAGACTTTCCTTTGGCAGGGGTTGCTGCAGTTACTGTGTCTGTAGGGGATGGTGATGTAGTTCCCAAGCCAATGGAGTTATATTCCCAGGGAAATTATGGCTGCCTCTTCTGTGTCACACAGGTCACCAGGGAAGTAGGGAAAATCTGGAAGCCACAGGTCTCACCTAGCTCCCATGCAGCCCACAGCCCAAAAGACTGGTCTCACTTTCACAGCGCAACAGCACCAAGTTTATTTCCAGGTAGCCAGTGAGCAGGACTGAGAACTTGCCCCAGGCTACAAGCCTCCTAGCTAAGAAACAAAACAAACTCACAGTTCCTTGGCTGTCCCATGGAGCCTGCAGCAGCAACCTGCCTCCTTCAAAGGGTCTGTTGATACTCTCTCCTGATATGTTCCTCTGGAAGTCCTTGGAGCAAAAGTTGACAATGTGCATCTCCACATGCTGCTCCGACCGTCAGAGTGGGAGCTGCAAGTTAGTCCTGTCTCCTATCTACCATTTTCCCCTATATACTCTCTATTTCTTTCCCACTCTCATTAATCCATCCACCATTCAGGTTTTACCTCCTTTGCTCCCAAGATCTCCAGACCAGCATGTGCAGTTCTTCTTTTAAGTTGTCAAAGGAAGAATTTTTGGCCACATGTTTGAAATTGCCTCTCCGCATTCTTCAGTTGGCTTACTAGCTTTAACTACTGAGAAGCAAAGTCAAGTATCTCAGTCTGGGGGGTTTGGCTGCCATTCTGGCCACATAGGAAACTAATACCATAAAATTTTTTTACATGGGCACATGTGGACTGGCATTTTTGGTGGTCTAATATCAAGGGGATGCCTGAGGTCTTGAGTGTCAAGGAAAAAACCTCTCCATCCTCAGCACCTGGGAAGTAAGTTTCACACCCAACCCCATCTCACTAGAATATGAGTAGTTTAGTACTTTACAGCAGACTCCAAAACCTTCTGTAGTTTATGTGTAATCAGGACAGTTGCAGACAGAATTTCCATTGTTTGTTTTTTTAAGTAAACTCCTAATTGGAATCAATATCATCAAACCATGAATGAATATAGTTGCTTTCTTACTTGCTATTGTTAGAAGATGCACAGATATGCAGTGATATCTCCAAGTCCTAGAGCAGGCCTGCTCATTGACGAAGGTGCCCCAAACTCATTACTGTTCTTCCAAATAGGCAATGTAGATGGTCTCCGAAAGATATGATCTGTTAAGTCATTATTTAAAACTTCCTTCCTAAAAATGTCATCTTCTTAGTCCAGCTGGAATATACAAATTTCTACCATTTGGGCTTAAGGCGTTATTTCTTATTGTATGCTCCATAAAAATGCATGTCCCATGACATGGATTTTGCATAATTTTTTTTCCTGTGTTAGCACAAGGGAACTGTATCTCAGAAAAAAAAAGACTGTTTTGATGGGGTCAGAGCATAGGATGTTTTAGAGGAAAAAGAGAAACTATTGTTATAGGTAGCATCTGACAAATATATGTGTTCCAAAGGAGACAGAATAGTATAGGGTTAGGGGTTATCAGTAGATTAAATAAGACAATGTGTATTAAGTCTGTAGCCCAGAGACTGACACAATGTAAGCACTCAACCAATATTATTATTCCTACAGTGTGCCTCACATGTCCCAGTGCTGGGGCTACAACAGAGAACAATACAGACTTGGTCTTGCCCTCAGGGTGCTGAAATTTGGTAGCTAGGCAACTAACTAATAATTACAATAGTATTTATGGTGAATACCGTGGCATGAGAAGGTCAGAGTAGGGTGTTTGGCGAGCGTGGAGCAGAGGCTCACATTTAGTATTTTGCCTAAGAGAGCTTTTTAGAAAAGGTGATTTTCTATTCTGAGGCCCGAATGAGGAATGAGTGATGTGGGGAAAAGGAGGAGAGAGAGTTTCAAATATGGGGAATATATGCATGAAAATCCAGAATTGGGACAATCAAGGCATGTTTCAAGAGCTACAAAGGAGTTTAGTTGTTGGGGAGGATAGGAGTACCAGTGGGTCACTATATTTAGATGACATTGAAGAGGTTGGCAGCAAAAAGGAGAGTGGGAAATTTCCAATCTCCTTCTGTTGTTTGAAACTAGAACTACCACAAAATCAGAAAAACCTTGCTTATCAGTACAAATCTGCTAATTGTTTTGGAAACATTAATGCTGCAATGAACTTTTCTTGAATTGGGGAGAAAAGGGAACGTTCTGGTTACCACTTTCATGTTCTGAATTACATGCCACAACTGAAATATCATTGCTTCTTTCTTTACAAGTCTTTCTTTTCTCTTCCTTCAGAAAGTTCAAAGAGAGCCAAAGTTCTCTTCCGTCACATTTCTTAACATACACCATGTGTGGGTTTACAAAGAAGAACAAGCAGGGACCCCTTAATATAGAAGAAGACCCAGTCCAATAAATAGAAAGCTCAAAATATTATAAGCTTTAAGAATAATAGGTATATAGAAAATTAAATAACACAATTTATCTCATCTCCACTCCTACTCTCTATTAAGGTAACCAATGTTAATAAATCAGTATGAATTTCTTCTTACATCTTTCTCTAAGACAAATACAGATAAAGCTATATTCACAAAAGAGCTATTTCCTTGTTTTTAAAAGGGATAATAATACCTTACATATTACTTTGCAATTTGCATTTTTATTTAATAATACATCATAGACAACACTCCAATTTTAGAATTATAAATATTTAATCCAATCTTTTTCATAGCTACATATTATTCCTCAATATAATGTGCTGTAATGTAATCAACCTTTCCACTATTGATGGACTTTCAGATTGTTCTCCGGGAGATGGTGTGTGTGTGTGTGTCTGTATATGTGCTTTGCTATAAAATATTGTAATAAATATGTGTATTTATGAAATTTTTCTCTGAGTTGTCATGGCAGGTGTCAAAAGTGGGCTAAATGAGTCAAATGGGTGTACATTTGAGTCATCATTAGATTTTGCCAGATATTTTTGTAAAAATATTTGGCAAATAGTGATAATATTCTATGTTCTCAGTAGACTAGAATGCCATCACTCTTTAATTGTTACCAATCTGATGGGTGGCAAATTATATCACATTTCTATTTTATTTTAATTTTTTTTTTGTTCCAGTGGGCTGGAGCATATTTTCATTTGCTTATTTGACTTTTTAATATATTCTTTGTACATTCTTAATTCATAAGGCTTGCTCATTTTTTTATATTAACTTACCATTTTTATATGTAGACTTTTATCATGTTGTAAAATTCATCTCTTGAAATATTGTGCACAACTCCTTTTTCCAATCTACCATTTGTCTGTGACTTAATTTTGGATGAGTACAGGATCATCATAGTATATGGAGAGTGGTGGTGAACATACTATCTCCTCTCCCCTAACCCAATGGTATACTTAATTATTAATCAACCTTTGTGCATTAATTATTAATGCAAAAATAAACTCTAATGAAGCAGAAATGATGACAAATGACTCTTTGTGTAAATATTTTAAAATAATCTAGCAATGTGAATTCCAACATTGTCATTCTTCTTAGGTGGCAAGGAAAATGTAACACATTTATTTTCTTTAAATTAGTTTTTTTTTTCTTTTTAAAAGAAATCCTAAGTATTTGGGGGGAAAGAAAGTACTTGCTTTTTGCTCTATGGGAAGGTATGAAACTCAGCTGCTTGCAATCAGATGAATTAATAAACTAAAAACAATCAAATCACAGTAGAAAAGAATAGGTTTTCCAGTTGTACAACTGGTTGCTCAAAAGTTCAACTTCACAGATTGTTCTGGCTTCTGATATAACATTATAGCACACTCCATCTTGTAGTACGGCAATGAATTCAGATATTTTCTCAAGAATCCTTGTTAGAATTGTGGTACATGTTAGAGCTGGACTAGCACAAGGATCCTGGAGGTGGGAGGGGACAAGAGCAGCAGTGGTGGATGTGAGATACTTTTTCTTCCTGTGATGCACCTGGAGCACCTTAGGATATCATGTTATATCTGGACAATACACAAGAGGGTTAATCTCTATCTGTCTGTCTATTTTTCTGTCTATCTATCTATCTATCTATCTGTCTGTCTATCTATCTATCTATCATCTATCTATCTATCTATCTGTCTATCTATCATCTATTTATCCATCTGTTTATCTAATCTGTCTATCTATATTTTCTGACAAGACTGGAAGTTCTGGGCTATAGGACTCACAAAACCTGTCACTTTTTATGCTACCTAATTTGGCATAATGATAAACATGCTACTCTGAGAGGCAAATAGGTAACTGACCTCAGAATTTTAATTCTTTTCCTCCCTAGGGAAATAAGGATTTACAAAATACTATGCAAGTTCTTTTCCAGTTTTTTTTTAAATTATTATTATTAACTTTGCTTTTTCTTCAGTGTTTCAAATCCCTGCTAGTGTTGTTTCTTTCAGGCATCAGATGTTACCTGTGTTCTCCAGGTGATTTTTTTTTAAAGGCCTGTCCATTTTTTTTCTTTTTTTTTTCTGCTTAATCTTCTAACCAATGAAAATTCAACACTAAGGGTCGGGGAAGGAGCAGGTGAGAAGAGTAGTAAGTTTTTAGAGCAAAAGAATGACAAAAACTCAAGGATTTTAATCTTCACTAAGGCACTTGGAATAATATTAAGATTGTGTACCTATAAATCACCAAGTTTTCAATGTTTGTACTCTGGAATACCTACACATCACAGTCAAATAATTTGCCCACCTATTAATAATTTTTAATTAGCCTAACTGGGGGACAGAAATCACACAGAGTGGTAAGGGTATAACAGCTGGTAAGTGACAAGAGGGGTTGTGAATCCTTGATCTTTACAAGGTAACTTCCCCTCTCACTCTGTGGATGGGGGTGAGACTGCCCAGCAAGGCTCCTCTGTGGGTGCTTCCTGCAACCAACTTTAATCACACATCATTACTTACAGCTAAAAATGTAACCATAGAAAATTACTGTAGACTAATCTATTCCCTAAATTAGTAAACACAACCTTGAAAATAAATAGACATGATAGAGGATAAGTAAGCAATTGGTGTGTTCCACTGGTAACTACACAATATGAGTTGTATTTCTACCATCTTTAGAATATAAATATATATGATGCAGTGTGAGAGTGAGTGATTTGGAGGGCATGTTCCATTGGTACTTTACAATATTAGCTGTGTATCTAGTATTCTTTAGAAATGGATCTTCACATGTTAAATGTCAGTGAGCGTTCCCCCTACCACCCTCCATCAGTGCACATTTCTGTTTGCTTCATTCTAGATGACCAATTTCCACAAGAAAACCACTCATGACAAGCATTTTTTTTTTAATTTTAGAGGAATTTTCTCACAATCTGGCAGATACAGAAAAAATTTACAAGCAAACTACTGCCTTCCTTTTCATTATCTCCTGGCTCCATGAACGATTCTATTTCCTATTAACTCTTTGCTCCCTCTGTCTGAGAAATGTCCCTCAGGATAATTCTGTCTCAAGATATTCCACATTTTCCCTTCTAAGAATGCCTAGTGTTTTTCTTTCTTCTGAATCAGTGGGAGCAGCCAATACCCAGCTTTTGGGTAGAGGGAATAGTGATTCTCAGCTTCGAGTCTCCTCTTTTTTTCTCTTTTCTTTTCTTCTTTCCTTCACTTTAAGTTCTGGGGTACCTGTGCAGATTTTGCAGGATTGTTACATAGGTATACACATGCCATAGTGGATTGCTGCCTCCATCTCCCCATTACCTACATTAGGTATTTCTCCTAATGTTATCCCTCTCCAATCTCCCCACCCCCTGCTATCCCTCCCCTATCCCCTCACCGCCCAACACATCCCAGTGTGTGATGTTCCCCTCCCTGTGTCCATGTGTTCTCATTGTTCAACACCCACTTATGAGTGAGAACATGCAGTATTTGGTTTCTCTTCTATCTTATCAAGGCGTTCTGTAAGCCAGCAGCACTCGAACTTGTTGATCTCAGAATCCCTTACAGCTTTTGTCTATGGGAGTGATTTCTATCAATATTTATCATACTCAAAATTAAAAATTTTTTAAAATAGGATTTTCTTTAACAGTAAGTGCATTATGTATTAACATACGTAATATTTTAAATGAAAAGTAACTGATTTCTAAGACAAAAAAATAGTTAAAGATAGCATTGGTTTTTTTTCTTTTTGCACATTTCTTTAATGTCTAGCTTGGTAGACATAAACTGCTTCTGTATTCCGCTATATTGTTTAGGTTGAACCATGCAAAGAAAATTCAGGCTCATAGTTGGAAAAGAGGAGTATTTTAAGATTTTCAGATAATGGTTTTTTTTTTGTTTTTTGTTTTTTTGCAACTACATCAAAACTCGACAAATGGCAGTTTCTTTAAGGTTATGTGCAATGCAGAAATCTGAAACCATATCAATAAATATGCACATTATTACAGTAAAATTTATTATCTGATCTTGCTTTTTGAATGGATGTTTTACTCAGACATTAGTCATTTAAAAGCTGTTAATTTCCTGAATTATGTAGGCCTTTTAAGTGCAGTTGTTAACACCACCATCAATCATATAGAAAAGTCTTGCAGCAGCAGAAAGATGCCAAGACTCAAGAGGCAAATACAATTTTTTGAAATCATAATTCCATTTGCAGTGGTAATGCCTTATACATACTGTTTTTAAACCACAAGATATTAAAAACTTGTTTTCAATGGTCAAGGCTTAAGAAAATCAGTACATTTTACTGTATCATCAAGGACATTTTAAATTGTAAGTGCACCCTCCCCTCTTTTTTTCTGTAAGTGTGTGGGAGTAAATAAATTAATGACTACTTCTGCAGTTTGGTACCAGTGCCTTGATTCATGCTAAAGCACCAAAAGTTTTATACTCCGTTGCTTTTGTACTATCAATGCAAATGCTGAAACAGCAAAACAGGCAGTGGCTTTTAATATTATTTTGAAAATATTTTGAACACATTAACCCCTGAAAGGCTCTTAGGTACTCTCGAGGGTAACTGAATGTTACCAATGTAGCCAGTGTTAAGAACTGCCCTTCTAGATCTCAAATTTTAATGCACACACGCATTGCCGGAGGATCTTATTAAAATACAGATTGTGATTTAGTAGTCTGAGGTGGGACCTGAAAGTTGCATTTCTAACAATTTTCCACGTGAAGATGATGCTTCCTGTAAGTGACTGCATTTGGGTAGCAAGTCTGTAGCCCTACATTGCCCAAAATGATACCCACTGACTACATATGGCTACATAAAGTAAGTAAACTTAAATAAAATTAAATATCCAGTTTATCAGTCATATTAGCCACATTTTGAGTACTCAAAACTCCCTGAGGCTGGTGGCTATCATATTAGACAGAAAAAGCATTCATCATTTTCATCATCTTAGAGTCTAATGGACAGTGCTGCTCTAGATTATTTACATGGAGTCAATAATGATAGGCAAATGTAACTGAATTCACTTAAATATTAATTAGAAGATACGTTTTAAAACATTGGTGGGGATAACTTATTATGAATAACTACTACTTTTTTTCTGATCAATGCAGCAAAGGCAAACAATTTAGGATTTTTAGAAATGTTTTAAACTAAATAGCTTCACATTGCCTGACTAATTTCAAACCTCCCTAGTGCCATATCATTATGAGCTACGTAAACTGACAATTCGATGACTGGGGAATACATTCCATTTTTATGGGAGAAAGGATTCTATTTAAAAGACAAAATAATTAAGCATACCTGATACGGAGAAAGAAAAATCCCTTACTCACTGTAAATAATTTTTATACCAAAACATGGTCCTTCATAAAACTCACAAGGAACAATTTCAGTGGGAAAAATTCCACTGTGGAGAATAAAAGGCTATGCCTCAAAGGTTAGCACACAGGATAGTGTTTCTCCTGGGCGCGTCACTGCAGACAGCATGCTGAGAGGCATTCCTTGGGGTTCATTTGGGCAGCTCTTGCTATGGATGAGAGCTGGCCAAACTCTGTACACACCACCTGAGTCAAGGAAAAATTCCAAGTTAGGCTTTCCAAAAGTATTCGTAGGCTGCAAAGTTTGCAGGCTGAGACGAGCCTAGTTGGAATGAAGAGCAAGTATAAAAACTAATAAAAATAGGAAGAGAAAAGAAAGGGAGGCCTTTTTAGGATCTCACAAAGGAAAAAATTGCCATGTGCCATGTACCATGAGCTCTTCTTGAGGATATTTTCTGTCTCCTCTATATCGACAAGTATAATAAGTACTGTATACTGTAAAGAGTAAGTTGTGAATGTAGCACACCTAAAACACAGCTTGTCAATGTGGGGCTACAAGAACATTTCCTTTGTTTTTTCCTATTAAAAAAAATTTTTTTTTCTGTTAAGAACATCTCAATAACAAAGCAAACACCTTTTGGTTAAGCATGCTAGTTTCAAAAGTAGATGTGGAGCTGGATGCTTTTGGAGAAGAGAAAAATTTCAACACTCTTATTTTTTATTTGTTTTATTTTTTATTGCATTTTAGGTTTTGGGGTACATGTGAAGAATGTGCAAGATTGTTGCATAGGTACACACATGGCAGTGTGATTTGCTGCCTTCCTCCCCATCCCCTATATCTGGCATTTCTCCCCATGCTATCTCTCCCCAACTCCCCACTCCCCACTCCCCTCTGTCCCTCCCCTATTTCCCCCCCAACAGACCCCAGTGTGTGATGCTCCCCTCCCTGTGTCCATGTGTTCTCATTGTTCAACACCTGCCTATGAGTGAGAACATGCGGTGTTTGATTTTTCTGCTCTTGTGTCAGTTTGCTGAGAATGGTGGTTTCAAGGTTATTCTCTCTTTTTGTACCTAACATATTTCCATAATTTTTTTCAGTGAGCAATAATGAGACAAAGAGAGAGTGTTCCATCAGTCTCAGCCACTGCTTTGCCAGTGCCCAGAAACACAAGATTAACAGCTCTTGTCATTTTATCTTTCAGATAGGTGTTCTTGTCAGTTCAGTTCTCATTTTAGTAGATGTATCTTGGTTTTGAATCTTCTCAGACATCAGTAAAATCTCCCCACAGGAAACAAACTGATGGACTTCCTTGGACTCTACATATAATAAACACATGTTCCTGTTGCCGCATTAATTGTCAGTCTTGTTTTTGGGAGTCTGTGTCTGCTACCACCATTCTCTCAGTCTCTTGGCCTCCACATACATATCTTCAGAGAACAACTCTTGACTGTGTGCTCTGCCTGGGACCCTGCAGCAAAGTCTCAGTGATGATTATGATTGTGAAAAGCAAGGCTGGGGACATTGTTTTTGTTGCTTAGTTCAGACAAAGCTACACAGGGACATTCTATGTAAAAAGTGGGATTTGCTCTTTGGGCTGGAAGCAGAACAGAGAGGAAACAGCTTTTCACAAGATAATCTTCTGCTGGAGCTCAGTGCACAGCACTTGCTCCTCTTAGGCAGATGTGGCCTCTTCATTTTACGTAAGTCCCCACCTGAGCCACTTGACTTAGTTACTCTACCTGCCTGGGCTCTCCATTTGCTTGTGAGACTGCTGTTTCAAAACACCCATCAATCTCTTGTCAGTCTCATTTTCTATTGTACCTGGGGCCTTAAGAGTGATAGCTGCTCAGTAGTTCCATGGTGAGAAACTCCAGCTTGTGAAGAGAGGGAACCGAGGGCCACATTCTCTGCAACTTCTCAATGAACAGTTGGCATTTACTGAGTACCTACTGTTAAGAGAGCAGGAGCATAGGAGAGCCAGACTAACACCATTTTAAGTTCCACTCCATCTTGAGACTAACAAGGCACATTTCTTGCCAGTCACAACTAATGGTCATAAGATGTTTACAGTTGAGGAAACAGCCTGAAGATACCTACAAGGAAGGACACAGTCTTATAACAGAGAATCCAGATGTCTCAATACCAATAGCAACATATGCTTTCAAGATAGAAACAGTTTTGCTTTGATGTACTCACACACTAAAATGTCAAGGATAGTTTTCTTTAAGTCAGTAGAATAACAAATTGTGTCATTCTGTCTGCTCACAGCTTAGTCTTTACATAGACAACACCCCTATGTAAGATCCTCTTAAAACAAAGATGTTGTATTCCTCCTCTTGCTTTTCTGAGGGTGTCCTACTTTGTAACAAAGTGGCTTTCAATAAACTGTCTCACTGCACTTTGCAACTTGCCTTGAATGTTTTCCTGTGTGAGATTCAAGAACCCTTTTCTGGAATCTGGATCAAGACCCCTTTTCCAGTAACACTACTGATAAAGGTTTGGCTCTCTGTCCCCACCCATATCTCATCTTGAATTGTACTCCCATGATTCCCACATGTTGTGGAAGGGACCCGGTGGAGGATAATTGAATCATGGGGGCAGGTCTTTCTCATGCTGTTCTCATGATAGTAAATAAGTCTCACAAGATTTGATGGCTTTATAAGGCAGAGTTTTCCTGCACAAGCTCTATTTTTGCCTGCCGCCATCAACATAAGAAATGACTTGCTCCTCCTTGCCTTCCACCATGATTGTGAATTCCCCAGCCACGTGGAACTGTAAGTCCAATTAAACCTCTTCTTTTGTAAATTGCCCAGTCTCTGATACGCCTTTATCAGCAGCGTGAAAATGTACTAATACAACTGCTATGTACCATGCCATGGATTAGGTGCTAGCAGAGCACCTTCCGTACTTTTTAAAATGAAAGAAAAAAAAAAGAATGTCTTCTGAATTTTTTACAACAACCAAATCTACTAATATGTGTTACAAATAGACAGGCTTAATATTAAATATAATGGAGTAAACCCTGAAGACCAGCATGAAAGGCTTTTAGAATCCTCCATTTATTTCTCCTTAGAGGCATAATGGTTTTGGTGTGTTCACACATTGTTATACAGACTTTTCTTTTGCTTTTTGTTAGTTCAGCTTCATTATCTTAAATGTTAATGTTTTAAAAATATTATGTAGAATTGTATGCATAAAGCCATGGATTCTCAGACTTCACTGTTGACCTAAGGAATTTCTAAGGGTAATTTTCTCCATAATCAAGTTTCATCTTACAAGCTAATTTTTATATCTGCACTTGGGTAAGATACAAGTTGACTATATTTATGAAGTACTATGAGTATTAGCATTACTTTAAAATTGTATTGTTTAAAAAGTGGACAGATCTTGTGATAGGTGAAATTTTCATCCCGAGTAGTTTGAAATAGCCTTTTGACCTTCTTTTTCCTCCAAAGTTTGTACAGTTGATACAATTATTAGATAAATGAGGGTGTTTGTTTTATGGCTGAAATTCACAGGGTTGTTTTCTATACTTGCAACATCATTGAATTGTTTTCAGACAAGCATTACAAACTACTTGCCCTCAGAAAGAACAGATCCTCATCAACTATAGAAAAACAAGGATGGCAGATGTACAAATGTGTGAAGTGATTATTTTAAAGTCTTCATACCACAAGAGCAATTTGTTGAACTATTTTGGAGTGCACTTTGAAATTAATTATCAAAGATAAAGTTTCACCTAAATTTGTAAGTTCCCCAAGGGGTACTACCCAGGTCATTTTGGATTATGTAGTTGTTTAATAGCAAAGGGCTTTATGTTCTACGAGAAATATCAGCCCTTTCAGTAGATTTCAACCAGGCTGTGAGGACAGCCCTGTGTCCTCACAGGATAGTTGAGGCAATGAAGGAGCCGACTGTGGAACTGCTCTTTTTTGCTTAATCCACCATTCGTTGGCTTCCTGTTACTCGCAGTCAAACATGTCCTAGCTGACACATCTCAGAACCTAGTTTGCTAAGCATATTTTGAAACCCACGAACTCACACAGTACCTAACACATTGTAGGAGCATTATAAAGATGTACTGAACAAATGTATGTATGGAAAATAAATACATAAACCCACCAAGGCTGCTGAGGAGGAAGAATAAAACATAAAATTCGGACTGATTTTATGTTGATAGAAACCCTTGTAGCTCCAAGATTGTCAACATTTAAAACAAACCACATTTAAAACAAATTCTTGTCTACTGTTCACTCTACTCCAATGATTCATTTCTGAGCAGTGATCATATGAGAGGTTAGGGTTAAATTGGTTCTACCTGTATAAGAACCAGAGGACAGGTTCATGTATAGCCTACATGAACATAGCCTCAAGTTATAGGGGCCTAGCAAAGGGCATGCAAAGAGACCTTAAGTTTCAACTTTTGCTGTTATCACTAAATAAGATGTGCATTTAAATGCATATAATTTAAATGAAAATGAATAAAGATATGTACCATACAGTTTTACATTTATGCCCTTTTGCTAGACAATATTGCCCAAGGTGATAGCAAACTTTTCACTTGAAACTTACAATTATCTTGTAAATAACAAAATTATGTCACATTGTGTTTTTCAGTGTTAAAGATGCTATTTTGTCTACCATGAACACTTAAAATGTGTAAGAATTTTTAAACCTTGTTTTGGTATTTATTTTTAAACATGAGAAACCTCAAAGTTAAAAGTGGTTTGAATGCTTCTAGATCTCTGAGAAGCCCCTGTTTGCAATCTAAAGCATGTGAAGTTTATTTTAATCAACAACTTAGAATAACAACTTAATTCAGCCATAAATTAACTATACAATTCATTTCCTACCATAAGCTCTTTTTAGAGGCAGGCTAATTCCTAGATAACATGTTGACTCTCTCTTCTATCCGGTATCTAGCGTTGTCTCCAAGATAACTGAGAAATGATGCTGGTCCATGTGACATCTGCCAGGTGGCATTATCTCAGTTCCTGCAGAATCACCAACACTGTGTTAAGATTTCCTCTTCATTGTCAGTTTTTGTAGGATGCCAGAGACTCACAGATTCTTTGAGATGTTATTAATTCCAGTTCCTTAATTTTAGATATGAAGAAATTGAGGACAGGAGAGTAAAATGCTTTGCTCAAAAATGTCAAAGGTGATAAGTGGAAGAACCAGTGCTAGAAAACCATCTGCCATTTCCTTTATGTGACAACCCCTTGGGAATCACACTGTGTCTTACTCTCATCCATTGGGTATCTGTTTTAGCTCCTTCTTGCACCACTATAAAGAAATACTTGAGACTGGGCAATTGATAAAGAAAAAGGGTCTAACTGGCTCAAGGTTCTGCCAGCTACCCAGGAAGCATAGTGGCTTCTGCTTCTGGGAAGGCCTCAGGAAATGTAAAATTATGGCTGGAATAAGAGCAAGAGAGAGAGAGAGTGGGGAATGACTACACACTTTTAAATAGCTAGATCTCATGAGAATAGCACCAAAGAGCTGATGCTAAACCATTCATGAAGGATCCACCACCCGCCCTCTATGATCTCCCACCAGACCCACCTCCAACATTGGGGAGTATAATTGAACATGAGATTTGAGTGGGGACATAGAACCAAACCATACGAGTATACTTTCTCCTCTATGCACTTTTCTGGTTTTGACCACCCTGGGTGAGCAATGATGAGCAGAAAACATTCATTCTGTTCTTTTGGAAGTTCTTTAAATGATCCACACATCCAAGATTACTCTTTGCCAGCAACACTATGCATGCATATCTTCACAGGAAACTCTGTATACCAAAGGTCTAGGTCTCATGTCCTATATTTTATGCTTTGCTTCCTTTAACTTTATTTCATAATCTACTGTAAACCACCAAATAAACAAAGGATAAACTTCTTTTCATCTTGTGAAACAATCCATCATATGCTAACATTGCTGATGTTAATCAAATTTAGTTGTTTAAAGTGCTGATAAGCTTACAACATGTATCTTCTGTAATTAAGGGTATTTCCCCATCAGGCACCAGTGAAATTATTCTGTGGTGATTAGTCATAGGCTGTAATAATTTTACATTGTATGCTCAGTGATTAGGATTTTTTAAATTGTTTAAAACTGAAAGCTATAATAAGTTTTTCAGTGTTTTTTTTTCTTTTTTTTTTACAATTAGATGGAAATGCATCAAAAAGTTCTTCTTTCTTTTTATATTTCTTAGCCTGTCAGTGGAAGATTTTGCATGTGGTCCTAGTTACCATAGGGAAGGGGACATTCCATTGAGGTCTTGGATGTTGCATATGTTACAGACCCAGATGGGCTGCAGATGACATTTAAAATGAAGGTTATCAAAAAAGAAAAGACATCCACCTCTTATAATTTTTGCAGGTGTTCTCTGATGGTGTTAGACCTTTATATCTTTGTCTTAGACTTAAATGCTGACTTGTTGCTTCTCATTCTGGGGATAATTTATGGTGAGCACCAAAACTAAAACACTGTCTTTTATACCATTTTCCTGAGATGTAAAATTTAAAGGATTTTTCCATTATCAAAACAAAATAAAATAAAATGAAGGTTATCTTTGGGTAGCTTTTTACTAAGATATACCAAACACAATTTAGTTAGATGATTCATGTTTGAGGGATTATTTTTCTCAATTTTTATGTGGTTATAGAAGTAGCTGAGACATCTCCAGGTTGATAAGCAATTGTGAAAATTGAAATCCATATTTAATTTAAGGGTTTAAGTCCTAATTACTCATTTTTATTTTAAAGGAGGCAAAAGTGCTCACTAGTTAACATATGAAAGTGATGAAGTACAATGTACCACTGGCCTTGTTGGGACTTTTTTCGTAACTTGTCTCAACCACCATTTAAAAAAACAGTTATTAAATACTATATTACAATAGTTCTAGGATTATCCTATAATTCACCTGTTATTTCATAAATAATATCCTGTCTCATATTGTTTTAAAGATAAAAAAATTGTTAAATATTCCTTAGGAAATGTGAGAGTTCAAAAAGAATGTAGAAGACATAATATATAATTTTAAATAGAGTAGAAATACCCAGAGTTAAAGTGCTTAGAAATACAAGTAAACAGAAATTTAAAAGATAGACATAAGCACATATTGTGATAATCAGTTAAGTGCACTAAGCAGAATCGGGTGGGCAATTCAAAGAGAGTAAGTTGTTAATAGTCACTGAAGTACCTGAATTAAGATGCTTAAACTAGAATGATTTTATGATTGAGGAAGATTTTTAATACATACATTTAAGGTTTGGAAGAGAAGAGGAAATAAATTTCTCCACTCTTGGAGGGTTAATATAACCTACAAAGAACAGGAATTGGGGAAGTATTAAAATCTTCCTTAGTAAAAGTCTTAAATTTGAGGAGGCCACAGATACTGGGTGTTACTTGGTGCCAAACTTGTACAGAAAGGCAGGCGTAAGCTCCATTGCAAATGCGGTATTAGCCTGGAACTATATTCTTCATTTAGTTATTTAGGTGCCACATTGCCAACATTTATGGAAATTGTTGCTAGGTGTTCATAATTAATCCTAAATGGTGAGCCAGTTTTGTAGAAGAGAAACAATGTAAGCTGAGGTCTTATTTCAAGTATAGTGTGTGTGAGGTTAATTTTATATGTCAATTTAGCTAAGCTACGGCATCCTGTTGTTTGATCAAATACCAAGCTAGATGTTATCATACAGGAATGTTGTTGCTGTGATTACTATTTAAATCAGTAGACTTTAAGTAAAGCAGATTACTCTCCACAATAGTGAAAAGCCTCGTCTTATGAGTTGAAGGCCTTAGGAGAAGAAAGACTGAGATTTCCTGAGAAAGAAGAAATTCTGCCTCCAGACTGTCCTCATGCTCAAGACTGCAACCTCAGCTCTTCCCTGGGTCTGCCGCCTGCTGACCTGTCCTGCAGAATTTAATCTTGAGCCATTTCTTTAAAACAAGTCTCTCTAGCTGTCTCTCTTTCTTTTCTTCTTTCTTTCTATACATCTTATTGATTCTGTTTCTCCGAAGAACTCTGAACAATACAACATATGAACATTAGTTATTACTCATAGTGATTGATATTTCCTCAAGTGTGCACTAAGATCTTATCTTTCAGTGGTTATATGTACTACCTCTATTCAAGAAACAATCTCAAAACTGCAAAAATGTAGTCAGCTTTAAGTGTATTATCTCTTAGTTATAGATTTATATTTATTTGTACCATACTAAATAAAAAACATTCATGACATTTAAAAAATATGGTATATTTCTTATGTTTTTGTTACATTTAAACTTGATTCACATATATTAGAACTATTTTGAATTCACATTTTATTTAACTGTTTATGAAACTATAATTTATTTTCCATTCTCCCTTCTTTCCCTCCCAGCCTTACTTCCCTCTCTCTTTCCCTCCTTCTCTCAGCTCTGTAATTTTGAGGTTTGTTTATCTTTCAATATGTGAACAATTTTATTTGCCATTAATAGAAAAATAACACAATTTCATCACACACTTAATTCTCTGATTTTATCCCATATTTAAGAAATAATTTAGTGAAAAGTGTAGAAATATAGATAGTCAAGTTTCAGAAATTTTATTCTACTAATAATACAGAAGTCTTCTGATTGGTAGTCTCATCCTTTATTCTCAAAATTAATATTATTATTTTTCCTTTTTTTTCTGCTCACCTCCCTCCTCCCACCCTTCACCCTCAAATAGTCCCCATCATCTGTTGTTTCCTTCTTTGTGTCATAAGTTCTCATCATTTAGCTCACACTTGTGAGAACACATGATATTTTGTTTTCTACTCCTGTGTTAGTTTGCTAAGGATTATATCTTCCAGCACCATCCATGTTCCTGCAAAAGACATAATCTTGCTCTTTTTTATGGCTGCATAGTATTCCATGGTATATATGTATTACATATTCTTTATCCAGTGGGTCATTGATGAGCATTTAGGTTGATCCCATGTCTTTGCTATTGTGAGTATCTTTTGCATTTATGTATCTTTATGGTAGAATGAGTTATATTCCTTTGGGTATATACTTAGTAATGGGATTGCTGGATCAAATGATAGTTCTGCTTTTAGTTCTTTGAGGAGTTGCTGTACTGCTTTCTACAATGGTTGAACTAATTTACACTCCCACTAACAGTATATAAGTGTTCCCTTTTCTCTGCAACCTCACCAGCAGCTGTTTGTTTTTTTTTTTTTTACTTTTTAATAATAGCTATTCTGACCTGTGTGAGAAAGTATCTAACTGCAGTTTTGATTTGTGTTTCTCTAATAATCAGTGATATTGAGCTTTTTTTCATGTTCTTGTTGATTACATGTATGTATTCTTTTGAAAAGTGTCTATTCATGTCCTTTGCTGACTTTTTAATTGGGTTGTTGGATTCACAGCTGAATTCTACCAGATGTATAAAAAAGAGCTGGTACCATTTCTACAGAAACTATTACAAAAAATTAAGAAGGAGGAATTCCTTCCCAACTCACTCTAAGAGGCCAGCATACTCCTGATACCAAAGTCTAGTAGAGACACAACAAAAAACAAAACTTCAGGCCAATATTCTTGATGAACATCAATGCAAAAATCATCAACAAAGTACTTGCAAACTGAATCCAGCAGCACATCAAAAAGCTAATCCACCACAATCAAGTAAGCTTTATTCACAGGATGCAGGTTTGGTTCAACAGATACAAATCAATAAATGTGATTTATCACATAAACAGAATTAAAGACAAAAACCACATGATTATCTCAAACAGACACTTAAAAGGCTTTCAATCAAATTCGACACTGATTCACATTAAAAGCTCAATAAACCAGATACTGAAGGAACATACCTCAAAATAATAAGTGCCATCTATGACAAACCCACAGCCAACATCACACTGAATGGGCAAACTCTGGAAGCATTTCTCTTGAAAACCTGCACAAGACAAGGATGCCCTCTCTCAACACTTGTGTTCAACAGAGTATTGGAAGTCCTAGTCAGAGCAATCAGGCAAGAGAAAGAAATAAATGGCAGCCAAATAGGAAGATAGGAAGGCAAACTATGTCTCTTTGCAGTTGACATGATTCAATATCTAGAAGACCCTATGGTTTCAGCCCCAAAACTCTTTCAGCTGCTAAACAACTTCAGCAAAGTCTCAGGATACAAAATCAGTGTACAAAAATCACTAGCATTTCTATGCATCAATAATAGTCAAACTAAGACCAAAATCAGAAAGACAATCTTATTCACAGTTGTCCCCCAAAGAATAAAATAACTAGGAATAAAGCTAACTAGGGAGTTGAAAGATCTCTATGTTGAGAACTAAAAAACACTGCTCAAAGAAATCAGAAAAAAACAGAAACAAATGGAAAAATATCCTATGCTCACAGATAGGAAGAATCAATATCATTAAAATGATTATACTACCCAAAGCAATTCACATATTCAATGTTATTTCTATGAAACTTAGGGTGTTGCTTCACCAGCTGAAAAATATTGTGGCCAGTGGTATCTCTGCTTGGGTTTTGCTTGTATCTGCTGGGTTTGTTGCACCCACTCAGCCCAGTGGCCTGAATTTGGCTCATGCTACTGTCCCAGATCCCATGCCTGCCAAGGGTGAGCCAGGCATGGAGCAGCTAGGGGTGTGTGAGTGAGTGAGTGTGGCATCTGGCCACTGCACACAGCCAGGCATGCTGGCTCTGTCAGGGCAGGCAGCTGTAGGGCCTGGAATAGGTGTCAGCTTCATGTGAGGCTGTGGCTGGACCAGATGTACTGCATGTAGCTTCTGCTGTGGGCACCCATGTCTGGACAGGGGTAATGAGGTGGTCCCCAGAAGCCTAGAGATGCCAGGAACCACAGAGCCCCAAAGAGTGTGTCACAGCCCTGGCTCAGGGAGCCCTTAGGTCTGGGCTCCCCAAAGGGCTGCTGCTCTTCTTTCCTTTTTGTTGCCTGCACCATGGCAAGTCGGTGGGAATGCTTTAGCCCCATTTGTGTTATAGCTCTTTTAGTCCTGTCATTTGGCAGGTCCCAAGTTTCTTTCCTGTGTCTAGGAAGAATTAGGTACATGGACAACTGGAGCTTCACTGAGCAAAGAGGAGCTTGACTGAGCAACAGAGCAGCTTTCAGGAGACCCAAAGTGGGTAGTTCCTTTCTGCAGGCAGGTCATCCCAATGAGTGTCCAGCTCTCAGCGAAGAGGTGA
The DNA here is from genome assembly GCF_048565385.1 of Saimiri boliviensis. Taxonomy (NCBI): domain Eukaryota; kingdom Metazoa; phylum Chordata; class Mammalia; order Primates; family Cebidae; genus Saimiri; species Saimiri boliviensis. The sequence goes on along the minus strand of NC_133451.1, from coordinate 66,334,870 downwards.
CTCACAGAAAATAGTTTCTTTCTGCAGGCAGGTTGTCCCAATGAGTGTCCAGATCTCAGCAGAGAGGAGACCTGTAGTGGGTAAGAGAGGAGACCCATAGTGGGCTCCTTTTCACAGGCAGGTTGCCCTGAAGAATTGAGGAGACCGGACGTAGGTAGCTCCTCTCCACAGCTGGTAGTCCTGATGTCTTTTTGAGTCTGGCTGGGGTTTTTACGGACTCAGAAGGGAGAAAGTATGTCCTGATTGGTCCATGGGCAGCCATGGTGGGCAGAAGTGGGCCTGGAGAAAGCACCCTAAGTTCTCACTGTGGGTCATGGGCTCTACCTGGAACTGGTAGCCCCACCCCTAGGCTGCAGGTGGTCCCTGACCTGAAGGTGGGTTTTTGCCAGGAACCTTCCCCTCTTCACCTAAGAGTCTTTCTGCCTCCTGCTGCCATCAACCTGCCATCCATGGTGCCCAGGCTGTTCATGACTAAGAGCACCTGCAGGCCTGTGCTGAGCTGCCATCAGCCACCTCCCTGGTCTCCTTCCCTGAGCTTGTCAGTGCCCAAAGTTTCAGAGGGGGCCAAGGTAGCAGGGGAGCTGGCATGTCAATGCCACCCTGAATGTGTACACACCCAGCCAGGTCAGAACAGCACCTGGGCTCGGCTTCAACTTTGCTTTGAAATCAGAGTGGGCACCAGGAGCAGGGAGAGGCCAAGGAGTGGGAGTGGGCAATTCCAAGCCTGTTGGGGGGTGAGGGGATTCCTGGGCTTCTGAGAGCACAGGGATGCCCAGGTCCAGAGTTGTGGCTGAAAGGATGTAGCTGTGACTGGAAGCATGGGGCCCTTGCCCAACTGACTCACTATGGGATGAGCTCTCATCTATTCCCACCTTCCTTGGCTCTGCCACACCTCTTCCACTGCACCCAGTGTCTTTGTCTTTGCAACAGCTGCTCTAAAAATACCAATGACTTTCTTCACAGAACTAGAAAAAACTATTTTAAAATTCATATGGAACTAGTAAAGAGCCCAAATAGCCAAGGCCATCCTAAGCAAAAATAAAAAAGCTAGAGGCATTACACTACCCAACTTCAAACTATACTACAGGTCTACAGTAACCAAAACAGTGTGGTACTGGTACAAAAACAGACATAGACGGATGAGACAGAATAGAGAGCCCAGAAATAAGACCGCACACCTCTGACCATATGATCTTTAACAAACCTGACAAAAGCAAGCAATGGGGAAATGACTCCCTGTACAATAATTTGTGCTAAGATAACTAGCTAGTCACATGCAGAAGACTGAAGCTGTACCCCTTCCTTACACCATATACAAAAATCAACTCAAAATGGATTAAAAACTTAAATGTAAAACCCAAAATTATAGAAACCCTGGAAAACAACCTAAGCTGTACTATCCTGGACATGGGAGTGGGCAAAGATTTAGTGACAAAGCAATTGCAACAAAAGCAGAAATTGACAGGTGGTATCTAATTTGACTTAAGAACTTTTGCACATCAAAAGAAACTATCAACAGAGTAAGTGGACAACCTACAGAATGGGAGAAAATATTTGTAAACTGTGCATCTGACAAAGGTCTAACATCCAGCATCCATAAATAACTCAAACCTAATATTATATATTAAAGCAGTGTGTTAAACCATATGAAATTGCTGATATTCAATCGCTTTCTGACCTATAAAAATATTAGTTTTATTACTGAGTTTATCAAATTTTGAAGAAACTCCATTGACACTTAGAACTCCCTATATCTGAGAGTGAAAAAAGGTAAGTACATGTCCTGAAAATTCAAGTGATGCCCAGGCCTCACTGAATCATCTTAAGAAGTGTACTGTTCTCAGTTGCTCTAATACAAGAGAGCTCAATCCTGTGATGTAACTAGGAAGATCCTTTGAGCAGTACCATAAGGAAGACAGCTCAGTGAATAGGCAGATTTATTGATAAATTTTAATAATATAACAATGAGTTCTAATTTTAAGAACAAATCTTTGAATGATAAGGCTTACAAACATGTCATAATCTTAATTATAGCTGAGAGTATAGTATAATTCCCATTTTGAAGGTTAAGAAGACAAGAAGATGATTAACTTAAAGAAGGGAGGCTCTTTTACAAGATATGATAAGGGGGTCAAGACCAGGTCATGGCTCTGAGATACCAAGAAAAATTAAAATCAGGATTACAAAAAAGAATCAGCAGTATATATGACAAAAGTAGGAACAGAAGCAAATCAATATAATTCAGTCATAAAGTAATTTGGTTCCATGAAAATATATAAGAATTTTAAGAAATGATTGCAAGTCATGCTTTAGAAAAAGCTATAAATGTGTGGTTTATTGTTGAAAACATTTTGAAAGTTTTATAATTCCAAATATTTTACTTTGTGATAGTTATTTTCTATTAATTATTGTCTTTCTCAATTTAAATCATACACAAAACAATGTGTGTATGATTAATAATGAATTATTAATCATACACAAAAATAATATTCTGAAAAAGTTAAATGAGGTAGAACTGAAATAAGAAAAAGATTTAGATTGAAACAGAATATTTTATGTCTTAAAATAAATACAAATTTCCTTTTGGGGTCATACCGGGATGCTGCTCTGAATACATAGGTGAGCTATACTATTTGTGTTAAAACAATAATCTGAATTTTGCTACACTAAAACTTGTCATGGCCCATGTGGTTCACTGAGGGTCATTCCTTCAAGTACATGATGTGCTGTGTGAAGTTTTTGAAACTAGCAATCTTAATGGTACATAAAATGGTAGGATTGAAATGTGGTCCGGACAAGATGCCACAAGATTAAACACCAGAAGAAAAAACTTTACTACAGTGTTGTTTAACTTGTAATCATTCCTGTATCTTTTGGTTTTAGTTTTTTGTTTGTTTGTTTTAACTCAGCTATAACCTAAACATTTGGGTTAATCCAGTAGATACTAAAAGTATTTGATTTTTGTAATATGATCATGGTGTGATTAAAAAAAAGTTGAAAATAGCCAAGGCCATATAGATTAAGAATAAAGAATTAGAGGCGATATCCTAAATATTTTTAAACCCTGGGCTTTCTTGTAGAAGGGAGAAGTTTTCTTCTGTATTCCTTTAGACTAGAAATTTATCAACCAACAGTCTTCAGGTTTTAAGGTAGCCAGATAGGGTTTTAAACATGGCGATGTTTCACATAAAAATCCAATTTTCCATCTTTTTTTGAAAACTGAGAACATTTTAGCAACATGGGGCCTTCTTTCTGACTTGAAATGACAACAACAATCAATTATGGCACAGCAGCTATTCTTTTCGACCAGGCAAGAGCTTGTTCATTTGCCACAGTACCCACTACTCCTTGGCCAGCTTCATGGAACTGTTATTCACCTGGTTTCTGTAGGCATCTTAGCATATTTTAGTTCAGTGTTATAACACTAGCTTTCTAACAGCAAGACATGGTGCCTTGTGAGGCAGTGGGTGCCCTTGCTCTGAAGTGTTAAACAGCGTCTGAGTATAGAGGAAATTGACAAATAGGCATGAGATTTGACTGGATGACATATTAGAATTACTTTCATCTTCACACACTTTTGATTCACTAGCATAGAACCATTTTTTGAAAAGTAATAGTCCTTAAAAATTTTAAATTTATTTTATTTTATTTATTATTATTATTTTTTGAGATGGAGTTTTGCTATTGTCTCCCAGGCTGTAATGCAATGGAGTGTTCTTGGCTCACTGCAACCTCCCTCTGCCTCCCAGGTTCAAGCAATTCTTCTGCCTCAGCCTCCTAAGTAGCTGGGACTACAGGCATGTGCTATAATGCCTAGCTAATTTTGTATTTTAGTAGAGAAGGGTTTCACCATGTTGGCCGGGTTGGTCTTGATCTCCTAACCTCAGGTGATCTGCCAACCTCAGCCTCCCAAAGTGCTGGGATTATAAACGTGAGACACCACACCTGGCCTAAATTTATTATAATATCATTTTAATAAAAATTATAATAATTTTATTTAATAAGAAACCAAGACACAACTAGCATATGTCTTAGATAATGAATGGAAAGTGTTTATCCCTGAACCTAAGACCTGACTGTCCAGACATACCTATTTGTCCATTTGACATTTATTTATTAAGCATCTTCTGTATGTTTAGGATCCTGGCAATGTAGAGCTACAATGGTGAACAGACAAAATATTTGCATTTATGAAAGCTTATATTTCTGCATAGGAAATAGAAAATATACAAGCATACAATTTCAGAGAGTAACAAGTGTTGTGAAGAAAATAAAACAGAGTGAGGCAATCTACGTATGCTCATTTAAAAAAGATGGTCTGGAAATACATCTTAGGAAAGTAACATTTGAAAAGAGAATGAATGATTAGAATGGGTTAGTTATACAAGGATATCGGTGAAGAGCATTCCATGAAGTAGAACAAGGGTAAGTGACAGGAGCAAATTTGAATTTTTCTAGGCACAACAAGAAGGCCACTGAAGACTGAATCTACTGAGCAAGGGAGAGATGGCAAGAAAGGAAACCAGGAATCTGAGAACAATGGGAAGACATCAGTTTTTAATTAGGCAAATGATGTGATTAGAGTTAGAGTTTGAAAGATTTATTTAGCTGATCTGCAAAGAATAAACACAGAAGGACAAAAGGGATACAGGAAGATGACTTTGAAAGCAGTTTCCATAGCCCAGGATGGGCAGCGATGGTGAAGTGATGAGACGTTATGATGTGAAATTCATACTGAAAAGAAAACTGATGGGATTTGGTGATGAACTGACTTAGAGAAAGGAGAGAAGAATCAACATTAACGTCTACATTTTTGAATCAAGAAATTGGATAAAATGACTGCTAAAAACTGAAAGCGTGAAGACTGGAAGAGCAGATTCTCTCAACAAAAATCAGGTAACACATTAAACCCTTTCTGGAAAATGATACAGTATAAATATATAGAGAGAGATCTTGGATACTAGGCATGAATATACAAAATGACTCTGGTTCCTGGTCCTGGAGAGTTCATAGTCTAGTGGGGGAAGTACATGTGTCAAAGAAGTCAGTACAAATTAATATCCGATATGATAGAGATGTGAACAAAGAGGAGGAAGAGGGAGCTTTCAGGATTCTCGTTTTTTTCCTTATGATGAAAAGGTGTACAGACAGTTTAACAATGACCCCAGTTGGATGCAGCAGGAATGGCTAGCAGCACAACTTGTGGAAAACATTATTACCATTCACCTACTCTTTTGTGGGAGAAAGATTGGTTTTGATTTAATCTTTTCTCAGAGGTCTTATTTTCTGAAATGTCAATCATTCTGGTAATTCTCTGACTATCCCTTTATATCTCATAATAGGAAGAATATGAAACAGAAAAGAAATTTATTGATCCATTCTCTTTCATTTACAATTTCTCTTATATTTACTCCCCTATCTCTTTCTCTCTCAGCAGCAACTCAGATCTAACATGTGTTTCTTATGAGTCCATTATGAGCCAACTACTTGTTTCTTTCCTCATTTCTTTACTTTCTGGCACTTTAATCTTTGAGTAAGCTAAAATTGCCAGCTGTTATTTTAAAAGCATTCTTAGATTTCCTCCCTTTCTGACTCAATGTTTTATTTTTTTTACATCTCCTATCTGTCTCTTTCATCTTCTTCTCTATTCTGCTCACTTAAATCACCAGTTCTCTATTCTGCTCACTTAAATCACCAATAATCTGTTATTGCCATACATTTTGCTTCTTATGATTTAGATAATTTCCTCTTTTCCTCCCATGCATACTTAACATTCTCATTTCTTATTCTTCAAGCTGATCTTCTATATATTCTTTAGATACCATTTTCTTCATTTTTTAGCTTGTTCACTGTCCATATCACTTAATTCTGTTCTCTGTAACATGCCCTGCAGCCTACCATTTTCTCAGTAAATCCACATTAAACAAATACATTATCAAACAAGTTATATTAATTTTTTTTTTGAGATGGCATTTCACTCTTGTTGCCCAGGTTGGAGTCTTGGTTCACTGCAACCTTTGCCTCCTGGGTTCAAGCAATTCTCCTGTCTCAGCCTCCCAAGAAGCTGGGACTACAGATGCCCACCACTACACCTGGCTTATTTCATATTTTTAATAGAGATGAGGTTTCACCATGTTGGCCAGGTTGGTCTTGAACTCTTGACCTCAGGTGGTCTGCCTGCCTCAGCCGCCCAAAGTGCTCTAAGCTTTAAATGGAACTTAAAATAGTTTGATAAATTGGTTGGACCAGAGATGTTCTGAACATCATCATAAACAACTAATTCTGTCAAACAGCAATATCTGCATTGTTTTTCTTCTTGCTCACTTGACTTTCCATGGATACTTAAAAAAAAAAAATTCTTAGAAACAGTTGCTCTACTTGGCTGCTTTTAATTGAGCAGAGACTGAATAAAGGTTGTAATTAAGTAAGATCCAGTAGTACCAAATAAAAATTTAAACCAAATGATTAGAAAATCAGATTTGGAAAAGATAGTATAACATAAATGAAATACACATGAAGATAAAAAGCAAGAATGAAGTACATTTCCAAGGTCCCTACTGTTTAGTAGATACTTACAAACTTCTTACTAGAAATTTCTGTGATTGCAGCTTGAGGAAGAATTGTACTTCTCCTTTGAAGCTGAACAGGTTCACTACTAGAAGACTAAAGTCCAGTTAGTGAATTAGTGGCTCAAATGAGCTTTTTTTTTTTTTTTTTTTAATCTACTATTCTGTAGACATTTTTAGATCTCTAAGTATTTCATTTCCTTATTTACCATGTCCTTTGAAGTTTTTATTTTATTGCCTATTATTTATCCACGTAAGCCACCTCAGTCATTTCTGATGTGACACAGGACATAAACACCCTTTCTTAATATATCTAACCATTTGGTGTCACTGTTCACCCTGTTTCTTCCTCAGTGTAACTGACTAGAATACGAGCCATTTGGTTAGAAAAGCTGTCACATTTGGAAAGGCACAGCCAGTCGGAGAGAAATTAAATTGTTTTTCTTTGTCTGCCTGCTGTTCCAAGTCTCTGCTGGCGTTGCCAGTTATTTGAAGGGGGAGAAGTGTGGGGCTTGTTCAGCTGTCGGTGAGTGCAGAGGAGGGTGGGCAGATTCATACCAGCCTATCCTTTGTGCTGTGGAGTCAATTAGTGAAGGCTGGGTGGGCACTGGGGGAGTCTCCACCAGGTAATCCTCAGAGGAAGTGGCTGATGCTTTCTGAGGAAAGAATGTTTTGTCACTGTTGTGAAACTGATGGTGATGGACTACTAGGCAAAGCTCATATTTTCCGTTTTCGTATTTCTGGCAGTAGGAGTCTTTGTGGACAAAACAACCCTAAGAAACACCATTCACTAAAGCTGAATTTGCCATAAGGTTAGTTCGGTCATCCAGCAGGGGTGAGATGCTAAAATAGTAAGAATTTCTCTGTGTGAGTCATTCTCTTGAGATGGCCTGGGAGTGTTAGGTCAGATGCCTTTGTATTTGAATGAGGAGAATGATGTGGAAGATGTTAGAATGTAACTCTTAAGCATGACAGGGATGAGAAAGGCATGGATGGAGCAAATCAATGCTTTATTAACAAAAATCACTAAGGAAGAAAACTGATTCTATGGAGAATGGTGAGTGATAGGTACATGAATCATGGAGCTCCCTGTAAAATATAGAAAGCTAATACACGATATTTAAATTCAGAGATCAGTTCACCAATCAGTGTTAATGCATATTTACTTCCAGACCTATAGTAGAATGGTGACTCAACTGCTGAGAAATTAGTCTAGTGGTTTTAGAACTGTGACTGTTCCTATGGGAAAACGAATTCGAAAACTATCATGGGAAGAAATGACCTTTTTTTCCCTTTCCATTTATTTCATGCTATCTGCATGACTGCAACATAAGATATTTTTCCTACAGATGTTGGAGCTTAGCAAGGTTAAGGTGTTATAAAACACTTATGAAGATCTCATGTACTAGGCCCAGCTTCATTATGTTTCATGGTTTTGAAAACAGGCTCAACAGCTTATTAGCTGTGTGACTTTATTCAAGTTACTTCAGTTCTCTGAACTTCATTTTTCTCATTTGTAAAATAAGAACCTACCTCATAAGATTGTTGTGATGATTACATGAGTTTATATAAGTAAAAGATGGTTGGGCACTTACTGAGTTTTCAAATATTAGCTTCCTCAATTCCCTTTAATTCTTACAACATGGCTCACTACTGCCCAGAGAGCATTCTAAATGCTTTTTATTTATTAAGTCACTTCATTCCTGTGACCCACATGATGGGCATTAGTAACATGCCCGTTTTGTGAGTGAGGATACTGAGGCAGTGCTTACACTCAGGATGTGTAGGCTTTCTTACCACCAGCCTAAGGCTCATAGATACTGTATGCAGTCATACCAGCCTCAGACAGCTAGAAAGAACCAGAGCTAGAAACCAACTAGTATTTTCCCATTCTAGGTCAAGGCTCTGTGTTTTTTTTTGTATAATTTGGAGACTGACGAACGTTAAAGAATTAAAAGGAAACATCTACCTAAAAAATCAGAGATATATTAACACTGTACTCCAATGCATGAATACCTTTTAGCTTTGCCAAAATAAGAGTTTCTAAAAATGAATAATTAAATATATATAGAAATCAACAAAATACAGAAAACAAGCAAGAATATAAATTATATTAATGAAACAACATAAAATAACAGAATAGATTAAAGGAAACATAAAGAGAGGCAGATTCTCAAATCAAAACTCCGAAAGCTCATTTTAATATGGCAAAACAAACCAGGAATAAAATAATTAAATTATATTTGTTTGCTGTTATGTTTTTGTTCTTCCGATAATGTTATATAAGAACGCATATCAAAATATAACAATATTACAAAGAGAGAAAATAATTTAACATTTTGGATTATTTGTTTTTTGTATCATCTCTGGTCCAAATTCAACGAGAACACCTTCCATCTACTTTTTTGAAGATTCAAATTGAAAATGTTTTAATATACTCTTCAAATCATTTGTCATTTATTATTGTTCAAAGGACTAGGAAAACTTTGTGCCTCAAACTTAGTGCCTACAAAACCAGCATATAAACAACATGAGTGATCCTTTTACTCCCAGATTTCTGTTTCTCTTATTCTTTGCTTCCCACTTTGCAAAACCAGGGAAGACTGTTCGTTGGAGATCTTCCTTTGCATAGCTGTAAATGCTGGAGGCCTTGTAAAAAAAAGGTCTAAGACAAACCAAAGTCTCTGCCCTACTAAAATTAAGGAGAAAAAGAAAATATCAAAAAATTATAAATAAATGCAAGAAAATAAGGTGCTTCTAGTCATCTTTTTAATGCTGCAATTACTACTGAAAATAGAAATAATAGAAATTACAATAACACATGATAGGTAACATTTATTGGGGACTTCAGCTAATAGAATACCAAATGCTTTACATCTGTTCTATCACATTTATTCCTTCAGTACATCTTTGTTAAGAACCTACTTTGTGCTAGGCACTCTTCTAGGAGCTAGGCCTTCATCAGCAAACAAAACAAAGTCTGCACTCTGCAGAAGTTTATATTCTGTGACTAATAAGAGAAAAATGATACTAAGTTTTGGCAAAGTGAACTAATGGTGAAATCAAGAATAGAGCTGGATAACTGAGAAAGGAGTGCTAATCTGGAGAAAAGATGGGGGTGTCAATTTCCAATAGGTTAAATATAAAATTTGACATTATGGCTGATCACTGTAATGGAAATTCCTATGGCCATTTGTAAACAGGAGAGGAGCAGATGGGAGGTAAGAACTGGAGATGGAGACTTGGGGATTACCTTCTCAGAGGAAATAGTTGAAGCAATGGAATTTATAAGCTCAGTGACCGAAACAGTATGAATGAAAAGTATGAAGGGCAGAGGACAGAACTTTGAGAAACAAGAAGGGGCTGAATGATGCATCAGTGTACCTAAGAAAAGACAAACAGAGCAGAGCAAGAGGAAGAGACCGAGACAGCTCTGAGTGCAACAGAGTTCAAGGGATGTGAAGACATGAAAACATCACTATTTTTTGCCAAGAGAATGGCTGCTGTCAATATCAAAAGAGCACTGTAAGTAGAGTGAAACCAAATGCAAGAGATCACAGAGGGCAGGTAGGCAGGAAATGGAAGCAGCAAGCAAAAGGGAGCAGAGATGGGCTCATAGAATGAGTAGCAGAGTCCACTTGATAACGTGGCATCCCTGTCCACGTGAAGTCTCTGTGTGCATAAGACTACTGAGACTGAAATTGGTTTTAGCTCAGTGGAGACAATTCTTTATGAAATCGTGAAAAAGAATCAATTTTTGTGTGTAGTAGTCGGCTTTCAGAATACAACCCAACACCTCAAAGAGGTATCAGTTCATGAATGTGAAATAGAAAATCTGAGCCCTCTGATGTGAAAGCTGTATTTTCCTACCTTTCTTCATGCAGAGATTTATATTTACTGTCAGTCAGAAAGGAAAATTCTCCCCTGATAGATAGGAGGATTTAAAGGTAGGGAGAAAATGAAACATAGTCCCAAAGTTGCAGTTGTATTAGGAAAACATCATTTTGGCAGGAGAGATACTGTAATTTGTCAAGGAGGTTAATCTTAGCAATGAAAAGTCCTCATCAAATGATGAAGACTTTAATATAGCTCTTAGATAAAAAGGTTGGCTGTGGATATGTAACTGCTACAGGAGTGAAAAGAAACCCAGACAATCTTCAAGAAACTAATGGATGGAAAATGTGATAAATGTGGAGAATGTACACTTAGATTTTTTCAGTGTTGGCCTATTCTTTTAGCACCACAGTAGAACACATTTTAAAATATTCATACAGACTGCAGACTTAAATATACTACAATGACATTCTTTTAACCTCTCTATAGGTTGCTCATGGGTAGAGAAATAATCAGTGATTTTCCTTTCTCTTTCACTCTAATTATACTTATTATATTTTCAGAATAAGCAGAAAGTAATCAACAAGGAGAAAATTCAAAACAACACACAGGAGCTAGAATATTTTCTCAAACCTTTAAATGACATTCCAATTGAAACTATATTTAATGGCAAGCGATTTCCAATTATACTCTGCAATTCTTGTCTCATTGAGGAGTTCTGCAGGAAAACTTGGTTTCCTGACACAGCCACAAAGGCTATGCTTTAAATGCTGGCACCCTTCCTTGTGTTTAGTTACCAGAAATGGTGGTAGAGATAAATGGCTCCAGAACACTGAGATTTCGGCTTTGATAAGGCTTCATGTTGTCACTTCAAGGTGAGTACCAACTACTTGTATCCCCATACTATTTAGCAGGGTGACAACTGGGTAGTGAATAGTCATGAAGCCTGGTTCTGGATATGAACACAAAGAATGCTGTTGTATTTTCAACTGTAGTAAAAACAGTTTAGAAGTCCTATAAAGAAGGCAAATAGAATTTAAGAGCTCAATACATACATATTGCTAATTACCAAAAAAATTACACCATTTCTAGTTATTGATGATTTAGGAATCTTTGTAATAAAATTATATTCAGTGTCTCTAGCTCACCATAGTTAGAAATTTTTCTTTGAGTAATGAAGTCTCCAGGGCGTGGTGGGAGGGGGCAGCCTATGGAAATACAATACATATGGCTGGTGCTGCCTCAAACGTACATAAACTGCCACTGCTTTATCAAATTGTAATATCTTTCCTTTCAAAATCTTAGACAGCTTGTGCTCACCATCTGCTCTTTGTCTGTATTCCTTCTGTGCTTTTCTTAATCTAGAAGAATGGTTCTTGAAATTCTTACAGGACTCTTTAAAACGTTTGCCACATATTTTGAGAAGCATCTGGTTGGAAGAAATCTTGCTTTCTGTATTTGTTCCCAGTTGTCTGGTGTGTGCCATGTTTCTCGTGAACCTAGTTTTGTTAACTTTCAGAGTAAATGCTTTTGCGTTTGCTGCGGCACATATTTATGGTGAGACTAATAGCCCAAAGCAGGTTGTTAAGGGCTGTGCAAATGAAAGACTCCATGTAGGGAAAACTTCATTAATTTACCTGCCGTCTAATTTGCACAAGGTTACCTGGAAATTGGTGTTTGTTTTTTTTTTTTTTTGCATCATGATTTCAGGTTGAACCTCATCCCTTTAAGGAATCTTTGACACCTTGAATACTTGCTCAAACATCTGCTCTGGTTTCATCAGGGAGACTTTAGGATAGTTATAATTCACTTAGCTTTCCTTCAACCAACAAGGCACCTACCTGTCAGGAAGACAAATTTCCAAGGAACTGAAAAATGGAGAGTTATAAAGAAGCTCTGAATCTTAAAAGGGACAGAACTTTCAGTTATGTGAGCTATGGAAATTGCTACTGGCCACTTTTTATGATTTTCATAGGTTTTTTGGGGTGGAGATATTGACATTCATATGCTAAACATTTGAAATTTCAAAACATACGAAGAAAAAAAAAACACAAAATTCCCAGAAATAATCAATAACTAACACTTATAAGATGTTTACTATGTATTATAACAAATACTGTTCTAAGGCTTCACTCATATTAAGTCCTTAAACTCTCATAATGGTTTCAGTATGACGATTTCAATAGATCCCGTCATTGCCTTAATAAGAGATAAGATGCCAGGAGCACAGTTAAAATATTTGCCTACAGTCACTTGGCTAATAGGTAACAAGGCTAAGATTCAAATGTAGGCAGTGTAATTTCGGAGTCTAACTTTTAGCTGCTATGCTGTACTATCAACACTCACTTACCACTCTTAACACTTACATGAGATTCTTTCCAGACTGCTTTCAATCAAGTTTTTAAAATAGGGTTGAGATCAGAGTATGTTTAATCATTTGTCTTAATTTTGTGTACTTAATTAATTTTGTGACAAGCTCCCTCCCACACTATTTACAGACTCATGGTAATTATTTTTCTTAGTCCATTTTGTGCTGCTACAACAGAATACCTGAGACTGGCTAATTTATAAAGAACAGAGATTTATTTCAGATAGTTCTGGAGGCTGGGAAGCCCAAGGTTGATAGGTTTGCATCTGACAAAGGCATTCTTGCTGCATCGTCTCATGGCAGCAGGTGGAGGGGCGAAGGAGCATGCATGTGTGAGAGAGGCTGAGAGAAGGTGAGACAGTGAGAGAGAGGGAGCCAGACTCAACCTTTTATCAGAAACCTACTCTCTCAATAATGGTATTAATTCCTTCATGACGAAAAGGGCAAAGCTATCATGATGTAATCACCTCTTGAAGGCCCCACCTCTCAACAGTGTTGCCTTGGGGGTTAAAACCATAGCATCAAACCTTAGCAGCATCTTTGGAAGAAAGACATTTTAACCTAGTAAAGCAACTGTCCCCCTACTTCATATATCACCTATTTACAAAAACTTGCTTTGTCTACTAAGCAGTAACGTAGTACAAGAGAAAGAGTATGAGTGCCAAGTCCAGTGCAAGTGAAGTGGAGTAAATGATGGTAGGTAAATCCCTTGGCCTCTTTTAGTGACAGTTTTCTGATTTATAAAATGGGTTAATGATATTAATAACTTGAAGTACAAGATTGTCATGACTACTAGAAGATATACCTGTGAAGGGTACCTAGAAATGTGTATAACTACTTGCAAGTGTCAGTGATTACTTTTAATAACAGCAATAATAAATCAGCATGTCCAAACTTGACTGACAATCTCTCAAGGCAAAGGAGGAGATCTCTTTCATAGGCAAAGGAGGAGATCAAAGAGGTTTGTTAAAGTGATGAACATAAAACGTTGTCAGGAACTATTGAAGAATACTTCAGTAATGGTGATAGAAGCACTGGAAAAAAAAATACACCCAACAGCATAAATAAGATTTTCATGTATTTCCTTTGAGGCTTTTTCAATCAAGTTTTTTTTTTCAACATGTCATTTGGCTCCTTTCTGGTCTAAGATCAACACACTTTGCTAAATCAGCTTCTTGCAACTTTCCTCACTTTCAATTTGTTACTTGCCCTGCTACCTCATTTATCTTTTTTTTTTTTTTTTTACTTTATTTGCTTACTTAATTTCTGTCTTTTCTTATCTTGTCTTTGTCTCCCCTTCTCAATGTCATTGATATGTGAAGTGCTTCTATTTGTAGACAAACGAGGTCTTGGGGTTAGGGACTGGAAGCTTGTAGTGGACCTTTGAGAGATAGATGCCTGCCCATTCCTGTTCTCTACCTCCTCACAGGACCACACCCAAACAATTTCAGCTACAAAAGAATGGACATTTGTTATTGCAGTCTACAGGGAAGAGGACTGAGACCCTTTGCTCCAACAGCACACTGGCATGCAAACTATAACTGCAAGAATCAACTCGATCAAATTCATTGCTTTGTAACTGACCTGGTTTAACCACTTTTGAAGTAGATAATATTCAAAATCTAGTAAAATGATAAAGAAGTTGGAATTTAAAAAAAAATCTCAGTTCCTTCTGAAATTGGTTGGAAATATCTGCAAAAATTGCAGGCAACATTTTAAATGAAACACTCTATTTCTTCAGTTTTGCCATCTTTGGATATTGTCAGTAGTAGCTCAGCACATACTGACATGTTTTTGTATTTTCTTTTAATTTGAGGTTTGGCACTTGCATTAGGAATCTTACCAAGCCTGAATGGCAGATCCAACTGAGGTGGAATACCTGTCTTGTAAAGTTGTTATGGATATATCCTTGAGAATATGAGAAAAGAAAGGCCACATTCTGAGAAGATATCACCAGTCCCTGCCCACACTTTGAATCCATGATGTCTTGCCCCAGGGAATGTACTATAGAAAATTCTGCAGTGGGTAAGTCTAGACAAAATATTTTTGGATGCTTTGAGCATATCCCTCCAGATTAACTACTATTGCCAAGGGGTTAATTGGACACAAAGGTCCCTTCTCATGAGGTTTGTGAGTATGTGGTATAATTCCATCTGTTTCTTGAAGCAGTTTATGGGTTTGGCAATATGAGATATTGGCCTGACAATTGTTTAAAAAATCCTTTTTAGCCTGATACAGGTATAATTTTTTTTATAGTATCCAGATTTATTTTCTTCAACATCTAATTTTAAATTAGAAAACACTCCAGTCCTGTGTCTGGAATACAAAATTTATTCTGAATGTGAATACTGCATAGCCATCTTTTGACCAAAGAGGTGTAACTTTCATACTGTAGTAGAGGAGTAGAACTTTCTTCGTCCAATTTTATTGCTATGAGAATTGGAATGTCATAAATAGTGAAAGCAATCCTTCAGTATTTCTTGACTATACTTCCTTGTTTCAAGGGATTGTCTATGAACTGTCTTCAGTGGATTATAGGATCTGAGACACTGTCTTGGCTTATGTCAACATGTATTCATTTTCCATGAATAAATTTCATACAGGTAAATCTAAGTTTTAAAAACAAAGGAAGTAAAGACAAGATTAATGGGGAAAATTGGGAAAAGTTAGGCTACAGGAGGGTGAAAGTTAGAAAAGGAGAGAAGTCATTTCATTTCCTTGCCTTGATTATGGAAGGGAAGAATCTGCTTCCTTCTAACCCTTCATCACTCACAACTATAGTTTTTAATTTTACATGAGGATCTGCCTTGGCTACCTTTATTCTCAGTTAGAGATTTCCTTCAGGTTTGTCTGCTTCAGCCTCCTCTTGTTCTGTGAAACATTTGGCTTATTTCCCTCAACTTTTATTTTAAGTTCAAAAGTACATGTGCAGGATGTGCAGGTTTGTTACACAGGTAAACATGTGCCATGGTGGTTTGCTGCACAGATCATCCCATCACCTGTACTTCCTCCTCCTATCCCCCACCCTCTCACAGGCCCCAGTGTGTGTTGTTCCCCACCATGTGTTCTTATCATTCAAATCCTACTTATAAGTGAGAACATGTGGTATTTGGTTTTCTCTTCCTGTGTTAGTATGCTGCAGATAATGGCTTCCAGGTCCATCCATGTCCCTGCAAATGACATGATTTCATTTTTTATGGCTGCATAGTATTCCATGGTGTATATATACCACATTTTCTTTATCTAGTCTGTTACTGAAGGATGTTTAGGTTGGTTCCATGTCTTTGCTATTGTGAATAGTGCTGCAATGACCATACACCTGCATGTATCCTTATAATAGAATTATTTATATTCTCCTGGGTATATACTGAGGAATAGGATTGCTGGGTCAAACCCCATTTTGCTCATTCAGTATGATATTGGCTATTTCTGTATTTAAGACTTTGAGGAATCACCACACTGTCTTCAACAATGGTAGAACTGATTTACACTCCTATTAATACTGTATACCCATTCCCCTTTCTCTATAACCTTGCCAGCATCCGTTATTTTTTGACTTTTTAATAATACCCATCCTGATTGGTATAAGAAAGTATCTCATTGTGGTTTTGATTTGTATTTCTCTAATGATCTGTGATGTTGAGCTTTTCATGTTTTTTGGCTGCATATATGTCTTCTTTTGACAATTGTCTGTTCATGTCCTTTGCCTACTTTTTAATGTTTTTTTTTTCTTGTAAATTTAAATTTTTTGTAGATGCTGGAAGTTAAAACTTAGTTAGATGGGTAGATTGCAAAAATTTTCTCCCATTCTGTAGGTTGTCTGTTCATGCTGATGATAGTTTATTTTGCTGTGAAGAAGCACTTCAGTTTAATTAGATCCCATTTGTCAATTTTTGCTTTTGTTGCAATTGCTTTTGGCATCTTCGTCTTGAAATCTTTGCTCTTGCCTATGTCCTGAATGGTATTGCCTAGATTTTCTTCCAGGGTTTTTATAGTTTTGGGTTTTACGTTTAAGTCTTTAATCCATCTTGAGTTGATTTTTGTATATGGTGTAAGGAAGTGGTCCAGTTTCAATTTCTGCATATGGCTAGTCAGTTCTCCCAGAACTGACTATTCTTAAATAGGGAATCCTTCCCCCATTGCTTGTTTTTGTCAGGTTTGTCAAAGATGAGATGGTCGTAGGTGGATAGTCTTATCCAGGTTCTCTATTCCATCTCATTGTTCCTGTACTACTAGTACCATGCTGTTTTGGTTGCCGTAGGCTTATAGTATGTTACTGTAAGATTTGATGTCAGGTAGCATGATTCCTCTAGCTTTGTTATTTTTGCTTAGGTTGCCTTGGCAATTTGAGCTGTTTGTTCATTCCATATGAATTTTAAAATAATTTTTTCTATTTCTGTGAAGAATTTCAGTGGTAGTTTAATGGGAATAGCATTGAATCTATAAATTGCTGTGGGTAGTATGGCATTTTCACAATATTGATTCTTCCTATCCATGAGCATGGAATTTTATTCCATTTATTTGTGTCATCTCTGATTTCTTTGAGCAGTGGTTTGTAGTTATCCTTGAAGAGATGCTTCACGTCCCTCATCATCCATATTCCTAGGTATTTTATTCTTTTTGTGTTAACTGTGAATAAGAGTTCACTCATGATTTGGTTCTCAGCTTTGCTGTTATTGGTGTATAGAAACACTAGCAATTTTTGTACATTGATTTTTGTATCCTAAGACTTTGCTGAAGTTGTTTATCAGCTTAAGAAGCTTTTGGGCTGAGATAACATGGTGTTTTAGATATAAGATTATGTTATCTGTAAACAAAGGTAGTTTGACTTCCTATTTGAATACCTTTATTTCTTTCTCTTGCCTTATTGCCCTGGCCAGAACTTCCAATATTATGCTGAATAGGAATGGCAATATAGGGCATCTTTGTGTTCTGTCTCTTTTCAAGAGGAATGTTTCTAGCTTTTGCTCATTCACTATGATATTGGCTGTGGCTTTTCATACATGGACCTTGCTATTTTGAGGTACATTCCTTCAATAGATAATTGAGAGTTTTTAACATGAAGAGATGTTGATGTTAAAGGCCTTTTCTGCATTCACTGAAATAATCGTGTGGTTTTTGTCTTTAGGTTTCATTATGTGATGAATCACATTTATCGATTTGCATATGTTGAGCCAACTCTGCATCACAGAGATGAAACCTACCTGGTTATGATGGATATGATTTTTGATGTGTTGCTGGATTCGGTTTGCCAGTATTTGATTGAAGATTTTTGCATCAAGGATATTGGCGTGAAGTTTTCCTATCTTGTTATATCTCTGCCAGGTTTTGGTATGCAGATGATGCTGGGCTCATAGAAGGGGTTAGGGAAGAGTTATTCTTTTTCAATTTTTTGTAATCGTTTCGGTAAAAATGGTACCAGCTTTTCTTTGTACCTCTGGTAGAATTCAGCTGTGAATCCATCTGATCTTGAGCTTTTTTTTTTTTTTGGTTGGTAGGCTATTTATTACTGCCTCAATTTTAGAACTCATTATCGGTTTATTCAGGGATTCAATTTATTCCTGGTTCAGTCTTGGGAGGGTGCATGTTTCCAGGCATATATTCATTTCTTCTAGATTTTCTAGTTTATGTGCATAGAGGTGTTTATAGTATTCTCTGATGGTTGTTTGTATTTCTGTGAGGTCAGTGGTAATACTCCCCTTATTATTTCTTACTGTGTTTATTTGATTCTCTCTTTTCTTCTTTATTAATTTAGCATCTATCTATTTTTATTAATTTTCCCCAAAAAAGCTCCTGGATTTGTTAATTTTTAAAAGAGTTTTTTTGTCTTTATCTCTTTCAGTTCTACTCTGATCTTGGTTATTTCTTGTCTTCTGCTACCTTTGGGGTTTGTTTGTTCTTGGTTCTCTAGTTCTTTTAGTTGCGATGTTAGGTTGTTAATTTGAGATCTTTCTAGCTTTTTGATGTGGGCATTAAGTGCTATAAATTCCCCTCTTAAAACTGCTTTAGCTGCATCCTAGACATTTTGGTTCATTGTGTCTTTGTTCTCATTAGTTTCAAAAAACTTCTTGATTTCTGCTTTAATTTCATTATTTACCCAAGAGTCATTCAGCAGCAAATTGTTCAATGACCATGTAGATTTGTGGTTTTGAGTGAATTTCTTAATCTTGAATTCTAATTTCATTGTGCTGTGGTCTGAGAGACTGTTTTGTATTATTTTAGTTTTTTTTGCATTAGCTGAGGAGTGTTTTACTCCTGATTACGTGATCAATTCTGGAATAAGTGCTGTTGGGTGAAGAGAATAATGTATCTTCTGTTGTTTTAGGGTGGCGAGTTTTGTATGTATCTATCAGATCCAGTGGATCTGGAGCTGAGTTCAACTCCTCAATATCTTTGTTAATTTTCTGTCTTGGTGATCTGGCTAATATTGTCAGTGAGGTGTTACAGTCTCCCACTGTTACTGTGTGGAAGTCCAGATCTCTTCAAAGGTCTCTGAGGACTTGATTTGTAAATCTGGGTGGTCCTGTATTGGGTGCATATATATTTAATATAATTAGCTCTTTTTGTTGAATTGAATCCTTTTCCATAATGCCCTTCTTTATCTTTTTTCATCTTTGTTGGTTTAGAAGCTGTTTTGTAAGAAACTAGAGTTGCAACCCATGTTTTTTTTTTTTTTTCCATTTGCTTGGTACATTTTCCTCGATCCCTTATTTGTAGTCTGTTGTGTCTTTGCATGTGAGAAGAGTTTCTTGAAGACAGCATACTGATGGGTCTTGGCTCTATCCAGCTTGCTAGTCTGTGTCTTTTAATTGTGCTATTTAGCCCATTTACATTTAAGGTTAGTATTGTTATGTGTGAATTTGATCCTGTCATCATTATGCTAGCTGGTTATTTTCAGACTTGTTTATGTGGTTGCTTCATAGTACCACTGGTCTGTGTATGTCAGTGTGTTTTTGCAGTAACTGGTAATAGTTTTTCCTTTCATATTTAATGCTTCCTTCAGGGACTATTACAAGGCATGTCTGATGGTAATGAATTCCTTTAGCATTTGCTTTTCAAAAAAGATCTTATTTCTTCTTCACTTATGAAGATTAGTTTCACCAGATACGAAATTCTGGTAATTAAATTATTTTCTTAAGAATATTGAATATTGGCCTCCAATCTCTTCTGGCTTGTAGGGCTTCTGCTGGCAGGTCTTCTGTTAGTTTGATGGGATTCCCTTTGTAGGTGACCTGGACTTTCTCTCTGGCTGCCCTTAACATATTTTCTTTCATTTTGACCTTGGAGAATGTAATAATTACGTGTCATGGGGTTGATCTTCTTATGAGGTATCTTACTTAAGTTCTCTGCATTTCCCAAATTTGAATGTTGGCCTGTCTTGCTAGGTTGGGGAAGTTCTCCTGGATGTGTCCTAAAGTACGTTTTTCAACTTGGTTCTATTCTCTTCATCTCTTTCAAGTACCCCAATCCATCATAGGTTTGATCTCTTTACATAATCTCATATTTCTTAGAGGTTTTCTTCATTTCTTTTCATTCTTTTTTCTCTATTCTTGTATGCTTATCTTATTTCAGAAAGATAGTCTTCAGACTCTGAGATTCTCTGCTTGGTCTATTCTGCTATTAATATTTGTGATTGCATTGTGAGGTTTTTATAGTGTGTTTCTCAGCTCAGGTCAGTTATGTTCCTCTATAAACTGGCTATTTTGGCTGTCAGCTCCTGTATTGTTTTATCATGATTCTTAACTTCCTTCCATTGGGTTACAACATGCTCCTTTAGCTCAGTAAAGTTTGTTATTACCCACCTTTTGAAACCCTCTTCTCTCATTTTAGCTATCTCAACCTCAGCCCACTTTTGAGCCCTTGCTGGAGAGGTGTTATGGCCATTTGGAAGAGAAGGGGAACTGCCTTTTTGAGTTTTCAGTTTTTGTGTTGACTCTTTCTCAGTTTTGGGGCTTATCTACCTTTGATCTTTGAGGTTGCTGACTTTTGAATGGGGTTTTTGTGGGGTCTTTTTTGTCAATGTTGTTGTTGTTTTCTATTTATTTGTTTGTTTTTCTTTTAACAGTCAGGGAATTCCTTTATACAGCCACTGTGGTTTTCTGGAGGTCCACTCCAGACCCTAGGGGGCCTCAGTTTTTCCTGTACCTGGATGTATCACCAGTGAAGCCTGCAATATAGCAGAAAATGGTAGTCTGCTCCTTCCTCTAGAACCTCTGTCTCAGGGACAGATGGCAGAGATGGTGGCTGCACTTCCCCTCAGAAGTTCCATGCCATCTCAGGAAGACTCCACTCTGTTGCTGTAGGCTGCCTGGAATTCCAAGCCAGTGGTTCTTATCTTGTGAGATGCTATGTAGGTGGGGCCCATAGAATGATGCTGCTTGGCTCCCTGATTTGGCCCATTTCGTAGGGGTATGTACAGACCTCTCGTGTTGCCTAAGTTGCAGACACATTTTTTGGGAATCCCTGAGCCAGGTATGTGAAGCTCCTGGGTCTCTGTGTGTGCCTGAGCATCTGCTCTACCAAGACTCCACACGGCTCTGTGTGTCAGACACAAGGCCCTGGTGGCATGGATTCACAAGAGGATCTCCTGATCCATGGGTTTCAAAGATCCATGGGAGAAGCGTGGTTTCCTGGGTGGGGTCACTCACTGCTTCCCTTGGATAGGGGTAGGGGTTCCTTTGGCTCTGTGTTGCTGTCAGATGGGCCACTGTTCCCCTCTGTCTGCTTTCTTCATTCTTCATGGGTTGAGTTGTTGGCCTAATCAGTCCCAATGTGAGGATCTAGATATTTCAGTTGAAGGTGCTGTATTCACTCACCCCTTTTGTTCCTCTCGATGGATGAGTGCTGTAGACCACAGCTGCTTCTAATCAGCTATCTTAGTCAACTCCCTGCACCATCTGGCTTTTTATCATGACTTCTCTTTGGTCACAATAGGTCTATGTAAGATAAGATTTCAGATGATAAATCTTTGTTCTGACTTGGATTCCCTTTACATTTTACTTCTAATTTAATAATTTCATTTGGCTTCACTTACCAACATTGCTGGCAAAGGGCTCTATTCCTGCAAATCTGCACCAACTACCTGGGAAGCTTGCTATCTAGACCTAAATCAACTTTTAGTCTTCACTTATATGAAGAGGGATATTGAAAATTCATGAATCATTAAACTCTCAGAGAAACAAAACTGTTAGGCCAGTAGGCTGTGCTCTGTGTTCACCTGTATTTCCATTCAGAACATTCTTCTAGCTCTCCATCATCTCATGCAAATTTCTTTCTCATTAGCCATCACTGGTCTGCATGTCCTTTAAATTTCACCTTAGTTCCCCACTCTTTCCTAACTCCCCTTTTGAGATGGCAGTTTGAGTTCAGACTGTTGTGTCGGGTCTTGCTTAATATCGCTTTTAGGTGGTGTTTTTAAAAAATACCTCCATGAAAAGGCGACAAAACCAGGACACTAATGATAGCTTTGGTTTCCTCACAACTTTAGATACCAATTGAATATGTATTCTTTTGCTGGTTAACTAACAAATATAGTTGACAGTCATATGGCAGGGTTTTCCCTCTAGATTAAAGTGATGATCTACTCAGGGCACTGATTCTATATGATCAGCTGCATCTGGTTTGAGTAGGCAGTAAGCTTTCATGTGGCAGGAATTTTCATATGGCCCTTATCCATTATACTGACTGGCATGCATAATGTCAATTGAATGGCTTCTGAATGAGTAAACACACATTGGGGACAGTTTGAGGGCATATGTAGAACTTTAGACTCACTCCACATTCTATCAAAAGCTCAACTGTGAATTCATAAGAAGATAAAATTAAAGTTTCAACACAGGAAAAACTGTTATATGTCAGACATCAAAGTAACTATGAAACAGATCTCCATATGTGACATTATTATTGTATTGAAATTATACCTGGGATTTAATTTTTAGAGGTATTACTGAGGGATGACACAGAGAGGCCAGTGCTGTTGAAGAAGATTTTTGTTACATTTCCTGAGAGAGATGGGCATGCCACACCTTGCAGAGCTACAGGGGAAGCATTAGGTTTTGGTCAAGAGGCAGAAGTAGGTGCAAGGGGAAAGCTTGTGCCAGAGCTTTTATTGGGGTTTCTTCAGGAAAGGCAAGGCTGAGCAGAATAAATGGCTTGGGCTAGTTTGTATAATGACAATATGTCAGCAAGCTCTGTTGTACAGAAGTGTAGTCATCTGGTACCTAACCTAGGGTGATTTAGGGCAGGGAAAATAATGACTTCCAAGTAAGTTGTTTACTATCTTTAGAAATAACCTAGCCCTGAAAAAAGCAACTTCTTCCTAGGTCACTAGGCGGCTCCTCAAGATGTTAAAACATCGTAATATACGGAATGTTTTTAAAAATATTAATATAATAATAAAAATAGTTGCTTACCAGTTCTATGATTCTTACCAAATGAAAGATGAAAAAAGAGATCAGGAACTAAAAGTTATTTTTTTGGAAACAAAACCATTACCATTAAATGACATTTCCCTTGACTCAGCACACATGCACAAAGTGGAAGGATTAAAGAGTTCAGCTTTCTTTTCTTCAAGCATAATGAAGAGAGTTCCCTAACCCCTTCATGGACAGGAACTTGAGTGCAGGGGCACCAGCAGGGGTGAACTCCACTCACCTGAGCTTCTGTGCCCCATCACTCATAGGAGGGGGAGCACAGGTAAGAGGGTACAGGAGCTTGGGTGAGCACTTTTAGGTGCCAGCAAGAGTAAAATCCATACCAGCCCCATGGCAATGTCTAGAGGAGGGTGTCTCTGAAGCCCCAGAGGGAGTGTTACAGTGCCCTTTAGCTTTGCCATCTATAGATGGCTTAAGTGAAGGGTCAATGAAGCTCAGTGAAGGGTCAGTGTGACAGCCTTTTGGACCCACACTTGTGGCACCCAAGTTCTTGCCTGGTGTCCAGAAGGAATGAGGTTGCATAAACGAATTGAAAGTGGTAAATGTAGGGGATTTTATTGCCAATGGAAGTGGCTCTTAGTGTGAAGAGGAGCAGAAAAGGGACAGAAGGGGAAGGTAATCTTTCCCAGGAGTCCAGCCATCACTGGCCAGAATTCTCTCTGAAGCTACACCATCAGGCTGTCCCTCTGAGGTCAAGCTGCTTTTCTCTGATGTACAACCATAGTCTCCCATGTCCAGCTGCTTCTCCTCTTCCCTGCCAGCTGAGCCTGGGGTTTTTATGGGCACAGGATGGGGTTGGGCAACCATGTGTGTTTTGGAAAAGACAACATTCAAGCAGGAAAACAGGGATGTCAGTGCTCACTTTGGGCCATGGTATTAGGCTTTTCAGTTTGAGGGTGGGGCTCTTGCTGGGAACCCACTCTCTCAGAATTTCTCTGCCTCCTGTCCCTATCAGAGAGATGCTACAAGATACCTCTTGGGAGTTTGCTGATGGTATTCACAGAAGACTGGTGCCAGACTTATGTCTGAGCAAACTAAAGTATCCTGTGGCCAGTTTGTTGGTACAAAGAAATAGGTGGACATAGCTGTGGAGCATATACAGGACAGACCAAAAAGATAGCAAGGATGGTACCATCTTAGCTCCTGTCCAATGAGGCTACCTGGAAAAGAGTAGGTCTCTAGTTTTGAGAAGTTCCAGGTGAGCCTGAATTCCTAGGGGCTGAAGAATGACTTTCAACATGTTACCAAAAATAGACATACATCTGCCCAGGTCAAGAGAACTGCAGGAGAGGGAACCTGAGTGATGGGCCCTCAAATCTCGACCAAAAAAAGAGCTTCAAATATCTGCCAGTCCTAGGGAGCCTGAAGGCAGCATATGAGAATATTTGTTCAAAAAAACCCTTTATTTATTTCTTAAAACTTCTTCTTTTCCCTATTTACACTGAAAGTTTCCAGAAATAGTTAGCAAGCTATGCAAGATGGAGATTGAGTACAGAAAAGTAGAGAAACATCATTTCTCTTCATTTCTACTGCAAATTTCTAAAACACAAAGCATATTAGAAATCTAGTTTTGATTAACTTTCTGGCAGAACATTTTTAATTTCTGAGTTAAGGCTATGTTTTTGATTTAAAGTGACTGTATCACTGTCTATTCTCTAAGAGCCAGCCAAAAAATAATGAGACCTGCCCAAGTTTTCATCAAGGGATGGGATAAAAGTGACAGAGGGCAGACCACAGTGGTTCACACCTGTAATCCCAGCACTTTGGGAGGCTAAGGCGGGCAGAGCACCTGAGGTTAGAAGTTCGAGACCAGCCTGACCAACATGGAGAAACTCCATTGTCTCTACAAAAAATACAAAATTAGCCAGGAGTGGTGGCAAATGCCTGTAATCCCAGCTACTCGTGAGGCTGAGGCAGGAGAATCATTTGAACCCAGGAGACAGAGGTTGCAGTGAGCTGAGACTGTGCATTGAACTCCAGCCTGGGCAACAAGAGCAAAACTTCATCTCAAAAAAAATGTAAGCAGCAGAGGACACAAGGAAATATTCTGCCATATAAAATAGTTACAGTCCCTTAATAAAGCTGAGAAAAAACATATTTTTGAAAAGATATGCCATGGTGAAGAGAAGTAATTTGTAGGAGTTTCTGTTTTGTGTTTTTAATAAAAAAAATCAAAAAAAAATGCTATATTTCTGAATGTAAAATATTCCTTGAAGAAAACAGTAAGTTGGGATACAGGTTAAGAGGGGTAAGAAACCAGTGAATCCACTGAATAATCATAGAATTAAAATATGAAAAGAACATATGGAAAACCACATTCATGTGGCAGAAAACCGAATCACAGAGAGGACTAACTTGAAGCAATACTGAGAAAAGACAGCAACGATGGCTATGGTTAGTAAGTCCTTTCTGAACACAAAACACATTACAGAGGAAGAAACTGAGACTTGGTAAGAACACCAAGCATGCGCAGGCAAACAGCCAGTCCGGGACATAGCAGAACCCAAACTCAAATCCGTCAGACTCCAAAACATGTCTGTTTACCATTACACTGTGCTAAATACAAAGATGTGACAATATTTAGATCTGAAGGAGAGTAAACAAAGGACCAACTAACAGACAACAGGTGTTTAAAGGGAAAAATGCAGAACAAATTGAACATTTAAAAAAACATAAAAATAAAATAGTATAGTTTGAAGTCAGGTAGTGTGATGCCTCCAGCTTTGTTCTTTTTGCTTAGGATTGTCTTGGCTATATCAGTTCTTTCTTGGTTCCATATGAAATTTAAAGTAGTTTTGTCTAGTTCTGTAAAGAAGGTCAATGGTAGCTTGATGAGAATAGTATTGAATCTATACGTTACTTTGGGCAGTATGGCCATTTTCACAATAGTGATTCTTTCTGTCAATGAACATGGGATATTTTTGCATTTGTTTATGTCCTCTCATTTCCTTGAGCAGTAGTTTTCAGTTCTCCTTAAAGAGGTCCTTCATGTCTCTTGTAAGTTGAATTCCTAGGTATTTTATTTTCTTTGTAGCAATAGTGAATGGAGTTCACTCATGATTTGGCTCTCTACTTGTCTATTGTTGGTGTATAGGAATGCTGGTGATTTTTGCACATTGATTTTGTATCCTGAGGCTTTGCTGTTGTTATCAGCTTAAGGAGTTTTGGGGTTGAGGTGATGGGGTTTCCTAAATACACAATCATGTTGTCTGCAAACACAGACAATTTGACTTCCACTTTTCCTATTTGAATACCCTTTATTTCTTTCTTTTCCTGATTACCCTGGCCAGAACTTCCAAAACTATGTTGAAAAGAAGTGGTGAGAGAGGGCATCCTTTTCTTGTGTTGGTTTTCAAAGGGAATGCTTCTTGCTTTTGACCATGCAGTACAATATTGGCTATGGGTTTGTCATAAATAGCTCTAATTACTTTGAGATACATTCCTATACTGTAAGGCTACAGTAACCAGAACAGCAAGGTACTGGTACCAAAAGAGATATTTAGACCAAAGGAACAGAGCAGAGGCCTCAGAAATAACACCACACATCTACAACCATCTGGTCTTCGACAAACCTGACAAAAACAAGCAATGGGGAAAAGATTCCCTACTTAATAAACAATGTTGGGAAAACTGGCTAGCCATATGCAGAAAACTGAAACTGGACCCCTTCTTTACACCTTATATAAAAATTAACTCAACATGGATTAAATACTTAAATGTAAAACCTAAAACCATAAAAACCCTAGAAGAAAACCTTGGCAATACCATTCAGGACATAGGCATGGGCAAAGAATTCATAACTAAAACACCAAAAGCAAATGCAACAAAAGCCTAAATTAACAAATGGAATCCAATTAAACTAAAGAGCTTCTGCACAGCAAAAGAAATGATCATCAGAATGAACAGGCAATCTACATAATGGGAGACAAAGTTTGCCATCTATCCATCTGACAAAGGACTAATAACCAGAATCTACAAAAACCTTAAACAAATTTACAAGAAAAAAAAACAAACAACCCTACCAAAAAGTAAGCAAAGCATATAAACATACACTTCTCAAAAGAAGGCATTTATGTGGCCAACAAACATATGAAAAAAAGCTCATCATCACTGTTCATTAAGGAAATGCAAATCAAAACCACAATGAGATGCCATCTTATGCCAGTTAGAATAGCGATCATTAAAAAGTCAGGAAACAACAGATGCTGGAGAAGATGTGGAGAAACAGGAATGCTTTTATACTGTTGGTGGGAGTGTAAATTAGTTCAACCATTGTGGACGATAGTGTGGCAATTCCTTAAGAATCTAGAACCAGAAATACCATTTGACCCAGCAATTCCATTATTGGGTATATATCCAAAGGATTGTAAATCATTCGACTATAAAGACACATACACACATACATTTATTGCAGCACTATTTACAATAGCAAAGACTTGCAACGAACCCAAATGACCATTAGTGATAGACTGGATAAAGAAAATGTGGCACATATACACCATGGAATCCTATGCAGCCATAAGAAAGGATGAGTTCATGTCCTTTGCGGGGACTTGGATGAAGCTGGAAACCATCATCCTCAGCAAACTAATGCAGGAACAGAAAAATAAACCCTCTGTGTTTTCACTCATAAGTGAGTGTTGAATAATGAGAACACATGGAAACAGGGAGGGGAACATCACACACTGGAGCCTGTTGGCAGCTTGGAGGAAAGTGAAGGGTGAGCATTAGGACAAATACCTAATATGTGCAGGGCTTGAAACCTACATGATGGGTTGATTGGTGCAGCAAACCACCATGGCATGTGTATACCTATGTAACAAACCTGCATGTTCTGCTTATGTATCCTAGAACTTGAAGTAAAATTTAAAAAAATATATATAATAGAACAAAGCTTTTCTGAACTGGATAAAAAGTTAATTCTCCAAATGAAATGATCTTATCCAGCTAGAGCATTGGGCAATTGATCTAAAACAAGGAACTGTTTCTTTATATAGAAGTGGGGGTGAGAAAGATGAAAATAAAATAAAGAATTGGCAAAAATGGTAGTGTTTCCTTCTGTTAATCATGTGGTGAGACAACTATTCCTATTCATGGAAATATCAGGTAATATATAAATTATTGATACTAAGAAAATAATCTAATATGCAGACATGAAATCATGTAAGAAAGGCAGACATTAATTTTATAATCAGAAAAGATATTAAATATATAAAAATTTTAAATGCAAGCAGAATTAAAATAATATTTAATATTTAGTGTAGCTTATTAAAATGTAAAAAATACTTGCTTCCTATTCATAGAACCTCGTGTCTGAGGCTTTTTTTTCATTGGTGGAAAATATTATAGTATCCCCATAAAAATTCTAATAGAAAACTCTAAACAGATTTGACATATAAACTAACAAACAGAGTAGGCCTGTTTTGAGGTTGGCAATATTTTTTGAATTCTTTGAGGTAACTCTAGAGAAGCAGGATAGGACAACAGATGGTGGCTGGTCTCTAGGACAGAAGAGGTGAGTTCTACTGTAGTTCTGCTATTTATGTCTTATCTTGTGCAAGTCAGTTTCTCTCTCTAAACCATATACCTATTCTAGGAGACCCACAGTAAATATTTCTTGCCCAAGTCACTTGGCAAAACCACATAAGTATTAAGTGTTGCAACAAGGAAGGCTTTGTGGAGCCAGGATGCCTGGAAGATAATCAGAACATTTAGAAAAGCAGGAAATTCCAGTTAGAGGGAACAGTGAGAAGAAAAGGAATGGAGTTTAGACCACATGGGAAACTGGCTTTTCCTAGCCAGTACAAACAGAATATAGACAATAGAATAATATGCTGCCTGTTTTTTTTCTTTTTTCTTTTTTAGATGATGTCGCACTTGGTTGCTCAGGCTGCAGAGTTGTGCAATCATAGATTGCTGCAGTCTCGACCTTCTGGGCTCAAATGATCCTCCAGCCTCAGCCTCCTGAGTTAGTAGACTTAGAGGTGTGCACCCCCATGCCCAGATAATATGATTTGTTCTTTGTAGACAGGGTCTCCGTAAGTTACTCAGGCTGGTCTTGAACTTTTGGGACCAGCCTGGGACCAAGTGGTCCTCCTGCTTCTCAGAGTGCTAGGATTACATGTGTGAGCCACTGTGCCTGACTGACAATATAATATCTCAGCTTTCCATAATGATTTATAGTTTTATAATCTAATGTGCATATTCTTATTTGGCCCTCCTGAAGATCTTAGAAATTTGGAAGAACTGGTTCCATCATTTTCCAAATAAAATGACTGATGGACAAGTAATATTAGATATTCTTTTCTAAGCAAGTAGAAGTTCATTATATTAAGTTAGGCAACTCATAGTAATTTGATGGAAGATAATGAAAACAATAAAAACCAGTTTAAACTCAGCATTAAAGTGATGGAAATTCAGTGTCAAATCCCAGAGGAATGATTGACGGAGGAGGAAGTAATATAGGTTTACATAAAAACTATTTACATAGTGAGGCTGGATAATGGTAAGTGAAAACAATCCTGGGCCAGGCGCAGTGGCTTATGTCTGTAATCACAGCTCTTTGGTAGGCTGAGGAGGGTAGATCACCTTAGGGCAGGAGTTCAAGACCAGCCTGGCCAACATGGTGAAACCCCATCTCTACTAAAAATACAAAAAATTAGCTGGGTATGATGACAGGTGCCTGTAATCCCAGATACTCAGGTGGCTGAGGCAGGAGAATCACTTAAACCCAGGAAGCGGAGGTTGCAGTGAGCCAAGATTGCGCCATTGCACTCCAGCCTGGGCAACAAGAGCAAAACTCTCCGTCGAAAAGAAAAGAAATAAAAAGAAAAAAGAAAAAAATCCCCAAACAGCATTTTCAAAACTGGGTGGCAAATTTGTTTCCCACAGTTCAGAAAGCATGAATGAAACAATTAGAACCATTCAAAGAGGAAATTGACTTGGCAATGTTCCAAACCTTAAAGGTTGATGATAATGGGAGATTTCTCTTCTACTTCAAAGCAAGACCACACCTTAACCGTTTTATACAAATAAAAATTTTCTCCAAGAAGACATTAAGAGATTTCTAAACCTTATACACTTCAAACGAGGCTTTGTTGGGCCAAGATGAATTGGAGTAATCTGGAGTTTGTCTGTGCTGGCTGGGCTCAGCCGAGTAGGATTTCAGAAACCAGCTCAGATTATGGTTAATGTTGGATACCAGAACTCTGTCAAACTAAGAGGGTCCTGATGGAAGTTTCAGAGCAAGGCAGGTTGGGCCTTATCTCTGGTTCCTATAGGCACAGCTGAGTCTCTTGCATGTTTATAAGAACAGCCTCAGGTAGCTGAGGCCCTCTTTTTCCTAGTCAAGGACTCATCCACCCACTTGAAAGGTATTTTAGACATCTGAGACAAATGTGCAGTTGTTTAATTCCACAACTTATCAGAGAATGTCAAGCAGTACAAAGATATTTTGAAAATGTTTATTTATTTAAATACATATACATTTGCACTTGTAGAAAAGTGTTACTAGAAGTCAAATAAGTTTTTTAAGGAGTTTTCATAATGTTTAATCCCTATACAAAAACCTGCACACACATTGAGATTTACCAGAAAGATGGCCCGTTTTATTTGCTAAATAGGCATATGCTCAAAGACTGTGAAGTTATTTTCCTTTTCTGGATTAATTTTGGGGGCCAGGTAGGATGAGATCTAGTGGGATCATGCCACCCATGAAATCCTTGCCTAATGGTAAGACAATCTCCTCAGTCTCTTTTTCTAATGGGGAATGTTCCAAGCAGGTGACACGCCAACCACGTTTCTCTTTTCCCTTTGAGTTGCCCATATACTTCATTCAACAGTCTCTGGAAACATCTCAATCATCATTTGAAACAACATTCTCCTCATTTATGGCTCCTGGGCGAGGAAATACTCTTCTTAGCAGTAGATTCATTTTGCTTTTGTTCAATGCGGAGGCAAAGCCATAATCTTGCTTGATGTTTAGAATTAATTAGCCAAGCAATAGTTTTCCTTCTTTCTGATGATTCAATGGGTCCATTTGAGGTTTCTCAAGTTATTACATGTTGCTTTGTATTTCCTTGAAAGCACCATATATCCCATGCTTAATGATAGTATAAAGATTGACAATCTCCTTGGAAATTCTTTAACCACATGGAAGTTTTATGATATGATCAGTGCTCTGAAAAGTTTTCAGGCAGAAATTCTGTTATTTCTGAGAATTAAACATATTGTTATGCAAGAGATGACAAGTAGATGGAAGTCAATGTGGGTTTTGGCTGTTTATTTTTTGTTTTTTGTTGTATGCTTGTTTCTGGATAACTTTGAGTTAGGAACAAGAGTACATACAGATGTAGAATCACCTAAATGTTTGGAGATAGTTTTTATGACTTTTTCCAAACTCTCCATTTTCCCCTAAACACAAATAAATTCCAGGTTACTAACCTATTGAGCCTCTACTGTAAGAAAACTGTCAGCTGTTGCTTTTTTACTTTAATATGAGAGGCTCTTTCCTTCTCCATTTAGACCCTTGCAAAGAAATGATAACGATCGATATTGTATTTGGCTACCTAGGTGGAATTGATCAGCCATATTTTTATTGCGGCAGATTTTTTCACATTTACCCTATTCCCTTTTGAGGAATATGGTGCCTTTGTCGTTGGTTTCTTGGCAGTAATATAGAAAGATAAAAGAAAATATTAGAATAAAAACCAGGAAACCAGTTTTCCTTCAGGTTCTGCCATTACTAATCTAGATGAACTTCAGGGGAATCACTTGACTCTAATTATATCACAGTTCTCTCATCTGCAAAATGAGAGTGCCGAACTCGATTTTTTCAGAAATCTGATTCTATGAGTGGGCACAGTCTCATATCACTCCTTGTTTACACATTTGTGCCCAAACACACTTGAAGTTACTATTTTAATAACTGAGAGGATAAAAGTAACACACTTTTTTTTGGAATTTCAGAAAATTAGAGAAAACAAAAGGAATATAATTTAAATACTAAATATCACCCTTACACCAACCAGGGATAATTACTGTCAATGTTTGTTATATTGGTTGCCAGTGTTTTTCTTTTGCATATGCACAGATGTTTTCACAAATACATTTTGTCGTTGAATAAAAATATATTTATAAAACTTAATCATACTGTACATATGGCATAGCTTGTTGCTTTATTTCACTCATTATTAATTATGATCATATTTCTGTTTTGTTCAATGTTCTTCACAGATATTATTTTTAATCGCTAAAGTGTTTTCTTCTAGCACAATTCCCCAAAAAAAGAAATAATCCAGGAAATTTAAGCTTTAATTATAATATTTCTATAAACATTTATTTAAAAATATTCTTCCTATTTGGATAGTTAGGTTGCTGTAATTTTTGCTACTATAATTGATGCCGTGTGGAACATACTTGCATATAAATATTTGAGAACTTTTCTGATTACCACTTCAGAAGAGTATATGAGTTATCATTTCATGCACAAATTACCCCAATATTTAGTGTATTGAAATAGTCATGAACATTTATTGCACAGTTTTTGTGGGTCAGGAATTTGGGAGCAGTTTAGCTGGGTGGGTGGTTTTGGTTCAAGGTGTCTTGAGAATTACAGTCAAGAAGTCAGCTCGAGCTGCAGTCATCTGAAGGCTTGATTTGGAGGCAGATTTTTTCCTTACCCTATTCTGAGGAATATGGTGCCTTTGTCATTGATTTCTTGGCAGTAATACAGAATGATAAAGAGAGTATTAGAACAAGAACCAGGAAACCAATTTTCCTTCAGGTTTGCCATTACCAATCAAGATAAATTTCTAGGATCTGCTTCCATGTGGCTCACTTTCACTGACAAGGCCTTAATCCGTTATCTGCCGGAGTCTCCATGGTTATTTAAGTGTTCTCACAACATGAAAAGTGGCTTACACAGGGCAAGTAACTAAATGGAAAGCAAGGCAGATGCTGTAGTCTTTTGTGACATAGGCTAACCTTAAAAGTCATGCTCCATAATTTTTTCAATAACATATTGGTTACACCCTATTCAATATGGGAGGGGTCCAGTCAAGGATGGGCATGAACTTTAGGACATGAGAATCATTGGGGCCATCTTGGAGGCTTGCTACTGCAGATGAATTGTTAAAAATTCCATCATGGGGTCATATTAACAAGTGATTTTAGAAGAAACAATTTTAATGATCATGTTGTTTAATTTATAGTTATTCATATGTAAACAGAATGTACAATCTTATGTCCTCCAGTTCTCTAGCCCTCTTGGTTCACCTTGTCCTTTTATATTTAATATTTAATGAATGGTCGAATCTCCTATCTGTACAGGGATATTGTGAGAAATGGAATTATTCAGCCAACAGTCCAAGGATTTTACAAGTTTTACCATTTTGGTCACCTATTTCTGTAAATGTACAATTTCATTGACTTTTCCATCTCCTCTCTGGATTTATTTTCCTGTAGTTGCTGTCCAATTCTTGGACTGCTTTGTTATACATAGGTTATGGTCTCCATTATTACATCAAGTATTTCAAACAAAAGATTGTTGTATATAGTCAATTTTTATTAATGAATTGGGGTAATAGGGACAATTATAGTCCCATATGGTATTTAAAAATAACTCAAAGTTTAATATTAAACATTGCTGTCCCCAAATTGTATTGACTATGTCTTTACTCAAGAGATTTACTACTGGCCCAAATTTACAACTTCTTGGTTTTCTCCTTCCTTTTTGCTTACTTACATTTCTTCTGTTTATCCTTGAGTCCTATCCCAAGTTTATTTGAGGAAACTAAAATTTGTTTGCTTCATTATGCAGAATAATTCAGTTCTATTTCTAGCATAACATTTTTTCCCAAATTTTCTTATAGGAACTTACACCTTTGATACTCAAGAGGTCTATAAATAATTTTTTTTAAGGATTCTCACTGTAGGCCCCCAATCTCTTCTGGTTCGTAAGGCTTCTGCTGAAAGGCCCACAGTTAGCCTGAAAGGGTTCCCTTGGTATGTGGACTGCCCCTTCTCTTTCATTGCCTTTAAAATCTTTTGCTTTTTATTGACTTTGGAGAATCTGATGACTGTGTCTTGGGGATGATTGTCTTGCATATCATCTTACAGGGGCTTTGGAATTTCCTGAATTTGCATGTTATTGTCTCTAGTGAGGTTGGGGAAATTTTAGTGGACAATATCCTCAAATATGTTTTCCAAGTTGCTTGCTTTCTCTCTATCATTCAGGACTTCCTATTAGTCATAAATTTGATCTCTTTACGTAATCCCATATTTCTCAGAAGTTTTGTTCATTTTTCAAATTCCTTTTTCTTTATGTTTGTCTTCTTGTGTTTATTTGAATAAGCAGTCTTCAAGTGCTGAGATTCTTTCCTCAGTGTGGTCTCTTCTGTTTAATGCTTCCAGTTGCATTCTGAATTCCTGTAGTGAATTTTTCATTTCCAGAAGTTTGATTTAATTTTTTCTAAAATGGTACTGAACATTGCAGGATTCTATCTGAAGAAGTTCTACAACAGGTAAGTGGAGAATGCCAGTGAGAGAACTATGGTGATAGCCACTGGCAAGCACTTTGGCTGGGCAGCTGAGGCTGTGCTGTAAGTGGGCATGGCCAGACAGGGACCCTGGGAGAGGCTGGTAGATAGAGGGGTACTCAAATCAGACTGGTCCAGTATTATGGGCAAGACAGCACAGCTCTGTCCAGGTTGAGCAGCAAAAAAAGGCTGGGGGGATGGGTGCCCATGACCATGCTCCATTGCACCTGTTTCTGTGCCAAACACTGTATAGGCTTCCATCTCTACCAATTCTCTGGGAAGTTCTTGCCAATTCAAATGTTTGTGAGAGTCATGAGGTTTCCCACAGCTAGAATCCCAAAGGTCCATGGTGAAAGTGGGCCATTCCATGCCTATTTCACTCACTACTTCCCTAGGAGCTGCTTGGGGATAGGAATGAGTCTTGGTCCTTGGCAACTCTGTGCAGGGTTTCTAGCTTCCTCCCCTTTCAGTCTGGGATCTGTGTCCTCCCTCTGTCCACTCTCAAGGCCTTGTTTCCGAAGATATTCTGAGTTTGCCAATCTACTCAATGGTCTGGTCTCTGTTGGTGGGAGAAGCTCTTCCTGGCTATGTCTAGTTAGCCATCTTGGCTCTCTCCTCTTCAATTTATTGGGTAAATGTTTTATGGTTTTCATTGCAGAGATATTTCACTTCTGTGGTTAATTCCTAGGTATTTTACTTGTAGCTATGGTAAATGGGATTACTTTCTTGATTTATTTTTTGGTTATTTACTATTGACATATAGAAATGTTACTGATTTTTTGTATATTGGTTTTGTATCCTGCAATTAACTAAATTTGCTTATCAGTTCTTATAGTTGTTTTGTATGTGTGTGCATAGTCTAGTTTTGCTCAAATATAAGATCATATCGTCTGCAAAAAAGGTAACTTGACTTCTTCCTTTTTAAATTGGATGCCCTTTGTTTCTTTCTCTTGTCTGATTGCTCTAGTTAGGACTTCCACCAGTAGATTGAATAGCAGCATTAAAAGTAAGCATCTTTGTCTTGTTCGATGTCTTAGAAGAAATGCTTTCAGTTTTTCCCCATTCAGTATACTAGCTGTGGGTCTGTCATATGTGGGTTTTCTTATGTAGAGATATATTCCTTGTATAGCCATTTTTAAGAGTTTTTATCATAAAGGAATGTTGGAATGTATCAAGTGCTTTTACAGCATCAGCTGAAATAATCATATGGTTTTTGTCCTTCATTTTGTAAATATGAAGTGTCACTTTCATTGGTTTATATACATTGAATCACCTTTGCATCTCTGGGATAAATCTCACTTGGTCATGGTGAACAATCTTTTTAATGTGTTGTTGAGTTCAGTTTGTTACTATTTTCTTGAGGATTTTTGCATCAATATTCATAAGGGACATTAGCCTGTGCCTTTTTTTTTTTTTTTTTTTTTGATATGTCTTTGTCTGATTTTGGCATCAGGGCAGCTAGTACTGGGTTTGTAGTATGAGTTTGGAAATAGTCTCTTCTCCTCTGTTTTCTGTAAAAGTTTTAGCAGGAGTGGTATTAGTTCTTTAAATGTTTGGTAAAATTCAGCAGTAAAGGTAGTGGGTCTCAGGCTTTCCTTGCTTTTGTTATGACTTCAATCTCATACTTCTTATTTGTCTATTCAGGTTTTAGATTTCTTCATGGTTTAATCTTGGTAGATTGTATAGGAATTTATCCACTTCAAAGTTTTTCAATTTATTGGCATATAGTTTCTCATAGTAGTCTCTAATAATCCTTTGATTTTCTGCAATATCTGTTAAAATGTCTCCTTTTTCATCTCTAGTGTTATTTATTTGGGTATTCTCTTTTTTCTTAGTCTGGCCATGGCCTTGTTTATTTTATCTTTTCAAAAAGCCCGCTTTTTGTTTCATAGATCTTTTGTATTGTTTTCTTCATTTCAGTGTCAATTATTTCTTTTCTGATCATTTCTTTTACTAATTTTCAGTTTCATTTGCATTTGCTTTTTTAGTTCTTTAAGACTTATTGCTAGGTCGTTTATTTGGAGCTTTTAGACTTATTTGATGTGGGCACTCACTGCTGTAAACCTTCCTCTTAGTATTGCCTTTGCTGTACCTCATAAGTTTTGGTAACTTATGTTTCCACTTTCATTTGCTTCAAGAAAGTTTTTAATTTCCTTCTTAATTTCTCAAATAACCCACTGATTATTTAGGTGTATGCTGTTTAATTTCCATGTATTTTTATGATTTCCAATGTTTTAATTTTTATTGCTGTCTGGTTTTATTCCATTGTGATCAGAAAAGATGCCTGGTATGATATATATATATTTCTATTTTTGAACTCATTTTGTGGCCTAACATATGATCTGTGCATGAGACTGTTTCATGTGGTGAAGAAAAAAATGTATTCTGTGGCCATTGGATAAAATTTTCTGTAAATATCTATTAAATCCATTTTGTCTATAATGCAAATTGAGTTCAATATTTCTCTGTTGATATTTTGTCTGGAAGATGTGTTCAAAGTAGAAAGTGGTGTGTTGAAATATCTAGTAATTTTTGTGTTAGAATCTACCCCTTTTCATTAGTTCTAAAAATGTTTATTTTATATATGAGGGCTCCAGTGTTGGGTGCATATATGTTTATAATTGTCATATTCTCCTGATGAATTGACCCCTTTATCATTATATAATGACTTTCTTTGTCTCTTTTTATGGTCCTTGCCTTGTAACCAATTTTGTCTGATAAAAGTGTAGTGACTCCTGCTTATATTTAGTTTCCATTTGCATGGAATATCTTTTACCATTCTTTATGTTTTTAGATTGGAGTGATTAATCCATTTACATTCAAGGTTATTATTGATAAGTAAGGACTTACTATTAGTATTTTGATATTTGTTTCCTGGTTGTTTTGCAGGCTTGTTTTTCTTCCTTCTTACCTTCCTAGTTTCCTTTTTGTGAAAGTGATTTTCTCTGGTGCTATGTTTGAATTTCTTACTCTTTACGTTTTGTGTATCTGCTGTAGGTTTTTAGGCTTGAGGTTACCATGGGGCTTCCAAACAACATCTAGTAACCCATTATTTTAAACTGATGGCAACTTAACACTAACTGGTATTAATGTTAGAAACAACTAACAAATAAGCAAAGAGAAAATAATAACAACTCTACACTTTAACTTCGTTCTACCCCTGCCCCCGCTTATTAACTTTTTTCTATTTTTATCTTAGCTCATTTATATATTATTTTATATATATAATGTCTATGAGTTGAAAAGTTGTTATAGTTATTTTTGATTGGCTAATCTTCTAGTTCTACTGAAGATATGAGTAGTTAACACTCTACAATTAGAGTGTTATAATGGTCTGTGTTTTTCTGTATACTTATTAGCAGTACTTACTTATCAGTAAAATTTTTATTTTCAAATGATTTCTTATAGCTTGTTAATGTCTTTTTCTTTCAGATTGAAGAACCTCCTTTAGTAGGACTAATCTGGTATTGATGATATCCTTTAGCTTTTGTTTTTCTGGGAAAACCTTTATTTGCATTTTATGTTTAAATGATATTTTCACTAGATATACTATTCTAGGATAACATCTTTTTTTCCCCTTAATCACTTTAAATACAACTTGCCACTTGTTCCTAGCCTGTAAGGTTTCCATTGAGAAAGCTGCTGCCAGACATATTGGAGCTCCTTTGTATGTTATTTATTTTTTCTCTTTTGTTACCTTTAGGATCTTTTCTTCATCCTTGACCTTTGGAAGTTTGATCCTTAAATGCCATGAGGTAGTCTTACTTGGATTAAATCGGCTTGCTTAGTGTTTTATAATGTTTTTGTACTTAATATCTTTCTGTAGGTTTGGGATAGTCTCTGTTATCCCTTTTAATAAATCTTCTGATATCTCTCTCTAATTTCTATTATTGCCAATAACTCTTAGATTTGCCCTTTTGAGGCTCTTTTCTAGGTCTTGTAGTTGTGTGTTATTGCTTTTATTCTTTTTTTCTTTTGTCTCCTCTGACTGTGTATTTTCAGATAGTCTGTTTGAAGCTCACTAACCCTTTCTTTTGCTTGATCAGTTCTGCTTTTGCAAGACTGATGCATACTTTAGTATGCCAATTGAATTTTTCAGCCTCAGAATTTCTGCTTGTTTTCTTCTTATTATTTAATCTCTGTTAAATTTGTCTGTTAAGATTCTGAATTCCTTCTCTGCGTTTTCTTGAATTTCATTGTACTTCCTTAAAACAGATGTTTTGAATTCTCTGTCTGAAAGATCACATATCTCTGTTACTCCAGGATTGGTCCCAGGTGTCTGGGTCAGACCTGCAGCTGGCATAGTACTGGGTTTGCCCAAGATCTGTGGTGACTATTGCCTGATTACCACTGATGGCCCACGTGCTCTTTATTCAGCAAGTAGTGAATTCAACCAGACCTGTGTCTTTCCCTTCAAGGAAATGGGTTATCTTCTGCCCCAGGGTAGGTTTAAAAGCACTGTCTGATAACTAGGGCCTGGAGTCAGGAACTTTAGTAATCTACTGGATGTTTTATTTTACTGAGGCTGAGCTTGCACTTAACTTGCAAGACAAAGTCCTCTTTACTGTTTATTGTCCTTTTCTCAAGCAGAAGGACTCTCTCCCATGGCTACCATAGCTGGGAATGTGCCGCTCACATCTGAAGCCAGCACAGTGTTGGGTCCTGCCAAAGGCCCATGATGAGTACTGCCTGGCTACCACCGATGTTTATTCAAGGCCCAAGGGCTCTTTAGTGAGCAGTTGGTGAATCCTGTCAGGACTGGGTTTTTTCATTCAACACAGCGGGTTTCCTTCTGGTCTAGGGTGTGTCAAAAACTGTAGTCGAGAGCTAGGGCCTGGAACGGGGACTTCAGGACTCCGCTTGGTAGTTTATTTTACTGTGGCCAAGCTGGTATTCAAGTTGCAAGAAAATGTCCTCTTTATACTTCCCTCTCCTTTCTTCAAGTAGAAGGAGTTTCTCTTGAAGTTGTGAGCTGCACTGCCTGGAGTTGAGGAAGGCGTAATGCCATCACTCCCATGGCCACCCCAATGGATGTCTCACTAGGTTTTGTGTACCCCAAGTCCACTGGTTTCAAGCCCAGCATAGCACGAGGATTTTCTCAGTCTTGCAGTCCTTGCGGTCTAGATTGCCTTTCAGATTTATTTTAGACCCCAGAGCCCTTTAGTCCGCAGTGTTGAGGCTAGCCAGAATTCAGGTTCTGACTGTTGAGATGGACAATCCCTTCTGGCTAGGGCTGGTCTATGCTCCCTCCACAGGTGCTGGCTGAAGTCTGCCCTGTGTTGCTTTCTGCTGTGACAAGACTACAACTGAGTTCCATCACAAAGTCCCACAATCACTGTGCTCTGCCTCCTCCAAGCACAGAGAATCCTTTCTGTGCCAGATGGCTACTTCCAGGGAATATGAGACAGATGGTGTCAGCGATTCAAGACTGTCTTTTCTATCCTCTTCAGAGCCTTTTTCCTTGCTATAATGTTAAAACCAGGTACTGTGATCACTCACCTGATTTTTGGCTCCTATGAAGGTGCTTTCCTTTGTGGACAGTTGTTCAATTTGGTGTTCCTGAAGAGGCAGAGGGGATGATCACTGGAGAGTTCTATTTGGCCACCTTGCTCCACCTTTTCTTTAGTCTCTTTTAATCTGGAACTCTTTCTAAGTCTGTGTCTTTCACAGCATTGACACTTTCAAAGAATGCAGATTCCTTATGTTAAATAGCCCTCAGTTTGAGTTTGTCAGTGTTTTCTCATGATTAGTCTCAGGTTGTGTGCTTCTGGCAGGAAGTGCAAAAGTGATGCTATGTTTTTCTCAGTGGATTACATCAGAAGCACATGCTGTCAATTTGTCCCATTAAAAATGATGGGGGATTTATTTTTAATGTCAATTTTTTTCTTGATACTCAGGATTCTTCTAAATGATTAAAATGTGATGCCTTTGTAGGTTTTTGGAATTTCTTCATGAAGTTACTTTATTATAGTTCTATTTTTAAAAACCAGAGAAATTAAGTTTCTTGCCTATAATGCTCTTTCATTTTTTTTTACTCATTGAAGCCTTGTTAGATTTAATGCAAATTCCATCTCCTCCATGAAGTCATCTTTTTAATCTTTTAGCCTAATCAGAAGTAATTCTTTCTTGAATTGAAACCTTGAACAAAAGAACCTAATGTGAAATCTGGTATATTGTAGGCACTCAGTGAACTATCTGTCACTTTCTGCTTTTTTATTTCTCATATGACATCTCACATACATTGTATTTTAAATATTTATTTGTTTTATGGGTTTTTAGATTCAAAAGGAATATCAACCATAAGCTAATGTTATTTCATTTTACTTATGAAGGAATCGAGCAAGAAAAATTTGTATAACATTCTGATGTTAAAAAGTTCAGCTTTAGTGACATTAAGTCTAGTATTTGGAGAATTCCTAGAATCTTAGAATTTTAAAATTCTAAGATTCTTAAAATAGAATTTTAAAACTGACAAGGGCATTTTTTTCTACGGAGATGCTACAGAGGGTAAGGTGATGATTTAGCAGTTGTAGCTCTAGGTTTCTACCACTCAGTTCAACAAAGTTTCTCTGATTTTATCTATTTTATATCTTGGGTTTTTTTTTCTGTAAGAATTCTTAAGAAAAAAAGAGTCAGCTGTTAAAAAGAAAACAAAAAATAAAAATATGGAAAGAATCGCTGTATCCCTTATCAACTGAGCACACAAATGTCCTGCTAGGGGATCATCTAATCTACACTTTAGATCCTGTAGACATGGAACTTACTAAATTCCCACTTAATAAATATTTACTGAGCACTTTTTGTGTACCAGACATTTTTTTAGGCATTGGCCACACAGAGATGAACAAGATAGGTGGATACTACTGGCATGTAGGTTACAGATTTGACACATGGAAAGACCTTCTTGATATCAGGCTGAAGTCTACTTGCAATTCTCTTCCCGGGGTCCACAAAGAAAAAGCCAATTGCCTCATGTATTTAAAATCTTTAACTTTATAAAGGCAGATCGGTACTATGTTTATCTCTTTGGGATAGAACTCACTTCAACTGGTTTTTAGGACATAGTGTCAAGTCCATATGCCACTGAAAAATCTCATCCTCAATACCTATTCCAGATGAACACAAATCTCTGAAGATAGCCAGTACTACAGATATGGCCCAACCAGTAAAATGCCTGTACTACTGACCTAACTTTTCATACTATTATCTTATTGATACAGTCTAATATGGCATTTATTTATTTGTTCATCCAATAATAGCAACAATCTTGTTCATGGTCTTTACAATTTAAAGGGAACTGCACATATTTTATTCTTATTTAGTGTACTTAGGTATAAATCTTCAATATTTGAGTGTTTATCCTGTTTTCCAGGATATTTGCTATCTTTTCAAACTGTTTGCTGTCCAAATTTGAGTTACGCATTATGTATAATGTCACATAATCTATAATGTCAATGACATTGATTTTAGACCAGGTGCCTGTAATCCTAGCACTTTGGGAGGCCAAGGTGGGCAGATTGCCTGAGCTCAGGAGTTCGAGACCAGCCTGGGCAACATGGTGATACCGTGTTAATACAAAAAATTAGCCAGGTGTGGTGGCATGTGCTTGTAGTCCCAGCTACTTGGGAGGCTGAGGCAGGAGAATTGCTTGAACCTGGGAGGCAAAGGTTGCAGTCAGCTGAGATCACCATACTGCACTCAACCTGGGTGACAGAGCTAGACTCTGTCTCCCATCCCACCCCCCTAAAAAAAAAAAAAAAAGACATTGATTTTAACATGAACAAAGCTTAGAGGAGAATCTACTAGACTGTCATCAAAGACTTCTTTCCCACATCAGAGATGACCTCATTCCACTAATTGACTTTCTATACATAATTGTTTAGATGATTCAACTGACTATACTACTATGCAATGTGCATTTTTTCATTTCTCCCATATTAAGGCATTTGTTCAACATATTATTAAAATTGAGATGCATCATGTTTTTGAGTTTTTTGATCTACAAATATAATGACCAATGCCTAAAAAAATGATATTTTAGGAATGCCCGTTTTTACCTGTTTTATTGGTTCCTGGTGATAAATGCTTCTTTTATAAGTAGTGAATTTTAATAAACCCTGGAAATTCTATAACACATTATAATTAAACAAATAATTTTCACTGAGTATAGCTTTCAATAGGAAAGATTTTTAGTGAGAGGGATTCCACTGTGTAGACGTCCTACACAAGGACTCTGGAAGCTAGAGAATGACAATTTTTGTGAAGCAGCTATCTACTGTCCCAGGCTCATGAGACTTAGATCATTTTAATTTTTCACCTGTGCTTTTTTGATCAGTCAGTAAGAATACCAATTACTGTACTATGCCAACTTACTAAATAAATTATTGAGGCTGAATATTCTACCAAACATTTAAAAAATAAACTTTTTATTCACTTGTTGGAAAAAGACAATTTTTGTGCCCTCTTAATAA
Source organism: Saimiri boliviensis (assembly GCF_048565385.1). Taxonomy (NCBI): domain Eukaryota; kingdom Metazoa; phylum Chordata; class Mammalia; order Primates; family Cebidae; genus Saimiri; species Saimiri boliviensis. The sequence goes on along the minus strand of NC_133451.1, from coordinate 66,291,661 downwards.
CATGGGGTCTTGCACATAGTAGTAGCTCAAACACAATTTAAAAGTAAATATTTGTTAAAAGTATACATATTGATATTCAGTCATAAGGTGTGTAGTTTTGAAATTACTATAGAGGCATTTGTTCATGGAAGGAAATGCCTTGATAGATATTAGAACATTTCTTTGCCTCAACAGCTTTTGTAAATACTAGCAATGTATATGGGAGTCAAGGTGTTGAGTGAGGTTAAAGAACAAAAATGTATTGGTTGAACACTTGATAGAGGTGAATTATTTTTGCTTCATGTTTCTTTGAATAATTTTCCAACCTCTCTTGGAATGAACAAGAGTAATTTTCAGCCTGGGTTTTATAGAAGAGCATTTTACCGTATCTATCTTTCCCAGATATAGCTTCTTATATACCTGAAAAATTATATATGGAAGTGGAAAATTGCTGTTTTTATTGGCCTAAAATATAGCCTTTTGTGCTAAGGCAGAAACAAAAAAATGAAATATATGTTTTGCTTTTTATTGCTTACAGAAATTTTCACTTAAAAAGCTATGTTTCTAAAACTATTTGCTACTTGTCGGTAATATTAAACAACATTTTCAAAAAATTCTTGAAGAAATTCTAAAGAGAAAAATAATTATAAGAGGCTTCTCTTTTTAATTCTACTTTTTAAAGAAAAAGTAAACATATGAATAAGAAGAATAACAAAGTCCATTTTTATTGACCCACAATTTACCAATTCCTTCATAAAATTGTCTCACCTTCCTCCCAGTAAAATATGTAGTACTTTTTGAATTTAAGCTTCCATATTTCTAAATACTATGCCATGTATTTCCATTTGATAAGAATACAAGGCAAGGAAAGTCAAAGAGGGGAATGTATACTGGAGTGGAATTCTGGAATTATGCTATCAGTTGAATTTTATTGCCCCAAAAATGACAAGTTGGAATCACAATCCCCAGTATCACAGAATGTGACCTCATTTGAAGATAGGACCTTTACAGGGTAATCAAGTTAAAATTAAATCTTTAGAGTAGGTTCTAATGCAGTGTAACTGCTGTCTTTACAAAAACGGGAAATGTAGAGACAGAGATGGACATACACAGAGAGAAGATGAAAATGAGGAGACGCAGGAGAAGATGGCCATCTATAGGCCAGTGAAAGAAGCCTGGAACGGATCTTGCCCTCGCAGCCCTTGGATGACAACAAAATTGCTGACCTCTTGATTTCAGACTTTCAGCTTCCAAAGTGTGAGACAATACATTTCTGTTTTTAAGCCACTCTGTTTGTGGTACTTTTTCAGAAAGACCCTAGAAAACCCATACAGTTTATATGGAATTGTTTACAAATGTAAGAATGCTTATTACAGCTAACAGTTATGTCTATGTGGCAGGTTATTAGAAAGCTCTAAGCAATCTAAGCATATTAACTCATTTAATCTTTACAACAACCCTTATGAAGTAGGTACCATTATTATGACCATTTTTTAGGTGACAAAGCTGAGTCTCAGAAAAGCTAATACAGTTGTCCTAAGTCACCCAGTTAGTAAGAGCTGGAGTTGGAGCTTGAATTAAGGTAGCTTTATACTCCACCATGTATTCTTTTGCCACTGTATTAGCTACCACACATCACCCAGACAGAAATAATAAAATTAATTAAAGTAATCCTAATGATGTTTCCATAATTAGCAAGATTCCATTTTCAAGGGTGAGATTTTCAATGTTAGTGTTTTAGTTTCCCGTGGCTGCTATAACAAATTACTGAAAGTCGGTTGACTTAAAACAATAGAAGTTTATTCTCTCACAATTTTGGAGGCCAGAAGTCTGAGCTCAAGGCCCACAGTTCCTCCAGAGGCTCTCGAGAAGATTCTGTTCTTTATGTTTTTCAGCTTGTGGTGGCTGTCAGCATCCCCTGGTATTTCTTGGCTGTATCACTCCAGTCTCTGCCTCTGTGGTCACACTGCCTTTTGCTCTTCCGTCTGTGTGTATCTCTTCTCTGTGTCTTTTATAAGGGCATTTCTCATTGGATGTAGAGCCCTGATAATCCAGGAAGATTACCTTATCTAAAAAAACCACAATTTAATTACATCTGGAAAGGCTTTTTTTTTTTTTTCTTCCCCAAATAAGGTGACATTTAAAGTACCAGGGAGTTGACATGAACATATCTTTTGGGGGAAGCCACCTTTCAATCAACTGTAAGTTTATCTTGTATTTCTTTAAGTTAATGTGCTTTTCCTGTGATCATGGTGCACCAATGTCATTTAAGTAAACTAGTGAAGAAATACAATGACATAAGGGAAGGATGGAAGAGAGGAGAGAAGGATGAAAGAATAGGAGAGAAAAATATGATCCTTAAAAAGAATAAATGTTAAAAACTGTTATGTGTATCAACATTTGCCACCAAAGTTCAGCAAATGTTGCTGTTTGAAAAGAATTTAAAACAAGTGAAAACTGATAACTGGGGAAATATGGTTAAGTGTTTGAATAAATATATTAGAAAAATGGCTTTTTAGGGCCATTGAGATTATCTATTTTAAAATTACAAGCCCTTAAAAAAATGTAATTAATCATCTTAATTTTTAATAGAACTGTCTTTGTTTCTGTGGCAAACAAAATATAACATTTCAGTATAGTTTTGTACTACTACAAGACTAAGAAACAGTTTGTCAGGACTAAAATACAGTTTGTCATTGGCAAGCTTTGTGAATGCAAAACAATAGTCTTCTGCATGCGAATGTTCATAACTTGCTAAAACCTAGTTCAAGATCTAGATTTATAAGAAAATAAAATTTATTTATAGCAGGAAGGTTGGAACTTTCTTAGAAGTTTTTCACAACCTAATAATAATATACAACGAGCATGAACAGGCAATTTACAAAAGAAACAATATAAACAGATCTTTTGACTCAACAATTTTACCTATAGGCAATGTACCCTAAGGAAGTAAGAATGCATGTGCTCAAGTATGTATGCATATGCATAAGCTTATTTTAATATGTTTTTATTAGTCATAAATTGTAGATAACATATATGTCCAACATCAAGATATTGGCCAAATAATGTAATTGACATATCAGAATCTATGCAGCTACTGGTAAAAATGATACGTATCTATACTGATTGGCAAGAAAAGGAATTGTGTTAATGATACAGTGGCACATGAAAATGGTTACAGAAAGAAGTGCTTCAATTGGTGTGAAAAGCATGATTTATTTATATATTTTATTCAGATCTATCTATCTATCTATATATTTTTGGAGACGAAGTTTCACTCTTGTTGCTCAGGCTGGAGCGCAATAGCATGATCTCAGCTTACCGCAACTTCTGTCTCCTGGGTTCAAACGATTCTCCTGACTCAGCCTCCCGAGTATCTGGGATTACAGGTGCCCACCACCACACCCAGCTAATTTTTAGTATTTTTAGTAGAGATGAATTTTCACCATGTTGGCCAGGCTGGTCTTGAACTCCTGGCCACAGGTGATCTACGTGCCTCAGCCTCCCAAAGTGCTGGGATTATGGGTATGAACCAGTGCACCCTACTATTTTACATATTTTTTACACAGAGAAATATCTGGCAGCAAAACATAATATTATTAATTTAATATGATTATAAATCTCAGAATGTTAGAATCAATATATATTTATTAATATAATTATGTTATAAATATTATAAATAATATTTAGAATATTATGTAAAATAGATAATGAGATTACATAAAACTTTTTTGGTATTTTTATTGTTTTCTAACTTTTAATAATGAGTTTGAACTACATGTAAAGTAAACACACTCTTTAGTGAGTTCTCTATCACAAAAGGAACCAGTATGTTAGGCAATGTTCACCAAGACATTTTGAGATTTGTCTCAATAAATTTTGCATTGTGGACATACATAGTTAATAGAAACTACACTTGAAGAATTTCTTAAGGTAAAATTTTATAATTCGTTGCCATAGAAAAAAATATATTTTCAAAATTAAATACAAAATCCAATAATATGCTTCTGCTTCTTTCTAAACAATAGGTGTTTAAAATTTACAATAGATATGTGATTGTCAAGATTATTTAGGGCACAAAGAAATAAGATAAAATGAAGAGGAAATAGGCAGATTTTAAAATAAGATAAAGATTTTTCTGCCATTTTTGCTACTGCTTGCTTTATATTCTAGAATAAAACATTGCCAGGACCTTTACTCACATTCAACTCAATTCAATACATGTTTTTTGAGCTCCTAAAAGTCATCATGCCAGAATCACAATCCTCAAAGAGACCAAGCCTTGACCCTTCCATATTCAAGCAATTTCCTGATTCATACAAAAGAGGAACTTTACCAGTAGCACTCGGAAATGTTATACTGGCAATGTGACTCTGAGGAGTTATTTTAATTGTATAAAATTATGGAGTTCAGTGTGAGGTTTTGATATACGTATACATTGTGGAATGATTAAATCAGTTCAGTTAACATCCATCACTTCACATTTTTTTTTTTTTTTTTTGTGGTGAGGACATTTATAATCTACTCTCTTATCATTTCAAGTACACAGTACATTGTTATTACCTATAGTTACCATGTTATACAATAGATCTCTAGAATTAATTCCTTCTGTCTTAATGGAACTTTGTACCCTTTGACGACATCTTCCCGTTCTCCTTTAACCCCCCACCCCCAGGTAATCTCCATTCTGCTCTCTACTTCTATGCATTCGACTTTTTAAGATTTCATAAATAATTGAAACCGTGAGGTATTTGTCTTTCTGTGCCTCACTTATTTCGCTTAACGTAATGTCTTCCAGGTACATTCATGTTGTTGCAAAGGAAAGAATTTTCTTTGTTTTAAAAACTGAATAATATCATATATATATATATATATATATATATATATATATGTTTAAAAATATTTTTAGTTATTAGTTTTCTTCCATTTGCACTATACTTGAATGCCACTATAGGCAGAAGATTGAGTTTAAAAGCCAATGCTTTCTCAAATTAAACATGAACTCTCTGTACCTTTTCCTTCTTTGGTTTTAAATTGCTCCAAGAAAAATTATAGATATAACAAGTAAGACGAAGAAGCAGACTCTCTCTCAGGGTTGGGTGTCTTAGCCTTCATTTAGTTTGATCACCAAGTTGAAGGTGGTTATAATTGCAACACATCTGTCATCTCATGTTTTCAATGTGTTTATTTAAATATAGTTAAAATATTTAATTACCTGTTACATATACATGTTAAAAAAGTAAGATAGAGCACAGAAGGCTTAAAATGAGGGAAATCACTGTCCATTTTTTACTATTTCCCATTCCCACTGCAGATTCTTTCCAAGCAACTATTTTAAACTATTTTCTGTTTGTTCCCTTCATGTTGCTAAATAATATACTTATACGTACTGCATTCTCTGCTTCCTGATATTGAGGATAGTATATTCTATTAGACTACCTTCCAGCTTCTTGCTAATCCTTACAAAATCATCATATGCTTTAAGTTTAGGTAAATAAATGAACAGTATTTACATTAAGAAGAAGAAATACATGATTCCTCAGTGCCAAGTAGTGACCTTAGATCACATTTGTTTTCCAATAAAACTTTTGTCCCTCAAAGTTGCTAATTATTTTACTTTTTATTAGAGAAATTTCTCATAAAGTGATTACATTCCCCAACAAAGTTTTATCAGAGACATTTTGCTGTAACAAAAACACCTGGGTCATAGGTCTTCTATTATTGTTATTATTATACTTTAAGTGCTGGAGTACACGTGCAGAACATGCTGGTTTGCTACATAGGTATACATGTGCCATGGTGGTTTGCTGCACCTATCAATCTGTCATCTACATCTGTATTTTTCCAAATGCTAGCCCTCTCTTAGCCCCCCACTCCCTGATAAGCCCTGGTGTGTGATGTTTCCCTCCCTGTGTCCATGTGTTCTCATTGTTCAACTCCCGCTTATGAGTAAGAACATGTGGTATTTGGTTTTCTGTTCTTGTGTTACTTTGCTGAGAATTATGGTTTCCAGCTTCATCCATGTCCCTGCAAAGGACACGAACTCATCATTTTTTATGACTGCATAGTATTCCATAGTGTATATGTGCCACATTTTCTTTATCCAGTCTATCACTGATGGGCATTTGGGTTTGTTTCAAGTTTTTGCTATTGGCTGTAGGTTTGTCATAAGTAGCTCTTATTATTTTGAGATACATTTCATTAATATCTAGTTTATGGAGAATTTTTAGCATGAAGCACCGTTGAATTTTGTCCAAGGCCCTTTCTGCATCTATTGAGATAATCATGTGGTTTTTGACATTGGTTCTGTTTATGTGATGGATTACATTTATTGATTTGCATATGTTGAACCAGCCTTGCATCCCAAGGATGAAACCAACTTGTTAATGATGGAAAAGCTTTTTGACATGCTGCTGGATTCTATTTGCCAGTATTTTATTGAAGATTTTTGCATCAATGTTCATTAGGGATATTGGCCTGAGATGTTCTTCTTTTATAGTGTCTCTGCCAGATTTTGGTATCAGAATGATGCTGGCCTCATAAAATGAGTTAGGGAGGATTCCCTCTTTTCTATTGTTTGGAATAGCTTTAGAAGGAATGGTACCAACTCTTCTTTGTACCTCTAGTAGAATTCAGATGTGAAAGCATCTGGTCCTGGACTTTTTCTGGTTGGTAGGCTATTAATTACTGCCTCAATTTCAGAATTTGTTATTGGTCTATTCAGTGATTCAACTTCTTCCTGGTTTGGTCCTGGGAAGGTGTATGTGTCCAGGAATTTATCTATTTCTTCTAGATTTTTCTAGTTTATTTGCATAGAGGTGTTTATAGTATTCTTTGATGGTAATTTGTATTTCTGTGGGATTGGTGGTAATATCCCCTTTATCATTTTTATTGTGTGTATTTGATTCTTCTCTCTTTTCTTCTTTATTAGTCTGGCTGGTGGTGTATCTATTTTGTTGATCTTTTCAAAAAACCAGCTCCTGGATTTATTAATTTTTTTGAAGAGTTTTTCATGTCTCTATCTCCTTCAGTTCTGCTCTGATCTTAGTTATTTCTTGCCTTCTGCTAGCTTTTGAATTGTTTTATCTTGCTCCTCTAGTTCTTTTAATCATGATGTTAGGGTGTCAATTTTAGATTTTTCCTGCTTTCTCTTGTGGTCATTTAGTGCTATCGATTTCCCTTTACAAACTACTTTAGCTGTGTGTCCCAGAGATTCTGATATGTTGTGTCTTTGTTCTCATTGGTTTCAAAGAAATTCTTATTTTTGCCTTAATTTCATTATTTACTCAGTAGTTAGTTATTCAGGAGCAAGTTGTTCAGTTTCCATGTTGTTGTGTGGTTTTTAGTGAGTTTCTTAATCCTGAGTTCTAATTTGATTTCACTGTGGTCTGAGAGACTGTTATGATTTCCATTCTTTTGCATTTGCTGAGGAGTGTTTTACTTCCAATTATATGGTCAGTTTTAGAATAAGTGCAACGTGGTGCTGAGAAAAATGTGTATCCTGTTGATTTGGGGTGGAGAGTTTTGTAGAAGTCTATTAGGTCCACTTGGTACAGATCTGAGTTCAAGTCCTGGGTATCCTTGTTGATTTTCTGTGTCGTTAATCTGTCTAATATTGACAGTGGGGTGTTAAAGTCTCCCACTATTATTGTGTGGGAGTCTAAGTCTCTTTGTAGGTCATTAAGAACTTGCTTTATGAATCTGAGCACTCCTGTATTGGGTGCAAATATATTCAGGATAGTTAGCTCTTCTTGTTGCATTGATCCCTTTATCATTACGTAATGCCCATTTTTTGTCTCTTTTGATCTTTGCTGGTTTAAACTCTGTTTTATCAGAGAGTAGGATTGCAACCCCTACTTTTTTTTTTCTTTTTTGCTTTCCTGCTTGGTAAATCTTCCTCCATCCATTTATTTTGAACCTATGTGTATCTTTGCATGTGAGTTGGGTCTCCTGAATACAGTACATCAATGGGTCTTGATTTTTTATTCAGTTTTCCAGTCTGTGTCTTTTAATTGTGGCATTTATCCCGTTTACCTTTAAGGTTAATATTTTTATGTGTTAATTTGATAATTGTCAGATTCACCAAGTTTGAAATGAAGAAAAAAAATGTTGAGAGCAGTCAGAGAGAAAGGTTGGGTTACCCACAAAGGGAAGCCCATCAGACTCACAGTGGATCTCTCAGCAGAAACCTTATAATCCAGAAAAGAGTAGGGGACAATATTAAACTTCCTTAAAAATAATTTTCAACCCAGAATTTCATATCCAGCCAAACTGAGCCTCGGAAGTGAAGGAGAAATAAAATCTTTTGCAGACAAGCAAACGCTGAGAGATTTTGTCACCACCAGCCCTGCCTTATAAGAGCTCCTGAAGGAAGCACTAAACACAGAAAGGAACAACTGGTATCAGCCACTGTAAAAACATATAGAACTGTAAAGACTATTGATGCTATGAAGAAACTACATCAACTAATGGGCAATATAACCAGCTAGCAGGTCTTTTCCTTGTTTATGTACTCCTGGATATAAGGATTACTACATTCTTAAGTACTAAAGGGTACACAGAAGTCAAGTAGGATATGCAACCATGCATGTTTAAAAATGTCTTTATTCAGTGCACACTTATGATTGATGGTTTGCTAGGATATAGAAATAGGTAAAGAGCTCTAAAATATGAGAAAAAAAATGTAAGAGACAAACTTAGGATCGCTAACGTTTAACTAGCGGATGTTCCAGGAAAGTAACCAAGAGAATTGGGAGCAGGACATTATTTAAAAAAGGGTACATCTAGATATGTAGATAAATAGATAGATATGGTAATAAATATAGTAGTTAAAGAACCATAAGTTGTAGATGGAAAGAGCAAGCTAGATCTTTCCCAGGAATTTTGTAGAAATTTTACATTGCCTTCTAGCATCCAGTTTTGCGGATGAGAAGTCTGAAGCTACTGAGATACTTGTTTCTTTCCAGTTGCTTCTGTTTACTCTCTGGGAGCTTTTAGAGTCTTCATTTTACCTTTGGAATTATAACATTACATAATGTGCTTTTCTGTCAGTACTTTTGAAAATTATTTGCTAGAAGTTCAGTTTGCCATTTCAATGCCGAGTTTTATGGTTCTTTAGCTCTTCCAGCAACTTTTCGTTTTGTTTTGGTTTGATAGTTTTTTCCCATAAGTCCTATTCAGTCAGATGTTAGACTTCCTAGAATTGTCTTTTGAAAAATGTTCTTAACTTTATTTTCTCAATTTTTTGCATTTTTTAGGCACTGGCACATTTAATTTTCAAGAATTTTTTTCCTCCACTTGTTTATTTTTCATAGCAGCATGATTAATAAAATTTAATTTGTTGTGTGATATAAATTGGAGGATGTTATTACTTGTTCTTGCTATTATTATTGTCCCATCTCCTCAGTTTCTCTTGTGAGATTTTTTTTTCTGTTTATCTTATTTGTCTTTAATATTGTGATATTACTGTTTAAAACATGTTAATTGACAGTTCAATTGTCCATTAAAAGCTGACTGTGACCTCTGTGTTTGATTTCATTTTCAGTTAGCATTCATACCTATTAGTGATCACACCGAGAGCTGTGGAACTCACATAATGTAAGAAGATCAGGCATTTTTTCCTCTAGCCTTCTTCATTTTCTCTAGAATAAAAATACCTTAATTTTCATGTCTAAAAATGAGATTTCTGATTACCATTGCATCTGAAGTGAGGTGTGATGTTGTGGACGTGGGCTTGAGATGATTGTATGCAGACTTTCAACTAATCCCATGGTTTCAGCCCATTGCCTTATTACCACTCCCAATGTTAGCTTCCCACCTGGGGTTCTGCAGGGTATGTCACTTCCTTTTTTCTCTGAACTCTGTCTTCCATCATTCTAAGCTAAGGTCTCCTCTGAGGTGCTGCATCATTTACCACTCTTCTATCAGCTTTTTGTTTTCCAAAGTTTTGTGAAATCTATAATCCATTGATAGCCCCCTTTCCAATCATTTGGTCATTCTTGGTTTAATTGCATATGTCTAAATCATCAAGCATTCATTGAGCACCTGCTTTGTGCTTGTGTGCCGTGGGAGGCACAAGACAACTAGAAGAGGTGAAGACCTGCTCTGAATAAACTTAGACTTTAGCAACTGATAAAAGAACAATGCAAATGACAGTAAGTAACAAGTAGTATGACCTAGCACTGAACCATATGCTGTGGCTGTACAGTGCTATGGGAGTTCAGAGTACCTGGAGTGAGCTCTGGATGACAGAAACATTTTGAACTTGTGGGAGGAAGAGAATTTGCCGACAATTACATATCATTGATCTTTCTGTGTGTGTTTTTTTTAATTCTAATACAACAATTATATGCATTATTAATGAGGCTTACTGGCTAGTGTAAAGGTTAAATGTTGAAGAGTAGTAGGAACAAATAATCAAGAGCCTTAAAGTTTAACCCTCATGTGGTAGTGATGATGATAATTTTTAAAGTACAAGAATAATTGATATGTTGTGTGGCTGTTTATCTCTTATAGCTTTGCTATATAGATAAGTAAACCAAGGTGGTGATAATTAAACTTGGCTTTGACAAATAAAGGAAGGGGCCCAGAAAGACAAATACTGCATGTACTCACTCATACATGGAAACTAAAACAATTATCTTATAGAAATAGAGAGTAGAATGATGGTTACTAGTGGCTGAAATGGTGAGGGGTGGGTACTAGGGAGATGTTGGTCAAAGGATACAAAATTTCAGTTAGATAGGAGAAATAAGTTTAAGAGATTGTACAACATGGTAACTATAGTAAACAATATATTATATTTCTAAAAAATGCTGACAGAGTGGATGTAAAATGTTTTCACCAGATAAATGATAACTATGTGAGGTGATACATGTGTTAATTAGCTAGTTCGTCATTCCCCAATATATCTATGCTTCAAAACAATACTTTATACATGATAAACACACACAATTTTATCCGTTAATTAAAAAAAATGATTTCTCTGAGGTCTTTTCTACTGCATGTGGTCTAAATCTCAATTCTAATAATAATGTAAGCTTTTTATTCTTTTATGCATGAAAATTCTGCACATATTCCAAAATGCTACTAGCTGAACATTATAATGTAAAATTGTGAACACATGCTTTATACAGAATTATTTTGAGTAATGTCTTTGTCAGTCTTCATTCACTGATTCATTCATTCACTCACTAATTCGTTTGATATTTCATTCATTCTTTTCATGCAGGTACTGAATGCTAGAATATAAATATGAATGAGCCACTTCTCTCAAAGGCCTTATTTTGTGGATGTAAAGAGACAATTTCTTGGATTATTTGGGTTATTTCTAGGCTGCATTAGTGTTTCTCCTTTGATTTTTTTTGCAGACCACTCACAATCTGGAAAACAGAGTTCACTTTTTCCCTTACTGATAACCCTTAACAAAAGAACACTATGGCCAGATATTAGATTTAGCAAACAAATCCCCAAAATATTTTTTCCAAAATATTTTATCCAAAATATTTCCTAAAGAACAATGTATTCAGACTATTTTCCCTCTTGATTTTTAAATCCCAGTGTCTTTTAATGGATATTTAATCTGCATGTTTCTGGCTCATTTACATATAACTCAGCACAACATTATTTTATGAGAATGGTTTGATGTCCAAGAATTTTCATGAGTTTCTGGTATTCACTCTTTTTCAGTACTTCCCTCCCACTACCCGTACCACCTTATTCACCTTATTGAAACCTGGAAATCCTATTATATCTACACAGCCTTAAAGTTCAAGTTCTGTTGAAAACATAAAATTCCGAAGGTTTGATGTCAAAGGTATGTTTTCATTACTGTATTCCATATCTACATCTCCCATTGTATGTTTCAGAAAAGTTAGAGGAAGGAAAGGGAGGAAAAGACCATTGTTTTTTTCTACCAGGACTTTGGCACATACCTGTTTTCTGGATCCTTCTCACATGCAGTGTGAACATGAAGATAGAACAGTACATTATTTTTCCTTGAGGAATATGCTGACATGGGTATTTTTTGTTGGAACTGAACTTTTAAAAAACCTGTGCTAAATTGGAAGGAGAAAGTAGTGGTGGAAAGTTTCAGCACTATTCTTCCTTCCCCCTCTTTTCCATCCCCAAGGAAAAAAATAATAATAAAAAGTTCCACTGAGAATATGCAGCACATTCCAAGAGAGTTGATCATAATTGTGTTTTAGCAGCTCTTAAATTTTATAAAGAAATGTCCAAGTTAACCTAGTGGAGCCTGTAGTTTCATATCTTTCACCTTCCATTTGCTCCTATGATTGCCGTGGGCATTATCCTTGTTACTACTACAGGCATCTCACTATATTTTCAAACAAAAGCCTGGCTTCCCTTTCTGAAAATGTCATAAGAACTAAGCTCCCTATAAAATTTTAAGAAACCATTTTTAAACTAAATCTGTGCAGGTTCAATCTGAACTTCATTAATGGCTTTCTTCAAGCCAAATGCGGTCTTTCTAGGCCCATTAGTGTGAGCTGGAGACACTAAAGACCCACATAGCTTCTCGGAGTCCAAGAATGCCTCACTTGAGCTGGCAGGATGCCCCAAAGTGTGCTGTTTGAGGCTTTACTGAGTCCAGGTAAAATTCACATCTCATTTCTTTCTCTTGATCCTGTCAGTCAAGAGGAAACATAAGATAGTGCTAGCCTGCCTGAAGAATCAGCAGTCAGATGAAGGGTCTTCTTTATTGGCAGGACTGAGAGAGCTTTTCTGCATGTGGCGTCTGTTTAGCAGAATGTTCTGATGCTACTCGTGGCATCCTCATTTGTGGCTCCTTACTTAAAAATGCTATGATCATTCTATGGCCAAATATATAATAAGGCTCCATGGGATATAGAATTCTTCATAGGGCCTGGAATGCATCTGCATCTTCTTAGAGAGAAAAATTTATAAGGGAACTTCTTAGTCTTGATGACTAGACCTTGTGATGAATGGGCTTGCATTTGAGTGGCCTATTTCTGATGGTAATTGTAACGGCTTTCATTTACTCATTCAACTGATTCTATGCACCAGGCACCATCCTTGGCACTGGGAGTATACTGGTGAATAAAAAAGACAAAATATACCTCAAGGAACTTGAAGTAGAATGGTGGAGACAGATGACAATAACACATTTTTTTTTGAAATGTTTTGAATAACTCCCCTAAGAAAATTAAAGCAGGCTAACAGGATGAAGAATGATGGGGTATGTACAAGAGCAGTAGTTGTGGGAAACATTTCATTAGATAGATAAGCCAATTGGGGAAGAACTCCCAGAAGAGCTGGCAATTAGGAGGTATCTAGATGCAATGAGAGAATAAATCACAGAATATGTGGGAAAAACTAATTCCAGGATGAGTAAATAGTTAAGGGCAAGTGTTCTAAAGTTGAGAAAAGCCTTGTATACTTGAACAGCAATAAAAATCCATCCGGGTAGAAAAGACTGAAGTAGAAGAAGGTATTAGAAGATGAAGTTGAATTTTTCACTGTCACTGTCCCATCAAGTGTGAAATGTTTTGACTTTGGGATCATCCACTTGATTTTCTTTGGACCGTGGAAAAAGACAGAGACAATAGGATGCCAGTTCTGACTGGGGGCTTTAAGAGATGAGGCACGATTTCACTCTACCACAGCTGGTCCACTGTTTCCAGGAAAAGGAGGAGAGACGCACGGGGAGAAAGTCCTCCTCACTGCCGCAGCCTGAGCAGTTCTGCCCCAGGAATGGCTGGTGAAAGCAGATCCCCTTAGCCAATTCACAAATTTGTGAGAATAAATGATTATAGTCTTTGAGTTTGTGGTTGTTTTTAATGCAGCATTATCATGGCAATGGTTACTTAATACAGGAACCTGATCATTTAGGATCGCCAGGCCCTTGTTAAAAAGTTGGATACACCATGAAGTATAATGAAAAGTCACTGGATGATTTTGAGTAGGGAATGACATAAGTCGAATTAAGTTTTTAGTATATCATTAAAAGTCTTCACCTTTTTGAAGAATAAACTATAGAAAAACGAGTGATCCCAGCTAATGCAGAAGCAATAGTTCAAGAGAAATATGGAAGTGGTCAAAATGCTCCCTTGTTTATTAAAAAAAAAAGGGTAAAAATAGTAAATTCTGATTTCTGTCTTAGAACTGTGGTAATTGTATGACAGTCAGTGAAATCAAAGGCATTAATTTGTTCTGTATTAAGAATATGTGCTGTGCTCTACAAGTATAATGAATTTTGCTACAGTACAACTAGTCAAATTTAGTAGAACTATTTTTCACTCACATAGAAAACAGAAAATGCAGCCTGAAATTAGGAAAAAATATCTCCTAAGTTTTGAAGTACAAAAAGAGAAGCCAGAGCATGGAGAGAAGAAACCAAATAGTCTGTTGGTCCTGTGTCTAAAGGCCTGGAGAACTGTACAGCCATAATACAGTAAGAAGGAGAGAAAGCAAGCATGCTTGCACTTGAACAGTGGGTCAGGAGAACCAGTGTTGCTGTCATGTCTCTAAATAATCTTGAATAAGTGAAATTGTATCTCTTCCTTGGGTTTCCATGTAAATATTTTTCTGATGCCCAGAAAAATAGGATAATAAATGCCTTAGCTGCTTATAAACTTATGCCAGGAATTATGTATGCTAAAACACTTTGAAAAAAATATATAGTGGTATGCCTATGGAAAATACAATTATAAAACTTGAAAACCAGTCCAGATATTTGCTAGTAAAAGATAATTAGTACTATACATGCAAGAATTCCTACTAATTTACCTCAAATATTATAATTATTAACACACCTAGGCAATTTCCATTTATACTGGATAAGAGTTGGATTACATCTCACTATAATCTAGCACACTTCCCCTTATATTCAAAATTTGAGCTAATATAGCCTGACACCCAAACAGAAAATACATCAGACTTTCAAAGTGGTTTATTATTGAGGAGGTACTAGGGAAGGATTCTGTGTCTGCTAGATTTTATTTTCTCTGTATTAAAGAAAGAAATTAGATTCTATGTTTTCTGTATTAAAGCAAGAATTACCCAGAAAATGAAATTACAATGCTTTTTTTCTCTCTCTCCAAAAAAGAAAAAAAAAAAAAAAAACTTCTACCAAAATTACAGACTCTTCGTCAAGCCTAGGAGTAACTTCACGGGCAGTACACGTGAATTATCTATCCTGATATTTGTCCTAAAATAGAAGACAAGGAATAATGAGAGCTCGCATGCATGCTTTTGCAGTCTCTCCTTACCACTTTATAACTCCTGTGTCATTTGAGGGAAAATTCTACTTCACTTATAAGGACAACTGTAAAATCTTCATGTGAACTGACATTTTAAAACCAAACTGCCCACTTGTATTTTATCATTGGTCAAAAATACTGTTGGTCTTGTGTTCCAAATTAAACCAAAATAAGACTGCAAGTGGAAAAGTTGGGTGAGGCCATGAGGACTCTGTCCAGAGGGGAATGATGTGGCCAACTGACTTTCCTTCTCAGGTAAAGGGAATCTCAGACTTCCCCACAGAGGTAACTAGGAGGCAGAAGGTTTTCTTTCTTTCCTTCATCCTTTCATGTCCAATAAGGCAAAAGGAAGTTCTAGAAGGAGCCCACTCTCCAGCCTGGAATTTAGCTCCCTTTTGTCTGTTACTAAAGCTCCTCTATAGGGACAAAGTTGCCTTGTGCTAGCTACAGTGAACTGTGTCAGTTCTAATCATCAAACAGCAACAAGCCTTTCTCATTAATTTTCTGGCCTTTATATTGTCAGATGTTGTGGGAAATTATAGGTGTACAATTAAAACCATCTCTTTGAGAGCCAACTGACTCACAAGTGTAAATTATGCCTAATACTTTTCTCCAGCAGCCAGGAGGGCAACCAGGGTACTACTTGCTGGCTTTTTCTTTACGGTATGAATGGTTTAATACTCTTGTTCCAGCTGAGTTGTAGCTGCTTCTTTCTTGATTCCATGCTTGCTTTAACAATTTTTTGCACTAATATTGTTTATAGCACTTTATGAGCAGTGGTCTTTAAACTTTAAGGAGAACATATGCCCAATTTTGTATATAAATGAATATGTGTATTGTGGTGAACTGGGGATCAGAAGATTTCATGGTATTCTCAAAGGCGTCTGTAATGCAAATATGGGAAAGGTACTATAAACCTTGCTAATAAAAGAGTCACTTGCCTAGTCAGCTCAAGGATGTTAACCTTAAGCTACTAAGGCAACATTGGACCCATAGTCCAATAGGATAGAATAAAAGCTGGGCTGCTACCCAGTGGGTTCCAGATTCCATCATCCAACCGCTTTTGAAATTGAGCTTTATTTCCTCCTTTGGGTTTCATATTATATAATCCTTTGGCTTGTAACCTGCAGACTCTTTTAAAGAACACTACCTTATTATTGATAGGCCATTGGAATAATCTATCACTGTGATTTGTTCTTCTTTGCACCAGAATCAAAAGAAAAGAAGAGGAATGAAGGAGGACTAGAGAGGGGTTAAGGGGAAGATGGAGAAACTGAAAACCTTTCATTTGTTCTCAGTTAGGCTCCTTTGATATTACTTCCCAGCTCTGGATCCAGAACCATGGATTCCATGGTTCCAGGGTGCCTGACTACCTAGGAATGAAATTTAGATGTGCAATATAAGTTTTGGTAATTCTAAGAATAGGTGGGACTTTCAGACCTGTCTTTCTTGCACAAATTCACTAACTCCATTCCTACCACCCAAGCCATATGGAGCATGTCTTTTCCAACCTTTAACAGGCCAAATGGGTTACTTTTCTCTTTTTACTTGGTGTCATATTTGGATTGACTTGATCAGCCCTAGCAGGCATCTGCGCATGTTTTGGCATTTACTGTTGTCTGGTTTGCTAAAGACGAGCCTTCCATTCTGGGCTGCTTGGACTATGAGACGGTTGCATCCGGCTCCTTCTAACTTTTGCTCTATTCTCTTCAACTGCTTCATCAGACAGGATCTCACAGCAGCTCTCATCTGACCTCCAGAGACATGTTGATTTAGCAGGTGACATTTTCTTTTCTTTGGAAGCAATCCAGTGGATTGAAGAGCCACAAAATATTTAGGTATTTCCTGTCTTTAAACATTAGACAAATACACTGGTGGTCATCGATTTAGCACTTCTAAATCTCATGCAAAAAATTACAAATACTAAAGTACTCAACTTTTATTATTTTATTTATTTTATTTTATTTTTGAGACAGAGTCTCACTCTGTCACCCAGGCTTGAGGGCAGTGGCACGATCTCAGCTCACTGCTGTCTCTGCCTCCCAGGTTCAAGTGATTGTCCTGGCTCAGCCTCCCGAGTAGCTGGGATAACAGGCATGCACCAGCATGCCCAGGTAATTGTTTGTATTTTTAGTAGAGACAGGGTTTCACCATGTTACCCAGGCTGGTCTTGAACTCTTGAGCTGAGGCATTTTGCCTGCCCCAGCCGCCCAAAGTGCTAGGATTATAGGCATGAGCCACTGCACCCAGCCTCAACTTTTAATAATTGGAATAATAATAAAGACTTTTTTGTGAATCCAGGAGGAAAGTGAAAATGACGTTTTAAAGTCTGGAAAGTCTAGGGTGAAAAGTTGGCCATGTAATGTATTCCCTAAAGGGACATAGATCATATGTCCCATATAATGACTCCTCAGACTCTGAAAGCAAAGCTAGGAGTAGGCTCAATTCAGATTCTAGTTCTCACTCTGCTGTGCTGATTTTGTGAGTCACCTTGGGCCTTAATTTTTAATTCTTCAGTTCTCATGATTTTTCAGCGAAAACACTGTAACTACTATAATTTTTGTTCTTTTAAAATATTTGTTGACATGGAAACACATTCTAAAACACGTAACACAGAGAAGGCACATTTTACCATCTTCTGAAAGAGTAAGAGATTTTGGAGGAGTGAGTTATTTTTTGAAGTTGCATTAATGTTACTTAGATCCTAGGTTGATATTGGGGACACTGAACCAAGAGTGGCAAGTTGGTGTCTCTACAAAACCAAAACCACAAAACCTGGAGAGAAGGGAAAATAGCATAGAGCGTATGTCAGTGCTGACATGGATTATCTTGTTGACATGTTTTAACAAAATGTTGACTTTAGAGCACTCTGTTCAGCAGACTTGAGTTGAAGGTTGCCAACCAAAATGGTTAATTAGTGTCTAATCAAGACAGCTAGAATGAGTGGTTAGTTTCCATCTTCTAGAATGTCTCATGTCTAAAAGGTGTTTTAAATAAGTTTGGCCTGCCTGACAGGTGTCAGCTGTGAGTGGGCCATTTGTAAGGCCACAGGAAGTGTTAGGCTGACTGCCTGGGACCTCTGATTGAACTTGAGAACAGAATCAGTTGCTTCCATCCAGACACTAGCTCTGCTCCACCGCACAGGAGCTGACCTACTGAACTGAGGTCATAGATGCCACTTCCAACTCCCAAGGTTACTTACAGCTTTGAAATAGTCAGCAATTCTTGACCATTTTTTTTAAGGCAGTCAGTTCTTACGGCAGAATTCTTATCTAATACTTAGCATCTTTTTATTTTTCCTTCCTTCTTCCCTCCCTTTCTCCCTCGATCCCTTCCTTCCTTCCTTCCTTCCTTGATATTTGTTCTTAAACTTTTTATTTTCTAAATCTAATCTTGTTTTTAAAGCTCAAGATGAGGCACAAGAACCTGATTTAGAGATGTATCATATTTGATCTACTTAGAAGGCCTCCAAGCCACAGAAAATAAGGGTGAGAATGGAAACTGGGGGGAAAGGTTTTTTAGTATATTTTCATGCTCTGAGTAAATAAAATCGATTTATTCCCTAAATTTACACTTTAATAATTAATAACAGCATTCTCAAACATAGAATCTGCTGAAGTTCGGTGTTTAACTGGCTATTTTTTGAGATAGCCATGAATCTTTGTCTTCTAATTTTTCCTTTCTCTCTTCAGATATCCTTGCTGCTCTATTTTTGCTTTAGACTTCTTTTTCTCATAATATTTTTGAAACCAGAATTTTTAGTTTTACTTTTTTGGCAACATTAAATTCTTTTTCTTGTAATTTATTTTACATTAAGTGCAACCCAGTCACTATTTTCACAGGGTTTTTTTTTTTCCTTTCTTTTCTTTCTTTCTTTTTTTTTTTTTTTTTTTTTTCTTTTTTTTTTTTTGAGACAGAGTCTTACTCTGTCACCCAAAGGGGAGTACAGTGGCACAATCTTGGCTTACTGCAACCTCTGCCTCCCGGGTTCAAGCGATTCTCCTGCTTCAGCCTCCTGAGTAGCTGGGATTACAGGTGGATGCCACCACACCTGGCTAATTTTTATATTTTTAATAGAGACAGGTTTCACCATGTTGATCAGGCTGATCTCGAACTCCTAACCTTGTGATCTCCCCACGCTGACCTCCCAAAGTGCTGGGATTACAGGCATGAGCCACTGAACCCAGCCTTTAGAGGATTTTTTTCTAAAACGCATGCCCTTTCCCTGCTCAGAAATTGTCAACAACTCCTCACAATCTATAAGATAAACCTTCCCAACATTTCACACAAGGGCCTTCACTCGCCCATCCTTCTTGATCACTACACTTATAATAGTTTTTCCCGTTTTTCTTTGTTATTCTTCTTTGTTCATGTTATTTTCTTCACTTTCCATTCTTCAACTAGTTATAACCAACCTTACTCTATAGAGTTTCTTGCAACTTGCTTTCATTTGGGACATTCTCTTTCCAGTTTTTGTATGCCAGGCTTGTGACAATTTGCATTCTGTGGCATAGATTCCTGCTTAAGGTACATGCTTAGGGGGTATAGACACTGATTATATCTATATGATAAAAATATTACATAATGGTGTGCTGTTCATTCTTCTCAACAAATGAGATTGAAATTGACCATCATAGAAATTAGCAAATGAAAATCAGGTTTTGTTTTATTACTTTGTTGATTCTCTAGACGTAAGAAAGTAGTGGAGAAGATGTTACTGATGGAGCTTAAACTTAGCAAGTATGTTGTGTTTATTGTTGTTATTAATGTGAAATAGCAGCAAAGTTGAGAAAATATTTTTCCAATATTCAAAAACTCTTTCATTATTCAGCCAAAAACATTATTACATGATTGGCAAATAGGTGAAGTTCTAACAAATGCCTTCCTCATTTCATTTTATATTGCTCATTAACAAAAATGAAAACTTAGCTTATGTGCAAACTACACTTGCTCATCAATTGCAGCCATAGCTTTGGCTCCAGAAACAAGAGTTAGGTAAAAATCAAAGAAAACACTCGTTGTGTGAGAATTAATTGGTTATACAAAATTTTAAGTGATGTCATATATTTTACTAATATTTCTAAATGGTTTGCTGAACATGTTTTATATCAATAAGTTTGTAATAAATGTATATAAATATATATATGAAATCATAAATTTTTTTAAAGATTGTTTCCCCATATATATAATATTTAACTACTCATCTTTACTTTCATTTGTTTCCTGGTCCTATTCTTTTTTGTTTCTTTAAGTAAGGATTTTTCCTTTTCCTTATAATGTTAGCTGTTAGTATACAGCCAACCAAAGAGTCAGTCAGTTGTCTAGGGAAGTTAGTAATGTAATCGCCCAATGGGTTCACCTTGTCCTTTGCCTAGACAGAACCAATTTATCAAGACAGGGGAATTGCAATGTAGAAAATAATTCACGCAGAGCCAGCTGTATGGGAGGCCAGAGTTTATTATTACTCAGGTCAGTCTCCTGAGCATCTGGGGATGAGAGATTTTGTTTTGTTTTGTTTTGTTTGAGACCGTCTTACTCTGTCACTAGGCTGGAGTGCAGTGGCACAATCTCAGCTCAGTGCAACCTCCACCTCCAGGGGACTACAGGTACACACCACCACGCCAAGCGAATTTTTGTATTTTTAGTAGAGACAGTGTTTCGCCATGTTGGCCAGGATGGTCTCTGTCTCTTGACCTCTTGGTGCACCCACCTCGGCCTCCCAAAGTGCTGAAATTACAGGCATGAGCCATTGCGCCTGGCCTGAGGATCAGAGGTTTTAAAGATAATTTGGCAGGTGAGGGCTTGGGAAGTGGGGAGTGCTGATTGGTCAGGTTGGAGATGGAATCATAGGGGGTTAAAGTGAGGTTTTCTTGCTGTCTTCTGTTCGTGGGTGAAATGGCAGAACTGGTTGAGATAGATTCACTGTCTGGGTGGTATCAGCTGATCCACCTAGTGCAGAGTCTGCAAAATATTTCAAGCACTGAGCTTAGGTTTTACAGTACTGATGCTATCCACAGGAGCAATGTAGGGAGGTTCAGAATCTTGGAGCGGAAGGCTGCACGACCCCTAAAATGTAATTTCTAAACGTGTAGCTAATTTGTTATTCCTGCAAAGGCAGACTGGTCACCAGGCAAGAAGGGGGTCTTTTTGGGAAAGGTCTGGTACCAGTTTTGTTTCAGAGTTAAACCACGAACTGAATTCTTTTCCAAAGCTGGTTTGGCCTATGCCCAACAATGAACAAGGACAGCTTAAAGGTTAGAACCAAGATGGAGTTGGTTAGGTCTGATTTCTTTCAGTGTCATAATTTACTCAGTTATAATTTTGCAAAGGTGGTTTCAGTAAGAATAGAACTATATTTCCATGGCATTTATATAATTATTGTTTAGAGAACTACTAATGTAAAAATGTTGGTATTTATGATGACTTCTCAAGTGGATTGCAACTTTTCAAGCTGCTGCCTTTTGCTCGAAATGTCTATGATATCTGTGCATTTGCAATAAATGCACATCTTACCTCTTGATGTACAGTCAGTGTAGTGTTTTTCTTTTAAGAGAGAAAACATAGAAAGGGGATATGGATATATGTCG
Organism: Saimiri boliviensis; assembly: GCF_048565385.1. NCBI lineage: Eukaryota > Metazoa > Chordata > Mammalia > Primates > Cebidae > Saimiri > Saimiri boliviensis. The sequence goes on along the minus strand of NC_133451.1, from coordinate 66,269,856 downwards.
GGGTCACCATCACCTGTGGGGATCTATCCTGCAGACCCTGACTCAATGATGGATGAATAAAGTACACTGACACACAGATATGCTTTTCCACTTTGGCTGAGGGTCTGTGGCTGCTTACGGACTCCCTGGAGAGTGCTGTAAAGAGATAGTAGCTGTCAGCTGCCACCATATATTTAGCAAAGTTTAATTGACAGAGGCTTGAATCAACACCAGTAGAGGTTAAAGATTAAAGGACAGGTTCCGATGTCCAAAGCAAACACCATTAGTGGGCAATATCCCTGATCGACCTTCCCACAAGAGGGCCATCTCTCTCAAAGATTAGTTTTAAAACCACATGAGTAAATAAGCTAGCTAGGTAAACTACTCATATTCCTTTGTCTTTGAGCCCTAATCTCTCAGGTTCCTGCAAATAGACTCTGGTTGCCTTCAGCCAAGAAGATAGAGAAAACCCTTAGGCCTCCCAAAAGGGTTTGAGACTATATTCTATAACTTTCTCTAATATTTTTCCCTTAATAGTTTTGCCACCACCTTGAGTGTATTCCCACAGATACATGGCTTTAGAAATAACAATAGGCAACACAGGAGAATTTCCCACTAGATCTAACTAATCAAGTAATTGATATTTTGGGTTTGTGAAATAAAAGGAAAAACTCTCAGTGGCACACATTTAACTTGATACCACACTTTTTTCAGTAAAATACTTTATTGGAAGTCAGGGGTAGCTCTGAGTTTTGTGGGGCCTGAGACTTACACTGCTTATGATGCCCTCTTATAAAAAAAGGGGGGCACAGTATTTTACACAATAACATGTAAAATATTAGTTTCACAAAAGTTAATATTTATTTAGAATACAAAATTACAACAAATTATAAATTTTACAAAGTTGACACATGGCCATGAACATTACATTAGGAAAAATAATGTACTATCTTTTTGTATGATGATAATTTTTTAATTACATCCATACAGAAGATAGATAATTTAATCTTTCTTCTAAAATGGTTGATAAAAAATTTTTTTTAATTAGTGGAAATTTTTCCTTCAGTTTCATAATTTGTTATTGTAAATGTCATGTAAATTTTTAGAATTGCTATCAAATTTGGGAAAATCTCTCTCGTATTTCTTTTACATGTTAAGCTCTAATACTTGAAAGAGGTGTGTGTGTGTGTGTGTGTATGTATGTGTGTGTGTGTGTGATTAATTGTAAATACTATTCAAATTTATGATACTTGTAGTGACATATGAGTTTTACAATATTGTCAATGTCAATGTTTTGTGTCAAATGAAAAAAAAAAAGAGCCAGTAAAGTATAATTGACTAAAGGAAGAAAATGAGCAAAGCTATGTTCCAGCAAAGGTGAGGAATCCAATTTGGAGAAGATGCAGGGTGCAGGTAAGACAGGAAAGACAAAAAGGCAAAAAAAAAAAAAAAAAAAAAAGAAAAAGAAAAAAAGTATTGGAGTCAGAGAGGAGGAGAGAAATACTAACACATCCTGGCAAGAACTTGAGGATGAACAATCATAAAAAGGTCTGCTGATGTATAATTAAGCATGTGAAGAACAGCAGGGTCATATAATATAAAGAACATTATAGAGCAGGCAAAGCCAGGTGTGAATTCTAACTCTGCCATTTGCTTCCATATGAAACCTTGCTACCATTAACTAAACTCTGTGTGGAAATGACTGCAAGCCACATAAATGTATCTCACCAGAACAAACTAAAAGTGTCCTCAAATCTTCTGTGGCCAATCCCAAAAATGCTTGCGGCTCTTCCAACACCACCTGACATAAGAAGTGTGATATGGAAAATGTGGCACATATACACCATGTAATACTATGCAGCCATCAAAAACGATGAGTTTGTGTCCTTTGTAAGGACATGGATGAACCTGGAAACCATCATTCTCAGCAAACTGACACAAGAGCAGAAAATCAAATACTACATGTTCTCAGTCATAGATGGGTGTTGAACAATGAGAACACATGGACACAGGGAGGGGAGCACTACACACTGGGGTCTGTTGGGGGTAAATGGGGGGGATAGTAGGGGGTGGGGAGTTGGGGAGAGATAGCATGGGGAGAAATGCCAGATATAGGTGAAGGGGAAGAAGGCAGCAAATCACATTGCCACAAGTGTATCTATGCAACCATCTTGCACGTTCTTCACAGTTACCCCAAAACCTAAAATACAATTAAAAAGAAGTGTGACAGAGGAAAAGCTGGAGTGGAAAGTGTCAATGCAATTAATCAATTGCAATGAGAATATCTTACACTTTTCAATTTTTTAATTAAAAAACAACAACCAGCTACTCAGGAGGCTGAGGCAGGAGAATTGCCTGAACCCAGGAGGCGGAGGTTGCGGTGAGCCGAGATGGCGCCATTGCACTCCAGCCTGGGTAACAAGAGTGAAACTCCGTCTCAAAAAAAAAAAAAAAAAAAAAATTTCCAGGGCCCACAAACCTGTAGGATTGTGCAAGTGAGAGGCCCAGATGGTAAGTTTATCAGTTTCACAGTAAATGAGCCTCTGCTGGCAATGTCATGGTGGAAATGACATTTTGGGTGCTTCCTACCTAACCATGATGACCATATGTTAAGATGGAAATTGAGGGTAACTCTGAAGTGACTGCCATTCTTGCTCCTCCTCTGCACTTGCGGTAAGATCACAGTTCTGTGTCAGGTAATGACATTTGTAACTGTTGTGGACAGGGAAAAGCAATTGTTACTGGGTATCTGCAAGCTTTCAGAGATTATTGTATTCATTGCTTCTACCATACTTTAATTGATTGGAAAAGGCTAAAGAGCAGTGGAGAGACTATACGAACATATTATCCAAATTTTATGATCACTCTTAAAAGCTCAACTCATCTTAACATGAAATAGACATTACACAATAAAAAATAAAAATAAAATTTCTTATTTTCCAAAAGTTAGATGAAAAGAACCAAATTTTTATGAATAAGAAACATTGTGTTTGCAGTTCATTAAGTTTTTTGTTATTGCATTAAATGCTGAAACTCATAAATGCTTGTTATAAAAGGCTTTCCTTTTATCATATTACTGTTTTTCTATATTCTTATTCCAAATATGATTTCTTTCCTCTGCTGAGCCAGTAGTTGTCTACTCTGGCTGTAGAATAGAATCACTGGAGTACTTTTCAAAAAAATACCCATTTCCTAGGCATACTCCTAAGTGTTTGCAACTTTAAAAACCAACCTAAATAATTTTAATGTACAGTTAGGGCTGAAAAACAATTAACCAAATAAAAATCAGAACAAGACATCTTTAGGTAAGCTTCATTGGTTCCGTTACTGTGCCAGGATTTAAGAGAGAGGAAACAGAGTCAAGATTGTTTATTTCAGTATACAAGCATTATAGCTCCACCTACTGGGAGGATGGGCCTTTAAAACGGAGTATCTACTCTTTCACAAATAAGTTGCTTTCATTTCAGCCACTGGCAAAATAAACTCAATTCTGATTTAATGGCAACAAAAATTAGTTATTATCTTAGTCCACTTGTGCTGCTATAACAAAAGTACCTTAAACAATAGAAATGTATTTCTCACAGTTCTGGAGGCTGGGAAATTCAAGATCCAGGTGCTGGCAGAGTCAGTGTCTGGTGCAGTCCTATTTTCTGGTTAATGAATGGTACCTTCTCACTGTGTCATCACATAGATGAAGGAGCAATTAATCACTCTGGGATCTCTTTTATAAGGACACTAATCCCATTAGGGCTCCGTCCTCATGGCCTAATCACTTCCCAAATAACATAGCTTAATAACACCCCACCTCTTAGTAACAAACACTTAAAAATTTTGGCGGGAGGACACAAACACTCAGTCCACAGCAGTAACTAAAACCTGTGTTTTATAATTCAAATAGAATTCCTAGTTTCTTGGCTGTGGTGAAAGGTAAGGCAAATGTTGACAAACATAACATATTTTTTCAAATGTTGACGATTTCTTCAAGTAGGCATTCCATTTTATCTTTACTTTATATCCCAACTTTTTAATATATATTGCAAAGAATTCCATCCAATACCTATTGATGAATGGATGGAACAATTATCACCACCGAAAAATAGTAAAGGGGATGAAAATTTGTGCTTTGGCTCCTGATCTATAAGACACACCTTCTTACTCTAAGGAACTATTTTGGAATAATTATTTTCACTTTGACCTTTACTTGTTAAAAATTAGTTTTAGAAGTCCTTTGGTTTTTAAGTCTTCTGTTGGGGGAGAGGAAAAGAGGCCAATGGATGATAAGATGATAATGCTGCCTTTTCTTCTTCGCTTATAATCTGGCATATTTCTTTAAAGTGAAAATTCTCATCATTAAATATTTGCTTTTAGTTTGTATAGAAATACATGATAAATGCTTGCTTCTTTTTATGTCTCTGTTTTCAAAAGACTGAATTTGTTTTCTAAACTCCTCCAGTGGTTATCAATGTGGGTACTTTGTAATATCAAAATGAATGCATAAATGTAAACATATTTGATATGTACAATTTTTATAGTCATTATTTCTATTGATATTCAAATTATTCCTATTGTCACCAGTGGGAGCTCTTTCAAGTTGGTTCTCAAATCCTTTAGATTTAATCATAGGAGACTTTCTCTCCTTTTGCCTCCTCATTTTCTGGAATGACAAGTGTTCTAATCTCATAATTTATATTTCTGCCTTAGATCTAGAATCAGCCATTTTTTTCCAAGGATCCCTAGTTCATTTAGTGGAAAATGGTAGAGACAGCCATCTCCTTGCGGTTGAGTCGTCATCGTCAGCCATGATCAACAGATAGGGCTCAGAAGCACATGTTTTTAAAGATAAAATGTATTATGAGTTTATACAAATATTATTCAAACTGTATTTGGAGCTGTCTTAGTCAGCTTGGGCTGCCATATGAAATACCAGAGAGTGGATGGCTTAAATAATAGAAATTAATTTTCTCACAGTTTAGAAGCTGGAAATCTGAGGTCAAGGTGCCAGCAGGGTGAGATTCTGGTAAAGTCTCTCTCCTTGGCATATAGATGGCCACTTTCTTGCAATGTCCTCATATGGCCTTTTTGCAGTATGTAACAGCGTTAAGGAGAGAATTTATTTGTCTTTCTCTTCTTGTAAGAATATTAATCCCACCATGAGGGCCCCACTGTCTAATCTAATCTAATCCTAATTATCTCCTAAAGGCCTCATCTCAGATACCATCACATTGAGGATGAGAGCTTCAATTATATAAATTTAGGGGGACATAAACATTCAGTTCATAACAGAACTATAGGGTTGTTACTAGTTTTATTCATTTTAAATAAGTATTTTATTTCTCCCACATCAAAAATCCTGGTTCTCAATGTTATTAACGTAATTAATAATTTGCTATAATAAAATCGGTAAGCTCATTCTACTTTTCATGTACTTTCCCATTCTCCCACAGTTTTTCGTAGTTGTAGTAAGTCTCTATTGTTAAAGCACATAGCCACTTCATAGTGTATTTACTGTCTTCTACCATCCTTTAGGCTGAAGTTTACTCTCTAGTACATTTCTCAGGAGGTATTCATGGGAATAATATTCCCTGTGTTTCTGCATAATCTTAAAAGATTTTGGCCTTTATATTGAATATCAGTTTGAATTGTCATAAAGTCCTTTACTCACATTTACTTCCCTTAAACATCTCAACCTACTACTATGGTCTGCCAACATAAGGAATTTCTGTTAATAGTGTGTGATGGGTTGGGCATGGTGGCGCACACCAATAATCCCAGAACTTTGGAAGGCCAAGCTGGGAGGACTGCTTGAGCCCAGGAGTTGGAGACTAGGCAACATGACAAGACCTCATCTCTACAAAACAAACAAAAAATTAGTTGGCTGTGTTGGTTCATACTTGTAGTGGTAGCCATTTGGCAGGCTGAGATGGCAGTAGAAGGCTTACTTGAGCCCAAGAGGCCGAGGCTGCAGTAAGCTGTGATTGCACCACTGCACTCCAAGCTGGGCAACAGAGCGAGAGCCTGTCTCAAAAATAAATGAGTTAAAAATATATAATATAATGATGATAATCGCTTTCTTACCATTATGGATGTTTTGTCTTATTGGAAGCCAAGAACATTTTTCCTTTTCTTAAAAGTCTAGTACTTTTAGCAGAATATATTTTGGTATTAATAGTCTTAAATTGGTATTCCCAGATATGAAGCATATCATTTCCAACATAGATCTAAATCTTTTTCATTGTGATTTCAGAAAAATCTTCTTGATTTATGGGTTTTAGTATTTGTTGTATTCAATTTTTTTCTCCCCTTCAATTCCGTGTGTGTGTGTGTGTGTGTGTGTGTGTGTGTCTGTGTATGTATGTATGTTGGATTTTATTTACCTATATTTTGTATCTGCCCATTTTACTTGAATATTTTTTCATGTTTATAGAATAATTTGTTTACTATCATGTTTATACACTTTATCTCTTAAGGTATTGTGTTTATTCACTTGAATATTGTGCCTAACAGCTTTTGTTTCTGAAATAATTTTTCTCATTTCTAATTCTTTCCTGGTTTCTATCAGGTCTCTTAAATCTTTTGTCTCCTCAGTTGCCTTATTTCTGCATTTTTCTGAATCAGACTTATTTAGTTTATCATAATGTCTATAGTTTTCTTAGTTTCTATAAGAAATGAAGAAATTGTTTCCAAATACAGTGGTGCAAGTGTACATATGTCTGATTGACAAGTCTTCCTGCTGTGTTTTTATTGTCTGTAGGGACAATGATTCTCTCTGTGTGTGTGTTTTTAATACAATACTTCCATTTTGAATTCTGATGTGATCCTTTCAATTTTAATTTAATTTAAAAATTTAACTTTTTCTAAACTTTAGGCAGAAGAAGAGATCTAGGTTAGTGTCTTATTCTGTTTTATGCTGCTATAACAGAATACCACAGACGGAGTAATTTATAATGAATAGAAATTTATTGGCTCACAGTTGTGGAAGCTAAGTCTGAGGAGCCAAGTGTTTTGATTTGGGTATTACACAATGGACAATAATTTTAGGAGGAGATAACCTGCTTGATAGAAAGCAAAGGAATTCCTTGGCTGGCAAAGCAAGTTCCTTGGAATGTCCCAAAACCAACTTCTCAAACTCTTTAGAACCGACCTCACAGAGTTACTTACTTGCCCACATGTTCTTTGGGCCTGTAATGTCCATGAAGCCTAAAAGACCATTTAAGTTGGTCAAGAATTTCACAAGAAATGACACAGCTTTTAAACTTACACAGGAAAAATGAGGATTTTTCTGTGTCTAGTCTATCAATACAAAATTCTACAGGTCCAAAACAGATATAGGTGGTTTTGAACTAGGATCTTTGACTTCAGAAATTTGGAATATACTCCCTAATATGGTGTAAAAATAACGAAAATGACTTGGGTTTCAAGAGTTCTTGGCTAGAAGCCACATTGATTTTCCTCTGTAAATCTGACTTTGGCACATTTGAGATATTCCAGAGGAAGCAGAAAAACGTTTCCTGGCCTAGCTGCCGAAATAGCTTTGTTATCACCTCTGAGACTCAGTCAGTGTCTCTTGTCTTCTTTTTGTAAGACTTTGGCTACTATGTTAACAAAATAGCTAAGTATTTACATTGTATAAAGGTGCTATTTCACTCTGCAGTATATCATTTTGAGCTCAGGCAAAGAAAATGTTTCCTAATTCTCTCTCTGAAGGTGGTTTTGCCATTGGCTATTAGAAGGAATATGTTCCTAAATAACATAGTGAAATGGATAATTTTGAGAGTAAAGAATAAACAAAGTAGAGTGCAGTTGCAGTTTGGAAATAGAACACGAGTAAATCTGGCTGTGGTAGAATTACTTGTTAGACACTTTCTCCCAAGGCAGCTGCTAGTTGTATAGAAGGGAATACAGAGCTTGAGGTGGAGAAGAGGAAAGAGCAATGGTGCTGTGGTCCTGCTTTAGCAGCAATCATATACTCTGCTGAATTTGCCTGTGGGCAAATTCTCTGGGCCCCATGCAACTTGAACTAGCCATTCTCACCATTTTTTCCTTGGTCTTTTTTTTTTTTTCTACATTGGTTGCTTTCATAATCCTTAAAGCTAAAGTTGTGGATGGGTAGCAAAGTGTTTGTATATTCCATCATTCATCAAATAGGTATTACATGCCTTCCATGTGCCAGACACTATGCAGGTGTGGTAGGTTTGTTGGGGAGCAGAGATGTGGGAGGTTATTTGAGTTCTCTTCTCCCTTCAAAGTTTAAGCCTAGAGGGATGATGACTAAAACGTTTAATGAGATATTGGAAATTACTCAGACCTAGCCATTTCTATGATGATCTGATCATTCCACTGAGAGAATAAAGATAAAAGAATAGCATTAATATTATGTTTATAGCATATGAAAGCTCTCCTAAGGCATTACACAGGGAGGGGAGTCCCATCCCACCTCGAGCCCAAGTTATACCTACCACTGAGATTCATGCAAACATAGGAAAAATTAATGAGCCAATATTGTGGGTGGTCTGGAGGTATCTGTATCTGTATAAATTGATGATCATGGGGAAAGGTTGACTTCCAAAAAAAAAAAAAAAAAAAAAGAATGGGATAAAATTGGGTATGCAGAAGATACGAAGATGTCTGTCTGTTGTGAATATTTGGCTTCTGGCACTGTCATGGACTCATTTCTGAGACTTACAGAAAGAGGAACTTTGAGCAATATTTTGACCTTGAGAAAACAAAGAGGGCTTCTTTAGCAGGACATGGATATCTCGAATGTGACAGTGGTAGGGAGAAGAATATTTCCCTCACCTCTGCTCAAATACGGCACCATGAGGTTAGTAATATCGAGAGCATGAGGGGAGAGCAGTCTTGGACAACCATCGGAAGTCTTTTGTGTGTCTCTCACAATAGTTTCAAGTTAAGGGCATCCCCCAATAATCCTGCATCGGCAGTGGATCTCAATGTGTGAAAAAGAGCAGGAAGAATGGGTCAGAGTCCAAATGGTGAATGCAGCGGAAGGAATGGCTGTTACACATGTGACACAGTCTCTGAACATTAGCAGATATAAACAGGCAAAACTTCATGGGGAACAGGGTTCTTTGAAAATACGAGTCATTAGCATTAACATGGAATGAAACTGGTAAGATCTGGAGAAATTTGGATCACGCGTACTTTCAAAGAGTACTTGGAGGACAGAAATATTTAATCTGCTCCAATTTGATTACTTATCAGTTTTGTTTTTCTAACTCTTTTTGGTATATTAGAAGGACCTGAACACTCAAAGAGCCCTGACATTCCCCACCCCCACCTTCTTATTACCATCTCAGAAGCTAATGAGATGGTAATGTCAAATAATAGTTAATGTCAGACCTATGAGCAAATGTGTACCTGGAATCAGCCAGACCCAGCCCAGATGACCAGAGCCTACCAGCCAACCTATAACTTAGTGCTATTTTCATTTCTAGGAGCATTTGAAAATTAAGCTTCTCTCTGCCTTTAAGGAAAGATAAACTAGTTTTTTGGTAGTTAATAATTTGGGTCTGATTATAATGTGCCATCAAGATCTATTAAGAAAGCAAAGAGGAGAATTGACTCAAAGACAGGGATAAAAGGAGTAAGAAGCTATGACAAAAAAATCAGACAAAAAATTGTGGGTAAAGAAGGAAAAATAAGTACGGAAGACATTAGCCCCAACATCTGGAAAACTATCCTAGAACATTTGTCCAAGAAGCAGGGTGAGTTTTGGAGACAGTGATTATTGCCTTGCAACTGTCAGGTTAGTGAACCCAAGCAGACAATTCTGAGTGATATGCCAGTTAGAAATTTTTAAAAAAACACCACCTCCCCCCAAAAAAACTTAGTGGCCTAAAACATCAACCATTTTTTTCTCTCCAGATTATAGATAGGCTGCTGGGTTCTGGTGATCTGGGCTGGGCTGGGCTGGGCTGGGCTGGGCTGGGCTATTTCCAGCTGGGTTTTCTCATAGGTCTGACATTAGCTGTTAGGTTAGCTGGAGCTTATTGATATTCTAGGAGAACCTTGGCTGGGATGATTCCTCCATGTGTCTCTCACTTCCCTCTAGGAGGTATCCCTGGTATATTACCACAGCAGAGACAGGGAAAAGGAAATGTGCAAGTACTTTTTAAAAGTATCTGTTTGAGTCAAGTTTGTATTCCCATTGGCCAAACCATGTCACATGGTCAAGCCCCACATTACTGTGGGATGGTACCATCAAAGGCATGTGTACAGACAGGTAGCATTATATAAATATCCAGGTGCCATTTGGAAAGTTGGCCCCTCACTGTTTACACAATGGAGAAATTCTCATATCTGCATGCAAGACCTGTGCCAGGTGCTCCTGCCACTCATAAAATCGACATAGGAGGGAGCTGGGCTTGGTTGGCACCTGTATCTCACATTTGTCTTCAGCCATGATGTTGAAAGGTTTTAGTTACAATATTTTGGTTACAGCTGCTCAGTAAAAAGTTAAACTGTAGTGGTAATATAATCTTTCAATTGCATTTTTGAAAGCAACATTTAATCTCATAATTTTGAATGGTGGTAAAATCTCAGTTTCATTAATTTCTAGTTTTGAAGCAAAATTGCTTACTTAGATCTTTGTCTTGTTCTTTTCATTCAGAGTAGAGTATAATATTGCATATCATCTTGAGCTAGCTTTAGAATGTAATATTAATATTTCTAATGCTGTAGAAATGTGTGCAACTAATGTATGTTATCCATTTATTTTATCCAGAAACTTTTTATGAAAAGATATTATAAAAGTAAAAATATGGTTTAAAATAGTCATAAAACATAGAAATTAAAAGCTATAACTACAACTGACAATGTAGCTGAATGTTCATGTAATATGCAATATTTAGTAAAAAGTTCCAAAACTTTATATTCAATATTATATACTTTTTATATAATTTAAAACAAAAATATGAACAATATTTTTAGCAATACTAATAAAATACACTTTATTTTTGGAAAAGAAATGGAATAATATGCAAAGGATTAATGGTAATAACTGGAGTGGGAGTAGAAGGAGGAAAGAGTGGGGAGAATCACATCAGGAGGTACAAGTTCTTGTTAATTTTGTAGGTCACATGATAGGTGTAAGGATACATGGGGCTATTTTATGTGTGTGTGTGTGTGTGTGTGTGTGTGTCTATATATATGCATATATATGTATATATGTAAAAAATATATATATATACAAAGAATACATATATAGATCAGAGAACCATACACAGACCAATGGCGACAGTATGCTATGAACTAAAGATTATGATGAACTCAACTCCATACACCTCATACACCTGAGTTTATTTTTAAATGCAGCATTACTTTAAAAATGTTTAACTGGTCAAGCCAAATGACTTGATTTTGAGGATACATAGTATATTTTATACATACCTCTTTAAAAAATGCAGTCTCTTTTTTCATTCATGCTTTTGAAGAAATGTCCTCGGTATATATGAAATACTTTTTATTAAATGGCTTTTAAACTACTGATCTCTAATAAGTACCAAACTATTAACACCAGTGATTGCAAATCTTACCCCCTTTTAAATCTGATTCAATAAACTCCCAGTCAAATGTGAATTTTATAGACATGGTTTATTTCCATACTAGCTATTTTGTGACAAGTTTAAACACAAATTTTGTTTTCAACGCCGTATCTCTTGGCTGTCATGAATAATGAAATTAGATAGATGTAGCAAGTTTATTTTTCCTAAATTTCAGAATAACAAGGGTAAAGACTCTTCAATTGAAATTTCTATTTGAAACAGTAAAGGAGAACATAAAATGCTTACAAATGATTTCAAGCAATGTCGGCAGGACAAATGAGAAGCTAGGAAGTGAGACTACACTGACTATTCATTGATTAAATTAAATGAGTTTATCTGAGGCAGAGGAAAAGATGTCATGAAATACCTCACCATTGCAATCTTTTAATAAGTGAGAGATTAGATGAAGGCTTTGAGAGAACAGAGAAAAACAAACCAGAGCACTCACCCTGGGAGTGATGGCAGATGCTTCCCTTCAAAGATGATTACAACTGGGAAGATTAGCCACCATAAGGTCCTATGGAGAATTCCCTCATTAAAGCAGATGCTTTACAAGAACTTATTTAGAGAAGCACAACTGTCCTTATGTGATACTAAAATTAAGCTGAATGAATTCCTCAAGGAATTGACTGTAAGGAAGACGCCAGTGGAAAGGCAGTCTGGGAACTCAAGCATTAAGGATTAGACAACAGAGATGTCTTTTTAGAGGACAGTTATCCAGTATTTCATAGAGTTCATCACATACATGAAGGGCAATTACGGGAGCAGTAGGACAAGACATCTAAGAACCCAGCGTCTAAAGATTGCTTTTATTTTTGAACATTCACTCTTTATTAGGAAAGAATACAAATGTGTTGTGTTCTGGTTTGTGCCAAAGGTTCTCTCTTCTGGAATTCCATGCTACGCTTTGTCATTACTCTCAAGTATGTTCATATACTCTTACACACACACACACACACACACACACACACACAGAATCTTCACATAGGAAGTTAGTCTCCACTCAAAAAGATTGTAAAAGCTTAGAGTTTAATGTCACTCTAGATTTTTTTTTAAAATAACACTTCTCTTCCTGAGTCTGTGCAAGGTTTCTAAGTTGAAGGCCAGATTAAATGTGAAATTTCTTGGACTCATCTCCCTGACTTAAGTACAAGATTGGCCGGAGAAAAACAAAATGCCTTAAATCCTTTTATTGTACCAAGGGGTTGGTGACCTTGGAGGGCAGATCACTAAGACTGGTGATGCAACAACAGGCTATCATGGTCTTTCTGAAGTAGTGACAGATAGGCTTAGTATTAGAGGGCATTGACTCTGGAATCAGCTTTTTCTTTTTCTGCTGATGCCCACTGGGGTCCTGTCAGAGTCAGTACAGAACAATACACACTGACAAGGTAAATATTTGCCCCAGAACTGACTACTATTGTCACTGACACTAAATCATAATATATTCAGCATTGAGAATTTCCAAAGGAATCAGGCTTCCATAGGAGTGTGGGGGAGACTGGAACATAGGACATTGTTGGGTCCTATGAGGGCCCCATATATACACCTAATCACAAGCATGTACAGAACAAAAGTCCTCTAGGTACTGAACTTGATTTTTAAAAGACGGAAATTCTTAGATACGGACTCCTAGAAGAGTAGCTTTGTCAGGAACTAGGTTGGGGGGTGGTGGGGCTGTTTGTGGTGGTATGATCCCTCGTCAGTGATCATAGAAATAGAAAATCTTGCTTATCTATGGGGTTAGGAAAGAAGTTAAATTGATTTCTGAGATGATGCTGAGAAGATTCACACTAGGAAGAGAAAGGTTAGGGCCTCTCCACTTCACGCTTTCTCTGCTCATAATATTCTTACCCAGGCTTATCTCTAACATTTAGTGGCTCTGGCTAGGCTACAGGTAGAGGCCTGGTCTGTGGCCTGCCCCTTCTCTTCCCACTGTGGCTCTGTATCATACCACGAAGGCCCTTGTGCACATGCATTTGGATACCTGGCCTGCAAGCACAAAGCTCCATCCTAACCCCTCTCTACTAGGCACCAGCAATCCTTTGGCTACCCATCTGGTCCAGTCCCGAAGCAGTCTACCCGCAGAGAAAGAACCTGGAGAAGAGACCTGCATAGGCTGTGGAATGGGCCCAGGGCTATTTAAGTATGAAGTGCAGTCTAGAAAAGGGAGGTATGGACACTGGTGGCCACCTCCTTTACCCACATAGTCTCCTTGCTTAGTGAGTGGTGCATGATTGCACGCCATGGGGCAGGGGCCTATCAAATGCAGAGTCCACGGCCGGATGCTTGTTGCCTGCTCTTCCCCCAGTTACTCTCATGGTTTGTTTTTTTTTTTTTCCCCTCTCTTCTCTTCCTTTCTTCTAAGTGAAGAAGATTTGGATAATATGTAATGGCTTTTGAGTTTTCCAGTTTAGCTCTAGAGGCATTTATTTAACAGAGTCATCATCTACCATGTTTGAACAGTACAAATGAGTACGTTCCCATTCTGTAGTAAATACATCCTTCAAAAATTTTAAAACATTTTTTTCAAAACTTTTTGGTGTCATGAGAAACAAAAAAGTATATGTTGAGGGAAGTGAAGCACAGAAGGTTGCTTGGTGAAAGGAAGACATCTGGGGCTTCGTGGCATGGGCTAATTCCATCAGAAGGAGCACTTTGGGCCACAAAGACGTTTTTCCTATCATGGAATTCTTCCTTGCCCTCTACCCTGGGTGGCAAGGACTAGTCATAGTGAGTGAGGAAGAAGGGTAAAATATTCTCTCCCTCCCAGTGAGATTAAATTGAAGCAATTCACAGATGCTAATTTTTTAAGTTTCCAGAAGTTTGCATGTCAAAATTGTGTTAAACATAGTAATTCTTAAAAATTGAATAATATGAATTTATAATTAACATATTTAAAACAAAGGTAATGAGTACTAAAAACTCACATTTTAATTAACTTACTGTATTTTTATTTCTATGTTTTAGAGGTTGTTTCACCTAAAATAGTGTGCTACAGCAGTTTTCATCCTAACTCCGTGTTTGGTGTTATCACATTGGTAGCTTGAAACTGGCCATGGTGGAAGTATTTACATCACAGAAAATGGCAACAATACAAGTCAGGACTTTTTTTTTCTCCAGAGAGACAGTTGTAAAACATTTTATTTACTATCGACACCGAACAAGGGGCTGGATTAAGGCAGCACAGGTGTACACAGAAGGAACGATATCAAAGATGTTAAAAGGTGAAAACTGCAGTAGTTGGTTGTTTCTTACATGTAAGAAAAGGGTTAAAGGAAAAATGAGAAAACACAAGATTATTCTTGGATTTTTTTTTCACTTAGGTAGTTGTCATTAATCAAAAGAGGGTGCATGTGTGTGTACATGTAATTATATATGTGTGTGTGTGATCTGTGCGTATTAATCACATATATATATATATATATATGACATGGATTAGATTAGAAAGTTAGTTTTGCCTATGTTGGGTTTGGGGTCATCTGTCAAATACAATAGGCAATTAGATCTGGATCTCAGAGGACAAGTAGCAACAGAAAACATAAATGTCAGAAGCATGGGCGCAAAGGTTTGGGTACAGGCCATGAAAAGGTGGGCAATAAACCATGGTGAACGTGTGCAGTGAGCAGATGACAAAAGGACGTGATTCCTGGGAAAATTGAAGTTTCATTGCTGAATGAGAAAGATGGTCCATCTTTGCCATGGCCCAGAAGCAGTTTTTTCAATGGTGTCTGGATCTCTGCTGCAGATGGCACGGCGTTGCTCCAGAACTGTGTCCATGTGGTGATTCTCCTGTTGGGGCCTGAGATGATTTCCACATAGCGTGTCTTTGCATAGTGGATACCTTGGGTACCATAGGGTCTGCTGGCCATTTGGCCCACGTAACAGGGATGCTCACACTCCAGCCCATGCTTACAGAACTCTTTCCTTACCTGGCCTCAACGAAAGCTAGTAGCCTTCAGAGTCACTCAGTAAATGGGCTGGAGCAGTATTCCCAAGTGTAGAATAAGCTGTCTCCCTAAATTAAACAAGCTTACCAACATTGTGCTACTTTCTTTATAGTAGGAGTTGTGAGATACAATAATTTGTTCTCTGCTTTGGGGGGTATCTCCCGAACCACTGAACCCTAAGAGTTTACTGATATGGTAGGTTTATTTTCTACCATACACAGGGTGTATGTGTCTTTTTATCTGGTCTAATTACCATAATGTCATTGATAAAATGGATCAATGTAATGTTCTAAAGAGTGTCCAGGCAATTAGATCCGTCTGGACTATATTAAAAATGAGGGTAAGAGAGTCAGCATAGCCTTAGAGCAAAATGTGTATGCCTCTTGTTCATTTCACAGAAACACAAACTATTTCTGATCCTCTTTTCTAATAGGGATGGAATATAATGTATTTGCTAGATCAATGGCTGGATACCCCATGCTGAAGCTGTGCTGATTTGCCCTTATCAAGGTACCATGTTTAGTACAACAACATTGAAGTAACTGTGTTTAAGATTTTATTCATCCATTTTCATCTGACATCTTTTTGTTTTTTTCAAAGGTCAGGCTCACAAATTAAATGCGATGTAACAGGAAATTACCATCTTTTCTTTAAATCTTCAAAGGTGGAGTTATCCACTATTTCCCTTGGGATATGGTAATTTTAATAATTTATTAGTTTTCTTGGATGGAGCCAATTTCCCACATTTCTACTTAACTGTCACCACTAGGATAGTTCTTACTTCAGAGATCAGGGAACTATATGGGTTCTATGAACTTCCTCGAAAGCTGCATGGACACCATATCCAATCATTCTTGAAACACCTTGGTATGATTTTCCCCCCAATTCTTGGTTACCTAAAAACAGTGCCAGAGACCTCGATGTTTTAGAGTCCTTCCTTATAGAGATAGTTTTGAGTTTTGAGTGTAGACAGCCTGGAACTTAGCTCACTAATGCTAGTGGAAAACTGTCAGTGTGAAATCTGCCTTGCCAAGTGTGTGGGAGCTCCCCTCTGGAACATTACCCAGTGTTCAGGGAACCATCCTCACCCCATTTTCACAGGAGCTGCTGCTTGGCCTGCACACAGAGACTCAGAGTATGGACCTGCCCGACCCACCCTCCCCCACCTTGCTTTGACCCTCTACTCACCCTGGTAGCTTAATACAAAGAACAGAAACTTTTGAGAGTTTAATGGCCTCATCCATCACTGAGAAACCAGAGTACCTCCCCTGGGTAATATAAGGCAAGCACAAATTCCTGGAGGCCACCTCCTAGCAGGTGCCACCTCCTGGCTGGAGGCCAACTGACACAGTCCATTACAGCATCTCCAGTACTGCACTCAGGAACACTGCACCCAGGAAAGAGAAAACTTGTGCATGACCTCAGCTATCACCGTTGCCTGAACCACCTGGCTAACCAAGAGGTCCTGAGTCTGTCCACATGACCGGTTCATTACTACTACAAATGGCATTTAAGAAAGTCAACATGCTAAGGCTGTCTATAACCAAGGGATCTCACAGAGCCATCATCACTTTCCTGGCACTCCCATCAGAGGTGGTGCTGGTACCCACAGATGGGAGACTTGAGGACAGGTCATGTCTCTGGATCCCCCAAAGACATTCCCTAGCACCAGCCTGAAGTGCAGTAGTCCCTTTGAATGGTAAGACCCAGAGGAGCAACAAAACTCACAGTAGTCTGGCTCTCAGGGACTCCTACTCCTACGGGAAGGGAAAGTGCATCATATCAAGGTAATACCCAATGAGACAAAAGAATCCAGATGGCAGGCCTTGAGTCCCAGATGTTTCCTCTGATGGAAAATTTCTTTCAGCACAGACACAGTGACAATGCTGCATTCAGCAGGGAAAATCTGCATTCTACCCCAATAATCAGGCAGCCCTATGCTCCTGAAGGGCCTTAGAGAAGGAGACTTCTTTTCCCCATCATCCACCACTGCAGACACAGCTGGGGCTTTTCTCACAGGAGCTTGGCATAGACAGCCTTTTTGGAACAATTTAGGGTGATTGCATTCCCACAGGAGGTACCTCATCCAGGTGGATGGAGTCTTTCATAAGAGGTAGAGTCACAATTCCTCTTTGCTTGGAATATCAACATTCCTGCAAATGAAAAGAGGTACCTGTCTGATCCGAATAGCTGAAATACTGGGTTAGGACTGTGTCTGGGAGGTGGATAGTTTTCCTGCTGGCTTGGCACAAGGGCTGAGGTGGCTCTGGTCATTCCCTCTGATAATACCTAAGAGTGTTTCACAGATAGCTCCTCCAGCCACCTCTGTAAAGGCTGGGACCTCTGCCCACCTTTGGATAATGCATTTTCCCCCTGCTTTAGTCACACCCAGTTTTTACTTATAGATATCTCCCCTATTGGCCTGAAGCCTGAACTATTCAACTCAGTACATTGAATACTGGTGAAAAAATAACAAATAAAAAAGTGCACACCATGGGAGAATAAGATAAACATCAAGAAACCTCTGCCATTCCAACTCTGTAGGAAGCAGTGAACTTGCTCACACACTGAGCACATTGCTACTACAATCAGCATCTAAGAAAGCTATCATACAAAGACTCTCTGTAACCAAGGAATTCATACAGTCTTTACTCCTGAAAGCACCAAGAGTCAAATTAGTCTATAATAAACTATGAAATAAAAGTCACATTATTAGGGGGAGAAACTTTTAAAAAATAGTCAAATCAAAAATAAATTCAAAAATAACTAGAAGAAATTTTTCTACCCAAATGAGAAGAAACCAGAAAAATAATTCTGGTAATATGAAAACACACGGTTTTATAACACCTCCAAAAAATTACATTAGCTCCCCAGCAATGGATCCAAACCAAGATGAAATATTTGAAATACTCAATAAAGAATTCAAACTGTTGTTTATTAAGCTACTCAAGGAGATTCCAGAGAAAGGGGACAACAACCATAAATAAATTAAAAAAAAAAAACAATTCAGAATGTGAATGAGATATTTTCTAAACAGATAGATTTTTTTTTTTTTTTTTTTTTTGAGACGGAGTTTCGCTCTTGTTAACCCAGGCTGGAGTGCAATGGCACGATCTCGGCTCACCGCAACCTCCGCCTCCTGGGTTCAGGCAATTCTCCTGCCTCAGCCTCCTGAGTAGCTGGGATTACAGGCACATGCCACCATGCCCAGCTAATTTTTTGTATTTTTAGTAGAAACGGGGTTTCACCATGTTGACCAGGCTGGTCTCGATCTCTTGACCTCGTGATCCACCCACCTCGGCCTCCCAAAGTGCTGGGATTACAGGCTTGAGCCACCGCGCCCGGCCAACAGATAGATATTTTAAGGAAAAACCAATTAGAATTGCTGGAAATGAAAGACACGCTTAGGGAATTACAAAATGCAGTGGAAAGTTTCAACAATAGAATAGTCGAAGAAAGAATTTCAGAGCTCAAAAACAAGGCTTTTGAATTAACTTGATCAGACAAAAATAAAGAAAAAATGATAAAAATAAATGAAGAAAATCTCCAAGAAATATGGGATTATGTAAATGGCTGAACTTAAGAATAATTGGTGTTCTTGAGGCAGAAGACAAAGTAAAAAGCTTGGGAAACTTATTAGAGGAAATGATTGAGGAAAACTTTCCTGGCCTTGTTAGAAGTTTAGATGCCCAAATACGTGAAGTTCAAAGAATTCCTGGGAAATTCACTGCAAAAATGTCATCACCAAAGCATATAATCACCAGGCTATCTAAAGTCAGCATGAAGGAAAGAATTCTAAGGGCAGTGAGACAAAAGCATAAGGTAACTTGTAAAGGAAAATCCATCAGACTAACAGCAGACTTCTCAGCAGAAAGCTTGTAAGCCAGAAGGGATTGGGGTTATGTCTTTATCCTCCTTAAATAGAATAACTTTCAGCCAAGAATTTTGTATATAGAAAAGCTAATTTTCATAAATGAAGGAGAAATAATGTCATTTTCAGACAAATAAATGCAAGGGAATTTGTTACTACCAGACCAGCCCTATAAGAAATGCCAAAAGGAGTTTTAAATCTTGAAACCAAGGCTTGGTATGCACCAGAATAGAATCTTTTGAAAGCTTAAAACTCATAGGACCTATGAAACAATAACACAATAAAAGAAACAAAGTACCTAGGGAACAATGAACATGATGGAACGTTAATGGAACAGTACCTCACATCTCAGTATTGCCATTGAAAGAAAATGGCATAAATGCTCTACTTAAAAGATACATATTGGCAGAATGGATAAAAAAAATTACAAACCAAATATCTTCTGGCTTTAAGAGACTCACCTAACACCATAAGGAATCATATAAACTCAAAGTAAAGGAGTAGAAAAAGATATTCCATGCAAAAGGAAAGGAAAAATGAGCAGAGGTAGCTGTTTTCATAGCAGATAAAACAGGCATTAAAGCAACAACAGTGAAAAAAAAAGATGAAGAAAGTCATTATGTAATGATAAATGAATCAATATAACAAGAAAATATTACAATCTTAAATATATATATATCTTATCTCTGGAGCTACCAGATTCCTAAAGCAATTACTGTTAGAGCTAAGAAGTGAGATAGACAGCAAAACAGTAATAGCATGGGACTTTAATATTCTACCAACAGCAGTAGACAGATTTTTGAGACAGAATGTCAACAAAGAAACACTGGATTTAAACCAGACTCTAGAAGAAATGAACCGAACAGATATGTACAGAAAGTTCTACCCAAGAACTGCAGATTATTTTCATCAGCACATGGAACATCCTCCAAGACAGACCACCATGTAATAAGTCACAAAACAAGTCTCAAGACATTTTTTTTTAAATCGAAATCTTATCAAGTATCATCTCAGCCCACAGTAGAATAAAACTAGAAGTCAACTACAAAAAGAATCCCCTAAACTATATAAACGTATGGAAATCAAACAACCTGCTCCTGAATGATATTTGAGTTTACAATGAAATGAAGATGAAAATTTAAAAATTCTTTGAAATTATTGATAATGCAGACACAAGTTAGCAAAACCTCTGGGATAAAGCAAAAGCAGTGCTAAGTGGAAAGTTTATAGTACTAAATGCCGGCATCTAAATGTCTGAAAGATTACAAATGGACAACCTAAAGTCATACCTCAAGGAACCAGGGACTTCACACTAGATGGAGTTAGTTGTTTCTGCAGGCCTAGCATGTTCATAAAAATTGGAAGTTAAAGTTTTTAAGGCATCTATCCGGATATCCACATCCCAAGTCTCATTGTCCTAATCCGTCCTGATTATGGTTCTGAACTTGACTTGGTGGGCCTTGTAGGGTTGAGAATTCAGCCTTCCGGAATCTCTGCCACTCTTGCAATAAGTCCTGATTCAGTGTCTTTACTCTAGCTGCCCCTCATTTTCAAGAGATTATGAATTTCTTTAAATGCTTCCAGAATACCCTCAGACTTCTGCATTGTACCTTGAATTGCTTCTCCCTGAACCACTCATTATCTCTTTAATGACGTAATGGTGGTGTGACAGCCAACTAATTTCATTTCTTACGTAACTTTTTCTTCTGTATTTCTCAAATATCAGAAATCAGAAGGTGAGTCCTTACATCTTATGTTAGCTATATGATCTAGTCCTGACTAAACATGAATGGGGGCTGAGGGTAGGTAAGAATATGTTTGATACTCAGAAACACAGAGGTGTCTTTTGGTGCTTCTCTGCCCACTTTAACAGTGAACAGTCAAGACCAGCAGCCATGACCTGAGAAAGGGCATAGTAACCTGGAGTTGAGACACCTCAGGGATAAGGGTATGAGTCACTCCACCAGCAGAGGTGTCAGCTGCAGGAGAGGGCATCTAAAGTGAGTGGAGGAGGCTGGTGATAAACATCAGGTAAAGGCTACAGGTCAATTACAGTCTTGAGATGCAGCTCCTATATCTACTAACTTTTTATGTTTCCCCAGGAAATGAGAGCAATTTTGGAGAAGCTCTTCCCAAGTGAGGCAAACTTGCTGTAAGAACAAGTAGATCTGAGCAAGGAAAGGATGCTGTTGTAGTGCCAACTGTGGTATTCAGCCCAGACTCCCTCTTCAGGGGTGACATACCATGCCTCATTGGCTGAGAAGTGTAGACTACTGCCTATTCAGAGACATGTCCCTCACTGGGAAAAGCTGTAGGGAATTGCTGTGTCCAAGGTTAAATCCCCTGAAAGGGGATGACCTGTCAATGACTGTCTGATGTGAGGACACAAAAGTCAAAGCTCTTTGCCTCAAATGGGGACAACTCTGAAAGGTAATTTCAGCTCCAGAACTCACTGTAGAACTAACTGGCTGAGCCTTGATTGCAAAAACATTGAGGGTCTGCTTCTCCTCCGTCCAGTCCTGCCCTCCTCACTTTCTCCTGAGAGGACTTCCCAATTAATTTCTCAAACAAAATTTTTTAAATCTCAGAACCTGTTTCTAAGGAATCCTGGTTCAGACCCTATTTCATTAAGTGTTGTCAGCTTTCTGCTAATACAGGCAGATGCAATCCCTAGTGGGGATTTAGTTTAAGAAAGATTCCTGAGAACTGAGGTCCTTACAGGTACATAGTAAATCACAGGTACCTATGTCATTCTCACTTAACAAGCAGTCTTTTAGTTAAAAAAGTCAAAGCTCTTATTTAAGTGAAAGATAATTGATATTATCTGTAACAGAACTGATCTGTTTTTTAAAAATATGGATAGGAGAAGTTAACTAAAATCTTACCCAAGCAAGGAAATAGGTCAAGTGTCAGGACAGAGATACAATCTCTCAGACTTAGCATCAGATGCAGAAAAGAACCAATGACTGCATAGATCTCATATAGCCCTGAGTATACACTGGGATAATTTTATTGCTTTTTCTTTTCAATTAACTCAAATTAATTGTTTACACTTATGAATTACTTTCTTCTGTTTTACAAGAGTTTTCTTTTTCTAGTCTTCAAGTTGAAAGCAGAGATCATTTAATTCATATGTTGAGAAAAATCAGTCATAATTTTTTGGAAAACAATCACATTTTATCTCAGAGTCACTAAATCGTCTCTTTCAGAAATAACTGAGACAGGTTATGTTGGTAAGTATTCAGACAAAAAATTTTAAGCTGTTAATTTTTTAAAATTTCTTTTATGACTTGACCACAATATTGTCTCAAAAAATTGTGTTTTATTTGCATTTCTGGCCATTTTTTTGCCCTATTTTTATTCCCACTGCCATTTAAGCAGTGCAGTCACTTGAAATATGACTCTCCATTAAAAAATAAAATTATTTTCCCAAGTGTTTGAAACTTTAGTATAAAATAAATTAAGTATTTCTAGAATTTTTAAAGTTTAAATCTTGGCACAATGAATCATAGCAGGATTGTCAGCTAAGGACTGTATCTCTAACAAGCTTAAAATCTGAAAATAAGACCAACTAAAGTTATTTTTGCATATCCATCTAATCAT
Source organism: Saimiri boliviensis (assembly GCF_048565385.1). NCBI lineage: Eukaryota > Metazoa > Chordata > Mammalia > Primates > Cebidae > Saimiri > Saimiri boliviensis. The sequence continues at coordinate 66,246,892 of NC_133451.1, read as the reverse complement.
CATTTTTCAATCTTAAGAGAAATTGTGAAAACAAAATACTAAAACACTTTTTAAAAATCTTCTAAAGATACTATCTTTTCTATTTGTTAGAAAATCTTCTGCAAAGCAGTGATTAAATCCAAGATTCTTCTTCTGACATAATGTTTACAAATCCCATATATTTATATTCTCTGCCTCTCTGTTTCTTGTTTTCCTTTTGATTTCTGTTCTGTTTTTTACATTCAATCTTTTCCACTATGAATACATTAATTCTACTAGTTGAAGACCAGCCCTGTCATTACTATGGTAATGGTAGCCTAAGTGGAGAGAAAAAAGTAAAGAAAAGAAAACAAGCGAATGATGAAATTAAAGAAAGAGACAGACAAAGATCTCTTGTAGTATATATTTACCCATATGTATATTAACTTCATGAATCTTCTCAATTTTCCTTCTTCCATTGAGACCCTTTGTTTCCTTGGTTCAAGACCCAAGAAAATAACAGAATCTGCAATTTGATATTGAATAGGCACAGGATTGAACCCAAATCTTAAAACTTAATAGTGATGTGACCTTGGGCAAGTTTTATTAAGCTCTCTTAAGCTCAGTTTCCTTCCTCATAAATGGAGTGCTTTCCTTGCAGGGCTTTTGAAACTTGACATATGCATATAACAAATTTAGGACAGAGCCTGGCATTCATTCATTTATTCATTCTCACATTTGGCAAATATAGAATGACCACTCTCTATGTGGCAGGCATTATGTTAGGCTCTGTGTATTTAGGTTTTGGGGAAATAGAAACGGTACATTTTAGGCATGAAATAAATGTTAACTGTTAAAACTGAAATAGAAATGGTACATTTCAGGCATCAAATAAATGTTAACTGTTAAAAGACTAGAAAGCTTACTTCAGGAAAAAGCTTAATGATTCTATGAGAAAGTAACAGAATGTGAGAATCAATAGTGAGTAAAGAAGTAAACATGAAATTATTATTTATACATCTCAAGTATTGATTGTGAAACAAATGAACAAAAGAGAAACATAAAAGCTTTTTAAGTTATTAATATGTTCTGGAGGAATGTACGTAGTTACACATAATGTTAGAAAATATTAAATCTGAATATGAATATTAATTCTGTTTAAAAGTAAACACTGGGAGAATAAAAGTATAATATTTAGTATTTCCTGTCTGTAAACAATAGAGTAGAGAAAATAATCTTTCTACAGAAGTAAGTGGGGGAAGTTAAAAACTTGTAGAAACAGAAAGCAGATTAAAATGGTAAAAGTAAAAGGACAGCATATACCTACTGACAATAAATGAAAAAAAATTGGAACTCAAATACCTGGTGTTGCAGCAGCATTTGAAAACTGTGACAGAATCTCAGCACTGCCAGTCCTGGGTCTTCACTTTATGAAATTGCTGAACCAACTCTGGAAATGCCTGCTCTCAGTCCTATCAATTAAACAATACACACCTTTCTGATTTTGTCTGTTAGTTGAGTGTTTTTTCTTTATTCACAAAATAATCCTCAACCAAAATAGCTGAGAAGCAGTGGAACTTACAGGACAGAGAAAATCCTTATGACAGTTTGTGAAACTCCCATTAAAATATGAACTATGTATATTATGTAATAAAATCTAACTGAAAGGTTTACACAAATTCCCTTAAAATGTATTGTGATATGTTAGTACATTCTTATAACACATTCATGCCCGTAATTATTTTACCTACTAAATGTTAAGTTTCATTTTGTTGTAGAAAAAAATGAGTTCTTGTCACATGACTTATGAAAATTTAGGCACGTGGACACATTGTAAGGTGAGTAAGGCAGGGTTTATTGGGTGAAATGAAGAAAGGAAAGAGAAACTCTCAGCAAAGTGGGACAGAGTCCTCCCAGCAGGCCCTCATCTTACAGATTGAATCCCAGGCCACCGAACAGGATCTGAAGAGGCCAGGCTCCAACCCCATGCAAACCAGGTGAACTTCCCAAGGCTCCACCCTGTCCTCCCAGAGCGCAGGTGGGCATTATTCAGAGAGAATCAGTCAAGAAAAGGCAGGCTTCATCCAAGACCAGCAGTTAGGTTTTTCAGCCTTCAGGCTGTTTTAGGCTTGAAGGCAGGGTTTTGTGAGGGACCCTTGGCTGTCTCTGTTCTATCAGTTTGAATGATTTTTATTTAATGAATTTAATGAACTAATTAATATTCTGCATATCCTTAGTAAAATATGTCTGAGTTCTGTCACCTCCTGAGGACTCGTGATGTGTAGTCTACTCTCCCAGAAATGTATGTAGTACAGTTCCATTTGTTAAGTTACAGTTTTGTTTGTTCCTAAACATTTTATGTCAGTTGTATTTGTTATTTTAATAATATATTTTAATTAATTATTCATGCAAATCAATGAAATATGAATGGGAAATAGAGAAATGTTTGTATGAAAATTAAATGCTTTAGAATGACTCAATAAAGAGGAATGGCTGAAAAAATGATGTCAAATTAGATGTAGGCAAGATATTTAGGAGATATTGTAAAACCATGGAAATCTAAAGGGATTTAACATGGTTTTTGCTTCACCAAAGTATTTAAATTCCTTCATCCTTTAAAAGAAACTGAAACTGGAAATCTTAGTCAATGTTATGAGTGTGATTTAGGCAAGAAAGACCAGGTGAAATTCCCATAAGTGATAAATTCTCAAGGAAATGGCTTTCATTCTACATCAAAAGATTGGAATTTGCATGTATATTTATTTATGTTAACATAAAATAAAATGTTTATGATATTTTCATTTTTTCATTGTTCCCCAATTGAACTAACTTTTCTGATGAGTTAATTGACTACTAGACCCATTCACGATGGTTAAAAGCATTTCTATTGTTCTTAATACATTTATTTTCTTTCATAATATCCAAAGTTAATTAATTTTAGTAGGTGAATAAGTCATTTGGGTTTGCTTCTGACCCTCAAGAGTATTTTTGTCTTCTCAGAAACTTTTGATGATTTTTCTGAAGTTGGGATAGAACTCTGACTTTATCATGAATATTCTAATAGCCATACTAGGAGATTAGCACTGCCAGGTTAAGTTTTTCTGTGTTGGCAATTTTTATAATATGCACCCTTTCCACATGATTATACATGTAAGCTATTTCTAAATTCTTTGTGAATTCTAAAGCTTCCTCTGACACCGGTAACTAATTTACCTCATTTTACCAGCAGTTGACTTGTGATTAGTTACAAGAATGATTGTTTCAGGCATCAGTTTTGCTTTGGAATAGCTGGTTTTGCCTATATAAGGAAAGAGAATTCTACTGGAGGTGAACTTCCTAAATTACCACTGATTTTCAAAATGTTTGCATAGTTTAGAGTGTACATGTGGGTGTTCTTTTTCTGATACAATTCTGTCTTGTCATTTTGTTAGCGTGAATAGCATCTCAAACATGGGGGGAATCATTTGAATACTACCCCATGTGGCTTATGGCAACCTGGCATATATTTGCAATTCAAAAGGTTAATAGCAAGCATGTGGGTGCCATTTGTTCTGAAAATCAAGGGACTCAGTTATTAAATACACCATAATACATACTTAACCAATTAGGGCATTACTAGAAAACCTGACTTCCGGAAGGAGGCTACTTCACAGATTTTACAGCCAAGTGTGGGGTGAGGGGATTACCAAATGCTGAAGTGTCAGTTCCAAAGTTTAACTCCTAATTTGCCAGGCTGGGAATAGCTTTATGAAGTTTTTCTCTCCTTCGTTTCTATGTTGATTTAACAGTAGAAAGCGTTTCCATATGGCCCAAATCCAGTCACTGCAGAGAGCTGGAGAGCTACAAAAACTGGTATTTACAACTATTTCACGTTATCTTTTTTTCTCAAAAATTACTTGATTTTGGCTTCATTTTTGGAACCATATAATACCTGCATAGTAATGGTTCTTATCCTACTTTTTTTGTATATCTACGAAAGGGGAAGTAACTTCCTTAAAACATTCTCTGGCATCTTGCTGATACTTATAACAATTATTATAAAACTTTTCCTTCTGAAAAAAATTCTAAAAAGTTGAAAATACAAACAGTTGCTAAGGTGGGTATGACACGCGCTGCCAGTACTATAGGAGGCTGCTATGGTAGCGTGAATATTGGGTAGAGGTAAGAAATTTAGGAGTTGCAATAGTTACCTAAGACTTAAGGCTCTGTGGACAAATGGCTTCACCAAGTGGCAATAAAACTCCAAATATTTTCAGTCAACTGACATATAAAAGGATATCATACTGATTGGGGTGCAAGGGCATAGCTGTCACTAAATTGCTAAGACAAAAGAATAGTTCTTAACTGAAAAGGCATGTAGTCACTTGGTATAAGGAAGGCAGGCATGATAGGACTTCTCCAAGCCTGTTCTCTGGACTGGAGAGGAGGATTAGTTTCTGAAGTATCACTTACAAAGTGTTTTCTAGTTTTTTGACCCGGAGCACATTTCAATAATATTGTTCGCCACATTACATTAAAATGGCCTGCAGTCTGCCTAAGGCTCAGGAACTTGGAATCTGGATGCAGACTGCTACTTGAGATGGTTTTCTGGCTCTGGCACCTGTAATTGTTCTGTGCCTCAGTGTTTTTTTAATTGTGAAATGGAGGGAGTAATAGTGTATTTACCTTGCAGGTTGAGGTAAGGATTAAACAAGTTATCTGTAAGTGCATGGAATAGGCCTGATCTAGACAACATCCTCAGTGCACATTAGTTATCATCTTCATGTGCCTGTTTCTTTCACTAGGACTAGTTTGTTAGGTCCTTCCAGGCAGTTACCATGCAGTATTCTTTGTGTTCTTAGTAAATTATCTGGGCATTAAGGAGTTTTGCTTTTAATTGGAGAGACCATCTTGTATCGCGGGTTTTCTTTCTGCTTTTGGCATTTGGTGGAGAAGGGGTGTTGTGGTGGGGATCAGTAGGGGAGGAGTGGATCAGAGTGCTATGGCAGAAACAGGCTGACAGCTTGATGCCCACACAGAAAAGTTTTCTGTTTTCTGTCTTCCTCCTCCGCATGCCTGCTGTGCAGCTTAGAAAGAAGGAAAGAAGAAAAGGAGAAAGACAGTGGCCTCTGGGTTGAGATTGAATGTGTGGGAACGTGGGCGGTAATGTGAGGGAGAGAATGGAGAGATTTGTTTGCTAAAAATCTATAAAATGAAATTTTAGAAACATTGCAGCTATTGATTTCTAATCTCACCCTAGGGACCAATAATCTTGATGAGATTTCCCGGTAAGTGTGGGGTTAATGAAAACTCATGGAAATCAGACAAATAAAATCAGAAAGTTACAATTAAATTCCAGCCTCAGGAACATCTGTTTTACCATTCTTTGTGCTTCGATAGTGTTTACTTTATTTATGCTTCTATTATGTCACTGGTTATTTTGGACTTGTCTGTTGTAATATCTGTCATAACAGATGTTACGAGATCATGATTTATTTAACTTTTCACTCCTAGCACCTAGCGTGGTATCTCGTAAATTGTAGGTAAACAATAAATGTTTGAAGAAGAAAAATAAGAGAAAAAATTGAGAAAGGAAAGAAAAGACGGAAAGGCAAGAAAGTGAAAAGGCAAGCAGAAAAGAAGGGAGGGAATGTAGGGATGGAGGCAGTGAGGCAGGGAAATCCAGGCTCGTGCTTATTTTCATAGCTGTTGTAAATGATTGCAGAAAAATTCTCTTCTTCAAGAGGCCTAGGAAACAGTATCATAAATCTTTCCCAATAATATATTCCAGAGAATAATAGCATTATTTGAATGGACATATTATGAAGACCATAGATCTTTATATAATCTAATTTTTACTATGGAAGATCAAGTTTTAGGAATATAAGAAATGAGTTAAAAAGAAGTTTATCTGATTAAATTTGACAGCCCAAATACATTTACAAAATCATCTTCAATAGTTGGGGAAAAAAGAAAAGATAATGTTTTCCAACAAACATTTTGAATAATGTAATGAAAATGCCATTGCATTATTCATCAAGTTTGTCTAAAGCACCAATATGAACTTTTCACCTACTTTTAATTTCCTCATAGGTTGTATAAACTAAACCATTACACTTTCGTTAAACCAGAACACCTTTCAAACATTTTTTAGGCTCTTGAGGTTGATGAATTGTTTATTGTTAAGTGTTTTGGTTGTCAGAAGGAGACATTCTAATGAGACTTTGGAAGCTATATATGAAAAGTCTCTTTGAAAAAATAGTGCACTTGTTGAGAAGTGGTTTGCTCAGATTCAGACTGGCTCAGCAGTGTGCCCCCCCTCCCTTTTTAAAAAATATATTGCTCAGTATCTTCATAACTTCAATTTACAAGTCAGAGCAGGCCAGTACTTTCTAATACTACTCTTTTACCACTGAAGGAAAAATACCTTTTAAAAGAATTTTGATGTTGTTAATTATCTGCTAGAGATAAAATGGTGACAAGATAGGAGACACAATCCTTTGATAAATGACCTTAATCCAAGTAAGATGTTCAGATTTGAATGATAAAGGAAAATATGCCACTTAATTCTGGTTCCCTTGGATACTAGGACAGAACAAGTTTCTTCTAGGTTTTGTGTTGTTTACTTCTAGATTTAGCAAATACAAATGGGCTCAAAAATACATTGGTTAACTCTAAGTATAATGTCTACTTCTTTAGAGATTCTTAATACAAATGCCCATACAATTCCTCTTCATTTCTTATTTTAAAAGAGAAAGTTAAGGCTTTTCTATCACATGTAACTCCTAGCTATATACTATAATATAGTATATTATTAACATGTGACTCCTACCTATATATGTATGCATTTTGCATATGGCTATTTCAAGCACCTCAGCAGTGCCCAGCAGGAACATAGGCAACATTCAGTAATTGTTTGTTGAGCTGAAATTAGTAGTTAGCACTCAAGAAGTGTTATTTGAATGAATGGATGGATGATGACCCACGAGTAATGCCCCTTTTGTTGCCTGTCACAGTTATTCAATATGCATCAGCATGAAATATCAGAAGGTCAGTCAGTCTTAGATCTATTCAGAGAAGTAAAATGTTGCTGTCTTTAAATTCAGTAACTCTGCCAATTTCAAGGACCATAAATATATGCTGTAGACAGCAAATAGCATTTAGTGATTGAAAACCAGAACACATATTTAACCTTTACATCAACCAAGTGTCTGCCTTTCCGAAGCAAAGAGTTATAAACATCTTTTTACATTTATTGAAAGAAAATGCTCATTTGTCTTTTTTTATATACTGGAGAAAAGTCTATTTGATTTTCTTGGAATTTAAGGATTGTTTGATTGGTTTTCCTCACTCTTTTAAATAAAAAATAGTCAGGAATTAAACATGGAATGTTTTCTTGTAACATGATTTTCTTTTTTCAGGAGTAACAGCCAACTGCGCAAAAGCCATGAGAATGGAAGTCATTTTCTCACTCATTTGTGGGCTTGAGTTTCGGTAGGAGGGTAACCTTGAGTCCTTTTCTGGAGAGATATTTTACAGGTGGAATCTTAGCAGCTTTTAGATACATGGATTAGTAACTGCCTTACATGAGATTCAAGTTAAACCTGTCTTGCTGACTTCAATTATACAGCAAAGGCTGTTCTATGCCATGCTCAGATTATTATTAGCAATACTAGTGACTACTCAGCAGATCCCACAGAACACTAAGCAGTCTAAGATACATTCCTCAAACTGAATTGGCCTGCAAATGCTTTTTGAAAATGCTTTTCATTTATATTAATACTTTGGGAAGCATGTATAGAAATATTCTCACCTCTACTGACTAGTAAATGATTCAAGAAAGTGTGAGCAAAGTAATTTTTAAAAAAGAAAATCTAATAATGAGAGTAGTGAGATGTTCATCCATGCAGAAGGAAAGATCATAGTAAAAAGACAAATATTGGAGTTAGAAAGGGCATTGGCGATAATTTATATGTAGTTCACCTCTCACATAGAGCATTTGCTTGACCAAATATTAGTCAGGCTCCTGAACCTTCCTGTAGGCCCATCTGTGCATTTCCTTGTAATATCCAGTTTTAGCAAGAATCCTGCTAATTTATAGTTTAGCAAGTTTAGCAAGAACCTCACCCGCATCTTAGAGATATGATGACCCTTGATATCTGACTGGGTTCCTCATCGCACATCTGCCCTCAGGTCGTCTTCCTGGCCTGTTCTTAGCAAGCATCCTCTTAGGTCAGTTTTGCCAGAATCCTCCTTACTTCTGATGCTTCCTTTAGGAATTTTCCACCCACCAACCCCCATCCACCCTGCTTCCTGACTATAAATGGCTATTCACTTGCCCATGCTGTATTTGAAGTTGGGCAAAATTGTCATATGTGGTAATAAACAGAGCTGGGACTTCAATTCTGAACTTCGTTTTACTTATCTGTAATAGGACACCTTAAATTACCATGACCCTAGGCATCCTGTAACTTAAAGAACTGCATGAAACTGAAGGTGAGACATTTAGTTCTGTAATGAAAATGGAGTCTTCAATTTTCTAATGCTAGTGGAGAAGGAAGGAGAAAATGGTGCCTTTAAAACATAGTTTAAGCAAGTGGAAGGAAAAAGTGACTTTAACACATCTAATTTTTTAGGTACATGATTGAAAGCATGATATTCAGTGAAGAAAAGGCTAAGCACAAAATGATGCTACATGTTGTTTTAATGCCCACATAGTGATGAATAAAGAATTGCATGGAAATAGCAGATATGCAGTTCAGGATATTAGTTACATCTAAGAGAAAGGAATAGTGACTCAATCTGAAAGGGGTAACTTAACTAGGTATTCTTTTGTAATAATATTTTATTTTTCAAGCTGGCAATGTTATTTTTTAAACCTGTGTCTATCTTAACTATTGCCCAGTAACTTTTCACAAGCTTATGCAAGAGCAATCTGCAGTTAAGGATGTGATTATAGACTCATGCATAACTATGCTACATATACAACCTTTCCCATTTCACCACCTAAGTACTGGGTTAAGAGATATTGACATGATATTAATATTGTTTAGCTTATCGAGATTTAGTGTTTCACATCATGAGGCTGATTATCAGACTTGCTACTGGTGACCTCTCTTTTCTCTCTCATTCCAGTTCTCACTTTCTTCACAAGATACATCTCCCCTGACTTCCGCTTGGGTTCTGGCACTGTTCAGCCCATACACTTATTCTTATACCAACTCAAGTCAGTATACTGTCACACTTATCTACCTGTTGACCTTCCTTTCTCAATTTTAGGGAAAGCCCATTTTTTCTGGGTTCAAATCTCTTCTGGTATAAACTACATAAATTGTAAGAACGTCTGAATTTTTAGCAAGTAATTCATGCAATACATTCTTTCTGGTAATTCCAATACATGTAGATCTAAGGCAATTGAGTACTTACCACTCTGAATTAAAAGAAAAAAAAATAGGAGCATACTATTTTAACAAAAGTAAGCATTTTTTAATTGAACTGGGGTACTAGTAGGTACATGGTTTTTTTTTTTTTTCATTGAACACTTCTCAATCTTATGATTCATAAAATTGTATTGAATTAAAGTTCTGAGAGTCTCTGCTGTGTCCCAAGGATTTCACTAAGCCATTTTATCTAATTCTTTCTCCCTGTCTCCATCATCCAGCTCCTGTTCTTTTTGAGCCATCGGAAAAAAAAAATGAAATTCTAACTTGTTACAACCAACTATTCATCCAGATTTAAAGGTGTTATAGCACAGATTCCTGTGTCAAAAAATCTCCTGGGAGTGATTATAAAGTGTGAGGCTGTGCGAGGAACTGCATGGCTTTTTGGCTACAGCATGACAACGGCCTGATTTCCCAGGAAACACCAAAGGGGCATGACTGTGCAGGGAAGTGGAGGCCAAGTTTGTACTTCATCAGGAAGAAAAATCTAGTTGGCAGTATAGAGATGTCACAAAAAAGACACCAGGCTTGATCTTTCATTTTCTGATCCCTTCCTCCAAACCCAGGACTGTGGCATGTACTCCAAGGCAAGCAACATACTGTATAAAGAGAGAATTAGTTTAAAATTTAATCTATGGCATCATGAAGCAAGTCCAGTGGCAGGGTCAGACAGTATAAGCTCTGGAGATTCCCAGGAGTACATGTTCTGCTTTAAGATTATCGTCTTCAAAAAAACTTAAAGAGTTTTGGCTTTCCCGATTGGCCCCCACTGCCAGCCTTGATGTTGATGGAATAACCATCAACATCAATAGATGCCCTCATTTCCCCTCTGCTAGTCTTAAATGCCAGTTGTATGGAGATGACTTTCAGTGGAGGCATTCCCCTTTTATGATCCTGTATATTTTGGCTCAACAGCCTGTTGCATCAAAGTCATTCCTCAAAACAACTGGTAGTTAAACCACAGAAGCATGGGATTTTTCACCTTGCTAGTTGGGAGGAGCAGTTGGGAATTTGGCTTGACGTGGATTTCTAAGGGAACTTTCCTGGATATAATAAGGTATCTCAGCTACATACCCCCAGTAGCATTTTGGCTTGGAAATTGGGAGTCTTATTGAGAAGTTAGGTTCTAATAATGAGTCCAGTGTCACTCTCTGGTTTTATTCTATGTTACCTCAGGCGAGTTTTCAGGTAGCAATATTGATAAGGGAAAGAGGTAGGTGACAACTGAGGCAAGATCCCTGAGAAACTTCTCAAGCTGTGTATTTATCAAATTGCACATGTAGGGACTGGGAGGAGGTTTCATGAGGATGTTATGAAGATAGTTTAGACCATGTAAGATGTAGATATTATTTTTGAAACTGATATTTTCTCTTTTCAAATTTTCCTGTTCATAAGTTACCTACTTTTTTCCCTTGAGGTTTCTGTTTTTACCATTAATTCAACAAATTTTGTGTTTATATGAGTGAACTGTAGTTGTGATTCAACACTACAGTTGTGTGATAATACTGTATAAAATCAGTATCTTAAAAAGGTATCTGCAGTCTCATATTTATTGCAACATTATAAACAATAGCCAAGATAGTCAACCTGAGTGTCTATCAGTGAATGAATGGATAGAGGAAATGTGGTATATATATATACAATGGAATACCATTCAGCCATAAAAAGAAGGAAATCCTATCGTTTTTGGCAACATGAATGAAGCATAGCAGTTCTCATATATGTCACCTTGAAACTGTCTGAGCAAACCCAATCACCATATATGATCCTTAAACGTCTAAATTAATGAATTTCAATACCCAACTGTCTTCAAAGATGGTGTGTGTCACAGACCTAAGTAAATTTAGAAACTAAGAGGATCTGCCTCAATAAAATGTCAAATATGTGACCAAGAATATAGAGATAAGATGGATAGTCTAGTCTTGTGTGTGTTATTTCAACTGAAAGGAACTTCAATAAAATAAAAATACTAGCAGAGTTTTTAAAATTTTAATTTATGACTTTTAAATTTTTTACAATTTCAGATTATAGAAAATCAGATCTGGAAACCATACCTCAAGCAACTTAGTGGTGCATAAAGTCATAATCACCAATTGTCATTCATTGTCAATAAGAAATAATAGGATGACTTATTACCAACCTGCGGGTTTATATATTACATGTTATTTTTATTACCATATTTACTTTGTAAACAGGCTTTTCCTCATCTCTAGAGAATAGCAGCATTTTTAATGTTTCCTGGTCCTTTCTGGGGCAGCAGATATTCAACATGCCCTGAGCGCCTTCCAGCTCTACTACTATACCATGTTTACCCCGCCTTCATATCACCAAAGTTAACTCTCCTGTTATGGGTTCAGCTCTCTCCTTTAATCCTTAGCTAATGGAACCCTAAAAGATTTCACTTGCCTTCTCAATACTTTACAGCTTTGGCCTTCGTTAAGGACACTGAGGGACATACTTAGTGTGATTCTCAAGCAAGCTTCTCTATAGGGAATTTGAAGGCTGAAGTCAACCATGGGTATGGTGAATAGACATAAATTACATCACTCACATTTTCCACAAGGAGCTCTATGTACTTATTTATTTCAATGTAATAATATACATTGTGGAATGGTAAAATCTAGCTAATTAAAATATGTATTTACCTCACAATATTATCATTTTTGTGGTGAGAACCTAGATGAGTATCTGGCCCTTAGGAACACTCAATAAATAGTTTCAAGTGAATGAATATTGGTCATTTTTTGTTTTAGTAATTAAACTATCTCCATTTCAACTTACTGGCAGCCCTTGTGAATTACTATAACGCAGGCTCAGTACAATACAAAAATGTCAGGAGGCTGGGCCAGTGATCAGGAGACAGGTGAGGAGGGTTCAGTATTTTTAATATCAGGATCACATTTTAACTTGTTTTCTTCTCATTAGGAGATCCAATTCAGGGGTGTCCTAACTGAGAAACACATTGGGTCAGTGTGTGATGTTACACAGAAAAATAAACAATCCCTCTAATAATAATGTCAGGAAATAGATTTATTTTATAGTGTGTCATCCATGATGTTTTAATATTGTCATAAACTATATTAAATTATCTAATCTATCTAATCCTTTAGGGAAATGGCTTTTATGTTATCACACCTAATTTTAAAAATATATATTGAAATTTATAAACTGATCACAGTGACACAGCTAGACAGAAGAAGACTGGAACCCAAATTTTCTCCAAGTATTCTTTCTATCATGTCATAGATACAAGACCCTAGGGGGAAGCACTCAAAGATGGATCAGGCATAAACTAACTCCCTGAGATGCACCCAGTCCACAGGTAAGATTATTAGTCATGACTCAGGTAGAAATTGGAGATGCCATCAGATAAATACATGTAACCTGCAGTGGGAGGCTAAGACAGTGAGAGCTGACTTCTATCTGGGAGATGAGGAAAGTCTTCCTGGGTTGCTGAATAAACAGGATTTTTAGGATGCCAAGGATTTGGACATTTGGATTGTAAAGGAAGATAAGCTTAAATGGAGGAAAGCACGTAAGCAAGGCTAGAGCTTGGGTTAAGGATTACCGAACAGTAAGTAGCTTAGTGTGGCAAGATCTTAAATGGGTGTGGCGTATTGTATGGTTGAAAAGACTGTTTGGGGCCAGATTGTGAAGGAACTGGAATTTCAGAGTGAGGCACTCAAACTTATTGTGGAGACAGTGATTACTCAGAGCAGGAGTTGTCTGAGTGGACCACTGAAACTGTGGGGCAGGGGAAATAATATGCTTGGACTATGGCCACACCTTGTATACTCTATTTTTATCAAATCAAATATGTGCGCACCTGTTTCTTTGGCTAGTGTCAGGAAATCCTCTTATATTTCCCCAGGGTAAGATATTCCTTGTATACCTCAGAAGGGGAAACTGAAGATCCTATGAGCATTTCCAAGAAATGGGCTGTCCCAGGGCAGTAAGCCCTGACTTCTGCCCAACAAAACAGATCTGCTTTGAGCAGGGTGTGCACTGCACATATTCAGTTGATAGCAATGGGAAAAACAGATATTCCATCTGTCCAATGATCAAACACATAAAATCACACAGGAATGTACAGTATGCTGGTTTGAACAACATAGGCATTTGCCTAAACCGGAGAGAAAAGACCTGCCTGTTTATGTCCCCTGGTAAGAACATTAGTGAGGGGAAGCTTTGATGTTTAAGCAATCATATAATCGACCCTGCTGTTGGATCCAGAAGCCCAGGGTTGGTTTCAGGAATGAACACTGAACATTTTTAATGGCACTATGAATAAATGGAGGCATGTGGTGAAGAATGTTAAACAGATAGACTATTATCTCTGAAATATTCTGATTTTGCAGATTTTGAACTTTGCCTCCCAAAAGTCACATTGTTAGGGTTAGTAGATTTAGGTATTAGGTGCTATTCCCTGCAACAAACAAACAACTCAGATTCTGAGTTGTTTGGTGGGCAGAATATTTTGTACAAATTTTAAGAGGACAAGGTAGACAGAGAGGATTTAAACTACAGGAGAATATATCTGTCCTAGGATATTATGATTAGAATTGGAGGCAATTCCTCACCCCTTTACTTTACCCCATATATCCAATAAATTTGTCCAGTTCTATTTACTCATCTTTGACAAAACTATAATCATCTGGCCCTTTCTGTCACCATCTTAGTTGAGGAACTAATCGCTTTCTGAATGAGTGTAATAGTTTTCTAACTGGGTATCTTGTCTCCATTCTCCTTTTTCCTGTATCCAATCGGCAAACCATCTCTTATTTTCCCTACCCAATCTGCAACTGTTCCAAATGAACATTCTTAAAATACTATTCTCACTTAGTCACTCATCCATCCATACCACTTCATGGTGCTTCATTGCCTACTCTGTAGCTGAGCATTCAAAATACTCTTGATTAAGTTCACCAAATAGCTGATACTCCTTCATTCCAGTATTTATCAACACATACCCTGATTTGTGCTACACGAATCTAATTTTTCTATTTCGCACTTTTTGGAAATTCCCTCTCCCTCTGCATTGCCATCCTCTGATTAATATGCTCTTTCTTCTAACGTTCCTCTTCATCAGCCTGAATCTCAAAATTTTACCTTATTGCTCCAGTACACTTTGATTTCTACGTCTGAGTATGCCTTTCCAAATTTATGTGTGAACTCCTAACTCTGGCCCTAAAATATGGACTGCCTTATTTGGTTATTAATCCACCGTTCAGCTGAGTATTGTCTCCCAAAGCCATTTTATGTGCCGTCAGGTCAAGAACCATTTGCAGTTCCACTTTTGTAAACTCCAAAGTGTTCAGTAGTTTTACAGAGTTTGCTAACTGAAACAAGAACTCCCTTCCCAGAGAACTCACCCAACATGCCAGTGCTAATCTGGAATCTTGCTGTTTTCTCTGTTTCATTTTTCATTGTAGGAGTGATAAAGAAATGTTTTCATGGTTGAGTTTTATGAATTTTAGTAGAGGGCTGGAGAAAGGTGATATAATAAGAGGACAAAATAGGAAGTAAATTAATCTTTGCAATTTGAAAATGGTCCTAACATTTCCTTTTTTTTTTTTTTTGAGATGGAATCTCACTTTATTGTCCAGGCTGGAATACAGCAGTGCGATCTCGGCTTGCTGAAACCTCCACCTCCCAGGTCCAGGCAAATCTCCTGCCTCAGCCTCCCTTGTAGCTGGGACTACAGACACATGCCACCACACCTTGCTAATTTTTGTATTTTTAGTAGATATAGAGTTACACCATTTTGGCCAGGCTGGTCTCCATCTCCTGACCTCAGGTGATCCATCTGCCTTGGCCTCCCAAAGTGCTGGATTGCAGGTATGATCCACTGCACCTGGCCATTCCCTCTCCTATTAATCTTTCCCTAGGAAACTGAGTTTTACTAAAGTATTTAATAAGAGATTTGAGGTCCTGGGTGAAGGGATGGTCCAAATGAGATACACTGTAGATTTTATTCTCAACTCCACTTCTGGTTGTCCAGGATTAGGACACACTGCTCACTGCAAGTTTCCTGATAAATGTCACAGGCCATACCTCCCCTGGCTATTAGAACTAAAACAACTTCATTCTACATTGAACTAAGCAAATAAGCACTTATGCTTTCTCTTTGAAATCATTATTAAATCATTCATTCAAAAAAATAGCTTTTATATCATATCTTTCTACACCACCCACTCTACTAAGGATAGAGGTTGATTAATACAAAACTATTTATATTGAAATACCTGCAATAAGTTTGGGGAGTTGAAGAGAAATTTTATTAAGCAACCTTGCAGCACTTATTTCAGTCATCCCACGTTGGTACCTCTAAGCCCCTGAGTCCTGAGTCCTGTATTCACTCCCCAATCCACTTCTTTCTTCTCTTCTCTTTTTTTTCCCTACAAATTATTTGTGCTCATCTCAGCTTTACTAAATTAAATTTTAGGATTTTGGGCACAGAGACCCATATTTTAAAACAGGATTTTTAATGAGTCTTATGTCTACAAAAGCTTGGGAATCACTGTTCTAGCATAGACCAGTGGTTCTTACCTGGAGGTGATTTTGCTCTTGAGTGGACATTTGGCAACATCTGGAAACATTTTTGTTCATCACAGCTGGGACAGGGGTGAAAGCTATTAGTATCTATCAGATAGAGGCCAGAAATGCTGCCCAACATCCTATGAAGCACAGGACAATCTCTAGCACATTGTGAAACCCTGTCATCATGTGCCTATAGATGATCAGTACATGCTTCTTGAATAACAAACTTGTGAAGTGGGTTGAGAAAAGCAAAGCCAGCACTCTTAATGAGGACTCAGCTTCCTTCCTTCTGGGATATGCCTGGTGGGGTTGCTTCACAGCTTTGAACCTGCCTCATTGCATAGGGGCCCAGTGTGAATAGGATTATGAAGGCCCAGGACATCCTAAAGCCCATCCATTTAAGTGGCATCACATTTAGCACTCTTTATGTGAGAGGAACAACCTTATTTTTAAAAATATTTACATCATAATGTTTTTCTCCTTGTAGTTCTTTACATAGTTTTCTAAATTTTAAAACCATATAATATTAATATGTATTTCCCTAGGCAACTCCAGTACTTCTGGGAGCATGATTCTCTATATCACAGACAAAGAAGCTTAACAAAGTGGTTCCATGATTTGCTGGCGATATGATGAATTAGCACCTTCATTAGGAATAGAACTTACTGTTTTCCACTACTAAGCCACCAACAGGCATTGCCTCCCAAATTCTTATTTTGATATCTTTTGTTCCTCATTAGAAAATAGAGTCTTCTGAAATCTAATAGTATGTGAGTATGTGCTTGACATATCTCATCATTTATCTTTTTATTGCTCTATCCTACATGAATTGTCAGTCATTATCGTAATGTAGCATTTTTCCTGTCTGGAGAGAGGATATGTTTAGATTGTCTCTATGGAAGAAAACTAGCAGTTCACTCTGACAGTGGTCAATTTGGAACCTTATAGCTAACAATCTCAGCATGGGGGTTATTTTAAAATGTAGGCCATTTAGAAATTTTGACAGTGTTGTATTGGTATAATAAGAAAAATGTTTATTTTGTTAAGAATAATTATGCACAGTATATATGTGGAAATATACTACGTATGTATGTATACATACATACACTATGTATTTACGTATATAAATCTATAAAACACAGACTAAAGATATAAAAATTAAGTACAAGATGGCTTGAGAAGACTCATTTCTTACTCTTCTCTTACACCACAGTTTCAGTCTTTTGGTTTTTGTTTGGATGAAAAAGCACCCAGCTGATGTTGATAAAGGGATAGTCTATGCACATGTTGGGGCAGAAGGTATGTAGAAACACTCTACCTTCTGTTATGTTGTGAACTTAAAACTGCTCTAAAAAATTAAGTCTATAAAAAAATTCTTTTTAAAGCCCCCAGCTTGGCTGCTCCGTATTGAGGTTCTCTGGCATTTGGATAATGCCTTGACTGTATAGCATCAGGAAAGAAGAGCACACGGACTCAGTTACAGTTTTCCTTCTTAAAATAAATTCTTATTTAGAAAAATATTTATGCAGAAACTTTTAGATATAACTAAAATGTTACATTATAGATTCCTCTACAACTTCTGTAAAAAATTTGGATACAGACTCTATTATTTTTCTATTTTTTTAGTATTTGAGAAATTCAGTTCTAGTCTGCTCAGTTCAAAAGTAAAAATTAGTTCTAAGAGACTGGAAAGTATTTAATAGCATATAAAAACATTTTTGGGTGGCCTCTCTGTAACTTATCTTTCTTATTTTCCTTCTCCTTATCACCATGATTTTCAGACGTGTTTCAATATGGACAAGTGGATTAAGGGAAAATAATTTTTAAAAGAAATATATCTAAAGAGAAGAGGAAGGAGAAATAAAAAGACTAATTTTTAAGGGTGTCTCATATTTTTCTCTTCATCATGTAGTACAAGGATAACTTTCACTGCTGTCTAATAAAATGAACCAAGAGTGAAAAGTTCAAATATTAGGCTTTCCTGTAGTGCTGGTTTCAGAACAGCCTGAGAGCCAACATCAGCGGAGTGGCCGAGGGTGTTCATGTTTCTGTCTAGTCTGTGGTGGACTGCTGAGATGGCTACTTGAGGGCAAATAAAACTCCCAAAACCAAAATTTAACCTGCGCCTCAGAAGATCAGTGAACTAAGGTTAAAGAACTTTGCTTCAAGTCTCCAGTTATTTCCCCTGCCTTTTACCAACCCCTCTCCCAAAATTGCATCTTCAAAGCTAAACAAACAAAAAAGGCAAAATCCCAGACTTCTCAACAAAAGGTATTTTGTTTTCTATGCAACCGTTGTGTAGGCTATATAAAAGTAACAGTCATGGCAGAAGAAAACTTACATTAAATTAACATTCCCCCAAACAACTTAAAATCAATGGATGTGTTTTCCTCCAGAGAAATCCGTAATTACCTTGGCTTCAGCACAGCAGAAAATAACAGAGTATCATAGGTAGATTTTTGGGTTGACTATAGTTCAGATCAAGGGCCAAATATGCTGCAGACCTCTGTAATGGCAGGTAACTATAGGGAACTTACCAAGCCATTGAGCAATTTAAGTGGTCCACATCAAAACTTCCAAATAATTTGGAACAGCAAGTGTTCATTTCTCATGGAATATCCTGAAATGACCAGTACAAAACATTAAAGTAATAGCCTAGTTATTTAAGCCTGTGTCCTTAGGCTAGGGTTGCCAGATGAAATATAGGACATCTAGTTAAATATGACTATCAGATAAATAATTTGTTTTCAGTATAAGTATGTCCCAAATATTGCATAGAACATACTTACATTAAACATTATTTGTCATTTATCCGAAATTCAAATTTAACTGGGTGTTCTATATTTTTATTGGCTAAATCTGCTAACTTTACCTAAGAAGATATTTTCACACTTTAAGAATTCTGTTATGAAACACTAAAATAGCTGTCTATGTATATGTGTGTGTATATATATATTTAAATTTTAAAAGCTATGCAGGTATATCAAATGTACCAAATTAAATGCCAGTGGTAGAAGGCATAATCTGGGCAAAGGCAGCTGATAAATTTCTTTCTTTAAAGAGAGATTTCCTAAACTGTGGTATATTTAACCTATCTCACACATGTTTTAACTCTCATGATGCATAATTATGACATTTTGGGTCATGGGCAGTGACCTTTCCAGAGATTACTTGTCAATACTGAATACTGAGTTTACCTTTGGGTCTGTCACAGGCATTGGTTAGTTGATCTAAATGTGATAAAAGCAGAATTATACGATATTTGCAACTAACTAGTTGTTCCCAGACTATACATAGTCCCAGAATAACAGTCTTTTTTTATGGGTTCTCAAGAGTCACAGTGGTAGTTAATACAGAATTTTACTTCAAATACCAGCGCTATTATATGTTAGTTGCATGAATCAGATACATTATTTAATCTCTCTAAGCCTCAGTTTCTTCATCTATAAAATGAAAGTAAGACTCTAACTAGCAATAAGCTAAGATCAAGAGAGATAATGTATTTATAACAGTGACTGACACTTGTTAATGTTAGGCCATGGACTGCCTGGGCAGCAGGACTCCTTGTGTACTGTCCACACTATAGAATCAGCAGCAAGCACAGTGCTTGAGACATGGGAGGACTCATATGTGCATTGACTAATCCTTCTATAAATAATGGTAGAAGTAGAAGTAATCCTAATAACTCACTCAGGTATTTGATAAATTCAGAAATTTAATAGTTTTTAAAGACAGAATTGCCCTTTATGAGTTGCTGGAAGATCAGGTTTCTGGAAGTATAGAAGCTAACTTTTAAAACAATACATTTATTTCAGGAAAATCATCAGCAAGGTTCTTGAATCATCCCAATGTAAACAAGCACTCACACATTGCGAGTATCATAAGGTTGTCTGTTCTCTAGTGAAAGCTGGATGTATCTTAATTTTGTATTTAAAAAATTAGTGTAATAATTACATAAAACATGGTTTCTGATATCAAACTTTAAACGTCCTTCATAAGGTGTTGTTTAAAATGAATATTATTTAGCTCAGAAAATAAAAGTAATCTGTAGACTATTCTTTTTGCCCTATGTGGGCTGTACAGGTCAGACCACTACACCCAATAAGCAGTAAAGAGTTGTGCCTTCTCTCAGAAAAAATGGAGGATGTTTCCACCTTTGCTTTTACTGGGGTAGGAAGCAAGAAGTTTTAAAGTGGAGAGGAGAGGACCCTTTATTCTGTATATCAAGAGCTGCAAGACAACCTGGAGACACATATATGTCCAAAAGCAAATCCATGGAAGCTAGTGGAGTTAAGCTGATAACTGCAATGTGGAAGCATCTCAGGATCTAGATGGGGACCCTTAGGTTGTGTTTAGTTCTTATAAACCACCCCCACACCGCCCTGCGCCAAAAGACCAACTGCTATTATCCATGTGGGACTCTGAAATTTGTAAATCTATTGTCCCTTTAACATTCAATGAAGCTTTGTAAAAACACTGCAGTAGGGATCTAGCCATATTTGGAGAATTAACCAAGGGATCTATGTCCCTGTTTGGAGAAAATTGGGATGAGGTGTGTGTTAGTCCATTTTCATGCTGCTGATAAAGACATACATACCCGGGACTGGGAAACTTACAAAAGAAATAGGTTTATTGGACTTACAGTTCCAAATGGGGGGTTTCAACGTCATGGCGGAAGGCAAGGAGAAGAAAATCACATCTTACGTGGTTAGCAGCAGGCAAAGAGAGGGCTTGTATGAGGAAACTCTTGTTTTTAAAACCATCAGATCTCATGAGACACATTCACTATCATGAGAACAGCACGAGAAAGATCTGCCCCCATAATTCAGTCATCTCCCATTGGGTCCCTCCCACAACATGTGAGAATTAATGGAGCTACAAGATGAGATTTGGGTGGGGACACAGAGCCAAAACATATCATTCTGCACCAGCCCCTCCCAAATCTCATATCTTCACATTTCAAAAGCAATCATGCCTTCCCAACAGTCCCTCAAAGTCTTAATTCATTTCAGCATGAACTCAAAAGTCCACAGTCCAAAGTGTCATTTGAGACAAGGCAAATCCCTTCTGCCTATGAGCCTGTAAAATCAAAAGCAAATTAGTTACCTCATAGATACAATGGGGATACAGACAATAGATAAACACAGCCATTCCAAATGAGAGACATTCACCAAAACAAAGGGGCTACATGCCCAGGCAAGTCCAACATCCAGTGGGGCAGTTAAATCTTCAAGCTCCAAAATGATCCAGGTCACATTGATGCAAGAGGTGGGTTCTCATGGTCTTGGGCAGCTCAGCCCCTGTGGCTTTGCAGGGTACAGCCTCCCTTCCAGCTGCCTTCATCGGCTGGTGGAATTATCATTGCTTAATGATAATAATTATCTCATTCAGAATTTCTAAAATCATTAGGAGTTACTAGGAAGGGAAATCTAAGTGTAAATGCTTCTCCCCTCTTAAGTGGCCTATGACCTCTCTTTTAATCTCTTCTATTATAAAAACTTTTTGTGTTATACCAAAAGAGATGCGATTTGTGCATAAGCAAAAATTTAATCGTATCTAGGCATGTGACATCAACTGGGGGGCAGGCTGCCAGGAGTCTGCTCAGATGAGCAACAAGGGAGGTTCCCAAGGAAAGCAGCATCAGTCTCAAGCTTGGCCCAATAATAGAACAACTAAGTTGGAGAGGAAGAGTGACTCTGGGTATGATCATGTCACTGGTTGTGTTGGGTTAATTTTATGAGTCAACTTGACTAGGCTAAAGAATGCCCAGACAGCTGATAAATACATTATTTCTGGGTGTGTCTGTGAGGGTGTTTCTGGAAAGAGATTAGCATTTGAATCAGTAGACTGAGTAAACAAGATCCACAATTACCACTGTGGGTGGGTATCACCAATCCATTGTGGGCCCAGATGAAGCAAAAAGGCAGAAGAAGGGCAAATTGACTCTCCTTGAGCTGGAACATTCATCTTCTCATGCCCTTGGACCTTGGAGCTTCTGGTTGGTTCTTGGACCTGCAAACTCTGGGACCTACACCATTGGTTTCCCTGGATCTCAGGCCTTTGAACTTGGAACAAAATACACCACTATCTTTCCTCGTTCTCCAACTTGCAGACAGCAGACAAAGGTTCTGTTTCTCTAAGGAATCTTGACAAGAATACTTATATCAGTCATTTATTCTGCTTCCATGGACATACATCGAGGTCCTGTGGAAGAACTATAAGTAAAATCAGAAGAAAAAACCCATTGTTTTATTAAAACTCTTGCATGGGCAGAAGCAGCTTTAGTTCTCTTCTTAAATATGTCCTATTCCATTACGTTTGGCCCATTGAGTGTTCTAGTATATGTTGAGTATCCCTTATTCGAAATACTTGGGATGAGAAGTGTTTCAGGTTTCAGATTTTTCAGATTTTGGAATATTTGCATGTACATAATGAGCTATCTTGGGATGAGATCCAAGTCTACATAGGAAATTCATTTATGTTTCATATACATCTTATAAACATAGTCTGAAGATAATTTTATACAATATTTTAAATAATTCATGTATAAAATGAAGTTTGTGTACATGGAAACATCAGAAAACAACCACATCAGTATCTTAGCCACCAGTGTGGACAATCTGTGTTGGTTTGGCATCACCAACATTTCTGACTCTGAATTAATATGCTGCCAATAAGCAATCATTTGCTTGACTTATTAACATATAAGTACTTATAAAAAATGACACACCATTAATACAATGAAAAAACAATTTGTTTAGAGTAAGTAACAGCACAATTGCATCATCATAATGTCTGCATCAGCTATTCAACAATAGCAACAACAAATTGTGTGTTGTGTATCTGTGTTTTTATTGCAGCCCATTAAATGAGGCCAAGTATGCTATTTTCCACTTATGGCATCATGTTAGCACTCAAAAATTTACAAATTTTAGAGCACTTCAGATTTTTTACTTTTGGATTAGGGATGCTCAACCTATACGTGGTGTCCATTGGGAGATTGACAACAAATTTTGGAGCACTTCAGATTTTGGATTCTTGGATTAAGGATGCTCAACCTGTACATTCATCATGGTGTTCATCAGGAGATGGACAAATTTACAAATTTTGGAGTATTTCAGATTTTGGATTTTTGGATTAAAGATGCTCAACCTGTACCTTCACCATGGTGTCCATCAGGAGACAGTGGTGGTTTGTAAGATACGGCTTTGAAGTCTGGTAGCAAAGACTAACAGGTGGAGAAGTTGTAATTTTAAAAAGCAGCAGCAGTTGTTCCTGGAAAGTACAGAAATACAAAGATGAAGCAACAGCGGGACCTGGGAAATGAAGCAATATCCAGTGTGGGAAGCAATAATTGGTAGTTTCTGGCAGTACCCAGGGTAGTGGTCATGGTGCCCAGAGTGTTGACAATACCCAGAAGTGTTAATGTTACCTGGTGATCAGCTGTACCAGCAAAAGTAGTCATGTGTTCTCAGTGTTCAATGAGACAGCTCACTGCACTCGTTTGTAACCACATATAAAACTTCTCCTGATGAGTTTCCAAATATTTGGGCAAGGAATCTTTTCAGGAAATGAATGAGAGGAAGAGCCAAAGAAATAGAGATTAGATTTAACTCTCATAATATCAGTAATAATCATTGTAAATAAAATATCGTGTCGTTTCAGATATTCACATTCTTATAGATAAGAAAAAACTAAATTTCAAAAAAGCTTACCATCTTGTAAAGGACAGAGTTGGAACAGGAATTCAAACATTCTGATCAATTTTTGATGCTTATTCTACTATTATACTAGTATTCTTAATTTCAAATATTTTCTATACAGGTATTTGACGCCCAAACACTTTAGAAAAATACATGATGTATGAATCAATAAATTTCTCATTTTTCTTTTTGTCAAGTGCAATGTATTTCATGCCCTCCTAGATTCTTTCTTTACTCCTAGATTCTTTCATTAAAATTTTATTCATTAAAATGTTTTGAATTTTATTTATTTAAAGAATGTCTCCCCATCTTTATTTGAATAAATAGTTATTAAATTTAATATTAGAATATGTATCCCAAAATCTGGTAAGACGTAAGAAGATAATGACATTGCCTTAAAAAAAAGGTAACTGGAGACTTTAAAGAAGCTTAAGATAGTTCAATAGGTTTTTTAAAGCTACCTTTGAAAAGGACATTCAAGCAAGATGTCAACATGTGGCTAGATAGGGTCAGAACTATGGAACATGCCAGGTTAGTCCAGGAAAACTAGAGCAGACATCAGGTCCAATCCACAAGCAAAGAGGCAGCCAAGATCAAGAACTGGAACCTTGCCAGAGGCTGAGCAGGGTGGATGCCAGAGGAGTAGCCAAGAGAACAAGCCAAGGATGAGTAAGTAGAGAAAGCAGCAGAAGAAATAGGAGAAAAGAGCACAGGAACTGTGGGCTATCTATCACCATTGCTTCTGAGCAGTGTCTCTTTTGCATGATGAAGCCTCATTTCACACCCTAAGCATGAGCTCACTACACAGTGTCTTAAAGGTAATTTTCTGCACCTGATACCACACAATTCCAATCTAATCTACCCCTTAAAGTACAGTGTTTGGAGTGGATATAGAAGAACATGGGCGTCTGAATTATCAGGGTTGTTATTATAGTGTGCAGTAGGCCTTCTGGCCCATTTTGTAGACCTGTGTCCATCCATATCCCCCAGCCACTGCCTTGGCAAAGCAGAGAACCTAACAGAGCCTGGAAAATATGATCATGTTTCTAGTCAATTGTTTTGGAAGCAGAAGTGGGATTCCAGATGGAACCTGCATCCAACGTTTTACAGATTAAAAAACTTGAGGAACAGTGTGTTCAGCTTAAGCCTAGAGGAATACATAGAAGAATGACCTTCAGAATTCAGAAATAACCCTGGAGATTTATTTTGGTTTTAAGTGGCCAGGTAAAGGACTATGCCAGCAGCATTACTGGATTTGGTTCACGATTCTTAAGGGTCCTAAAGTGTCTTGGTATCTTTGACTATCATTCTTGTAGTGGGAGGCAGATGGTCTTGAACATGTATTTCCGAGGTCTGTGAGAAGTGCAAGTCTTTTATTTTGGTCAACCCTAAAATGGGTGATGCTCGTGATGAAAATTCTCATAATCCGTGTTTCTAATAAGGAAACCTTTAGGCTTTCTTACTCTTAACAACAACAACAACAAAAATGGACTCCTCAAGCACAAAAAAAGGGGTGAAAGGCAAAGGTAACCTGAGTGGCAGAGGCAAGTGCTCTGAGAAGGCAGTGGGCACCTTCTGAATCACTTGTTTTCTTCAGAATGGGAAATTGAGTTAAGAGTTGTGGAGGAAACAGCAGAGAGTCAAAAGACTAATCTCTGTAAGAAAACTGTGTTTGGTCAGCCTTTTCAAGCCCTCCCTGCTAGGTTATACTTGCAAAGTTGTTGTGGGAATATGCTATCGTTCTGCACCTTAAAAATCTTTTACATCACTAGCCAACTACATTATTTGGAATCTTAAATTGTTCTCTCTGCAATTTCAGACCCTACAATCTTTTTGAAGTGAAGAACATACTACTGAAGCAACTTGAAAATACTTGTATAAGAAATAACAGGGCCATGTAACAAACCTACACATATACGCCCTGAATTTAAAAAAAAAAAAAAAAAGGAAAAAAGAAAATAACATGGTTTTATAGAACAAAAAGAAGCAAAATAAAATTAAGAGCAAGATTAGTTCAATCATTCTATGCAGAAAGGGTGCTTTAATTGTATTTCTTATATGTTCTGCACATATTGGAAGGAAGGCAGAACATGCATGGAATGGTGATGAGGGAAGAAAATAGATTTCACTTTGGCAACTGACCTGCTCAGAGTTTTGCTTCTCACTTGTTTATCACATTTGCTGGGTCAACAAATGTGGGCAGCATGGTCCAAAATGGAAATGCACGGTAGCTGCAGCCTGAGTGTGAATGTATAATTTTCAGTACTGTGATATAATGCCATGGGGGGAGGAAAGATGGCAAATGATAAAGCTGGTAGGTGCAGCCTTGTAGGTGTTGTTCCAGTGGATGTGTTGTCTCTTTGTCCTCTGCTTAGGATCGTGGATAATAGCAGAGAACAAGTGCACCTTCGTTTGAGGATATCATGGCAGATAGAGCCTAGTGGGACCTCCACGAGTCACATCATTGTGCAATCCTCTCCCACAATGAGTGTGAGTAGAACCTACAGCTTGCTTCCAAAGAAGAGAATACAGCAAAAGTGAAGAGACTTTTAGAATTTAATGTAAGTCCCTAATCAGATGACTCTGAGTTAATCAAAAGGGTTAGTATCTTACGTGGGCCTAATCCAATGAGGTGAGCCTTTAGAACAAACAAAAAACAAAAACAGGGCCTAGGCTTTCCCTGAAGCCAGAAACTCCAAGCATAGAGACTCTCTCTTTTTCTTAATATTTTTATCTTTCAAGAAGCAAGCTGCAATGAATTCTACAGACTTAAGGAAATAAACTCTGCCAGTAATTTAAAGAAGCTCGAAGGCTGATCTTTTCCTAGCAGAATCTGCAAATGAGAATGCAGCTTGTTTGAGCCCTTGCTTTCAATTTTGGGAACCTTAAGCAGAGGACCCAGCTAAGATGTGCCAGACTTTGGACCTATACAGACAGTGAGCTAATAAATGGGTATTATTTTAGGCCTCTAAGTTTGTGGAAATTTTTAAAGCAGCAATAGAAATTTTTAATGCAACAAGAGACATCAAATAGGGTCTCCTTAAAGTAACAAGTGTGCAGAGGCTTGCAGTTCAAGATGACCTGACCTTGGATTGGGGAATTTCAGATCTTTTTTCTTAAGAGGGTACCATGTTGAACATGGCAAGGAGCAGGGGGAAGATTACATGTAATAGGTTGTTTCCTTTTTTGTGTGAGTACATCTACAATGAGAAGAAGGTGCCATGGCCCATCAAAAGGATGACTTAGAAAGTTATAAATTTGCAAGAGGAGCAAAAGATTTTTCATTCTACCTTGGAAATCAGGGAGAGGTGACTATCTGTCTACCAGCATTCTTGGCATATCGAATGGACAGCTTCATGCAGCCAGGCCCGTCTGAGACGTGAGGGTTGGCATAATGGTGCAGTTGAAATGAATTCACACATGTCCCCTGGTAGGTGGAAACATAGGCATATTGCGTTTTCACTAATGAAGGCCTTCTCTAGAATAAATCTAGGATGGCAGAGATTAATTTGATGCCATGGGAAAACAGACCAGCTCACTGATAAAATGAGATTTACGTAGGCAGGGGGCTCTGGATGACTCCTAGTGGTTTTGCAACATGGTGAGTTTTCTTGTAGGGACATAAAAATGACTTAGAATTTGAATCTAGCAAAGAGCACAACCTGTGTTTATGTCTGAGTTTTCATCCATTTTTCTGGGTTCTGGACTTTCGTCTTGTAATGGAACAAACATGACCTTTTAGTCTAAGAGTTGCTTTTCCCACAAAGGATCTCCGCTGAGACTATCTACCTCTTCATCTTCTTCAAGAGATAGTTAATAAGGTTTGTGACCTAGACAGCATACATAGCTCCAACATCTTTCATGTAAGTACTTAGCTGAATTAGGGATCTTGATATCAATCCTTATGATACACAGAGTATCCGAGAGTGCAACAGGAAGCCAATAGGATGTCAGTGAAGGCATTACTTATGCCGACAGGGCAAGATTCTCTCTGGAGGGGAGATTTTTCCATTTACAGGGTACAAAAGGGATAAGCCCTATATCCGTGATGAAGGGCCTTGCACAGCCCCAGTGGTGTGTGTCATTCATGCTCTTGTGTAGAGAATGGCTCTCTGGACTTAGGTAATGCACAGTCTGTACGGATGTACACAGGGACCCTGGTGAAAGGCTGGGGATGATTAAAGTCAAGGACTGATCTAATCATTGTGCAGAAGCACAGGTTCAGTCTGTGACCTGGACAATGTGTCATGTTCTGCCTGCCAGGGTTGAGGTTCTGGGATTTACTTGGAGATGTTTTTAGAAAATGATATACATCAGAGCCTTGCCTGAGAGAGACTGCTGAGAATCATTGAAGGGCAGCAACCAAAATCATGAAAGATGGGAATATAGAAAGCGATTGCTAAGGTAATCTGACGCATATCAGATGTTGTCTCTCATCAATATGATTGTAACAGACCAGACACAAATCAGTATCTGACAGATACCATTTCATTTAATGAATTGATCATGCTACAGTGAAATCTAAATAATTCAAACATGAGAGTATGTTTGCATTCATGTTTGTCATCATTTAGTCATATATAAAACATGGATTTCACCTTTTCTTTTTCTTTTCTTTTTTTTTTTTTTTTTTTGGTGAGAGGAATTCTCACTCTGTCGCCAGGCTGGAGTGCAGTCGTGCAATTTTGGCTCACTGCAACCTCTGCCTTTTGGGTTCAAGCGATTCCCCTGCCTCCTTAGCCTCTTAGTAGCTAGGACTTCAGGTGTGTGCTACTACACCCAGTTATATATATGTATTTTAGTAGAGATGGAGTTCCACCATGTTGGCCAGGGTGGTCTTCATCTCCTGACCTCCTGATCTGCCTGCCTCGGCCTCCCAAAGTGCTGGGATTATAGGCATGAGCCACCTGTAATGTCAAATTTCGACATTTTTAACACTGAAAAACAATGAAACCTCAGGAAAGTGGTGGATTTATGCTTTCCAATCACAGAATTCAAGAATGTGCTATTTCTGTAACAGCAAAAAATGAGAAACTTTCTTCAGTCCATTCCTCAGAAACAAGGAACCAACTTTTTCTGTCCCAATATAAATGTTGTTTTTATTTTAATACGGTTAAATTTACAACTGATAGCTCTATAAAATATACTTCATTCTAGAAATGTTGGCTATAATTTAGATTCTGCTTATAGCAGATGGCTAGAAATACTTCAATCATGGCATTGTGACATAAATAACTTACAGGCAGCCATGATTGTCTGAAAAAAATGCCAGCAGGTTGCCTTTCCATAGTGCTCCTTTGAAAAAAATGATATATGGGGCCCTTTGTTTAAACAATATCAATAATCATATTTACTTTACTTTCTTTTTTAAGAAGCTATGTGTACTATTTTTGTTATGCTTCATTTTGGGTGCTTAATTTTTTTTAAATTTTTTTTATTGTACTTTAAGTTCTGGGATACAGGTGCAGATCATGCAGGTTTGTTACATAGGTATGCACGTGCCATGGTGGATAGCTGCATCCATCACACCGTCATCTATATTAGGTATTTCTCCTAATGCTATCCCTCCCCTAACCCCTCACCCTTCAACAGACCCTGGTATGTGATGTTCCCCTCCCTATGTTCATGTGTTCTCATTGTTCGATACTCACTTATGAGTGAGAACATGCAGTGTTTGGTTTTCTGTTCCTGTGTTAGTTTACTGAGAATGATGGTTTCCAGCCTCATCTATGTCCCTGCAAAGGACATGAACTCATCCTTTTTTGTGGCTGCATAGTATTCCTTGATGTACATGTGCCACATTTGCTTTATCTAGTCTATCATTGATGGGCATTTGGGTTGGTTCCAAGTCTTTGCTATTGTGAACAGTGTCACAATAAACTTACGTGTGCATGTGTCTTTATAATAGAATGATTTATAATTCCTTGGGTATATACCCAGTAATAGGATTGCTGAGTCAAATGGCATTGCTAGTTCTAGATCCTTGAGGAATCACCACACTGTCTTCCAAAATTGTTGAACTAATTTACACTTCCACCAACAGTGTAAAAATGTTCTTATTTCTCCACATCCTCTCCAGCATCTGTTGTCTCCTGACTTTTTAATCATCTCCATTCTAACTGGGATGAGATGGTAGCTCAGTGTGGTTTTGATTTGCATTGCACTAACGACCCGTTTTTCATGTTTGTTGGCTGCATAAATGTTTTCTTTTGAGAAGTGTCTGTTTATATCCTTTGCCCACTTTTTGATGGGGTTGGTTTTTTTTTTCCTGTAAATTTGTTTAAGTAATTTGTAGATTTTGGATATTAGCCCTTTGTCAAATGGGTAGACTGCAAAAATTTTCTCCCATTCTGTAGGTTGCCTGTTTACTCTGATGGTAATTTCTTTTGCTGTGCAGAACTGCTTTAGTTTAATTAGATCCCATTTGTCTATTTTGGCTTTTATTCCCATTGCTTTTGGTGTTTTAGTCAATTCATATTTACTTTTAAGATGACACAGTAGAATAGGATTAAAAGAAATATTAGCTTCTACAGGTAATTTATATGAATGCCTTTTCCTTCTGTTCTTAAAGTATGAATGTATTTACACGTAATATCGCCACCATCTCCTTCCTTCCCTCAAATAATAATAAAGCAAAATCCCAGATGCCCACCATTTAGCTTAAGAAGCAGAACCTTTTATGACCCCTGGGATTATACAGTAAGTATTATGCTTCAACTTGCTTTTTGCACTCAACGTTTCTCTTTGAGATTCATCCATGTCAGAGCTATATCGTTTTCTACTGCATTAATCTGTTACAATGTATGTATTTGCCCAGTTTCCTATGGATGGACCTAGAGCACATATACAAAAATTTTTCTAAAGCAGTATTTCCTAGTCTTCTTAATAGGATACCACACCTAGGAACTAACATTCATTCTGTGGTTCACTGGCACAAACAAATGGGGCTGCTCTGGCCAGAGGCAATTGCCCAGGCCTTCTCACACATTGCAAGGGCTAAGGAAAGAAATTTGGCATTCCTGTTCCTAAAGTGCACCATTACGCAGATGTGATCTTGGGAAAATATCTGAGAGTGGAATAGCTAGGATGTAACAAGGTGTGTGTATGTCGAAAGTGTTTTTCAGATGCTCCTTCAATTTACCCTCTCAGGTAGCCGCAGAGCAGCAGTAGGTGAAAGTTCTTGCCACTTGTCAACACACATATTGCCTCAATTAAAAAATGTTTTGAGGCCGGGCGCGGTGCCTCCCGCCTGTAATCCCAGCACTTTGGGAGGCCGAGGCGGGTGGATCACGAGGTCAAGAGATCGAGACCATCCTGGTCAACATGGTGAAACCCCGTCTCTACTAAAAATACAAAAAAATTAGCTGGGCATGGTGGTGCGTGCCTTTAGTCCCAGCTAGTCAGGAGGCTGAGGCAGGAGAATTGCCCGAACCCAGGAGGCGGAGGTTGCAGTGAGCCGAGATTACGCCATTGCACTCCAGCCTGGGTAACAAGAGCAAAACTCTGTCTCAAAAAAAAAAAAAAAAAAAAAAAAAAAAAAAAAAAAAAAAAAAAAAAAAAAAAAATTTGAGTTAGGTGGATGCAAAATGATCTTTTTATTCTATTTTTAAATATTACACTTCTCTAATTGGCTATTTTTCATGTTAGGGCTATGTATTGATTTCCTAGGTCTGCCATACAAATTACCATAGGTTTAGTGGCTTCAAACAACAGGAATTTATTATCCTACAGTCTTGGAGGTCAGAAGTTTGAAATCAAGGTGTTGGGAGGATTGACTCCTTCTGGAGGACTTAAATGAGAAACATTCCATATTTCTCTCTTAGCTTCTGGTAGTCTCTGACAATTCTTGATGGCCCTTGGCTTGTAGATACATCGCTGTATTCTCTACCTACTTTCTCACATGACCTTCTCTCTGGGTATCTCTGGGTCTTCATATGGCCATCTTGTAAGAGCACCAGTCGCTGGACTTAGGGCTACCCTGATCCATTATTACTTCGTCTTAATTAACTACATCTGCAAAAATTCCATTTCCAAATAAGGAAATGAGGTTTCAGGTGAACATGAACTTTGGGGGAGCATTATGCAATTCAGGGCAATATACTTGGAATTTTCTCCCCTATAAACTGTCTCTTCATATCTTTTGCACATTTTCTCTGTTGTCCTTGGCCTTATTCTTCTCCATTTTAGAATTTAATTGTCTATAAAAAACTTTAACTTTCTTGTGATATTACTTACTAATACTTTTTCCACTTTGCTATTTCCTTTTGATTTTTTGTTTATGGTATAACCTGGATTTTGAGTCATACTCTTGGGGGTTAATATCTCACATTTATATCTCTGATGTCTTTGGAATTTATTTTGGTGTATAATATGAGAAATTAATCTAGTTTTCCATATCCCTATATAGTTATCTAGTTATTATTTGAAAATTCATCTTTTTCTAGTGATTTGAGCTGTCTGCTTGATTAGATAGTTTCCATATTCGTGTGAGTCAAATTACAGATTTTCAATTTGTCCATTTATTTTCATACTAATACCACATTTTTTTATTTACAGAACACTTATATGTTGACAGGTTAAGTCCAGCTATTCATTCTCACACATTTATTTCCCCACAATATATTTTCCTGGCTATTCTTATACTTAAACTTTAAAAACATCCTATCCATGTTTTTCCATTTATTTGCGTCATCTCTGATTTCTTTGAGCAATGTTTTGTAATTCTCATTGCAGAAAGATTTTTATTCCTTTTGTGGCTATCATGAATGAGATCATGTTTTGATTTGGCTCTCAGCTTGGATGTTATTGGTGTAGAGGAATGCTACTGATTTTTATGTTGATTTTGTACCCTGAAATGGCTGATGTTGTTCATCAACTGAAGGAACTTGTGGATGGAGACTATGGGGTTATTTATTTATTACATTTCAATTCCTTCAGTTTCACTCTAATTTTGATTATTTCTTGTCCTCTGCTAGCTTGGGGGTTGGTTTGCTCTTGTTTCTTTAGTTGCTCTAGGTGGTGATATTAGGTTGTTAATTTCCAACCCCATTAAAAAGTGGGCAAAGAACATGAACAGACACTTTTCAAAAGAAGACATACATGCAGCCAACAAGCATATGAAAAAAATGTTCAGCATCACAAAAAAAATTTGCATTAGAGAAATGCAAATCAAACCACAGTGAAATATCATCTTGCAGTAGTCAGAATGGCTATTATTAAAAAGTCAAAAAACAACAGATGCTGGTGAGGCTGTGGAGAAAAGGAATGATTATACACTGTTGGTGGGAATGTAAATTAGTTCAGCCATTGTGGAAGGCAGTTTGCCTCAAAAAACTCAAAGCAGAGTTACTATTCAACCCAGCAGTCTCATTACTGAGAATATATCTAAATGTATACTAATCGTTCTACCATAAAGACACAGGCACACATAAGTTCATTGCAGCACTATTCACAATAGCAAAGACAGAGAGTCTACCTGGGTGATCTTTAGTAGTGGATTGGATAAATGTGGTACATGTACAACATGCATAAAATGCAATACTATGCAGCCATAATCTTGTAAAAGAATGTGATCTTGTTCTTTTACAAGGTCATGTCTTTTGCAGCAGTATGGATAGAGCTGAAGGCCATTATCCCAAGTCAACTAACACAGGAACAGAAAACCAAATGCCACATGTTCTCACTTGTAAGTAGGGGCTAAACATTGAGTACATAGGAAAGCAAAAAAGGGAACAACAGATACTGGGACATACTTGAAGGTGGAGGGAGAGAGGAGGGTGAGGATTGAAAAACTACCTATCAAGTACTATACTTACTACCTGGGTGATAAAATAATATGCACATCAAACCCTTGTTATACCCAGTTTACCTATATAACGAACCTATATGTCAAAGTACGCAGTAGATAGTTTTTCTACCTATGAGTTCTATACTTATTACCTGGGTGACAAAATAATAGGTACACCAAACCCCTGTTACACCCAATTTACCGATATAACAAACCTGCACATGTACCCCTGAATGTAAAATAAATATTAAAATTAAAAACTTGTCTGGCTCCAGAAAAGTGACATTTAAAAGATTGCTGTTGCATTGTGTTTAGAAAGTAACTTAGAGAAAATTGACATCTAAATGATTTTGAATCTTTCTGACAAGAATATTTTTATATATGGCATGTCTTACAGTGTTTTATAGTTTTCTTTTATAGCTTTTGCAAATTTTGTGTTAGGCCTATGCTTAGGTATTGTATTTTCTCTCATTCTCGTGTAAATGGGATATTTTTCTTCTATTATTATCTTCTATATGGTAATTTTTACATATTTGGAGAATTTATTTTATATTAATGTTATTTCTTGTTACTTTACCAATTATTTTATTGTTTGTAATTCCAACTTATTATTATGAGTCTTTTAGATATATGAACATATCATCTGTAAACAAAGACAATCTTAATTCTTCATTTTTAATTATTATTCCTCAAATATCTGTCACTACTTTCATTGGTTTAACTTTCAATATTATGTTAAATAATAAGCTGGATAGTGGGCACTCCTTACATTATTCTTTGCTTTAGTGGGAGTACCTCAGTGTTTCTTTATTAAGTAAGATGCTGACTTCTTTGTTCAGAAACATAATTTATCACAGTAAGAAAAGATTCATTGATTTCTGTTTCATCAAATTTCTTATAAATTGGTGTTAATTATGTGAAATGTATTTTTGGCATATATAGACATGATCATATAAACGTCTCCTTAATAAGGTGAATTTTTGAAATGAATTTCCTAATGTTAAAATACCCATTTCAAAAACAATTAAATTGTTTGCTACTATTGAATTTTTAAACTTTTATTTATTTTCTAGACATGAAGCCAAAATTATTGCTGGAGATAAAGACTGACAAAAATTAAAACTTTTACTGATAAAAGTTTTAATTTTCTGGGAGAATATGACAATTACATATTTGTATACAGTTGACCCTAAACAACACAGCTTTGAACTGTGTGGGTCTACCTACATGTGGATTTTTTCTGCCTTCAACACCTGTGAGACAGCAAGAAAAACCTCTTCTCTTCCTCCTCCTTAGCCTACTCAACCTGAAGATGAGGAGGAAGATGTTTATAATCAGCTAGTTTCATTTAATAAATAGTAAATATATTACCTCTTCCTTATTATTTTTTTTGCTTTAGCTTACTATATTATACGAATATGAGATATAATATGTAAAATATGTTTTAATTGTCTGTTTATGTTATTGGTAGGGCTTTCAGCTATCACTAGACTATTAGTCATTAAGTTTTGGGATAGTCATAAGTTATACATGAATTTCTGACTGGATGGGATGTTGGCACCCAAACCCCCAAATTGTTCAAGGATCAACTATACATTAAATAACTTTCAAAATTTGACAGAATTGCATAGAGTAATTAATAAATTATCATTATAATAGAAAATGTTTAACACATTTCTCTCAGTAAATGACAGGTCAAGAGAGAAAATAAAGTTACTAAGACCTAAGCAATGTAATATGAACACTTTGACAAGATAGTATTTCTTTACAAGCAAAAATTATTTAGATAATATCAGTAAAATATCTGGGAATTAATGCAACCAAAGATGTGCAACATCTATGCAGCACAGTATATACTTTTATTGAAAGACACTGAAAGAAGACTAAATGTGATTAGACAGGAGGAACCAATTTCACAATTGACATTTTTATGAATTTGATTTATAGGTACAATTTAATTCCAATCCTTTCCTAAAAGTTGACAAACTGGATCTAAAATGTAAAAAAAAAAAAAAAAAAGAAAAGAAAATAGGTGAAAAATAATTAAGACAGCTTGGAAATAAAGCACAACTATATTTAATCAGATCGTGCTGTAGTTGTATATATATATGTGTATGGTTACTATATCAATGTTAAACTTACCTCATGAAAGGAATTGGAAAGTTGTGCTTTAAAATTTTTTTTTTACTTTTAATTTTTGTGGGTATGTAGTAGATGTATATACTTGTAGGGTATATGAGATATTTTAATACGGGCACACAATCCATAATAATCACATCATGAAAAATAAGATTCATCACCTTAAGCATTTATCCTTTGTATTACAATCCAATTATACTCTTTTCATTATTTTACAATGTGCAATTAAATTATTGTTGACTATAGTCACCCTGAGGTGCCATTGAATACTAGGTATTATTCGTTTTTTCTAACTATATTTTGTAACTATTCACCACCCTCACTTCTCCCCAACACTCCACTACCCTGGCCAGCCTCTGATAATCTTTATTCTACTCTTTATCTCCATGAGTTCAATTGTTTTAATTTTTAGCTCCTACAAATAAGTGAGAATATGTGAAGTTTGCCTTTCTGTGCCTGGCTTATTTCACTTAATCCAGTGACCCCAGTTCCATCCATGTTCTTGCGCATACCAAGATCTCATTCTTTTATTTTTGCCAAATAGTACTCCATTGTTTATATGTATCATATTTTCTTTATCCATTCATCTGTTGATGGACATTTAGGTTGCTTCCAGCTATTAGTTGTTGTGAACAGTGGTGCAATAAACATGAGAATGCAGATAACTCTTCGATATACTGATTTTCTTTATTTTTGGCATATACCTAGCAGTGGGACTGCTGGATCATGTGGTAGCTATATTTTTGGATTCTGCAAAACCTCCAAATCATTTTCCATAGTTTTGTACTAATTTCATTCCCACCAACAGTGTACAACTTGCCACAAATCCTCGCCAGCCTTTATTACCTTTTAGACAAAAACCATTTTAACTAAGGTGAGATGATATCACATTGTAGTTTTGATTTGCATTTCTCTAATGACCAATGATGTTGAGTAGATTTTCATATACCTGTTTGCCATTTGTATGTCTTAGTTTGAAAAATGTCTATTCAGATCTTTTGTCCATTTTTAGATGAGATTATTATATATTTTTTTCCTATAGTGTTATTTGAGCTCCTTATATATTCTGGTTATTAATCCCTTGTCAGATGAATAGTTTGCAATGTTTTCTTTGATCTTGTGGGTTGTCCCGTCACTTTATTGATTGTTTATTTTGCTGTGTGCAAGCTTTTTAGCTTGATATGATCCATTTGTCCATTTTTGCTTTGGATCCCTGTGCTTGTGGGGTATTGTTCAAGAAATCTCTACCCAGACCAATGTCCTGCACAGTTTCCTGAATGTTTTCTTGTCACAGTTTCATACTTTAAGGTATTAGATTTAAATCTTTAATCCGTTTTGATTTGATTTTTGTATATGGTGAGATATAGGGGTCTAGCTTTGTTCTTATCCAGTTTTTCCAGCACTGTTTATTGAAGAGACTGTTTTTACCTGGACGTATGTTCCTGGCACCTTTGTTGAAAATGAATTCACCGTAGGTGTTGAATTTGTTTCTGGATTCTCTGTTCTGTTACACTGGTCTGCGTGTCTCTTTTTATGCCAGTATCATGCTGTTTGGTTAGTATACCTCTATGGTGTAATTTGAAGTCAGGTATTGTGACTCCTCCAGTTTTTTTTCTTTTTACTCAGGATAACTTGGCTATTCTGGGCCTTTTGTGATTCCACATAAATTTTTGGGTGTTTTTTTTTTCTATTTCTGTGAAGAATGTCATTGGTATTTTGATAGGGATTACATTGACTCTGTAGGTTGCTTTGGGTAGTGTGGACATTTTAACAATATTGATTCTTCCAGCAAATGAACATGAAATTTTTTTAATGTTTTGGTTTTCTCTTCAGTTTCGTTCATCAGTGTTTTGTAGTTTTCATTATAGATATCTTTCACTTCTTGGTTAATTCCTAGGTACTGAATGGTATGTGTGGCTACTGTAAATGGAATTACTTTTTAAAATTTCTTTTACAGATTGTTCACTATTGGCACATATAAATGCGACTGATTTTTGTATGTGTTAGTTTTTTGATGGAGTCTTTTTCTAAATATAAGATTATATCATCTGCAAACAAGGATAATTTGACTTTTTTCTTTCCAATTTAATGCCCATTACATCTTTCTCTTGTTCGATTGCTCACACTGGGACTTCCAGTCCTATGTTGAATAACAGTTGTGACAGAGAGCATCCTTGTATTTTCTAGATCTTAGAGGAAAAAGTTTCAGTTTTCCTTCATTTGGAATAATAGTTGTGGGTCTGTCATAGATTGCTTTTATTATGCTGAGGCATGTTCTTTCTGTACCCAGTTTATTGAGAGTTTTTATCATGAAGAGATGTTGAATTTTATCAAATGCTTTTCCAACATCAATTGAAATGATCATATGCTTTTTGTCCTTCATTCTGTTGATATGATGTATGACATTGATTTGTATGTGTTGAACCATCCTTGCATCACAGGGATAAATCCCACTTGGTCATATGAATGATATTACATATTGCTGAATTTGGTTTGGTAGTATTTTGTTGAGAATTTTTGCATCAATATTCATCAGAGATGTTGCCTTGTAGTTTTTTTCTTTTTTTTTTTTTTTTTTAGTGTCTTTGTCTGATTTTGGTATCAGGGTAATACTTGCTTTCTAGAAGAAGTTTGAAAGTATTCCTCACTCCTCTATTTTTCAAAATAGCTTGAGAAGAATTCATATTAGCTATTTAAATATTTTGTAAAATTCATCAATGAAGGCATAAGGTCTTGACTTTTTTTATGCTGAAAGACTGTTTATTATAGCTTCAATCTTGTACTTGTTACTGGTCTGTTCAGGTTTTAGATTTCTTCATGGTTCAATCTTGGTAGGTTGTATGCATTTAGGGATTTTTTCATTTCTTCTAGGCTTTCCAATTTATTGGCATATAGTGGCTCATAGTGGCCTGTATAATACTTTGAATTTCTGAAATATTGATTATGTTATCTCCTTTTTCATCTCTGATTTTATTCATTTGGGTGTTCTCTCTTTTTTCCTTAGTCTACCTAAAGTTTTGTCAATTTTGTTTATGTTTTCAAAAAGCTAACTTTTGTTTCATTGATATTTTGCACTCTTTTCTTCTTTTAAATTTCATTTATTTATGCTCTGATCTTTATTCTTTCTTTTATTCTACTAATTTTGGGTTTGGTTTGCTCTTGCTTTTCTAGTTCTTTAAAATGCAAAATTAGGTTGTTCATTTGAAGTTCTTCTACTGTTTTCATGCAGGCACTCATAGCTATAAACATCTCTCTTAATTCTGGTTTCCCTATGTGCCCTAGGTTTTGGTATGTTATGTTTCCATTATCACTTGTTTAAATACATTTTTCAATTTTCTTCTTAATTTCTTGACTAACCCACTAGTCATTCAAGAGCATATTGTTCAATTTTCATGAATTTGTTTAGTTTCCAAGGTTCCTCTTGCTATTGAGTTCTACTCTGTCGCCCAGACTGGAGTGCAGTGGTGTGATCTCGACTCACTGCAACCTCTGAATCCAGGGTTCAAGTGATTCTCCTGTTTCTCAAGTATCTGGGACTACAGTTGTGTGCTACCATGCCCAGGTAATTTTTGTATTTTTGGTAGAGACAGGGTTTCACCATACGGGTCAGGTTGGTCTCAAACTACTGACCTCAGGTGATCCACCTACTTTGGCCTCCCAAAGTGCTGGGATTACAGGTGTGAGCCACCACATCTGGCTGAGTTCTACTTTTATTCCCTTGTGATCAGAGCAGATACTTGATATTAAATATTATTTCAATTTTTTTAATGTTTTGAGACTTCTTTTTTGGCTTAACCTATGATATATCCTTGAGAATAATCCATGTGCTGAGATCAATGTGTATTCTGCAGCCACTGGATGAAATGTTCTGTAAATATCTACTAGGTCCATTCAGCCAATAGTGCTGCAGATTAAGTCTGATGTTTCTTTGTTGGTTTTATGTCTGAATAATCTGTCCAATGTTGAAAGTGGGGTGTTGAGCTCTCCAGCTATTACTGAATTTGAGCCTATCTCTCTGTTAGCTCTAAAAATATTGCTTTATATATCTGGGTGCTCCAGTTCTGGGTGCATTTATATTTACAATTGTCATATCTTCTTGCTGAATAATTCATCATTATATGAAGGTATCATTGTGTAAAGATAAACAGATAATTATATGTTTATTATATGAATGATGAATTATTCAGCAAGAATAATTATCTGTTTATCTTTATATAATAACCATTATATAAAGATATATAATGATCTTTGTCTCTCATACTTTTTGTCCTGAAATCTATTTTGTCTGATATAAGTATAGTCGTTCCTGCTCTTTTTTGGTTTCCATTGTTATGGAATATCTTTTACCATTTATTTATTTTCAGTCTATCTGTGTCTTTACAGGTAAAGTATGTTTCATGCAGGCAAGATTGTTTGGTCTTGTTTTTTAATCCACTCAGCCACTCTTTGTCTTTTAATAGGAGAGTTTAATCCATTTACATTCAATGTTATAATTGATAGGTAAGGACTTACTCCTTCCATTTTGTTATTTGCCTTCTGGTTGTTTTGTGGTCTTTTCTCCCTTATTTCTTTTCTGCCTTCCTTTTGGCAAAGGTGTTTTTGTCTGCTGATATGTTTTAATTTCTTGCTTTTAATTTTTTTCTATATCCATTGTATTTTTCTTATTGAGGGTACCATGAGGCTTGCAAACAATATTTTATAACCAATTATTTTATTTTGTTTTGCTATTTTAAAAAACAGTTTTATTGAAACATAACACACATGTCATACAATTTACCCATTTAAAGTGCACAATTCAATGACTTTTAGTATAGTCACTTGATTGTGCATCTGTTACCCAATTGACTATTACATTTTTTATTATCCCAAAAAGAAACCCTATGGATCCCTTTAGTCATTCCCATCCCCTTTATCCCACCCCATTCATCTTCATATCCCCTACAATCCTGGGTAACCACTAATCTTTTTGTCCCTACAGATTTGGCTGTTCTGGATATTTCACATAAAAAGAATTGTGCAGCATGTGGTCCATTGTGAATGGTTTCTTTCACTTAGCACAATCTCTTCAAAGTTCATCCCTGTTGTAGCGTGTGTCATAAATACTTCCTTTGTATAGCTATTCCTATAATATTTTATAATAATATTTCATTGTGTGAATATGCCACATTTGTTTATTCATTTATCTCTTGATGGACATTTAGTTATAACCCATTATTTTAAACTGGTGACCACACTGATTGCATAAACCAACAAACAAGGAGACAACTAATAAAAACTCTATGCCTGAACTTCATCGTCCCACTTTTTAACTTTTTATTCTTTCTATTTACATCTTATTGTACTGTCTATGTCTTACAAAGTTATTGTAGTTATTATTTTTGGCCAGTTTATCTTTCAGTCTAGGATATGAGTATTTTACATGCCACATTTACAGTGCTATAATGTTCTGTATTTTTGTGTGCTTTCTATTACTAATGAGTTTTA
The DNA here is from genome assembly GCF_048565385.1 of Saimiri boliviensis. NCBI lineage: Eukaryota > Metazoa > Chordata > Mammalia > Primates > Cebidae > Saimiri > Saimiri boliviensis. The sequence goes on along the minus strand of NC_133451.1, from coordinate 66,205,862 downwards.
TACCTTTGGATAATTTCTTATTGTCATGAATGTTCTTTTCTTTCATATTGAAGAAGTCTGTTTAGCATCTCTTATAGGACAGGTCTGGTGTTGATGAAATCTTTCAGCTTTTGATTTTCTGGGGAAGTCTTTATTTCTCCTTCATGTTTGAAGGATATTTTCAGTAGGTATACTATTCTGGGATAAAAGTAATTTTTCTCCTGTACTTTAAATATGTCATGCCACTTTCTCCTGGACTGTAAGGTTTCTACTGAAAAGTTTGCTGGCAGACTTATTGGAGCTTCAGTTTACGTTGTTTCTTTTCTCTTGCTACTTTTAGGATCATTTTTTATCCTGGATCCTTGGGAGTTTAGTTATTAAATGCCTTAAGGTAGCTTTCCTTGGGTTAAATCTGCTTGGTGTTCTAAAACCTTCTTGTCCTTGAATATTGATATCTGTCTCTAGGTTTGGGAAGTTCTTTGTTATTAAGACTTTGAATAAACTTTCGACCCCATCTCTGTACCTCCTCTTTAAGGCCAATCACCTTTAGATTTGCCCTTTTGAGGCTATTTTCTAGATCTTGTACTCATGCTGTAATCATTTTTAGTCTTTTTCTTTTGTTTTCTCTGACCATGTATTTTCATGTAGCCTGTCTTCAAGCTCACTAATTGTTTTCTGTACTTGATCAATGGGAAGTTTTATTTTTTTAAAATTAACTCCCTGGAATAGTTTAAGTAGCACTGAGATCATCTAATCTTTAAGGTTCAATAAAATTTTTCTGTGAAGCCATTGTAGTAATTTTGGAGAAGTATTCCTTCTCCAAAAGAGAGGAAGTTTTTTTGACAACTTCTTCTATTTCTTCTATAAAAATTTGACTGTTTAAAGTTGCTACTTAATTGAAGCCATTTTTATAAGTTATATTTTCCTTAAAAGCTATTGTATTTTATGTAGTTTTTAAAAATTAAGTTGCATACAGTTGCTCAATAGAATCTTAAAATGTTTCAAAATCCTTTCATTTTGGTGAATATTCTTCCTTTTTCATTTCTCATTTCATGTATTTTTCATTCTCTCCTTTTTCATCTTTGTATATTTTGTTGTTTTCTTCAAGAAATCACTTTTTATTTTCTGTTTTCTAACTCAAATTGCCTTAGTAATTTTTTTCATTTATTTCAATTTATGTTGTTAGCCTTTTTCTATTCTTTTTGAGTTATGTTTTTTTGTTTTTAGTATATTGCTATATGCTTTTAATGCCATAAATTTATTTGGAGTGCTGCTTTAGCTATGTCTCACAGATTCTGAGCATGTTTCTGTGGGTTCTATGGGTTCAAACTCTACTTCTGGTACCAAACAATGTGTCTTAGTTTTCTATAGCTACATAGCAAGTTAGCACAAACTAGTGGCTTTAAACAACATAATTTTTTTACACAATTTCTGTGAGTCAGAAGTCCAGGAATGGTTTAGCTGGGGCTTCTGTTAAAGGTTTCCCTAAGCTGCAATCAAGGTGTCCACTGAGCTGCATTCCTTTCTGGAGCATGGTGTTCTTTTTTTAACCACAAGGGGTTAACAGAATTCAGCTCCTTGTGATTGCAGGACTTGTGGGACTACAATTCTCCTTGTGATTATAGAATTGTAGGACTGAAAGCCTTTCTGAAGCGTGTTCTTTTTTAACCTCAAGAGGTTAACAGAATTCAGCTCCTTGTGATTGCAGGGCTTCTGGGACCACAATTCTCGTAAATGTAGGATTGTAGGACTGAAGTTTGCTTCCTTGCTGTCTATCAGCCAAAGGGTGCTCTCAGCTCCCATAGGCCCCTGCAATCACTTGCCATGTGGTTCTTTCACAGGCTCTTTCACATGCCACTCTACTTCTTCAGAGCCAGCAAAGGAGAGTCTCTTGTTCCAATCTGCTAAGACTGATTCTTATGAAACGTAACCTAATCAAAAACGTGATCAGAATCCCCTTTGTCATATTCCCATCACTCACCATCTTTGATATAATCTATTGACAAGAAGAAAGTCACAGATTCAGCCTATGAGAAAGAGAGAAGATTAAACAAAGATGATTCTTATTATGGGGCAATTTAAGATGTGTCAGCATATCTTTATAGGCATTTGACTTTTCGCTGAATGTTTGTTTGTCTTCGGTGTTCCGTGTTCCGCACTGTTACTCTAATGGTTTAGGTTTGGTTTTAATTTATGTACAGCTTATCTTTGTATTTCTTGTAACTATGGATTTGTGTGTGTGGTTTTTTTTTGTTTGTTTGTTTGTTTGTTTGTTTGTTTGTTTGTTTGTTTTTAGTAGTTCTGAAAATTCTCAGACATTTTCTTTTCAGACATTGCCAGGGGCGTGCTTCTATTTGAGACTAGATAAATTAAAGCTTGGATTTTCCATGAACACATGAGTAATATAATTTGAAACCTGGATTTGTATGAAAGCAGTGTTGTGATTTTCAGTTTCTAGAAGAGACTAACATTATGTGATTTTTTCTTACACCCAGATTCCCAGAGACAAATGGATTTCCTTTTAGTCAGCGTATTGGCAGAAGGTATAGCCTATTTGGTTGTACCAGCTATGTAATGGTGTTTCAAATGAAGGTCCTAGAGTTGGTTTACTGTCCCTCCATATGTATCCACTGTTTCCTGATTATCTATATTTCTGGAATTGTAATTTATACCCATTTATCCCCTTGCTTTCTACTTTCTCTTACCATTCTAGTTTCAAGTTATGATTCATTCATTTGGTTGGTTATATTTTTCATGGTCTGTAGTAATTTTTTTTCTTTAAATTCCTGGTGATTTAGAAATTTACTTAATCTAATTTTGTCATTATTTACACAGCATCTCATTGTTTTAGAATGGGAAGATATTTTACCATATAGTCATATTGTTAATGTGATAATACACATTTCTTAGCTGTTTTCAGTCATTACTTTTAATCGAAACTGCTTTTTGTCTGAAAATTGAGTAGAACATTTCTTTCTATTCATCCTGGATGTTCATTTTAGGTTTCTATGCTTTCCCTTCAGCTGACCTGTGTCTTTCATATTTTAGCAAGTTTATCACATAACGCAGACATTTGATTTTTTCATTTCTTCAACGAGGGAGAACATTTTTTGTAGTATTTTTCATGGTCTATCCTTTATTATGGAGGCAGGGGTAGATAGAAAGTTGGTTTGCTAAAATGGGAAGTAAAAACTATTTTATTAGAAAACAACTTAAAATGCTTTCTCATAACTTTAATAAAGATGTAAATTTATTTGACCACAACTTTTCTTTCTTAGGCTTAAAACAATCTCTGCCTCATAAATCTGAAAATTAGAATGACGAATTTCACCAACTGTCAAGATAACTTTGTTATGTTTTGAATTATGATGGGACTTTGTGGATAAATGACTTGAAGATCTTTTTTCATCTTCTACATTGCAGAGCTGCTTCTATTTTAAAATTAGATAAAGTCCTAGAAGATATATATTCATTTAGTGTGTGTGTGTGTATATACACACATGTGTATATATATATATATATATATATATATATATATATATGTATAATATTTGAGGGTGCTGATAAATGGCTAATTCTCTGCTTACATATTCCTTCTGCTTTTACGAGGTGGATAAGACTACAATGTTTGCATTTCAACAAGCAACTCAGATGAATATAATACACAAAGACTTGTGGTCTTAATCTAAAAAATCCTGTAGTATATCGGTTCAACAAGCCTTTTAGTCAAAATTCCTTCCTTCTCTTTTATGCGTGTCTGTCACAGTGCCTTTGACTTTAGGAGACGTCAGAAGACTGGCAGATACTGAACTGAACTGGATTCTAAATAATTTGTCTACATGCTGATTACTTCCAGGCCTAGATTAATTTCTTTCAAGTTCTGGGTCTTTGGAATTATACTGAACCTGGGCACATTTTCATTTTATTATGTTTTTAATATTGCAGTTATAAATTATAATTTTGACATTTGATAATCTTCTTAGAAATATTTAAATGTCTCCTTTGGCTATACAATCCTACATTTTTTATTCTTCTGATTCACTATTAGTCCTTTTTCTTTTTCTTTTCTCCTTTGGCAGTCATGCTATTGAGGTTATGAGTACCTAGCATTTATTTTGCTTTTCCTTCTAGTTATGCTACTTAGATATTTTTCACTGTTATTTTCTTTAATTAGTTTACAATTTGTTTTATTCACTTTTTAATATATCTCATGTAATAATGTTATTTATAGCACTGTCAAAATTTTACATGAAATACAATTGAGTGTGATTAACAAGATTTAGTTATATACTTACTTTTTTGTAATCTGATCCATTTGTCTTTTGATTAATACCATTTTATGACTTTAATAGAATACCTCTTTGTTTGCTTTTTTCAGTTTATGTGCATAATTTATCTAGCATTGAACTGATAGAACCATAATTTGATTTATAGGTTTTTTTCTATAAAATCAGCAATTTATTGTAACGGTAGTGTTATATTTGATAAGCACCTCAAAGTGCGTTATAGTTGGCCACTGTCAGGGCAATACTAAAATATCCTGCCCTGATGGAGTTGGTGTTCTAAAAGGGAATAGATTAATAGCACATGGAGTCATTCATGTCGTATGTCTTTATTGTTTAAATTAAGTCTAGGATGATAATTTGCTATAAAAACTCTGCAGACACTGAAAGCTTCAGAAGGGCCTGTGATATTAAATCTAGTGGCTTAAGATGTCATCCTACTGTAGGAGGGATAGCAAACACAAAAAACTAAACATGAGCGAGATGAACCAATGACTGTTTTCTTTGTTAAAGACTTCAAGCAAATTTATCTCATAGTGAAAAGGAAAAATACAACTACCCAGGGGCTTTCTTGAGCCTGTCCTTTGCTCTCCAGTGGCCACAACCAGGTATCTTGGAGATTTAGCAACAGTGCTTAGGCATTTGGGGCAAGAGCTCTCCCTGTGTGAAACACAGCACATATGCAGGGAACCACAGTCAATTGGAGGAAAAGAGCTTCAGACTAGCAGGAACACAAGTGCAGCCATAAGGTTGAATTGGGAAGGAAAAAAACGTGATGTGGTGAACTGCAATCCTTGCTTTTTTGTTTACTAAAAATTTCATTTCATTCTATTCAATAAATCTACAGTTCAACAGATGAATAGACGTCTGCACCAGAATTGACTACTCTCACAGCTTTTGTGGGTTTTTCATAAAATCAGGCAACAAACATTTAGTTTCTCATTTTGATCTTGAGGATCAAATACAGAGTATCAGCTAATGGAATTACTTGAAATACATACTTATACCAACATATTCATACATCCTCCTCAAATCATTAGCTGCTGTGGTTTGATGCATTGTTCTCTACCAGGGATTATTAAAATGATGATTGAGTATAATAGTAGTAAATACGTTATTGAAGTTGTTTGTGGAGAAATGGTCTTAACATCTTAAGTCTTTAGGATTCCTCTGCAATACTATTTTGGATTTGTTCAGCAAAGTTCATTTGTCTTATTTCCTGTCTCTGTCAATGAAGAGCATTTACCACAAATATCTGTAGATATATCAGAACTAGCTTACTGTAACTTGAAATTGCATTTTTAAAAAGAGAAAAAAGTATATGTCCTTCCCTAATAATACTAGAAATGACAGATCAAATTTCAATACTAAAAATTTGAGTTGGATAGTTTACTCATATTTTTATACTCTTAAAGCATTAAAGCATATGAAGGGAATTTAATATGTTTATGAATAAATGAAATAAAAAAAATCTTTATTTCTCAACATAAGCTTCATAAAGGTCAAGGCACTTTGCAAGTGATGACAACAGCCATGTAGTCCATCCCTAAGGAATTGAGGGTCTTGGGAATTTAACCATGTCAATGCAATTTTTTTACATTATTAATTGAAGAAAAGTGAATGCTTTTCACAGATATTTTAAGATAAAGAAACAAAAAGAAGTCAGAAGAAGCCAAATTAGTACTGTGAGATGGATATCTAATGATTTTCCATCAAAAATCTCACAAAATTGCCTTCGTTTGATGAGAGGAATGAGTGGGAGCATTGTTGTGGTGGAGGACGACTCTCTGGTAAATCTTTCCTGGTCATTTTTCTGCTAAAGTTTTGGCTCACTTTCTCAAAACACTCTCATCATAAGCAGATGGTATCATTCATTGGCTCTTCTGAAAGCAGATGTTTTCATTCTTTGGCTCTTTAGAAAGTCAGGAAGTGAAATGCCTTGAGCATCCCCCAAAACTGCTGCCATGACCTTTGGTCTTGACTGGTCCAGTTTTGCTTTGACTGGACCACTTCTATCTTTTGGTAGCCACTACTTTGATTGTGTTTTGTCTTCAGGGTATACTGAGAAAGCCATGTTTCATCTCCAATAATAGTTATTTGAAGAAATGCTTCAGGATATTAATTTCATTCATTTAAAATTTCTGTTGAAATCTCATTCATCTAAAATTTCTGCAGTTGATTTGGGCACATCAATTTTGGCATACATCAAGTGGAAAGTGGTTCTCTAACTTTTTCAGTCAGAATTGTATAAGCTGAATGAATTGGCTGTTGTTTCTGCTGTTAATCCTAATTTCTTTCCAGTTAGGGCATGAACGAAATGAATTTTTTTCTTGCAAATTGATGTAGATGGTCTGCCACTGTGGGTTTCATCTTCAATGTCTTTTCATCCCTTCTTAAAATAACTTATCCATTTATAAAATGCCAATTTCTTTGGGGAATTATCTTATAAACTTTTCATAAAGCATCAGTGATTTCACCATTCTTCAATGTGAACTTCACCAAAATATAGAGGCTCTTTTCAAACTGATATCTTATTCCTTTCAAGTGCCTTAAACTAGAACCTGTTCAGACATATGGTAAGTTAGTACAAGTTTACAAGTTTATTTTGGTGCAAAATAATTCAGCAACTTATTCATAGTTTTTCATAATACATATTTTCCACAAACATTTTGAAGTTTCCTCATAATACTTGCTTATTTATACTGCAAACCCTATTTTGAAATTGAGAAAGTATTTTAATGATGATGTGCTTTCTCACACATAGATCTTTCTGAGGAAAAAAGACACCATAAAAAGCAAGTGTGTGTATCATTACCAACAGCAGCAGAAGAGAAAAAGAAAGAACAACAAAATCTGTATGTTTCCAAATAAGTAAAGTTTTTAAGTGAAATAAAAAACTAGAAATAAGGTTGTTGAGACCTTGGTTCTACTGGTTGTTGTGTTTCTAATTCTGGTCTCTTCAGCTCCAGCTGATATTTTAGAGTGTCTGAAACACTTTTTGTCCATTTCAGTCAGAACTTCATTATGTAGACAGAAATGAGAAAAAGAAGTCATGGGTCATTCTGTAGAGTTTGCCTCCCAAGTGTCTCTTTCCTCATTTATTTATGCATATACTCACATTCACTAGGAGAATCAGAAAAACTGTAAGAAGAAGTTTCTAATATCTCAAATTCTGGTCCAGAATGGTATACAGGTAGGATGGAACACAATTTATTATTAAATGATGAGATTTTGTTGATAATGGATTTATAGTAATAACAATAAAATAATGATAACAAGAGTTAACATTTGTTTAGTACTTCTTAGGATGAGACATGTATTTTACATGTATTAGTTTATTCATTTCCACAACAACCTAGAAAATTAGGAGCAATAATTATCCACATTTAAGAAAAGTTTTACAGCCTGAGCTGTATGTTGGCCCCTTTTAGCTGCAGCTGGAATGCAGGGCATGAAGTCCCAAGACTGCACAAAGCAGCAAGTCCCTGGGCTCAGCCTACGGGAACCATGTTTAGCTCCTAGGCCTCTGGGCCTGTGATGGGAGGGGCTGCCATGAAGACCTCTGACATGCCCTGGAAATATTTTTCCCATTGTCTTGGTGATTAACATTTGGCTTTTTGTTATTTATGCAAATTTCTGGAGTTGGCTTGAATTTCTCCTCAGAAAATGGGTTTTTCTTTTTTATCACATAGGCTGCAAATATTTTGAACTTTTATGCTGTACTTCCATTCTAAACATAAGTTCCAATTCCAAACCATGTATTTGTGAATGCATATAAATAACACTTTTAAGAGCACCTAAGTAACATCTTGAATGCTTTGCTGCTTAGAAATTTCTTCTGCCAGACACCCTAAATCTTCTCTCTCAAGCTCAAAATTCTACAGATCTCTAAGGAAGGGGCAATATGCCACCAGTCTCTTTGCTAAAGCATAGCAAGAATCACTTTTTCTCCAGTTCCACCTCTATCTAAGACTACACTCAGCCTGGACTTCATTGTCCATATCACTATCAACATTTTGGTCAAAATCATTTAACAACTCTCTAGGAAGTCCCAAACTTTCCCATGTCTTTATGTTTTTGTCTGAGCCTTCCAAATTGTTCTAACCTCTGCCTGTTACCCAAAGTTGCTTCTACATTTTTGGGTATCTCAATAGTGGTACCCCACTCTACCAGTACCAATTTACTGTATTAGCAAATTTTCATACTAGTGTGAAAAATATCTAAGACTGGGTTAATTTGTAAGAAAAAAAAGGTTTAATGGACTCACAGTTCCGCATGGCTGGGGAGGCCTCTCAATCATGGCAGAAGGCAAAGGAGGAGCAAAGACAAGTCTTACATGGTGGCAGGCAAGAGAGCATGTGCAGGGGAACTGTCCTTTATAAAACCATCTGATCTCATGAGACTTATTCACTATCATGAGAACAGCATGGGAAAAACTCGCCCCCATGATTAAGTTATCTCCTACCAGGTCTCTTCAACAACACATGGGGGTTATGGGAGCTACAATTTAAGATGAGAACAGCCAAACCATATCAGGATGTTTGTGAAAATAGTAACCTGATATATTTTATATTAACATAGAAAGTTTTCCTTATTCTCAGACAAAGGTTATGAGCAAAATAGGGTAAATCCCAATAGATTTAGAAAAAGTGAATAAGTTAATACTTTTCATAGATTTCAAAGGGGCTAAACAAGCAACAGTTCAGATTCTAACTCTGTGTCTCTGTCTCTCTCTCTCTCTCTCTGTGTGTCTGTGTGTGTGTGTGTGCATTATGTGCATTTAGAAGATATACATAAAGTAAGGCACAGATTTTATATTAGATAGATATTCTTCCTGAATACATTTCTAAGCCTTAGTTTTCCTATCTATAAAAAGAATTATGATAATATACCTCATAGTAAGTTTCAGGAATTAAATTTGATAATACAAATGAAATATTACCCAGAGTGCTTCTTATATAACACAGTATTTACCATTTCCTCTTCTTTTTTTCTAATGGCAAAGAATTCAGAAATATGTGCTGTATGAATATTATTCTTTAATAAAGTCAATTGGGTATAAAATGTTAATTTTTGTATAATTCATTCATTGCACAAAAGTAATTTCATAATAGATACTGTTATAAAAGAACTTTGAGATATTTAATTTTTAATATACTTAAGTAACTCATATATGGACAACTTGACAGTGAGATGACATATAAAACTACATGGATATAGTAAAGAATTATGTGAGCAATAATAGGGCATGATGGTATACAAGCTTACTGTTCTGCAGAGATTAAAAAGAAATTCACTACTAGGCATTATGGTTCACATTTGTTATGTCAGCTTTACAGGAGGGATCACTTGAGGCCAGGAGTTTAAGATTAGCCTGGGTAATGTGGCAAAACTCTGTTTCTAAAAAAAATGAAAATAAATTAGCCACAAGTAGTGGTGCATACCTGTAGTCCTAGGTACATGGGAGGCTGAGGTGGGAGTATTGCCTGAGTCCAAAAGGTCAAGGTACAGAGAGCTGTGATTGCACCATTGCACTCTAGTCTGGGCAACAGAGTGCGACCTTATCTCTTAAAAAAAAAATAAAAAAAAAAAAACTTATGGAAATAAAGATTATTGTAGAGTCAGGCTTTTAGAAAAAGCCTTGAGTAGACCCTGGAAGGATAGGTGACGTATCTATAGATCTATATCTATATCAAATCTATATCTGTATCTACATATATACACACATATCCATATGGGCAAGAAAAGGGAGGGAATTTTAGGCTAGAGAAACTCTTGAATTAAGTTACAAACATAGCAATAAGTCCACATGTGTGTGCAGGCATGTGAGAGAGATGTGTGAATGAGAACTTGTCTTGGTCACAAAGTTCTTATTAGTCAACAGTGAGAAATAAGCTTGGATGGGTTTCTGGAGACAGGATTATACATTTCTGAACTCCAAGTACAAGAGCAATGTTTCATCATTGGCTTGGCATGCAGCCAATTATCCCAACAATTTCAGCTAATAATGTTGACATTGGCCATACATACCCCATTTGGGAGCATGAGTAATGGGTGAAATTTTTCCACTAATTTTATGTATTTTTCCCAGGTTTTATTGATGTTGTTAATATTCATTTGTTTTTTATTAAAGGTAAAACATATTCATTCATTCATTCATTCATTCATTCATTCACCTAATCAGGCACCAGTCTGGAGATAATATGAAGAAATTGAATTAAATTTAAAATATGCATTGCATATTTATTGTGTATCACACAATGGACTAAATACTGAGATAGTGGTGAATAAGAAATAAAACTTTGGCCCACACAAAAGCATATAATGTAATTGAAAATATTAATTTCAAAAAAAGTACAAGGAGTTTTGAGAAAGGCATCTCAGGCTACTTTAACATAGTCAATAGAGGAAGTAAAAATTCACAGAGCAAGAAAAGTGTTAACACTTTCTCATAATGGAGTTACACAATAATTGCACGCATCTTCCCTGTTGTCATCTCATTTACTTGTTGGAGGTACTTAAAAGGATGGCAGGTCTTTGTTTATGAAAGTTTCTTTGTATATTGCTACCTGCTAAGTGATTTTGAGAAGAGGCAAACACACCAAGAAAACCGAACAGCTCTTAAGGGGTTGTCGGGAAGTAAGGTAAAGTCATTTAAGAATGCATTAGAGGTGAACTAAAATTTCCTTTTATTCCACATTCAGAGACTATTCAACCTGGGTTACCCCAAGATCTTTGGTGGTGGTTGTTACTAGATGCTCAACAGGGGGTCTTCTGTGCTACTGCGTTAAACTTCTGGAGGATAGTTACATGGACTTTGGTGGTTAAAGCAACTTGGTGGCTATGGCCACTGATTTGCACATTAATAGTTAGGGCTCTGGAGCTTCCACTATCCAGCAGGCACGGCCAGTCTCAAGACACCAAATCTCAGCCCTCATGACACAGCATTGGGCAGAATTGGTTTTCAGCAGGTGTTGCTCTCAGGTGCTTCTTCAGAGGTTGAAGCAGAAGCCATAGTTAAGCCTTCTTATATAATTCAGATACACTGAAGTTCCAAACACTGTTGCTCCGGTTTGAGTGTTTGTTTCCCCAAATTTCATGTCGATATTTGATCCCAGTGTGTAGAAGTGGGGCCTAATTGGAGGTTCTTGAGTCATCTGGGCAAATCCCTCATGAATAGATTAGTGCTCTCCCCTGTAGTGAGTGTCTGTTAGTTCCTGCAAGAGCTGGTTTTTAAAAAAGAAACTGACACCTCCCTCCTCTCTTTTGCTTCCTCTCTCAATATGTGATCTCTGCACACACTGGCTCCCCTTCACTGACATGAGTGGAAACAGCCTGATGTAGATGCCTGTGCCAATGTGTCTGGCATGACTTCTTTTCTTTATAAATTATCCAGCTTTAGGTATTCCTTTTATGGCAACACAAAGTGGGCTGCTATAAAATATTAGTCTTCTGCAACTTGTTGATAGACAATTTTTGAAAAAAAAAATGGGGGAGGGTAGGAGGAGAGTGAGGCTTTTCCTTAGTTTTGCATAGTTAGGAAACTTTGAATGAACACACTTAGAATTTTTACACTCTGGAATATGTTAATGTGTATTGTGAGGCTTAGACTAAGTTATGATAGGTAGTGTTTCCCAGAAGTCATTATGGGCCCTGGTAACAACTTGATACATGAGTGTTCATATGCAATTTAGGAAAGTCTACAACACACTGTAACAGCATGACCTTGATATTTTTATTTCTTGACATCTATGGGATCCAGATCACTCTTCTTATTTCATATTTTTGACACAGTGCCTTTGGCCTGCAGCTGAAACCAGTCGTGACTTGTCAAAGGAACTGACTGAAGCCAGATAGTGCTTTTTTTACCTTTTTTTTTTTTTTTTAAAGGATGCCACACAAAACCTTTGAGAAACTTTACTCTCAGGAAGTCCTTAAATGCTATATCCAAAATAAATGAAATGCCTCATGCCCTAGCTTCAGTCATTTATTTCTTCTGACCTCAGTGGAAATTAAAAGCAGCTGATAACTATTATATAATCATTTTCACATATTTATTTGCTGTTAGCAAAGTACTTCTTGGTTGTCTTTTTTTTTTTAATGATGAATTGTCCTAGTTTCTTTTTAAGCTGTCACCTTGAAACACTTGTTTTATTTCTAGAAAATAATCCCACCCCTGTCTGTCTGGTGGCACAAGCCGTGCTAGAAATGCAGTTGTTCAGAGATGTGTTAAGAAGATCCCTATATACCTTTTTGGAAGAAATTTGAATATTCCTGCAATACATCTGTGATAGTTAATTTTATGTATCAACTTGATTAGGATAAAGGGTTCCCCAAAAGTTGATAAAACATTATTTCTCTCTGTTTGTGAAGGTGTTTCTGGAAGAGGTTAGCATTTGAGTAAGCAGGCTGAGTAAAGAAGATGCTCCCACCAATGTGCATGGACATCACCCAATCTACTAGGGGCCCAAATAGAGCAAAAAGGTAGAGAAAGGGAGAATTCCATCTCTCTCTTCTTGAACTGGGGCATCCAGCTTCTCCTGACCATGGACATCGGAGCTCCGGGCTCTTCAGTCTTTAAAGAGGACTAGCAGGACCCTCTGGTTCTCAAGCCTTCTAACTCAGAATGAAATACACCACTGAAACAACTTTTTAAAAAATTATGACAGTGAGAAAAATCTGACATAGAAAATTATGACAGCAGCAGAATTCTGACCTAACCAACTCCATCTTGCTTCTAATCTCCAAACTGCCCTTGTTCATTCCTGGGCCTAGGCTGAACTAACTATGGGAGAAATTTAGTTTATAGTTTAACTTTGAAACAAAGATGATAACAGCTCTTATCTGAAACAAACTCCCTCCTTGCTTGGGGACCAGACTACCTTTGTTAAACTAACAAATTAGTCACAAGATCAGAAATTACGGCTCAGGTGTCATGCAGCCAGAAACCACAAGATTAGTTACTTCCTCAACTGCTCCTATAGATAACATTATTATTGTAAAACCTAAGATTGATGTTTAAGGTATTTTTCTGTGCCTGTATTTGGATGTACCAGCTAGTGACATGCAGACCCATAAACTGGCTAATTTGGTCTTGCGGTCTCCACCCAGGAACTGCCTCAGAGCAAGAGGACAGCTTTGACTCCCTATGATTTCATCCCTAACTCAGCCAATCAGCATTCTCTATTCCCTAGTCCCAACCTGCTAAACTATTTTTTAAAAAAACCCTAGCCTCTGAAGTTTGTGGGGAGGCTGATTTTAATAATAATAAAACTCCAGACTACTATGTAGCTGGCTCTACATGCATTAAACTCTTTCTCTATTGCAATTTCCTTGTCCTGAAAAATCAGCTCTATCTGGGCAGGGGGCAAGAAGGACCTGAGGGGTGGTTATACCACCACCTTTCCTGGTTCTCCAATTTGCAGGCAATAGATGGTTGGACTTCTCAGCTCCATAAAATATGTAAGCCAATTTCCATAAGTTTCTCTTTCTCCCATATATATATATATATATTTTACATACTTATACGTATATAAAATATATACCTGTAAAAATATGTGTGTATATATATATATGAAATATAGACATATTTTATGTCTATTTTAATATTGACATTTTATATATAAATATATATTAAATATATATACACATATATGTATAAGTATGTAAATATAAATATGTATGTAAATATATATGTATATGTATGTAAATATAAATATATATGTAAAATTTCTCTGGAGACCTCTAATACAACTTCCTTAGCTGCATTTTAACTTCAGTCCATTTATGGAATAGCCAGTGATATTTGTGACTACAATTATTAAATTTACTCCTGAATTAGGGTTGCCAGACAAAATGAGAAATACACAGTTAAATTTGATTTTCAGGTAAACAACTGATTTTTAAAAGAAGTATTTAGCATACGCCCTATATACCAAAAAAATTGTTTAATGTTTACTTGTAATTCAAATTTCACTAGGGATTCTATATTTTTATTTGCTAAATCTGGCTTCTTTAATGAGATAATTTGAAGAGCATTTGTTCATAGAAGGAACAAGTAATTCTCTTGATTTTAGTTTAAAATGCACCTCATTTTTTGTCTATATCAGAATTAGTCTGCCTAATAACAAGTTAGAAGATTAGAAATTGTGGAAACTGAATAGAAAATTTTCCAAAGTAGTTGAATACCTTTTATTGGCTTTTTTTTTTTTTTTAATGAATTTACTACTGATGTCAACGTTTGAAAGAGTTTCTTACCTACCACAAGTGGGAAGCTTAGGAATTTGAAATGCCAGTGGGGCTGTGTAATCTTAGGTAAGTAACTTAATGTCTGTGAATGTCAGTTTCTTCAACTGTTCATGGAGATACTAATACCTACATTATAGCCCTGTGGCAAGGATGAGAACAATTTCGATTTTGTAATGAGCCTGAAACAACATCTGGGCTTCCTTTAGCAATATTCCACATATGTTGATGAATTGATGGTATGTTTGGGAACCAGGGATATAACTGAACTAGACAAAGTCCCTGCAGACAATAAGCACTTAAAGAAACAAAAAGGCAAGGGAAGTTTAGGTAATAGTATGACCTAAAATATACACGGTAAATATAAAGGGTCACACCGGAAGGGGGAATGTTACTTAGAATGAAGGAGGTGGGATGATTGCCCTGTGGTGGTAACATTTAGACTGAGATTGGAGTGAAAGAAGGAGGGGGTCCTGAAGAGACCTGTATGCAGGGTATTCAAGGAAGGATTATGAGTACAAGCAGAGAGAACTTGGACTTCTGGAAGATTGGGGTAACCAAACGGTGAGACTAGAGCATGAATGGGGGCCATCTTTTTTTCTAAAATACAATAAAAATTATTTACTATAAGACAGAATGAAGAAACTCATATACAAAATGCAAGCCCATATCTTTCAATTAGGTTCAGCATCATTAAACTGTATTTCAATATTGGTACTGATATCACTACCAGTATGAGAAATAAATAATTATAAAAACTGTTACACATTCATTGACAGCATATATATAGGCGATTAATATACCCTGCTCAGTAAGATAGGCCCACCAGTCTTACTTGTGGGTGTTGTGGAAATGTCAAAACACTGTGTAAGTTTCTTATTCTCACCTTCACAGTAGGGTATTGATCTACAGGCCACACCTTACATAGCTGGAGTAAGAGAAAGGCTCATGTAACACCAGCCATGATAAGCAGTCAAGATTTAATTCTAAATGCTAGCCAGATAATAAGTTATATAATAACATGAAGCATGATGAACAATAGTGAGATCTGTTTTTCAAGTCAGTTGTGAATGAAATAGGATTCTATTTATCCTAAACTTCTAGGAAGCTTAGGTCTAAGCAGGGTGAGCTCATTATGGAAGAGGTCCATAATGATAAAATGTTCATGTTTTCCCAAGATGTCCACCATTTCTGTATCACCAGCTGGTTCTTCCTTTCAGTGGCATGCTGGAAAGAGAGATTTAAATGGGGAGGCAAGATAACTCAATTCTAGTCTGGCTCTGACTAGTAGCCAAACTAGTAACAAACTTCACATATTACTTAACATTTCTCAGTTCTAGTTTTCTTACTTGTGAAACAAAAAATAGAATGGAGAACTCATTACTATCTACGGTATTTTGAATTCTAAAATTTTATAACTCTATTGTTCTAATTGTGTCTTTTTTCAATAGAATAAACTTTTCAGAAAGGAACTTACCAAATTAAAACCAAATTAATCAAAACAATTTAAAAAATCTTTTTAAAGCAAATAAAAGTAATTGTACTCAAATTAATGAAAATAAAGCTAAAATCAAAATAATAATTTGATTTTTATGAAACTACTTATAAATATTTATATGGTAAACTTTCTAATAATTACCATATCTGCACAAGGTTTATTAGGAAGGAGTTTTCAGCATACTCTGATTAAGCTGTCTGTAGATTAGAAATTAGTATTTGTTTACTTCCCAACTCTTTTATTCTTATTTCAATACTCTTCATCATGTTTAACATTTCAGGTTTTTGGATTTTTATGTGAGTATTCTGTGCTAATTTAGGGTGGTGCCAAAAATAATAAGCATCCCTTTCTAGAACATTTTAAATGTAAATTTTAAAGTGGCTTAAATAAAGATGTTCTGGAAATTACCTATTCATCAGTTAAATATTTATTAAACCCTGTGTTAAATATTAGAATAATACAAAAATAAATGGTCACCAACCAATCCTTTATAGGTTTTTTGGAGATTTTTGTTTGTTGGAGGAGAAACTAGAAGCAAGTCAATCTAGAAAGTAAAATTTTTTAATTGAGCAAAGTATAAAGTGCTCTGGGAACCCAAGGCCCAGGGTGGTTAATTCTGCCTTGGAAAGTTAAGGCAAGACTTGGGAATACTTGAATAGGGTCTTGAAGAATGACTGGAAAAGACATTTTAGTCAAGAGATTAAAAGTGTATGCACAGGTATAGCAGCAGAAAAAGGTACGTGGGAGAAGATAGGTAGTTCTGACACGCATTTGGAGGCAGCAGGCATGTACTGCCAAGGTTTGATTTTGAAAGTTCTCTATTATGTTTCCAAGTTTGGAAATTATTTTATAATAAATGAGAATGCACATTACAGGATTTAAATAGAGAAATAAGGAGAAGAGTCATTGAGAGACAACAGTATCTCATTTTACCAATAGGACCTCATTGAATCCTGATTAAACTTTCAGGTAATTTTGACTTGCTAGCTTATAAATAAGGAAACTGAGATTCAGCGAAGTTCCTTAACCTCCCCAGAGTAATAGAACTAGTAAGTGGCAGAGCTGGCATTTGAATCTAATTGTTTGACTTCAAAGTTCCAAAGGCCATTAGCTTTCCAAAGGCCAGGCATTTACCATTCAGCACACTGCCTCCAGACGGGGTGGATATATTGTTGGTGGGAAAAGTTCTCCTCTGTCTTGGCTTTCAGGCCACCCAACTTTTGACACTCCCTTCAAAGGGTTATTCCCCCAGTGCATTTTGTGTGGAAGGGGATGAGAATCTACCTAACTTGAGAATGTTGTGCCCTTCCTTATCAACAATGGCTTCATGGAGCCTGCCATCAGGCTTTTCATCCCCTTCCAGCAGGTCTGGTGAGCAGTTCACAGGCTACATGGACAAACTTAATTAAATTCAAGTGAGTGTTGTTACCAAGACCTGACAGGCACAGTTGTGTGCAGCTGAATAATTGAGTTGTGCAGATTTTTTTTCTTTGCCTTCTTGGTGGTAGGCTTTTTTTTTTTGGGGGGGGGTTGTTTTGTTTTCTTTGGGTTTCTAAAGATGACCCTGACACTTTTCATAAAGCTGTTTTCTAGTAGGAACGCCCTCCATCAAAGAGACGCAGTTCGGTTGCCAGGCTACCATGAGAAAAGAGAACTCTGAAGTGACAATGCCGACCTTTTATTGGAGTATCCAGGGTCTATACTTGTTGAGTACAAAAGTACCTCCCATAGACCTCACAGCTAGAACTCCACAGTGTCACTACCTGAACCCCAGACTGTGAGACAAGGAGGCACAGCCTCGCCTGGCACAAGCTCACAGAGATGATTGAAAAACAAACCATGTCAAATCAGTAGTGAGGAAAAGAAAAGGTCACTTGAAGATCTATTTAAAAATGATTACTCATGATAAACACAGATGAAACTAATTAAGGAGTATTTTTCAGATGCAGCCTTCCAGTGCAGTGAAGAAAGCATGTCCAGTTGATAGAAAGAAAGGAACAGTTTGGTTTTGTAGGTATTTACTTCTATGTTTGGGAGCAGATCACTTGCAGTCTGTCCCTGAATTGTAGGAGTCTTCAGCATCTCAGAGTTTGCTTTCAGATTTTTTTTTTAATGATCTTTTCTCTTCTGGATTTTTAAATATCAGAAAGTTTACAACTCAGGGGTTTCTCAGTTACTGGTTCCCCTAGTATAGACAGTAATCATCCAGTCTTTGTATTAATTTCCAGTTTTCCATGTTAATTTCCAGTATGAAATACAAAACAGATGTAAATGATAAAGTAAACATTTTAACAATTTCTGTTGTTCTTTACATGTGACTCACTACTTGAAAGAATGTGTACTGGTAGGAATTTTCAGTTTTTCAGCAGTATTTAGATTTTAGAGTGAGCATCTGGCCTGAAAATGTTTGCATATACTTCACTAAAGTAGGTCACGTCATGCTATGGTCCAAACTAATTGAAGCGCATATAAAAGAGGTATGCATAATATATGAAGTTTCCTTCTTTTGAAAATATTTTGATCTTATCATTTCTTCCAACTTGATAATAATGTGGAATTCTAGTTTATAAGATGTTATCTTTCACATAGGTTATTTTTATATTACTTTATCTTGTCCAATTCCTATGATATAGGTTGGGGTAGATATTGTTATCTAACTTTTACAGATGATGAAATGGAAATTAAATGACTATTCAAAGTTACACACGATCTCTGCCAAAACTAAAATTTTTCTCAAAAAGACTCCTGGATCCTATGCTAGAGTTGTTGGTTGGGGTGGGGGGAAATTCTGACCCTCCGGTACTAAGTTTTGTCTTCTGCTTCTTTTTTAAAGACATGGTAATATAAAGGTTCTTTCTGTCTTCTCTGGAACCTGGAAAATCTTTGAATTTTCTGGAGAACTCTCTGAAATAACCTATGATCTGGCCATTATTGACCAGAAATGAATCCTTCCACAGGTTTCTGTGTTTTTCTTCAATAAGAGAATATTCTAGGAAGGTTTCAGCCTTCACTGTAAAAAGTGTAAAAATGTGATTAGTCAATTAATTTGCAATTTGGTCAAAGGTGTTGAGGTGAAAATCCTCTGAAACATATAGATTAGTTATCGATAACTAAAGCATCTGTTAGCATTAATTTAAGAAAATTTTTAGTGAGCACCACTATAAAGGTTAGTGAAGATAAATTCCAAACAAACAATCTGAAGAGGTCAGGCCTCTGACAGTAACCCAGTGGTGCTCCTGGGTTGGTGTTGGCACAGTTTGTAAAATGCCTACAAGTGATTCTTATGGTCTACTACGTGTATTTGGAATATAACACAAGGCTTTCTCTCAAATTAGGAGATTTTGTTTTGTTTCGAAAGGTCTATAGAGTTTTGGGACGTAAATGTAAATATTTCCTTTACTGAAAAACTTTGTATTGAAAATTTATAGAAATGGGGAAGTTTGATAATATAATTACATATGGTTGTTCTGCTTAGAGCTATTTTTTTGTGTTCTGATATTATCATCTTGATTTTCTTCTGAGGGTAACCTCTCTCCTACCTGTGTGGTCAGGTGAGTTGACCCATTCTTATCTCCAAGATTGGTATATGTCCCAAGCCTAGCCAGTCAGCTAACAATTATTCCCTTAAAGATATGTGACCCAAAGTAGTGAAAAGGCACTTATTTTCTTTTGGGGTTGTTAAAGTTGGAGCTATAGAAGATTAGTACATGAAAAGATTTTGAAATTAAATTGAAGCCAACACAAAGGAAAGTAGAGATGGGAGATGAAGACCAAAAGTGATGGGTTGTAAGGACAGAGAGAAAGAGTTAGTGATAGAGAATGAACATGATAGTGATAGAATGAGAGCTATAATATCTTGATAACATTTAACTCTCCCAGATCCAACTGTTTCTCGAATTGACATCTAGACTGTTCAGCTACACAAGTCAATAAAATGGTATTTTGTTCAAGCTTTCTTGAATTAGGTTGTAGTTACTGACTACGGAGAGTCTGGGCTGATAGGCAGGAATGGGGAATGGGGTGCTTTATCAGGAGTGAACAACGTGAGAAAAGACATGACGATGATAAAGAGGGGGGCATGGTCAGGAATAGCAACTGGCTAAACTGAATGGAGTATATAGTATGTACACGGAAATAATAGGGGAAAAGTTGGGAAATTATAGTAGACTTTATATGACCAAGGAATGTATTCTTAGTTGTCTAGGCCAGCAATGTTGAAATGTTGAAGAAAAATATAATGTGAAGTACATATATAGTTTTAAATTTCTATTAATCACTTCATAAGGTAAAATTCATTTTAACAATACACTTTAACACAACATATTCATATATGACCATTTTAACATGTAATCTCTATTAAAATTATTTTAAAGATATTTCACTGTGTGTGTGTGTGTGTGTGTGTGTGTGTGTATTTTGGAATGTCTTCAAAACCCACTGTGTATTCTATACTTCCAGCTCATCTGGTTATGTTTTGGTAACCGCATTTCAAGGGATCTATAGCCATAAATGGTTGGTGGCTACTGTATTGAAGGGCACCATGAAGAGCCACTGACAGTTTTGAATAGGGCTATCACATTGTGAGGGTTGTGTTTTAAGAAGATGAATCTCATGATTTCCAAAATGATTTACGGAAAGAAAGGCTGAAGCAGGAGGACATTCATTGAATTATGTAAATGTTCTAGGCAATAGAAAAAAATGAAAAAACTTAAAGTGATAGAAATTTTAATTAAATGGAGATATATTAAAGACTTTACAGGGGTGAAATCTATGGAATTTGACAAAGATTTAAAACAAGGGTGACAAATCTCATTTGGGATATTCTATAAGATAATCAGTATTCCTCTAAACCATCAAGGTCACAAAAAATACGAAAAGTATGAGAAACTGTCACAACCAAGAGAAGACTAAAAGTAGACATGAAAACTAAATGTAATGTGCTGTCTTGAGTACGATCCTGGAACAGAAAAAGGACATTAGGTAAAAATCAAAGAAAATCTGAATACAATATAGACTTGAATAATAATGTATCAATATTGGCTCATCACTTGTGACAAATCAGCATACTAACGTAAAATGTTAATGGGGCAACTGGATGTGGGGCTCATGGAAATGCTCTGTATTATCTTCTCAGTTTTTTCTATAATTTACAAACTACTCTAAAAAAAGTTTATTTTCAAAAAATGTTACATATCAATAATTACCTTTAAGTTGAAGAGTAGACTTTTTTTTCTCTTCCTATAGACAAAATGCAAGGTCAAGTAGGACTTTGAAGAAAGATACAGTTACAAGGGAAGAGATGGTTTTCTAAATATTCTAAATAGATATAAAGTGAGATATTCTGATATGTTAAAGTGATGGAAGACATTATGTCTTTGAAGATGGTGTAAAAGATTTGAACTAGTAAATTCAACAGAGATAGTCATGAGTAAGTACATTGTATGAAGTGTTTTCAATTCATCAATGAAGAATGAAGCAACATGTAGTTAATATATGTGAAACAGAATCTATTTAAGTGATTATTTAAAGTAAAAATAATATTTATATTGCTTAGATACTGTGAGGACCCATAAGTTCAACTCATCTGCAGTGGGAATCAGCTGATACTACAGAGCTGGTGCCTGTAAAGATACCACTACTTACACCAAAAAAGAGGCATCTGTCAGGGAAGGCTGTTTAGCATATAATGCTCCTTGACTATCTAATATCTACTTTTTGTCTCTCTTACTAAAAATTTTCCAATTTCATTAAGGGATGCAAAATAATTCAGTATCCCAGATATCCTAAACTTAGTGGTGGCCACATTACACAGCTGTGGTTAATAAGGATTACAGAGAATTTGCTGGATTTAAGGAAGGTTTTGTCTTCTTTCTTAGATGTACCAACTACTCTTCCTTGCTTTTTCCCTTCCTCCTTATAAGATAGGTTCTATACCTAGAGTGTAGTAATAACTTCGTGACCGTGAGGCTATAATCCTGAGGATGAGGTCCAACACCACTGAAGAGAACAGGATGGAAAGATGGACAGCCAGGTTGTTGGTAGTATTTTTAAGCAGCTGCACTAGCCTGGATATAGTATCTTCTTGTTATCCGGAGAAATAGTGTCACTCTTAGTGGAGTCTTATTCCTTGTAGTTAGAGAGATTCGTTACGGAAGCAGTGTACTCAACTGATAGTGTATCTTCGGGGAAGACTTCCCATCAAGAGCGAAGGAGGAAAACAGTATAGATTTAGTGAATGAGATTAGCTTATAATCAGGCAATCAATAGGATGACTAATATAGATATGTCATCCCAAAATTCAGGTAATCTAGCTTTTATATAGCCAGTTTCCCCTTCTGACTTAGAAAAAGCTTATCTGCAAGGGGATGGTAGATTGTGTCATCTCTGCCCGTATTTCCTTGTTATCATTAGGCCTGTCTTTGTATCCAGAGAATCTTGAAAGGAATTCATGGCAAATGGATAATGCATTTTCTTAGAATGTTATCTGTTAAATATTTAGGATTCAAAGATTTAGAAAAATACATTTTGGAATGTACAAGTGAGGGAAATTCTCCATACCTGATGACTTCTATTCCTCGGCCAAACAGTTCATATAAGGGTAAAACAAACAAATAAAAACAAAGTGAAACAAAACCAGACTGCATGAGCATAAAGCTGAAAGTTTTTTCCCCAGAAGTGTCATAGCAGAGTGTAGTGAGGTGGTTCTTGAGAATAGCTCTCTAGGTATGCATTATCAGTATCTCATGTCAAATGAGAAATTATTGTTGGTTGCATTCATGAGTGCCTCCTTTTTTCAATTGCATAACAATTGTTCAGGTAAAAGTACTTGAGATGTTTGTAAGACACTGAATACCAAAAGCTTAGGAGGGAAAAATTTCTTTGGTAGGAAGTAGAAGACAATAAAAAAGAGAATTGAAAAAAATCCTTTCTGATGATTTATCTTGAGAGATTTTTATCATATATTTTTCTATTTCCTTAAATTTTATCTGCAAACATTCAACTCATTCCTTAATATTTTTTGTTGCTTTTTACTATCAGGAAAGTATATATGTCTTACAGTAATATCATAAAACAGTTTCAATCTACAAATGAAATTGTTCCCTTTGTTATAAAAGCTGCACCTCTAATGTAGTCTACTCTTTAGATTTAAAATATTATTCCTTTAGGCACATTGTGGTAGAATGTGTAATTGTTAATCCACAGAGAGAAGTATGTCTTCTCTGAACAAAAAGGCTAAAGTAATCTCTGAAGTGCTGGCACAAAACACTCTTTGCAGCTGTTTTGGAAGTTGCCAGAAGCTGGGAAAATGTGAAGAGAGCATATGCCTCTATGTGACTTTTCTTCCAGTCATGGACCAAAGTAAGTCTAGCATTTTCCCAGATGTCAGTGGACAAACTGACCCAGTTGTTACGCACTGTTTTCAGAAACATCACAGCCAGAAGTAGACATAAAATTGAAAGCATAGGATTATATCCTAGGATGGCATCTTAGTGCCAAATGAAAAAAACCTTTATATTAATGCAGATTGTTAATGAAGCACATATGACTACTGATGATAATGACTCCCGTTAAAATGACCAGGCAATAAAAAAGTAAGGCATAACTTTTATCAATTCTGATAACCCATGATTTTCTCACATGAGATTCGTTGCGGAATTTTTGTTTGCTTCGATGAACAGGATTGAAATAAAGAAATGGTTGATTGGACGCATGATCCTCTATAGGTGAAGTACTGGCAATTTGTGCAAAAGACCTGGCAAAATCGCAATAGGCTATCAGCCCTTTCTCCTTCTTTTCTATCTAAAGCCAGTGCAACAGTATGGATCCTATTACTGTTTCTGGGAAACACAATTGATTCCAGGAGGTCATGGCAAATGGAGATGCCCAAAGTGGCATTTATTCCCTGACTACTTGGCCCACTTGGTTAAGGAGTGGGGCTTTTCTTTGGTTGGTTAGTAAGAAATGCAACTGTGCCAGGCAAAGAATGGTGGCCTTCTGCCAGTAATTCCTGGCCACTACTTGCTGTCTTTGGCTTCAGATACTTCCCATTTCTCTCCAGGCCACTGTACTTATGAACTAGCAAAGTATTATTACAGTAAATCTCAACGTTTTATATTTATGTGTTTTATGCTTGAAAGACTTAGAGACCTACATAGTTTTGCCAGTTCCATATCAGCGTGTAATTATAGCAACAAAAGAATTAATTTCCATTGCCACAGGTGTGCCTGAAGAGACAGAAAAATCATCAGTTATTTTGGTTCCAAGGAAGGGGACTGCTCTGAAGCACTGGAGCTTACTGCTAAAAAAAAAAAAGTAGTAAATTTTGAACCTCTTTTATGTATATTCAGTAAGATTCAAAGAAACATCGTATCTATATAACCAACATGGTCAGTAATGAA